>NC_132792.1:143817177-144442177 GCF_048418805.1 Vulpes vulpes
GAGCCCATTTTGGAGTTGACTCTAATCCCCTAAATCATGATGCTATAGGGGAGAAAGGTGGACTCAACTGGACAATATAAGTCCTGCACATGTAAACCAAAGTTGATTTTTTTTTTCCTCCCTGTTCTTTCCTGAGCAGAGCTGAAAAAGAAATGAACACACCAGCTTCAGGATGAAAGCCTTAGTTTTGGAAGCTCATTGATTTACCCTCATTCTTTTCTTCCAGATTGATTGGTCTTACATTGATCTGTGTTCCAACCTTGGCGATGCGTTTTGTTTTGTTTTTCTGAGTTGTCTGCAAGTTATTTGTTCAATCCGTGAAACCAGACTACTCAAAACCCTCTGCCAGACCTTCAACCATCAACAGTGGTTCAAAGGAATTCCCCAGTCTTGCTGCACTCCCAGAAGAAATCTCCCTCAAACTGTTTGGCAATGCCTGGTCAGTCACAGGAAGAACCACTCCTGTGCACGCTCACAGTCACGATTTTCCAGGTAAGCAATTTCCTGTCAAAACAACCACCTGACCTTTCTGATATATGTATGTATATAGCTTTTCTTGTTTATTTCTTTTAGGAGAAGAGCAACACATGTCCACTGTGGAAACATTAGAAAACAGATAACCCAAGGGAAAAAAGAGAAGCCTTGTCACCACACCATGCCCCACGGAACAAAGGGCATGTTCCGGAGGTGCAGTCTCCCCTCCAAGTGATCTAAACCAGCTTTGACTTTTCCAGCAGGAAGTTGGGCTGGAATATTTCACATTTAGCCCCCCTATATTTGTGAAGTTCCTGAATGGATCTATTCTTCGACTAGCCTTTCCAAGGGTCTTTATTAAGTTGTGAACTTTATAACCATTTAAGGAAATTTATGGAAAGGGACAGAGATGGGTTGTTTTTTTTTTTTTAAGATTTTATTTATTTCTTCATGAGAAAAACACACAGAGAGAGGCAGAGAGAGAAGCAGGGTCCCTCTAGGGAGCCTGACGCAGGACTCGATCCCAGGACGCCAGGATCATGACCTGAGCCAAAGGCAGATGCTCAACCACTGAGCCACCCAGGCGTCCTGGAAAGGGACAGAGTTTGAGAAGCTGTTCTTTCACATTACTTTCTCAAAGTCTCATGTCCATCTTTTGCAAAAATGAGAAAGAACCTACTTCTCTTCATTTGGGCTGGCACATGCAATTTCACCTTATTTTGTAAATAAAAGGGAGGCAACTTTTCTGAAATACAGGGTTGAGAAAGTATGCTCAGCCTCACAGACCCTCCTCTAGGCACACCTATGGGTTCACTGGTGCTTATTATGGAAACCACTTGAAAATGCCCGAAGGTTGGATTGTTTCCAAAACATCAGATGAACCATTAGGTTCAGAGCTAGAACAGATTCTAGGATGGGATTCTGTATCACCACAAGTCCCTGTGTGGATCTGAGTGTGGGATCAGGGCCAATGGCATAATTAGAAATCAGGCGTTACTTCAGAGGGGTGCTTTCCCACCCTGCTCACAGCACCTGCCCCGCCTCCATTATTTCTCTACTGAGTCTACACAGTCCAGCTGACACCGTGGGTCATCAGCAGTTTGGCCCTTCGTAACCTGAGGATTCCTGTTGGAGAGAATAGGAGCCCCTAAATACCTGGAAGAGAAGGGGCGGGGGTGGGGGGCAGGAGCACACAAATGATAGAGGTACAAGAACACTGGCTTTGAGGCCCAGACAGCCTGGGTGTTTATCCCAGCTCCACCCTTACAGGCGGGGTGAGCTCGGGCCCTTCAGTTGTCTGGGTGCCATTCTTTTGAGTGAATAAAAGAATAATAATAACAGCACCCACCTACTTCCTAGTGTTGGCTGCTGTGAGGGTAAAGGGCAATTAGTGAGCTAAATGCTTAGCACAAAACTGGGTGAGTATGAGCTCTTATCTGTATGAGGGGAAGGGCCCAGAATGGGAGAGCTGGGATCTTGGGAACATACTTCTCTTCACAGCATTGTCTGAATGGTAGAGCCCATATTTATAGGGTTCAGATGGCTCAGGACCACCCAACTCATGATTAGATTTTCTGCATTAGACTGTGTGAGGACGGCATGTTTACCTTTCATTCAAGTAACTTTTTAAAATAGATTTTATTTTTAGAAAAGCTATAGATTTAGGGGATGCCTGAGTGGCTCAATGGTTGAGCATCTGCCTTTGGTTCAGGTTGTGATCCTGGGGTCCTAGAATCAAATCCCGCATCAGGGTCCCCACTGGGAGCCTGCTTCTCCCTCTGCCTATGTCTCTGCCTCTCTCTCTGTGTCTCTCATGAATACATAAATAAAATCCTTTTAGAAAGCTATAGATTTATAGAAAACTTGAATATAGAGTACAGAGAATTCCCATATACCCCACATTCCATTTTCCCAATTACATCTTCTGTTAGGATGGTGTATTTGTCACAATAAAGCAATATTGATACATTATTGTTAACTAAAGACCATATCTACAGATTTCATTTATTTATTTATTTATTTGTTTGTTTATTTATTTATTTTTACCTAATGTCCTTTTCCTATTCCAGGATCACACCCAGGACACCATGTTAGTCTTCGTTATTATGTCTCCTTTGGCTTCTCTTGGCTGTGACAATTTCTCAAATAGTCCCTGTTTTTGATGACCGTGACAGGTTTGAGTACTGGTCAGTCACATATTTTGTAGAATGTCCCCCAACTGGGATTTGTCTGATATTTTCCTCATGATTAGACTGGGGATATGGGTTTTGGGGAGGAAGAAGGGTAAGTGTCATTTTTGTTTCATCCTATCAAGGGTACATATTATCAACATGACATCACTGTTGACATTGACCTTAGTCACCTAGCTGAGGCAGTTTTGCCAGGTTCCTCCACCATAAATTTACTCTTTACCCCCTTTCCATACCATACTCTTCGAAGTCACTACCTGCTGCCTGCAGTTAAGGACTGGAAGTTACCCTCACCTCCTTGAGGGCAAAGTATCTACATAAATTGCTTGAACTTCCTCTATATGGGAGATTTGTTTTTCCCCTCCAGTAACTTTTCTAGGCTAATCTTCGCTTGAATGAATTTAGTGTTTACCAAGCACTATTGAAAAATAACCTAAAGCCAACATCCCCCAGATTGGTTCCTTTAAAACTTAACACTTTCTGTAATTGAGTATCAACATTTGAAGGATTCTTTGGCTGAACATGGAGGAAATGTGAAAACATGAGATTTCTAAAACCTGACTTCATCTTCTAGTTCAGTGTCACAAATGCCAGCTCTGGAATTAGCAATTTCTTGCTAACCCTATATAGAAAGGCCTGAAAATGAATAAGGAATTAAAAATAAAACAAGTGGGATGGTCAAAACCAATATGAATGAATAGCTGTGAGCCAAGTGGAAAAGCATCCTTTGGCAAGTTTAAACCGGTTACCTCAGCATGTCCTGAGAATGTGCTTTTAGTGTTCCAGGCCGTTAGGTGCTGTTTGTAGGCGTGAATCCTGCCCCTCCTCAAAAAGGAAGCTAGCTCTCTGCCTCTCTTAAAACATACATCTTTAGATTGGTCTAGCATTAACATGCTCTTAAAAATCTCTCCCTCTCTCCCCCCTCTCTTCCTCTCTCTCTCTCTCTCTCACACACACCACCACCACCACCACCACCACCACCACCACCACCATCACCACCACCAAACAATTTGAGAATAAATTCCATTCCATGAATTAAAATAATCAGAATAATTGGCCAGGTAGCTGAAAATCCACTTGAACTCTTTCTTAGAAAGACTTCTTTAGAACGAAAAAGTTGATGTTTGGGGTTGTTTGAAAGAAAATGGGGAAAGATTATTATTCAATCATCCTATCATGTTTCTACAGCTACCATTTTTTTTAAGAGCATAGTTTTTTTCCTCTGAAAGTAGGTCAGAATTTGCTTCCAAAGCATAGGCTTAATGAAAATAGGCAAGTGTTTGCTCACCGCTCCAAAGCTGACCTCAAGTAGAGAGGCCTCTGATGTGCTCAGTGGGCTCCTCTCTCCCCCTTAGGTCAGGCACAGTCCTGGTCATGGCCTTCCATGGTTCTGACAATCCCTTTGCAAACTCACCCGTGGTGTGACGTCTAGAAGCATTCGTCTCCCAGTGGCTAAGGCCTTGGGTACTGTCTTATCCTCTTCTGCTGTGCTTTCACCAGCCCCAGAAGACAGGCCTTCATTTTTATCTGTTATCTCAGGCCATTAAAATGAGCAGAAGGAAAATGCCCTTGAACAGCTCCTGTGTATCATCATGAAGATCCTTACAACGAATTATTTTGGCCAGTTCAGAGCCTCCTTAATCCCCCACTTTCTATAAAGGCAGCAAATGGAGAATCCTTGATTAAATAAAAAGTTCAGGAAAGAAGACGTTGGGGTTCGATATGGTTTCAAACAAAACCCTTGCTAACAGACTTTCCTAAAGTATAGCATCTCATTTTCCAGACTAAGGCGTTCATGCCTTTATTTATTTATTTATTTATTTATTTATTTATTTATTTGAGACACAAAGAGAGAGAGAGAGAGAGAGAGGCAGAGACATAGGCAGAGAAAGAAGCAGGCTCCATGCAGGGAGCCCAAAGTGGGACTCAATCCTGGGTCTCCAGGATCAGGCCCTGGGCTGAAGGTGGCGCTAAACTGCTGGGCCACCCGGGCTGCCCCATGCCTTCATTTAACAGGTCAGAGGCCCTCTCTGGGTCACCCAAATTGTCTAAAGCGTGATTAGTAGAAGCCTTCTTTTTTTTTTTTTTTTTTAAGATTTTATATATATATTTATTTATTTTAGAGGGAATGAATGAGAGTGAGTGGTGAGAGGAGCAGAGGGAGAGGGACAAGCAGACTCAGCCCTGAGCATGCAACCTGACACCAAGCTTGAACCCACGACCCTCAGATCATGGACTTGAGCCGAAATCAAGAGTCCAACACTGAATGGACTGTACCATCCAGGCACCCCTAGTACAATCCTTCTTAAAGAGTTTGGATCTGCTTCTTTCTTAACCACTGTTTTAACTTTTCAACACTATAGTTAACACAGAGAGTGTAAGCCAAATTTTTACTTACCTTTTGACCTCACTTGGAAATTTTGGATAGTTCTTTGTCTTTTTAATTTTTTTTCAGTGAGATAATTGATCTGAGCTTGTATTCTTGAAATTTTTGTTCTTGTTTTTTTTTTTTTTTCCAGTCAACTCAATTGCTGGGGACAAAAACACTCAACTTAAGGGTTCTGATTTAGGTTTTCTGGGTACATGGTTTTCAAATTCTTTGCCTCATGGGGTATACTTAAAAGGCAAATTTGCATAATGCACATGGCAACCACAAAGGGAAATACAGCAATCTGCTATTTGGTTAGAATCAATAAAATATCCCTTGGCTTTACAGAAATTACTCAAGTATACTTCATCAACCCCAAGTATGTATGCTAATGTTCATTTGGGATTCAAAGTCGTCTTTTCCTATTAGGGAGTCTCATCAAATGTCCTAGTCATGTGTGCAGGATGCAGAGACCCAGGGCATCTGTGAGTCACAATGGGTCATTCATGGCCTATGAGCTGCCTGTGAACAAAGATTTCATTCAGCTTCATTTGAGAAATAAAACAAAGTTTTGGGGCACCTGGGTGTCTCAGTGGTTGAGCGTCTGCCTTTGGCTCAAGTCGTGATCCCAGTGTCCTGGGATCGAGTCCTGCATCAGGTTCCCTGCAGGGAGCCTACTTCTCCCTCTGCCTGTGTCTCTGTCTCTCTCTCTGTGTCTCTCATGATTAAATAATTTTTAAAAACCCACAAAGTTTTGGATAATTTACTGAGGTGGCTTCAACTGGGACAAGGTTGAAAATGTAAGAAAAATGTGACTTCTTAATCATGTATATTATTTAGTAAAACACACTTGACTCAGCTACTCACTCCTATGATCACATCTAGATCTTGCCATTCCAAGTAACTGTACCTCTTCTAGAACTTCAGTTTCAAGTACCCCTGATTTCTAAATCACCACCTCTGATTATGGAAGCTCAGTCTGTCCAGTGGCCCAACTTTAATAATACCTCAGCCCTTGCAATCCAACGAACCTACCATCTTCGAACTTGTCCTAACCCCTCTTGCCATCCCAGCACTTCCCGCCTATTCCCACCTCCCTCCCTCCCTCCCTCAGGGTCTCACTAGAATCCCAGGCTTAACTCACTGCCATAGATTGAATTCATGCTCATTAACCTCAGGGGGTTCTGAGCAATCAGACCTCATTTCCCTAGTCCAGGGGTTCTCCAAATTCTCCTTGAAGACTATGTCATACTTTCCCCTTTTTTCGATCCTTTCATACCTCCTCCCTCATGTCACTCTCTGCCAATGACCTATTTTCTAAGACTGAGAAAATAGAAGCACTTGGAAGAGCACCTCTACCACACGCTTTTACTGCCACATCCAACAACCCGCCTTCCTTTTCACCTGCCCCACTGGTACATACCCCACCTACAGCCAACAGGAAGGCTCATCCCTCGTCCTGCTTGGGGACAGCACTCCAGCCCTTGGAGAAGGGTTCTTCACTCTCTCTCCTGCATCGTTTTTTCTTCTTTTTCTGAAATTTTCTCATCCTAAAACCAAAAACTCCCTTCAACAGTTACACTTTAGCTTCTGCCCCAGTTCTCTGCTCCTTTTTATGTTTTTATTTTATTTAAATTCAATTTGCCAACATACAGTATAACATCCAGTGCTCATCTCATCATGTACCCGTCACCCAGTCATCTCATCCCGCACCCTCCTCCCCTTCCACAACACTTTGTTTCCCAGAGTTAGGAGTCTCTTATGGTTTGTCTTCCTCTCTAATTTTTCCCCATTCAGTTTCCCTCCTTTCTCTTATAGTACTTTTCACTATTTCTTATATTCCACATGAGTGAGACCTTATGGTAATTGTCTTTCTCCAATTGACTTATTTCACTCAGCATCATACCCTCCAGTTCCATCCACATCAATGTTTCTGCTCCCTTTTTGAGATGTCTCCCTTATGGACAACAAAAGAGTAGCCTATACTTGGCCTCCTCAGTTTCTCACCTCCTGGTGTCTCTTGAAACTGCTGCAGTTAGATTGCAGCAATCAGGCCTTTGCCTCCACCACTCCACTGAGATTGCTTCTGCAAGGTCTTCAAGGACCCTCCATGTTGTAAAACTCAATGGCCAATTCTCTGTCTACATCTTCTAGGATCTATCAGCATCATTGGTCATAACTGATCATTCTTCTCTCCTTAAAACACTTTGCTTGGTTTCCAGGACATTTTGTGCATCTCTCTTACCTCAGGACATAGAAGCGTCCTCTTAATGGAGGGGAAGTCACCCAAAGCTCAGGTCTCATCTCTTTTCTGCTTGTATTCACTCCCTTGATTTTCTCAGCTAGTCTCATAGCTTTAAGTCTATCTGCCGATGACTTTCAAATTTACATCTTTAGCTTACTGGCATTGCTCCCCTGAACTCTTAAGATCATGCTCAATTGCCTAATTGAAGTCTACATTTGGATGGGTAATAACATCCCAGCTGCAATACGAAGCTGAGCTCCTGATGTCCTGCCCCCTATACCTCCTTTGCCTCCATCTTCACTATATGGAGAGGCCTGAAAATGAGTAAGGAATGAAAAATAAAATCAGTGGGATGCTCAGTTCCCTTACCTTAAAGCGACTGCTCTTTTTCTCACAGTAAATCTTGCTGCTCACTCTATCTTCAGATCATAATAGGAATTGGACCACTTCTCATCACCTCCACTGTGATCACCTTCGTCCAAGCCCTCTCATCTTTCGCATGATCACTGTGATAGCCTCCTCCCTCATCTCCTTCCTTCTGCCTTTGCTCGCCTTTATCTAAACACAACTGCCAGGCTGCTGCTCCTGTCGTAGTATAATTCAGAACTCAACATGCCTTATTACAAAAGCTCCTAGGTACTCTGCCTCCTTCTGAGTCAAAGCCGGAGTTCTTGTCATGGTGTCAGGGTCTGACATGAGGTGTCCCACTCGACCCTCACCCCCATGTCACCTCACTGTCCCCCTTCTCGCTCACCCTCAGCCACATGGCTTGCTTCCACCCTGGGACTTTTACAATATCTTGTGACCCTACCTGGAATGTGCTTTCTCCAGATATCCATGTGGTTCTGGGTTTGCTCAAATGCTGTCTTCTTTGTGGGGCTTTCTCCACCATCTTGTAAAAAATTGCAAGCTCCTTCTCACCCCCAGCCCCAAGCCGTTCCTTTCCCCCTTCCCTGCTTTGTTTTCCTCCATAGAACTTTCTGGCCTACTAGACATTGGTGCCACTTAGAGGCAGTACAATGCGGTGGTTGAGACACAGGTAAGACTTAGAGTCGGTTTGCCTAAGTTCAAGGCCTGGCTTGTTACTTAACAGGTAATCAAGATGCAATCTCTCTAGCCTTCATTTTTCTCATCTACAAAATGAGAATAGTAATAGCACCCATCTCATCAGGTTGTAGTCATAATGTTTACAAAGTTCTTTGAATCGCACCTGGAACATATTAAGTGCTACACAATTAGCTAATATTTACATATTTCATTCATCTTTTGTTTATCGTGTCTCCCCAACTAGAACGTAAGTCCCATACGAGCAGGGGGTTTTGTCTGTTTTGCACACTGCTCTATCCCCACCACCACCACCTTGGGCAGGGCTTCGCACGGAGCTGGTTCTCAGTACATAGTTGTAGAATGACAGGTCACTAAAGTTTCTTAGATATTTAAGAGTCAGTAAATAAAACTTGTTTAAAATTTGCTCAATTTAATGATACCCATATGAATAAAAACCGGAGTTTCTCTATTGTAGACATCGACATGGGGCTAGCTAATTTGTGTAAATCATTCACAGGTGGCGAGCCTCTTTCCTAGGTAACTTAAGAAAGTCCGAATAGACTCTCAATGTATGAAGTGGGCTTGCCTCAGTTCTATTTTACTACTAAATACCTCTCAGAAATCATTTTCCTTTGGTAAAATTAACTAATTGAGGGACACCTGGGTGGCTCAGCAGTTGAGTATCTGCCATTAGCTCAGGCCGTGATCCCGGGGTTCAGGGATTGAGTCCACATTGGGCTCCCTCTGGGGAGCCTATTCTCCCTCTGTAAGTGTCTCTGTCTCTATCTCTGTGTCTCTCATGAATAAATAAAAATAATATCTTAAAAAAAAAGGAAGGCTAAAAAAAAGTAACTAATTGAGGTCTTCTAGTCCTAAATTGAAGCTTCATTCAGTGTTCTCTGATAGAATACTCTTCAGTGTGGCACTTAAGAGCAAAAATCCACAGCTTACTCTGGAGACCCCAGTGAAATGGACTCCCTAAATAAGACACTCTTGTTATCCTGCACTATCTCACAATCACAGAAGTAGAGACTCAGAAGGGTAAGCTTAAGAGTTCAGTTCTCTGGAATGCCTGGTTGGCTTAGTTGGTACAGACGATTCTTGGTCTTGGGGTTGTGAGTTCAAGTCCCACGTTGGTGTGGAGGTTGCTTAAAAATAAAATCTTAAAAAAAGAAATAAATAATTTTTTTTCAAAACAATTCAGATCTTTGGACAGAGGCAGGGGGGACTGTGAAATAGGTAAAGGGGATTAAGCATATACTTACCCTGATGAGCGCTTAATATAACTCTCTGTGTTAACTGGAATCAAAAAGAAAGAGTTCAGATCTTTCAACTCCTTGAAATAGCAGTGTTTGTTGTTGTTGCTGTTTGTTTTGTTTTACTAAAAAACAAATAGCACCAAGTCCTGGCTGAAACATCAGAGTATATGTCTGGAGCGTCTGGAGTCTATTCAGCATGGGGCATGCTTAGAGCAGGCTTGGGCCCCAAAACATCTCAAGATGACCCCAGCCCATGAGACTGTCTCTGGTGTGCCATTTCCTGGGAATAGAAGTGGTTGAAATTCTAAGTGATCTTTAAAAAAGGGTTGAGTTTTGCCTCTTCCATTTTTGAGATTAAAAGTCTTAAGGAAGAGGATTTGGAAGGTGCTGCCCAGTCAAGCCCTTTACCATCGCTCCAGCGAATGTGCACCTCAGGGTGCTCTTTCTTCCTCTGGCAAAAGTCTGATTGTGCAGCCTCTGGGCACATTCTGTAGAGCCTGGCACTCCCCTCGGAGCCGCACCCACTGTCGTCATGCAGTGAGCACACCAAACAGGTTCTCCTGGCCAGACGGCGGCTGAGGTGTCTGCAGTGGAAGGGAAGTACAGTCATGCACACACCCAATGACACAGTGACATAAAGGAAGCAACTGCTCTGCCTTCCCCTGGCTTAAAATAAATATAGTCACAACACAGAAGTGGATTTCCCATGTGCAAGTAATGGAGCTCATGGGCCTCTTTCTAGCTCCTAGCTCCGTACTTTGTTTTGCTTTTGTGATCTTACCTATTTTTTGAAAAGAATTTTATTCAAATTGTACACACTTCCAGCCCCAGAAAAAATTGGTTTACCCGATTCTGCCAAATTTTGTATTCTTATACATACTGACCCACTGACTTGAACAATTCTGTAAGGTTGTGACAGCCCCATTTATAGGAAAAATAGGCAACGTTCAGAGACTTCGCTAAGGGCACACAGCTAACTTTTCCATGAATTGTGGCCGCTCAGTAGGGCTTGAGGTTTCAACTGAACTTCTTCAGATGTTTTTAGATATATTTGTTGCTTATTCCAATTTCAAACACATCCCTCACATTAAATGGCTTGGCTCTCTTTTATTTCATGCTTGTGGAACCATTCAGAACAAGCCTGCCAAATTCATAGCATTAGATGATGATTATGAATCATAGAAAGTCTAGTCTATCCCATGATCTTCTGGCTTGTTCACATCTAGTCGATAGACAGTATTATTTAGCAGATCTTGTGAAAAGTGGAGAAATCAATTGGAAACAAAAAAAAATTTTTTTTAAGATTTTATTTATTCATGAGAGACACAGAGAGAGGCAGAGACACAGGCAGAAGGAGAAGCAGGCACCCCACAAGGAGCCTGATGCAGGACTCAATCCCAGGACCCTGGGATTATGACCTGAGCCAAAGGCAAGACACGCAACCACTGAGCCCCCAGGTGCCTGGAAACAAAAACACTTATGTTAAAAATATATTTAAATAGATTTGTCAGTCCTCATCCACTTTTTAAAAAGGCTTTTGCAATTCCAAAAGATGAATGTCTTGATTAATTAACCAATTTCATGTTTATATAATACTTAGAGTTTCTTAGTATAAGTTTTAAGCACAGAGAAAAGTTAATATTGATTGTTTCTAACACTAATATGCATATATTCTGAACATTCTTCCTGATTCAAAGAGCTACCCTGGGAAGGATAGCTGAAAGTAAAAATGATGCCTGGTTGAGTCAAACACATAGACACATAAGGTATAATTGTTGAGAACCAATACGCAGCACTCTCTAAATCGCTAGCCAACATCAGAGTTCCCTGGAGAGGGCTTGTTAAAACACAGATCACCTTTTCACCCCCTGGATTTCTCATTCAGTAGGTCTGGGGCGGTGTCTGAGAATGTGCATTTCTAAGAAGGTCACAGGTGAGGCAGATGTTGCTGACCCCAGGACCTCACTTTGAGGACAACTGCTCTGGGAGATCTCTGAGTTCACAATCTTACGTGAATACAAACTTCATTACATGTTTAATACTCATCAAACTCAGCACAAAAGCACAAGAAAGCCCACAAGAGTTTTTGCCAGCCATTCCTTAGAATCTAATAAGACACCAATAGATTACCAATAGTTGGTAACTACTCTTTTTGATCTCAACATAACAAGATCTTTCTCATTTGGGGTCTCATGAATGACTAGGCACTTCTGTTGAGCATCAAAAAACAGTGAGAGTTTAAAATAATGGAATAATTTGCTATGTCATTGGTCTGATGAGATGACAGCCAACAATAACGCATCAAAACCTGGAACATGGAAACTGGGCACACAGAGTATAACTGTTCTCCCTGTGATTAGAGACTATGGTGCTGGTGTCCCAGAGCATCTTCAATACACAGAGACCAACGGGTGGGAGGAAAACTCAACCATTCAACTGCATATCATTGAATTCTCTGTCTATGCATTTTCATATCTGGATCAATGTCCCCAAGCCCATTTCCCACACCATATTCCCTTCAACACAGCCAAAAATATATCTTTTCATACAAAAGTCATTTGTCCTTCACAGACTGAGCAAAAAAAACAGTCCTGAGCATTCATTTTATTTTTAATTTTTAAAAAAGATTTTATTTATTTATTCACGAGAGACACAGAAAGAGGCAGAGACACAGGCAAAGAGAAGCAGGCTCCATGCAGGGAGCCTGACGTGGGACTCGATCCCAGGTCTCCAGGATCACACCCTGGGCTGAAGGCGGTGCTAAGTGGCTGAGCCACCCTGGCTGCCCCTGAGCATTCATTTTAATGAATAAATCAATATGCTAATATTAATATATAATGTTCCTATGCATCTGTTTACAAAATGCTCCTATATCCTTAATTAGAGAGATATGTCTTCCTCTATTTTTGTACCATTTTTTATGTTTTGTTTTTTGCTGCCTCCTCTACTTAAATAAACTTCTCAAAGTAAGAAGAGTTGCCTTAGTCACAATGTTAAAACCCATGGGTACCGGTATCAGGTAGGCTGCAAGACCAATGAGTGCTCCAAAAATATTTGTCAATAATGCTTAAAATAGGCAATCATCAATGGGGAGAGAATAGGCCATGCTCCCTAAAGCCAACCAGCCTAATAAACAATTTGTTAAAATTCAGCATCATTTTTGAGAATTTTTTATCAGTTTGAATGACTCATTTTTGTTGTTGTTGGCTCTTGGCGTTTGGGGAATTAATGAAACCTAATTTTGCTCCTTGGAGAAATGGCTGCTTCCAGGATTATGGCACAGAAAGTACAAGATGAGCCTGAAATGTCTTGATGTGCCAAAAGTAAGGCAATATTCAAAGAATGAGGGACATTATCAAAAGGTCACAGGGGTCAGCTTTAAGCTACTCCCACTGGCCCAAAAAGGGACATTTAAGGAGCAACATAAATATCAAGAACAACATACTGTAACTCATTAAAAAAAAAAAAAAGAGGAATCCATAAATCTAATATGAAAATCTACCATAATAAGTGGGGGAGAAGGAAAAACAAGCTCTGGGTATAATGCCAACTTATAAATAGAGAAAGAATGATGAGATCATAATATCTCCCTTTGGCAGCCCTCATCAATGGATACTAAAACTAGTGGGTAAAAGTGTAAGGAGTAACAGGATATTTATATAGTCTCAAAGTATAAATATCCTGTTACTCCTTACACTAATTAATACGTCCTCATGAGAGACTTATTAATTACAAACGATAACAGAATAACTACAATGGAGAAATCCAGGAGGCACCACCCCAGTCAACTGTCACAGTTAACGTGGCCGGGAAGGACTTACATGCCTCCTGATAGGATATACTGAAGGGAATTCAGCACCGCTTCTGTGATCTCCCTGTCAAAGCGCACAGCCTGAATCTAATCAAGAGAAAACATCAAAGGAACCAAATGGAAGAACATACTACAAAACAAGTGTCTATTTTTTTTTAAATGTCAACATCAGAGAATACAAAGGAAGACTCGGGAACTGCTCCAGAGTAAAGGAAATAAAAGAGACATGACAACTGAACACATGGTTTCAGATTGTCTTTTTTTTTAAAAAAAGATGTTACTGAGACAAGTGGTGAATTGGTTTTCTGGCTGCACAAAAACTGCCTCAAATTTAGTTGCTTAACACATATGACTTTATTCTCTTATATTTCTGTAGGTTAGAAGTCTGGCCAGGATCTTCCTGGGTTCAATCTAAAGAGTCAGGGCTGTGTTCCCCCCCCCCCACCCCCCAGGGAGGCTGTAGGGGAGACTCTCTTCCCTTGACTCCTGCAGCTGTGAGAGGCTGCCCACATAGCGTGGCTCCTGCCCCCTCCTCCATCCTTAGGCCCCAAATCTTAGGCTGAATCCTCATCTCATTGCAACACTCTGGTCCCCTTTTCTGCCTCCCTCCTCCAATTTTAAGAATCCTTATGATTATATTGGCCTCCCCAGATAACTCAGGAAAAGCTATTTTAATTGGCTGATTCACAACCTTAATTACATCAGACATCTAAATTCCCCTTTGCTGTGCAACCTAACACATTCACAGGTTCTGGGGATTAGGCTGTGGACATCTTTGGGGGAGGCATATTTCTGCCTACCACAAATGGTGCGGTCTGAGTAATGGTGGTGGGTAAGGTAATAGTATTGTATCCATGGTAATTTCCTGATTTTGACAATTGGGCTAGTTATGTAAGAAAGTTCCTTGTCTTTAGGAAATATACATTGGAGTATTTATGGATAAAATGGCATCATATCTGCAACTTAAAACCGTTCTCTCTCTCTTCACAGAGAGAAAGAGTGAGAGCAGAGAAAAGGTAAATGTAGTGAAATATTAACATTTGAGAAATCTGAGGAACGAGTATTGAAGAACTTTTTGTGCTATTGCAATTTTTTTGGAAGCCTGAAATGATGTAATGAAAGTTTTAAATGTAATTTTAAATACATTTTCTATTTCTAATAAATACTTAAATTTGTGGCATGTTGTTATGAATGACATGTTAATTCTGATGGATCTTTAAAAATCTGTTTTCAAGGATCCTGGGTGGCTCAGTGGTTGAGCGACTGCCTTTGGCTCAGGTCGTGATCCTGGGGTTCTGGGATTGAATCCCACATCAGGCTGCCGGCAGGGAGCCTGCATCTCCCTCTGCCTGTGTCTCTGCCTCTCTCTCTGTGTCTCTCTGAATAAATAAATAAAATTGTTTTTAAAAAAAATCTCTTTTCTTTTTTATACAGGAAAAACAAAACAAAACAAAGAAGAAAAATCTCTTTTCAAACTTTCAGGACCTTTTAGCAAGTTGTTTAATGACATTACTTGCAGTTAATTATACACATGTTATACATTGGGCTGTGTTGATTGTATTATGATAGTAAAATCAACTATCCACACTCCTGTTTTCCCATAGGTTGGCTATTAATGCTGAGTATTCTCATTTTGCTTTAAAATTCAGTATTACTTTAAAAATGAGGTCTCGAAAAAGGTTTTTAAAAGCAGGCAAAAGACTGTAGTTGAGTCTCCTACCAATATCAGTTTCTTAGGTTTGATAAACGTACCATGGTTAGATCAGATGTTAACATTAGAGGAAGTGAGGTGAAGGTAATGCTAGGTGAGCCAGCTCTGTGTTCCTTAACCTTGATTCTAAGTAAGGGAAGAGAAAGAGAGGAAAAACCCAGAGGCAATGAGAGGGGTATGATGTGTGTGTGACATATGGCCCAGGTGCTTAAAGACAATCACATCCAAGGAATAATTCTGCGACTAAACTAGTTCCTTAATATTGGGCAAGTTACTAATATATATATATATATATATATATTTTTTTTTTAAAGATTTTATTTATTTATTCATAAGAGACACACAGAGAGAGAGAGGCAGAGACACAGGCAGAGGGAGAAGCAGGCTCCATGCAGGGAGCTCGACATGGGACTCGATCCCGGGTCTCTAGGACCACGCCCTGGGCTGAAAGCAGGTACTAAATCACTGAGCCATCCAGGGATCCCCTATATATATATTTTTTAAGATTTTATTTATTTATTCATGAGAGACACATGGAGAGTGGCAGAGACATAGGCAGAGGGAGAAGCAGGCTGTCTGCAGGGAGCCCGATGTGGAACTCGATCCCAGGACCCTGGGATCACGACCTGAGTCAAAGGCAGATGCTCAACCACTGAGCCACCCAGGAGTCCCAAATTACTAATATATTTAAATCTTGCCTTGATCTCTCTGAAAAAGGGATTTGAGGAACTTTATTATAAAGTACATGTACATAACAGAGGTTCTTACAAGGAAAATATCTCAAAATCATGAGAGTGTATGGCAACATGCTGAAATAGTGGGTGAGGTGATGGAGCAGCGAACCACGGTTGCATTTCCTCATTGGCCAAGTGAAGACTCTCATTGAATGAGGGGCACATGAAAGAAATTATTCATGACAGTAGCTTTTAAAACACAGTATCCAGGGGCACCTGGGTGGCTCAGTGGTTGAGCGTCTGCCTTCAGCTCAGGTAGTGATCCTGGGGTCCTGGGATCGAGTCCCGCATCAGGCTCCCTGCCAGGGAGCCTCTGCCTACATCTCTGCCTCTCTCTGTGTCTCTCATGAATAAATAAAATCTTTTAAAAATAAGTAAAACATAGCATGCAGAAGATATCTTGATAGTGGTAGTCCTTCAGCAGTGTAAGGAGGGCAACCTGCCTGAAATCTGTGTGGCAAAGCGCAATCTGTCCGGTCAGGCCGGAGCCTCTGTATCAGCCCCACCGAGACAGCACAGGTAGCAGACTGTCTGAGCCAAGAGGGATGAGCAAGTTGTAACACAAACGTCTCTGACCCTGCTAAACATGTAATCACCGAAATCACAGCTCTTTCTCCTGAGCCCTTATCTTGGACGCTGGCTCAGCAACCCAGGACCATGTAATCCACACCAGGACCGCACATCTTCCCCAGACATTTCTGCTCATGGCTGGACCTGAGTTACTCTGCACTAAACCTCAAGTTAGAAACCAGCGTCAGGAGGAAAGAAATGCCCATGCAAGGAATGGCTGGGATCAACTGACAGTAGGAAAATTGGATCCTACATCCTGGAAAGCAAGCACAGAATATTCAGAAAGGAGTTGCATTAGAGAATTTCCTTTTTTAAGACTTTTGTTTATTTTTGAGAGAGAGAGCACAGATGGAGAGGGAGAGGAAGACTCCCCATGGAGCAGGGAGCCCAATTTGGGGCTCAATCCCATGACCTTGACCCAGGTGCCCCCTGCATGAAAAATTCTTTTTTTTTTTTTTTAAGATTCTATTTACTTATTCATGAGAGACACACACACACAGAGAGAGAGAGAGAGAGAGAGAGAGAGAGAGAGAGAGGCAGACACAGGCAGAGGGAGAAGCAGGCTCCATGCAGGAAGCCTGATGTGGGACTCGATCCCAGAACTCCAGGATCATGCCCTGGGCCAAAGGCAGATGCTCAACCACTAAGCCACCCAGGCATCCTGAAAAATTCTTAACACTAGTTGCTATGACACACAATTTGGGGATTGAATTTTTTTATTTTTTAAGGATTCTATTTATTTTAGAGACAGAGCAAGCACTAGTGGGGGGAAGGGCAGAGAGGGAAAGGGACAAGCCGACTCCATGTTGAGCACAGAGCCTGATGTGGGGCTTGATCCCACGACCCTGAGATCATGACCTGAGCCAAAATTAGGAGTCGGATGCTTAACCAACAGAGCCACCCAGGCTGCATTTAGTTACTGAAATGACAAAGGATCTCAGTACAAGTGCAGACACCACGGGCTCAAAAGCAACAGTCTGAAGTTTAGGGGGAATTTTTTCTCACTAACCATGGTGAAAAAGGATTATGGGAGGATAGAGAGGTGTCCTCAAAGGTATGACCAGGCACATTTCACAGAGAATCACTTAAATTGACTGCACATACTCATGGGAACAAAGCTGTATCAGAGGCTCACATTCTTGATCAAGGGCCTGATGTTCAACTTTTTTTTTTTTTTAGATTTTATTTATTCATGAGAGACACACAGAGAGAGGCAGAGACACAGGCAGAGGGAGAAGCAGGCTCCCCTCGGGGAGCTTGATACGGGACTTGATCCCAGGACCCCAGAATCATGACCTGAGCTAAAGGCAGATGTCTGCTCAACCACTGCACTGAGTCACCCAGGGGCCCCCTGATGTTTAGCTTTTTATAGACATTAATACAAACTATACTGAACTCATCACAAGCATTCCCACATGGCCTATATTTAAGGCTAGGGTACACGAGCAAACAGGATGAAACACTAACCAAGCCGCTGAAATTTACTGGGTCCTTTCATAGGAGTTAGGGAAAAAGAAAGGGAATTAATGTTATCATGTGGGCCAGGAGCCAGAGATACCCACCAGGAGCGGTGGGTCAAACATACAGTGTTGGGAGTGGCTAGTGTGAGGCTGGGAGGCAGAGCAACGGGCCTTGCAGACCAGATCACACCAGCTGGTTGCAGCTTGCAGAGCTGTGTGGTGGGTGCTGTGGCACTTGGCGGAAGGCAGGTTTGGTGTGTCTTCCTGCAAATCCCTCCTTTGGTGGGAGTACCGAGAGAGCACAGTGATGCTGAAAGGAGGGGACAGAGGGCATTAACAAGGATCCATAAACCCCCCTCTCTGCTCAGGCAGGGAAAAAGTAACAGAAATAGGAGAATAAGCCTATAAGAAAGGCTGATTTTACCTTAGACCATTTAGACAACTCAGTGACCATTTCCTGATGTTCAACTTTTTTTTGGGAGGCTATGCCTCCTAGCCCTGAGGGTGTGGACAGAAATACCTAGACCCAGATCTTGGGGAGCCGGAGGGACACTGGGGGGAAAGATGGGTGAGAGACACGTGATCAATAAATGTGTATCCAAGGGCCACGCTAGAAGCCAGGACAAGCCTGGGTTGGGTGGTGGACACAAGGAAGGACTGGTCAGTTCCAACAGAGCAGCTGACACCTTGACCTCAGGCTTTCCTGTAATGGAAAGGGGACGGAACACCATAGGCAGGGAGATGAAAGAAATGACATGTTATAACAACACTTAAAATGTTGAGGTTTCTCTTATTTGAATTCCCAACAGGAACTTCTTAGCTTTTTATTTGACTTCTGCTAAATATTTCCTTTTCTTAAGCATACAACTAATTTTTTAAAAACGATTTTATTTATTTATTTGAGAGACAGACAGAGAACATAAGCAGTAGGAGGGGCAGAGGCAGAGGAAGAAGCAGGCTCCCTAACTGAGCAGGGAGGCAGACGCAGGGCTCCAACCCAGGACCCTGGGATGATGACCTGAGCTGAAGGCGGATGCTTCACGGACTGAGCCACCCAGGTGCCCCACATAGAATTAATTTCTATTTAGAATATCATTTGTGCAGAGCAGATATAATCATCTTGGGGGAGTCAGTACAAATATAAGGCACTCTAGCTGATAACTTCTGAACCACTGGAGCCTCTGATAGATTGTTTACTAGAAGTTCCTTATTTTTCACTCCAATGATTAATACCTACTTCATTTAAACCTGCTTAGTGAGAACAGGAAAAATTAACCTATGTGCAATTGTCTTGTTTCTGGTTCCATAAGCTATGGGCCTGGAGAGATGTGATCTTTCCTGGGGATGGGTCCTTCCTCACACTACGAAGCGGGTACCGTCTGCCTTTTGACTTTGTGGCCCTTCTGGGTGCCAGAGGTCTTCTTCAGGCATTCCATTTTGAGCTTAATGAAGCAGGGCTGATGAATTCGGATTTATCAAGGGGCTAGAATTCTTATTTAGGGAGTAAACCTTTGGGATATTTTGAATCCGATTATGCGGATACCAACTCTGGAGAATCTGCTGACCCTGAACTAACAAAAGGAATAGAGGCAAGTTTTAAAAATCCCACTCATCACTCTTTATAGTGGATGACCTATAAAGATGTCTTTGCATTTGAATCAGGTTCTACACATGGGTTCAGAACGGGGTATGTATGAAAGCTAGTAACTAGTGCCCTCTAAAGCTCTTTCTGAGCAAGCCCAAATGAGAAGAGTTCAGGTTCCTCACAGGTGTCATAGCTACAATTTATAAGCCTGGGAAGGTGGCAGGTCATTCACAGGGACTCAGGGCTATGAGCAGAGCACCAAAGAGTAAACCAAAGCCTCCCTGCCATCTCTGTATCCCAAACTCTTCACCTGGTCGCAGGTTTCTCCAGTTGGGTCAACCCTCCAGATGAAGTGAATGAGCTATTTCTGGCCTGCTGATTCAGCACATTACTTTTTTCTCTTTATTCCATTATGTTTCAGAGTGTTTCTCATCACCTGAAGGAACCCCCTTAAGCTTAAATTATATGCATATTTAAAGGAAGAAAGACAACTTTTTATATACAGCTGCTAAAAAGCCCACATAATTTTAAAATAGTCTTCAGGTGTCATTAATCAGGCATTAATCATACACCAAGGAGTCTGGCAAATGGCAGCCCTCAGACCCGTGCCTATTTTTGTAAACAATTTTATTGGACCACGGCCACACTCCTTTGTTTACACATTGTCTGGGGATGGTTTCATGCTACAAGAGCAAAGTAGTTGTAACAGAGACTGCATGGCCTGCAGAGCCTAAAATATTTACAGTCTAGCTCTGGACCACACCAAAGTATCCCAATCTGAGATGGGTTTTAAAAAAACAAACTAAAAAACCCCCATATGTATATGTGTGTGTGTGTGTATTTATATATAATAATATATATACACATATAGACATACATACACCTACACACACACATGTATATTAAGTACATGCACACATACTGGATTGTTCTCAAGAAAATACATCACCCAGAGAAGATATCATGAGCAGCTTTCTTTCATTACACCTTTCAAAACATCCTAGGTCCCCAGTACCACACTCAGGCCACACCAAATATAAAGGGTTGCAAATATTCAGATTTTATTATAAATAAAATACTGGTTTTTTTTAACATAAAAAATGCCAAGTGTTGCATTTTATTCACCACCCTGGAGAGCAAGACTGTAGAGATTAAGGCAAACAGCTAAAGTGAAGGCACATATAAAAGGGCCACAGTTGGAATTACAAGGACAAATTCCAGGGAACAGCTGTATGTGCCCCTGTGACACCCAGCATTCTGCAGCAGCCACCCTGTCAATTTTATTACATAAAATACAGATAACTAGAACTATACAATAAAATAATGTATATTGCAGGAGTGTAATGAAGGTATTGTCTTATAAAGAACTTTTATTTTAAAAATAAACTTCTGTTTAAAAATATATGACACAGATGGAGAAGGAGAAAAGCAACAAAACCAAACCAAACCCCAAATTTCACTGTGGCCTAAGACTTCCTGGTGTGAGGCTGACCCATGGGCTGGAGGGAAAACTATCCTGGCAGTCTGTCCACAGTCCTTCTCCTGCAAGCTTGAACAAAATGTCTCTGTTAGTAGGGGTGGCCACTTAACAGGAGGAACCAGCTAGGAGACACTGATGGGAAAACTTGGCAAGAAAGAGCCCCGCCTCTGGCAACAGTAGAAGAGGCCCAGAGAAGCAGCAGAGGGAATGCGAGGGTATGCCAAGTCAAGACTTTGTAGTCGACTCTGGTATGCGAGGAGGCGGAAGGGGGAGGCCCAGGTGCAGGACCACTCCCACTCTACCTGTCTGTACACCATCCCCAATGCCCTCTGAGGGCTTAGTGATCACGCACTCCCTTATCACGCAGCGACCCCCCCAGCGCAAACCGTCCAAAAGGGCATTTCCAGCTCCTTCCTGGTTAGGCCCACAGTGATGTTGAAGACACCATTCAGCAAAATGTCCTAATCCCAGAATGTGCTGTGCTGTCAACCTGACACACCTGCTCTGGAGCGGGTGTCAGGAATGTCAGGCTGCAGTTTTGGGTCACGGGGCTGCAATGCAAGAGGGGGTGAGGTACCTCTGCAGAGCGGCTGTGTGTGGAGGGAAGCGGGTCGACAGCACTAGAGGATGAATGTGCTGCAAACACAAGGCAAAGAGCAGAGTGATGGGGAGCAAATGCAATGTCAAAAACTGCAGATGGAAGGGAAGGAGGTATACAGACACATTGTGCCGTGGAGAGGAAAAACAGAGTGAAGAAGTGAACAGACAGTGCCATTCTAGAAATAGGACCAAGTATATTTACATAAATTCCTTACTCTATAATCATGATAAACAAAAAAAAACATTCACACAAAAATATAAATTTGAAATAATTAATAGCACCAGTGTGTCAGATAATAGTTTCTTTCCCCCCCGCTACGCAAAGTACAAAGTTGCATAGTGTTAAAGGCTATATATGAATCTCAAAGGTGGGTTGGTAGGAGGAAGGGGTTGTGTGGCAGGGTATCTTCACACTGTGATCTTAAAAGAAAACCACAGAGCTGAGGATCAAAAGTTGAGAAGCCAGCTAGGCAACTCCACCTACGAGTCTTCCCTCTGCACCGAGGGGGAAGGTTTAGAGTGGGTTTAAATCACAAAGTGCAGGAACTCCATGGTGTTGGCAGCTGTGTGAAATACTGAGTGCAAGTATTTGCCACCAGGATTTGGCAGACTGTGTTTTAGAGGGATCCTACAAGATGGGAACATCAGAAGATAATTGAAGATAAGGGTCAAAGGTTTCATCTCTCCCCAATGGAGGAAACATGGGTACATGGGATCCTGACAATACTAGTTGCATCTAAGTTTTATCCCTTTGCTAGGAAAGACTAGGACAAGGCGGTTTGTGTTTTGTTTGTCAAGATCTTAGGGACCAACTGCTCTCTACCAGATAACAGCACTAGTTTCAAGACTAACATATTAAAAAAGCTCTAAGAATTAGTTTGATTTTGGAAAAAAAAAAACTTTAGTGGTTATCATATCCTTATTTCTTCTGTATAAATTCCATTTACAGGAATATCAGAAGATGTCTATTGGTGAGTGCAAGCTGCCCATCCAGATTTATCAGCTGCCCAAAGATCTGAAAAGAGGTTCTCTTCCTAGTCAATTATTAACATGTGAGAAGATGTTCAGCTACTTCTGCAGCCTCATTCTCCGGGAGACTGTCATGAATAATTGCATCCTTACCCGTGGATGGCTCAGTGTCCTATACTCAAAACAGCTAAAACAACTGACGATGGCTCTTGACATTCTAAATGACCAATACCTTTGGCACAGGATGTTTATTTCCTTTTGCTTAAGAGGAGGAGGGGTAGTAGATGATGTAGGTGTACTTTCTTTATCGATAGACTGGATATACTGGCCATCATGATGCTACTAATAGTAGCCAAACTTTTCCTTCATAGAAACAAGAGTACTGAGACCGAGGAGGTTCTGTTGGTATCAGTGAGAAAAAGGAGGGCTCCTTGCTCAGCCCTGGCACACAATGGTTCCCACGAAGTGTTTACACCACTGTACAATAACGTAGGATACCGCGTCCTCACGTAACTCAGGAGGGAAAGTGTGGGTAAGGGAGTGCCTTCCGTGGAAGAGAGACTATCAGATAAAACCCTTTGTTCCCGATTCATGATGTCTGACTTGCTTCTCTTTAAGCTTTGTGAATTTTCCTGGTTCAAAAGGATAGTGGTGGAGAGCAGCAGAGAAGTGGGGGTCTGAAAAATGTAATCTTTGTGTTAAGGCACTCTGTGGCCTCATAACGGCTCGCCGGTTGGGGGGTGCTGCCTTCCGGCCCTAAAAGATGACACTAGGGCTTCTCAATGGACGGGGTATTGAAGCAGCCAGTCGGTAGGGTCTTCTTGATGTCTTCCAGGTTGCGAATGTCCTTCATGATCTCCTCGATATCTCGATTATAGTCCATGATGGCAGCCTCCTGCTTCCTGGCTTCATTCTCCAGATCAGACACTTTCCTGTCTAGATCACTGACTTTCATTTCATCTTTGGCTTTGTTCAGGGTGCCTTCGATCTCATTTAGCTTGTTCAGGTCCACTGTGTCCAGTTGCCCTGTAGAGTCAGAGAGGACACAGGAGGAAACAAATGTACTCATTGAGAATGATCACGTCACCCCACCAGTACTCCGCTAGCCTTCCATATAGATGAAGCCCAGCAACTGCCACCACGCAATGGTGGCCTGCAAACCGGCTTGTAGATTGGTCGGGTTGTACGAGGGCACGAACAACGCAGACCAAGTACAAATGCTGACCTAATTGGCAAGGACAGGTCACTGCATTTAACAGATATCGGGCTGGATGTTTTCTCTGGGAAAACAGTTTTTGTGAAATGTTTTCTAAAGACACAGCTGCCGTGTTTGAGACCTTAAGCCTCATCTGTGGTTTTGAAGGTCATCTTGTAATGTTTAATACCATTTTTATGTTTATATATGTAATCTGCATGTCATTTTAATGCCATTTAACGAACACAAAAATCTTTACGCTAGAACTCTAAGTCCTCAGCTCTTTGGATTCCAGGGAGGCTGGGTTGGTTTGGGGAGTCTTGTGCCTCTTTCAGGAGTTAGACATTATTTGGAGTCCTCCTATGGAAAATAGCCAGAGATAAAATGCTGAAATAATTCCAGCGAAAGCTTCACTTTAAAATTAGCAAGAAAAGGAGTTCTTCTGGAAAGAATTGCTTCCATAATTAATGAAAGCAGACTGCCACACAGTGATCAACACTTTATGCACACTGTACTTGATTATATTCTCACAAGACCACATGCCTGCCAGTGATTCTCAGATGTTAAACAATTTGCCCAAGTTTGCACGATTACAAGGCAAGGAAACAAAGATTCTGATGCAACTCTAACTTTAAAATCCTGTTCTTTCTGTCATGAAAAGTTACCTCTTCTAGATCCTTTCATTTTAAATTTATTATTCTTGATATTCTAGACGGATAAAAAATATAGACTCCCCCACCCTCCAAAGAAACCAAAAACCAAACCAAAACAAAAACAAAAACACTGACCAAACCTTCAAGGCTAAATTAAAGTAGAATGCATTGCTACAGAGCTATACTAGCTGGAGTATTACCACTTTATAATGGAGGAGGTGACAAAAGTACATCTGTCCTATAATGAAGCCTGCTCCCCCTCAAACTGAATTAAAAGAGCAATTCAACATGTTTCTATAATCCTTGAAAAATCAAGCTTATTCTTTTCCAAAAACCTGTCACCTCATCCAATTATCCTTTTGATTAGCAAATGAAAAGAACTCCAGGCAGTGAAGTCATCACCAGGTTAAAGTGTTCCTTTACTCTACCACTGAAATCCTTCACTTTAAATCCTTTAAAGACACACTGCCAGCACAATGATCTAAGAAGAATCGCTGTTCAATGTATCATAAACATCGACCATAAATGAGCCACCCTAGCTGGCAGCCTATCTTCCTAATTTTCTAAGTCTTTGGACCATGGTCACATTCCAGGACTTAGATCATATACCGTGCAAGGGCCTCGTAAGTACTTGTTGGATTGATACAACCTGAAGTCCTGATCCAGTTCATACAATACTCCTGCTAAAATATCTGCTTCTGTGTCAAGTATCTCAGACCCCAAGAGCAGTACAGAGAATTCAGAGGCTGCCTAACAGGACTCTACAGCTACTTACCCAGCTGCTCCAGGAGGTCATTAATCAGGTTGAGGAGGCTGGTAACGGAGTTCTTGGCCTTTCTGGCATTGATCTCAGCTTCCTGAGCAGCCTGGGAAGCCTGTACCGGGAAAGGACAGATGATACCGAAAGTCCTGGAGGCATGTTTTCAGGTTCTTAAAATAGTTTTACCCCAATCAGCCAGAAAGTCCAATTTTCAGCTTCCTCTTTCCTAACTAGTGAAACTACAATCAATCAATCTCTCTCTCTCTCTCTCTCTGGTCTTTGTATCTTCATGGTGAAATGTTGCTATTTTTAATTCATAGAACAGTCATGAGTAGGCTGTCCGCATGACGATATTGACTGTATTTGTATTTCAAAAAGACCAATATTATCTCCTTTTCTCACTTTCTCACTCAAGAATACATGGAGATGGATTCATAACAAAATCCATTAAGCAGAAACAAGTTATTTTTAAGGACAAGTATAAAAAACTACATTTTAGAACCAAAATAGGTCCTTCAGGACACTCTTAGGGACCTGATTATTAGACATGCCCTATTTTCAAGACAAGTTTTATAATCAAGTGACACGTTCTGTAACACCCTCTACCCCTGCAGCTGCGTGCACGCACACACACACGCATGTCCGTGCATACACATCCACACGCACAGATTGGGGTGGTACAGTTTACATTTTATAAATCAACCAAAGGTAAGTGTATTCAGGAAAATTCCATGAAACCTGAACAAATACCCTGTGCATGAGTCACGGGAAATGACAATGGAAGAGGAAGTATCTGAATATCAGAAAACAGATGCTCTCACAAATAAATCCAGTCAGGATATAAATGAGCAGCTTTGAGCTCCCTACCACATAATTGTTTTTCCTAGTTTTTGGCTCAAGATACTGCAACATTTTTGGATAGAAACAACGTAAGACTTTGAAAAAGAACAAGCATGAGGAAAAAACCTTCACAAATGAATGATTAATCTCTGTTGAAATCACAGCCTTTCTTACTGAGCCTTGACAGGCTTTTCTGTGAGCATCCTAGGAGAGGGGTAAATGACCATGATGGTCTGCAAGAGCAATGCTCCTGCAGTAACCTGTGGTCTCCAGCCTCCTCTTCCAGGGCAATCAAAAGCCTTTACTCTTCTGGTGAAAAAAGGTATGTTACAGATTCAAACAACACTGGCTCGATGCTGTGTCTTTTAGGATTGGCATAAATATAAATGGGATAGAGTATGTTTGGGTGCTTTGTGTTCGTTAGAAGTTATTTATCCAAAAGAACAAAAGATGGATCTTCTTCCCCTCTTTGGAGTCCATACCCCTTTTTTGAAGCTCATAAGGAATATATCCTTTTCCTTCTTCCAATAGGCTCTAAATCTAATGTTTCTACAACCATATTAAAAATGAAATGCAGAGACCCTCAGCATATACAAGAAATGCGTATTTTTTTACTATATGGGAATTTCCACTTGAGCCATACCTTGCTATAAAATTGAGACAGTCCAAAACAAAACCCAAAATGCATACTAAAATAGAGTGTTTGCACAGGGATACTTCCTGTTATCACTTCTCTAGAGTCTTCTTTACCTAGATAAACAGAGTTAGTATTTCTCCTTTCTGTCCCAAGGTAAAAATGAGCCATAGTAAAAGATCTGTTTTTCAGCAAGAGTGGAAAAATGGTCCCTTGCTTGTACTGAAAATGCAGAATTAAACAAGTTCATTACTGTGATTGTAATCAGATTGAACTGAACAGTTATGTTTCCACTGTGACTCCATTAAAGTCTTTTGAAAGCAAAATATAGCATAAAACAGAAAAGTGTACCCTTGTTCTTTACCAGGCCATGCATTCCTAAGTCAATTTTATTACCAACAATATTGTAGATACACATCATCACAAAGGGTAAAAAAAAAATTAAACTGAATGTAAATTTGGTATGTTTTTGTCATCTTCAAAAATGAAACACAAGAAACTGCTCTTTGCCTCTAGAAAGTAGGCTGCTGCGGTAACAATAGCAGGAGGAATTTTTTTTTTTTTTTTTTTTTAGGAGGAAATTTTTTATTGTATTCCTTTTTATTCCTTTTTGGTTTTATACTAGCTATGAATCACTCATCCAAAAATATAAGGACATACTTTTCAATGTCCTAAAACTTCAAATGTATAAAAGAATGTTTTGCTTTTAATGGGGAGAAGCCTTGGACAGAACAATTGTGCAACAACCCAGCAGGAGCTCCAAATTCTTTGTCTTCTATGTAAGTTACTAACCCAATTCTTGGCCAGAAAACACAATGAAAAACAGAAGTCAATAAGACACTCTTCTTAACAAGATGGGGATCTTCATCATTAAACACCCTTCATTCTCTGCCCACAAGCAAATAGATACAAGTGGCTTACCATCCCTGCCATCATCATATCCTGGTCAGCATCATCTTGTTTTTTCTTCAGCTCCTTTTCTGCTTCCTGCAGTTGTTTCAACATATTGTTCACCTCATTATCCAGGTCTGTAACTTCTGCAAAAGTCCTTTCTGCTTCTGCCTTGGTGCTGGTAGCATTCTAGGCACATGATAAAGAACTGCTGATGAGAAAAAGCTTTCATCTTTCTAAAGTATGCGTCCATACCTCTTATAATCTGTAGAATGGCTCGAAAATACAATCCATAAAGAACAGGGCAGTAAATTACATTGTACGTTGACTTATGGTATCATTTAGTTGGGTTCCAAATAACAGTAAGGAAAGAAAAGTTAGCACTACTGCCTAACATAATAAATACTTCTATTTGTATACTCTTATTTATCCTTAATACTTCCTGTTCAATCATTGCCATTTTCAGTTGAGGTCACATGGCTGGCAAATGATAAAACATTTAAATGGTGTACATTTTCAAATACATCATATTGATTAGGTACTTTCAAGTTGAATACATTTTTAATTCAAATGTAGATGCCTTGTTCTACTTGGCAGTTCATCACAATGTAGAAAAAGACCACAATCCTGATATAGGAGTATTTTATAAAATATAATTAATCCCCAAATCAACTGTTCTAAATTAACTTAAGAATGTATTTGATTGGGCAGCCTGGGTGGCTCAGCGGTTTAGTGCAGCCTTCAGTCCAGGGCGTGATCCTGGAGATCCGGGACTGAGTCCCATGGCGGGCTCCCTGCATAGAGCCTGCTTCTTCTCCCTCTGCCTGTGTCTCTGCCTCTCTCTCTCTCTCTCTGTTTCTCATGAATAAATAAATAAAATCTTAAAAAAAAAAGAATGTGATTCTCGAACATGTAATTTTAGCATCCATTCTAATCGTTTAAATAAAACAGACTGACCTTTAAATACGAAAAAACCAACTTAAATTATTCTTTAAGATGAATAGAAAGAGGGCGCCTGGGTGGCTCAGTTGGTTAAGTGTCTGACTTTGGCTCAGGTCATGATCTCAGGGTCCTGGGATCAAGCTCCACTTCTGGCTCTATGCTCAGAGGGGAGTCTCCTTACCCCTCTCCCTTTGCCCCTCTCCCCAGCTCATGCTCTGTCTCTCAAATAAACAAATAAAATCTTAAAAAAAAAAAAAAAGATGATTAGAAAGAATCCTAGCAGCGGATTCTTTCCACTCTAAATCAGGTTGGGATCAGATACAAAATATGCTCACAAGAGGCACCTGATAGTTATACTGACTTGATTGAAAAAATGGCAGCTGTCCATGTCAAAGTCCATGTTTATTTGAGAAGAGTTTGATTTTTTTTGTGGAAGGTGCTCATGGGCCCATGAAGCATTCCATCTCCTCACAACAGAGACCCAGCCACTGAGACAACAGTAGAAATGTTGAAGGGCCTTTCAATGATTCTCCCTCTTTGGTCAATGTACTTATCTAGTACTCTAATACCTAGTCAGAAGTGAACAAGGATGGTTTAAGATAATTTTACTAGAGTCGAGGAGGAAATTTATGAGAGATTTTAAGGATCTGGAAAGAAACTAGATCTTGGAAAGGATCTTGGAAAGGATCTTTTAAGGATCTTGGAAAACAACTAGAGAAATACAGGAGCAAAAATGGGAGAAGAAGGAAGCACGCACCTTCTGGACAGCGCTGGCGATCCTCTCTGCCTCATGGGCTTTGCTCTTGGCTTCAGTAGCGTCTGCAGCTGCATTGCCCAGCGCCAGCTGCGCCTCCCTTGTCTTTTCATTGGCTTCAATGATGGTCTGGTTGATGGCAGGAATCCTCCGTAAAGCCTCCTCTGCAGCAGTCTTGTTGTCATTCACTCGCCTATCGAAATCTAAAATAAAGCAAATTCGAGGAATGCACTTGAACTAGACTCTCAACAAGCCAAAAGGGAGCCATTTAGGGAGCTGCAACTGGATTTTGTTTTATGAAAAATGAGAGAAAAATGATAAACAGCATGGATGGCCTTAGAAAAACGAAGTGCACAGCTTTAGACTCTTATGAGTGGGCATGTTTCTGGAAAGTTCACTTTCATGCAAAGCACTGAGTAATCCATTATTGTCACGGCAACCAATATTAAAAGCTGCAGTTTATCTAGTGTTTACTGTGTGTTAGCTACTAAGTTAAGAGCTTTTTATGTGCCTGTGATGTAGTCACTGTATCATTTTTATAGATGAGAACTGAAGATTAAAGAGGGAGATAATTTTTCCCAACGGTTCACAGAAGTAAGAGGTAGATCAGGGATTCTAACCCAATCCTACTGACAGCAGGGCTGATATATCTAACCATTATCTTGTAAAACTTCCATATTTATAGAACCTATGGGCTATTTTATCAAAGGCAAGTCCAGGAATATGTAGTGAATTAAGCACATTTCTTTTTTTTTATCTTGGGTGAGGAAAGAAGGCATAAAGATTGAAATGCAACTGGTAGAGAAAATGAAGAATAATCTCGATTTACCAACATGAGCCAGCTAAGTAGGCATAGCTTGATGACATAAGTTATTCTAATGTCAGAAAATTTCTTTTTCGTTTTTGTTTTGTTTTGTTTTGGTTTGGTTTTGGTTTAATCCTGAGGTATGAAGGGGTAAAATGATACAACCTCTGGGATTTTTCTTTGAAATACCTTACCATAAAAAAAGTAGGGTGGATGTTGGAGGATGAAGCAAGTATAGGAAAAATCTTAACTGTTGAATTGGAATGATAGATTTATGGGATTTATTATACTCTTATCTTTCACACTGTATATGTTCTAAGAATCTCATGGCTAAAAAAAAAGGAAGTTGCCTTCGTGAAGCATGTGTAGAAATTTATGCTGTTATGTGAGCCTTTCATACCTTTCAGGTTGTTGAGAATGTCATTGGCTTCCTGTAAGGTATTTCGTCCCTTTTTAGCAGCTTCTTCCGCAAGAGCCTTGGCAGCATCTGCTCGGGCCAGGAGCTGGTCAGCAGTCTGCAAACACACAGCAGATCAGAGGGAAAATCCTGCAAGATGAATCTCTTCTATCTCCTTTTTTTTTTCTTCTTCTCTCTCCTAAAAGGCCAGGCACCCACTCCCAGCTGCCACCCCAACACCTGCCAACACAGAGCATAGGCCTGGGTATCTCACAGAAGGCCTTCCTTTGAACACCTCAGGGACCCTGCACTTGTAGTGTCATAGACACAGCTCACACTTGCATGATTTTAAATTCTGCCTCAAGAAATGAAGCAATTTGTAAACTAAACCAACCTGTTGTTCGGTCTTTCCCTTCTCCAGAAGCTTCTTGACTTCAAGTTCCTTCCCTCTCATGTCTTCTCTGAGGTCCTCATAATCTTTCAATTTCTGGTCAATCAGACGGTCCAGATCCTCAGCTTCCTTCTTTATTTTATTGGCCTCATTCTGTGAAAAGCAAGTAAGATTGTGACATTTTAGACAAAATAATGAAACTGATGAGAAGGTAGGCTTAGTAACTCTGTAACACTTACCACTCAGATATTTTTAAAAGAATGGCACAGGTCAAGATTTTATGGACTTGGGCACCTGGGTGGCTGAGTGGTTGAGTGTCTGCCTTTGGCTCAGATCATGATCCCGGGGTCCTAGGATTGAGTTCTGCATCAAGCTTTCTGCAGGGAGCCTGCTTCTCCCTCTGCCTCTCTCTGTGTCTCTCATGAATAAATAAATCTTAAAAAAATATTTTATGGACTTTTTAAAAAAAATTGAAGTATACTTTACACATAGTGAAATGCACAGCACTTACTACAATGAGTTTTGACAAATATATTTACCCATGTAAACAACACCCCCAATCAAGATACAGAATATTTCCACAGCTGGAAATTCCCTGTATCTCTTTCCAATTAATTTCCACATCTACCTTTTCAACAATGCAGCTGCCACTGGTCTGGTTTTTATCATTGATTAGTTTTGCCTATTCTCAAATTTCAAATATGTGAGATCATACAATATGTACATGTCTGAAGAGATGTACTATACCTTTATGATAAAATAAAATGAACACCTCTGATGTAAGAAGTGAAACTTAATACATTTCAAGTTTAATGTAAAAAATATAGCATTTACACAGAGCCTGGAATGAGGATTCATGATTAGAGTACAGATATAATGAAAGCCTACCAATTCTCAAATATTTTACCTGCCTGACAGCATCCTGACATAGTTCTTTCATTTAAATAATTTTAAAAAATAGTTTATCTATTTGACAGAGAGAGAGAGAGAGAGAGAGAGAACGCACATGCACAAGCAGGGGTAGTGGCAGGCAGAGGGAGAAGCAGACTCCCCGTTGAGCAGGGAGCTTGATGTGGGATTGATCCTAGGACCCCAGGATCGTGACCTGAGCTGAAGGCAGATGCTTAACCTACTGAGCCACCCACGAGTCCCCTAAGCCATTTTCTTTTATTTCTCTTGTTCTCAATCAGATAGTGTCTGGACCTAGCAGTCTAGGTGTACTCTGCTCTAATAAATGCAAATATATAATAATTTAGATTTATATTAAAGATTTAGGAGTGATCATTCATATCATTAAAGTAGTCTTTGCTGCTGTTTAATCTTTATAATCACAGGATTCTTGGCCTCAGTTAACATATTGGAAGCGGAACTCGACATTACCACTGAGTCAGTTGGAGGACAAAGGAGGTAGGTACTAGTGATAGTTATAGGGCAGTCAGAACAGCTTTTACCCAGACTTCGAGCAGAGTGTGTGTGTGTGTGTGTGTGTGTGTGTGTGTGTGTGTGTGTTTGGGGGGCAAGAGTGAGTACTATGGATGGGTGATGGCAGTGACAACCAATACTTGGTGCACACAGGCTGCCCACCCCATACCTCTAGTGCTTCTGAGTCCACAGGTGTCAGCTGGGCAACACTGGCATAGATCTCCACGGCTTTATCTCCAGCCCTCTTGGCCTCCTCATATACTCGGGCAGCTTGCTTCTCCAGATCCTGTGAGATGTTCTTTGCTTGTTCATACCTAAGGAATAAACAATTTAATGAAACTTTGTTGCTTTTAGCATCTTAGTGTTAACCACATTCATTCTAGTTCCAATCACTGCAACAGAATTTCCAAAACTTCAGAGAAAATGCTATTATTTAATGGCCAACATGGCTTAGATTTCATCTCATCACTTCTACTTATACTATATGGTTTATCGGATATTTCTTATTTTGGACACCTTTTAAAATATTTGTAGCTCAAGTACATTTTTTCTACTAACTCTGATACTTTGTCTCTTCTTTTTTCATTTATGCAGAATTTTAAGTATCATAGCTAGTTGATTACCTTTCTCTGTAGTTACAGGAATTGGACCCAATAAAATCTCTGTGGCTCTACATCCCCTGCTCTAATTACTGCTCCATTTCAAAAGCATGATTAACAAAAGAAATCTTACTGCACCAATGCATGCCCTGAATCCATCAGCATTTAACTTTTCATTGAACTGGTGCTATTTACAAGAACAACCAAGGGCCATAAACCACTTTTAAATGATACTCACTTTCTATTAAGCTCTTCAATCTCAAGTGCTGTTTGATTTTCTCCTGCCAGTGTTTTCAGAAGCAGATTATATGCCTCAGTTGATGTATCATTAGCTGTCTTTGCCACTCTTACAATATCATCAGCTTCTTGTTTATGGCTGTATAACATAAAAGAAAAAATAAACCATGAAACGGGACTATTTAATATGGAAAGAAGCAGAACTTAGGTAATGCTTATCTTATTATATATACATATACTCATGAGGACAGAGCTCTGTAAATATTGAAAAATCTTACAAATTTGGAATTTTGCAACCATTTCAGTGGAGCTAAGTTTAAATAGCATTCTACAATCTGAGAAAATGGTATTTTCCAAATGACATTTTCCACTTAAGTTTATAGGGGCAAATGTTTATATTTCTTTAAAAAATTACTTATAAATAAAGTCATTTAAGAATAATTTATCTATAAAACCATCTATGCTGGCAAGAACTCATTTATTAGACATAAACACAAACCCAGGACCTAATGTTTAATCCTTATTCTGGTTCTGTTACTACATAATCTTGAAACAGCTTCCAACTATTCAGATTTCTCACATGCAACCTAATTACTGGCCAGGAAAAGCAACCCAACACCAAATAGAAAGCAACAGGTCAACAGGGAATCCAGCCAAATAATGCAAATTTCAGCTAAGGAACTGCTAAGGTTTTTTTTCAGCTCTAAAATTTCATATTACAATTTCACACTGAAGTATGAGGCCATTCCTTTTCAGTATAATAAATGTTCTTTCAAAAATCATATATGAAAGATACTAGAATTACTTTATATATTCATATGCACAATAATTTTTTAAAAGATTTTTTATTTACTCATGAGAGACAGAGGCAGAGACATATGCAGAGGGAGAAGCAGGCTCCCTGCAGATTTTATTTATTTATTGGAGAGAGAGAGAGAGAAAGAGAGGCAGAGGTAGAAGCAAACTCCATGCAGGGAGCCCGACGTGGGACTCGATTCCAGGACCCCAGGATCACAGCCCGAGCTGAAAGCAGACGCTCAACCCCTGAGCAACCCAGGCACCCTATGTGTATAATTATTTATTTATTATTATATTTCTGTATGTTGTCAGCTTCTTTTAATCTTTTTAATCAGAAAATCTAAAACCATGAGTGTTCTATGAACTAAATGACACAGCTCATTTACATTTACAAAGAATAGAGAGTATATGTTAAAGCAAAAAGTCAAAAGTAATTGCTCTGAATAATGAGGCTCAAATTCTAACGTGGGGCTTACTTAAGAACCCCATGCCCATGAGGTCTACTAACTGTTCTGCAATTCTTTAAATTTTTTTATTTATTTTTTATTTATGATAGTCACACAGAGAGAGAGAGAGAGAGAGAGGCAGAGACACAGGCAGAGGGAGAAGCAGGTTCCATGCATTGGGAGCCCGACGTGGGATTTGATCCCGGGTCTCCAGGATCGCGCCCTGGGCCAAAGGCAGGCGCCAAACTGCTGCGCAACCCAGGGATCCCTGTTCTGCAATTCATTCAACAAACATTTATTGAGTACTTACTATATCCCAAACATGGTTTTAGGTATTGGAACTTCAGCAGTGAATAAAACACACAAAAACACTAGCCCTCATTAAGTTTACATTCTAGCAACTACTTTAACACATTTTTTCAATTTAATGTTCTCCTACAACTTAAAGTTTTTCCTAAGAAACTACCTTATACTTAATAATTTAAAAAATCTTTTAAAAATGAGGAATGATGTGCCTGGGTAGCTCAGTGGTTGAGCATCTGCTTTTGGCTCAGGGCATGATCCAAGATCCTGGGGTCCTTGGATCAAGTCCCGTATCAGGCTCCCTACAGGGAGCCTGCTTCTTCCTCTGCCTGTGTCTCTGTCTCTCTCTCTGTTGTCTCTCATGAATAATAAGTAAAATCTTTTAAAAAATAAAAAGAAGGAATGACACAGTCTGTATTCTTGGGCTGATTTTCAATGTACTATTTGAAATTTCAAATGTACCATTTGAAATTTTTTTCTATTAAAATCTAAGAGTTAAACATGTGTTAAAAATTTTAAACATTAAACAACTAAATTCAACTGAGCTTCTTAGTTATCAACTTTAAGGTTTTGAAATTAAAAATCTAAAAATGTTATGGTTTTGAGATGTGCAAATATAACTTCCCTCCAAAGCATCATGTTCAAATATTCAAAGTAAATATTGTAATTTCAAAGGAGAGGCAAGAAAGGAGAACACACAGCCGATAACATTTCAGAAAAGAGAGCCACCTCTGCAGAGGCGGGTTATGTGCAAAGTGTGCATGGGTAAAGGAGGGAGCAACATGTACACACCATAAGGAAAGTTATAGCTTAACCATTAAGACACAGGGATCTGGAGGTTACCGTTCAGCAAGCTTTCGTGCTTCTTCTGCCAAAAGAGTCATGTTGTTTGGGTCCCCTGTAGACTCTGGCTGAGTGACTGACTGAAGAGGAAATAAACAAAGCACTAATCTCAAAGGACTGAATTATTTAAATTTAATAAATCAAGTGCCCAAACCAGATTTGTATTAGTGTTATTTAGCAAAAAGAATGTCTCATTAGTTCAAAGATCTTTCACTAATATTGGCATCCCTGGTTACAGATTACTATTTCTATTTTCATCAGAGGATAAAAGAAGTTTAAAGTGACTAATGCCATAGAAGAAACAAAGGTAGAGAAAGGACCCAGATGTCCACTGGTTTTTATCCACTCTGTGATAACTATTTAATGACAACTATGAGCAAGTGGCTTTCTTGCTCCATGTTTAGAGACAAAAAGACACAAAGAGTCAATTTAGCTGAAGCATTCCATGAACAGTAATGGAATGGCAAGACTTGGTACAAATTACCAGGGGACTCCTGCACCCCAGTCTCAGACCTTCCCAATCACTCACCACATTGGCAACAGCAATCTTTGCTTTCTCCAGTTCTCGGGATGCGATTTCAATCAACTGCTCTGTGCTTTCTACCCTGGCACGTGCTTGCTCGGCCAAGTTTCCAGTCTCTTCAATGGTATTACGGATATTCTGTAAACGGCTAATTTGGCTGGATAACGTGCTATTCACTCTCTGGAGGCGGTCCATCAAATTCTGGTCTACGTCTGCAAAGGCATTGCATTAGAAAGTCTATAAGTTACCTGAAGGGGGGGGGGGGCGGTGCATATATCACATGAAATCCGAGGCACAACTTTATTCCTTCCCAACACAGAACTCTCTGATAAGCTTTCCCCAAGCCCATGGGCAGAACTGTTCGGTCTTTATTGTGCCAGTCTCCCTCCACTCTTTAACATTTATCACACTATCTCCCATCTTGTGTCTGTCTGCTCCACTGGACTACAAGCTTCTCTTTTTTACTTGTCACTATATCCTCAATGTGATTGGCAAAGAGGAGACACCCAAGAAATGTCTGAGGAAGGAAAGCTGTTGATGTTCTGGCACATGCCAGATTTAATCATAAAAACACAATGTTATTAAAAGCACTATCAGCCCTGAGAGCTGGACATTTTTTTAAACTGGGAAAAAACCAGGTTCAAAACAGATGTTGAGGAATGGCAAATTATTATTTTTTTATATAAATTTATTTTTTATTGGTGTTCAATTTGCCAACGTATAGAATAACACCCAGTGCTCATCCCATCAAGTGCTCTCCTGTCACCCAGTCACCCCCACCCCCCGCCCACCTCCCCTTCCACTCTCCCTAGTTCGTTTCCTAGAGTTAGGAGTCTCTCATGTTCTGTCTCCCTTTCTGATATTTCCCACTCATTTTTTCTCCTTTCCCCTTTATTCCCTTTCACTATTTTTTATATTCCCCAAATGAATGAGACCATATAATGTTTGTCCTTCTCCGATTGACTTATTTCACTCAGCATAATACCCTCCAGTTCCATCCACGTCGAAGCAAATGGTGGGTATTTGTAGTTTCTAATGGCTGAGTAATATTAGGAATGGCAAATTAAATTCATTTTGTATTTTAAACTAAATACAAGACTGAGTATGGAGTCTTGCTGCCCCCTCCCACCTCCTGACAGAGCCACGTAATTTCTTTCATACCGAGATCTTCAAAATGTTTTCTTTTTTTTTAATAATAAATTTATTTTTTTATTGTGTTCAATTTGCCAACATACAGAATAACACCCAGTGCTTATCCCGTCAAGTGCCCCCCTCAGTGCCCGTCACCCATTCACCCCCACCCCCCGCCCTCCTCCCCTTCCATCACCCCTAGTTCGTTTCCCAGAGTTAGGAGTCTTTATGTTCTGTCTCCCTTTCTGAGATTTCCTACCCATTTCTTCTCCCTTCCTTTCTATTCGCTTTCACTATTATTTATATTCCCCAAATGAATGAGAACATATAATGTTTGTCCTTCTCCGATTGACTTATTTCACTCAGCATAATACCCTCCAGTTCCATTCACGTTGAAGCAAATGGTGGGTATTTGTCATTTCTAATGGCTAATATTCCATTCAAAATGTTTTCTATTAATTATGCCCATTCAACTTAAATCTCATACCTAGGCCTTAATAAATAAAAAGATAAGTATATACCTGTGTAAATATGATTCTGTCATTATTAAAATTCTCACGTCATGAGAGTATATTAATATACAAGAACCACTAAGTCCTATTCAAAAATTGATCAGTTCTTATTTCAGCAAAATGCTCAGAGTTGGCATCTAAATTTTCCAAGGAATGTGGAAAGATGAGAGGTCAAAGTTAAAATCAATAAAGATGAAAGTTTGAAAGATGAGTTTGGAAAACAGCATCTTGCAAGCAGGGCCACGAAATACACATGCAAAGTTGGTGCAGTGTGACACTCGCCTAACTATACACAGTGGCCCTGCTTGGATGATTAGTCAACTCTTTGGTAATCTCGAGATTTTTAAGAAAATAACAAAAGATTTTTAAAAAGCTGAAATCATAGAACATCATTTAGACTCAGGAAGCATAAGCAGCACTGAAGTTACAAAAGCCCCTTTCCTTTAGACCTTCAGGAATGGACGAGATACCAATCTCTCTGGCCAGCTTCTTCAGAGAAACAACAGTAACTGAAAGAATAGATAATCTAACTAGTAGGATCACTTCAAATGCCTTCCAATTGCAAAACCTAATTGCGCCATATAATCTCCTTTTAAAGCTGCAGAATAAACACGAGTTTAAACTACAAATAAATACTCAGGGATAGTTTGAAAGGATAAATCATTGTGAAGATATTGTGATTTGTGGCTCGTTTGAACCCAAGTAAGAAAGGTCAGCCAGGAACTCCATGAATCTGGTCTTAGTGGGAGTAGACTTTAACCCTAGCCTCACTATGGGGCTCCCCAAGCTATAAGAAGCAGCAGCCTGTGATGTTCCCACCTTTCAGGTGGCTCAAGGGAAGGTATGACATCCATGGCTTTTATCAAAGCTGGGATAGAAGAAAGTAGGTAGCTAGTATGGCCGGAGGAAGCTGGACATTGCTGGGGCCACAGCAAGATGTGGAGCAGTGCTGGCCGACCGCCCTTTCTCTTCTCATGCCCTCACAGTGCTGGTGCCAGAGCTGCGGGCCAGACCCCATCTCTCAGGTGAACTGTTCTGCACGTAATGATAACCCCACATTTGATTCCTCAATGTATATGGCAGGACAGATGTGAACTTGTTGTTACAAGAGAATACATTAATGGAAAAACGTGTGTAAAAAGCTTTTGCTAACAGATGAACAAGCTAAAACAAAAACCACTCGTGTTTATACAGAACAGGAAACATTTAAATTCTTCTTAATCTATGTTTAACACTTAAAATGTAAAAACAGCACAAAAAAACCAAACACACACCTAAAGTTAACATAAACTATTGACCTCTCATTTTATTCTTCGTTCCTAAAAATTTACCTTATAAAACAATTTCTGGACTCTCATAAAAATTAAACCAACCAAAGCCAGATGCATCTAATTACTTCCTTCTTTACTTCAAGAATTTTGAAAAATCAAAGTTTTATATGTTAGGGATACCTACAATAAGAAATAAGTAATATATCTAGTTTTTGTTGACCTATAATCTGATAGGAAGACTTCTCTAACTCCAAATGGGTAGATTCATAAACTCCATAAAAGGGTCAATCATTGTGGCCCCAAGTGTACTAATGTTAATGCACAGTTACTATGAGTGTCTATGAACACCTGTATCTCAGAGACGGAAAGCCTCTAAACAAAAGTGGCCTCAGTCAGATGATAAGTACCTCAATAGAAGGAGCAGCGTCTTATTTATCTTTTCATTACTGGTATTTTTAGCACAGTGCCTGGTATATTCCAGGTATTCAGTAAGTATAGAAAAGGATTTGTTTCAATTTAGGAAAAAAAACTTAATTCAGGGTAAGTAATAAAAATAAAATGTTCAAATGATTTAGCCGGTGCCTGGGTGGCTCTGTCAGTTAAGCATCCAGCTCCTGATTTTGGCTCAGGTCAACAATGTCAAGGTTGTGAGATGGAGCCCAGTTGGGCTCTTCACTCAGTGGGGAGCCTGCTGGAGATTGTCTCCTCCCTTTCCTCTGTCCCTGTCCCTACTCACTTGCTCTAGCTCATTCGCTCTCTCTAAAATAAACAAATTTTTAAAAAGTGATTTAAAAAGCAAGTAAATAATTTAAAATAACTTTTTCTTACTTTCAGAGTTTTACAAACTCAGGTACCTTTAAAGTTAATAAAGTACTTTAAAATAAATTGTTTTCTAACTCTTAAGCCAACTCCTCTGCGTATCATAAGTCTCATTGGATAATATACAGAGGAGAGCCATAAATGCAAAGGACATTAAATATGCACATAATATAAAATAAATGCTTTTACATGATGCTATTAGCACATTTGTTTACTAATTAGACAGAAAATTTCATAAGCAGGTACTAATTTCTAATCTCTCATAAATACTAGCTTTTTATATTTAGTAGCTAGCTGTTAGGTCAATTGAAGACTACAATGTTTCTTTATGAGGGTCCTTCCTAAGGAAATAAAGCAGTGCCTAAAATAAATTCTCACTTGTTGGATGACAGGAAAATCCAAGTTAAAATTTTTTACCTAAAATAATGCATTCGAAGTGCATACCTTTCACAATTTTTTTTTTAAGATTTACTTATTTATTTATTCAGAGAGAGCGAAAGAGAGGCAGAGACACAGGCAGAGAGAGAAGCAGGCTCCATGCAGGGAGCCCGACGTGGGACTAGATCCCGAGTCTCCAGGATCACACCCCGGGTTACAGGCGGCGCTAAACCGCTGCGCCACCAGGGCTGCCCCCTTTCACAATTTTTAAAAACTGTTTTAAAACACTTTGTAGGGCAGCCCGGGTGGCTCAGCAGTTTAGCGCTGTCTTCAGCCCAGGGAGTAATCCTGGAGACCCGGGAGAGTCCCACGTCGGGCTCCCTGCATGGAGCCTGCTTCTCCCTCTGCCTGTGTCTCTGCCTCTGTGTGTGTGTGTGTGTGTGTGTGTGTGTGTGTGTGTGTGTGTCATAAATAAATAAATAAACAAATAAATAAACTTAAAAAAAACTTTGTAATGGGACAGATTTATACAACACTTGGAATTTTTTTTTAAGATTTTATTTATTTATTCATGAGAGACAGAGAGAAAGAGAGGCAGACACACAGGCAGAGGGAGAAGCAGGCTCCACGCAGGGAGCCCGATGTGGGACTTGATCCCAGGACTCTAGGATCATAACCTGAGCTGAAAGCAGACACTCAAGTGCTGAGCCACCCAGGCGTCCCAACATTCGGAATTTTAACATCTAATAGTTCTGATGTGTTGGGAGAATTATTTTTGCTTACTGTATCTTTTTTTTTTTTTTTTTTTTTTTGCTTATTGTATCTTAAAACAAGTTCTTGTATTTTCACATATTATTTTAAAAATTCATATTCTATAAATAGTTTTTAAAAATTGAGGAAGAATTTTATGAGGTCATACTAAATAACCATGTCTAGAGATTGGGCCATGGGGCAGTAGTTACCCTCTGTTTAACGTACATACCTTTGACATCCTGGGCCTCTCGCAGGAGGTCCATAACCTCTCTCTCTGCCTCCTTCAGTCTGTCCTCAAAGGCTTGATCTGTCACCACCTCTTCCCCAGTTCCAAGGTTCGCAATGAGATTCTCTAATTCCTGGAGTTTCACTCGATGGTCAGCAACCTGTACATAATGCAGGAAGAAAAGGGAAAGGTAGCACATCCAGATATTCCTGAAGAACTCAGCTGTACTTCCTGCGGGAACAATCAGCAAGGGGCTCTCACTCTATAAATATGTAGGTCTATACATTCCTGTATATCACTTTTAAACAGATAACGTGGGTAGTTTTTATCTCTCTGGCTTCAAGAGAAAAACTATCAAGCCCATTCCTTTGACATGAAACACTACATGTTGAGGATTCTGCAGTTCTGACCTCTTCCTCATGTTTTAGATCACTTTCCTGATATCTCCACTCAGTTCTCTGCTGGGTGTCTCAACTCAACATTGGAAACTATACTCTTGAGTTTCTTCTCTTAAATCTGTTCCCCCAAGTCATCTCCATTTCAGTGAACAATGTTCCTCCAGCTACCTTAACCAAATATCCCAAGATGCACCCTTGGTGATTCACTTTCCCTAACCTTGCCCCCTCCAATGCCCTGCCTTCCAAACATGCATACTTACTCAGTGCAATCCGGGCTTGCCCTTTTGCCCCACTTTAACCATCATTCTTCACATAGCAGTCAGACTGTTCTTCTTAAAATATAAACTGGATTTCCCAGCTTAAAACTCCTCAGTGAATTCATGCTGGATTTGGAATAAAATCTAAATCCCTTACTATGGCTGATGTGGTGTGACATGAGTTGTCTCTACCAATCTCTCCAGTCGTATCACTAACCACCCCCTCCTCAGGCTCCAGACACCCTCCACCTTTCCTCTGCCTGGAACAGCCTACCCATCACTTCTCATTCACCTTGCCTCCTCTTATTCTTAAGATCTCACCCTAAATAAATTTCCTTAGAGAAGCCTTATGTAAGTAGTTCCTCCAGTTATTCTGTTTGCATTCTTTCTAGTACTTATCTCACTTAGCATTGCTTTAATTTTAATTATTTGTCTCCCCACTGGAACATAAGTCTTTGAAGACAAGAGGCCATGCCTATCTTGTTTATCACTTGTTTTCTAGAGCTAAGTGCACAGGAAATAGCCATTTGATGTCAAACGAATGAATTAATGAATGAATGAATGAATGAATGAGTGAGTGAATGCACTGCTGATGGCTTTACCTTATCCTTTACCAGCCGGTAGCATGCTGGACACTCCTGGCAGCCAGGCCAAGACCGATTGTAGAAATAGTTCTCTTCACACTGGTCACAACGATTTCCCACAAAACCCTGTTTGCACTCACAGCGACCATCATCTTTGCACTGGAGTGAAACAGATCCCTCAGGATGACAGTCACAGGCTGCAGAATAAAGTAAAAAGAGTCTGTGATAGACAAAGGAAGGAAGAATGCGTTTTCTTTTAACTCAGATTGATATCAATAAACTGTACTATTATTATAAGTAGATTTTTTTTAAAAAAATAGGCCAAATTATGAGAACTTGGTTAAGTTTGCTCAGTAGGGAAAATAAAGATTTTTAAAGCAAAAGTGAGTTTTAAAGTAAAATGTGCATCCCTTGGAGGGGACATATTTCATGTGATACTTAGTAATTATAGAAATTAGTCCATGACACTAATCAGTGTCCTTTTATGCACATTAAGAATTCTCTACCTTCACCTCTCTGTTTAATATTTCTCTCACTAAGGAACTAGAAAACCCAAATGAGAATACTTATTTTGCATTATTTTATAATTTGTTGACTCGCTTTGTTCTCTGAACTGGGTCAATGATTTATGCTACATTCCACAGGAGAAATGAAGGAATTCAAAAAGCAAAACACCAAACTGTTCTGAGGCCTAATTCCAGGCAAGTGTTTATGCCAAGGAGAAGCAGATGTTTAGATGTAACCGTACCAAAAGGGCCCCAAGGGTGGGAAGCAAGTAAGTCAACCAACAAGTAAGTTGTGAGCAGTCTCTCTCACTGTTGCATTATCTGCTCTAAGGAGGTGATCAACAGAAATGTTTCATTAAGTACAGTGGGAAAACCCAGTAATCAAAGGGAGATTTTCCTCAGAAAGACAAAAGACTGGAAAAGAATCAGAAACACTATATGAGAAGATGTAAATAAGGTGGCTGTAAAGGAACTAGAGAAGCTGTCAATCCCCAGTTTTAGAAAAGGATAATTTCATTGAGTTGAGCATCTGTGATGACTAGGTCAGCAGCCTTGACTGTAAGCCATGGGGCCAGATTGAGCTGGTGAGAGACTGTGGTTCTAACTGGGATTAGGAAAGACTTAGAGTTCTATGCTCCCAGCTCCTTACGTTTGCAGCCTTCAGGTCCAAATCCAAAGTGGTTGACCTCACAGTGCTCACAGTGCTGACCGGTGATGCCAGGCTGGCACTCACACTGGCCAGTGCGGATGTCACACTGCCCGTTGGTGGAACCCAATGCATGGCAGTCGCACCTGAAAATGAAGATGTGACATTTCTCTAGTCAGAAAAACAGACTCTAAGCAAACCTTCACCCCCTTTCAGCACAGAACTGATGTAATTTGTATTGGAAAACAGAATCTAAAAGGCTATTAATACAAAATGTTAAGGGTTTTTAAGCACCTGAGGTTCAAGTAATTTCCATGAGTTCTACTCAGAACCTCTTTTTCTAACCTAACCCACAAACAGTTATTCCACTCCTAAAACCACTACAAAGGGGCTCTCCAACCTGACATCACCTAGGTGCTGACCAGAAGTGTTGAACATAGAAATTCCAGGCTACAAGCCCTAGAGGATCTGACTCTAAGCATCTCAGAAAGCACCTCATAATTTGTAGTGTTTTAAATGTACTCAGGTGACTGACACAACCAGAGCAGCTTCGTTTCACTCTTTCTCCCATTAGCTTCATTACCACTGTCCAGTACTGCCTCTAAGGGTACCTTGCCTGAATTAGACACTCAAATAATTCCTGAACAAAATCAAGACTACTATTATAGATAACTCATAAAAATCCATCTCTCACAATAAAAAGAGTGAAGACTACTTCCAGCAAAGGCACCTGGTGCCTTACCTCTCACAGCCCTGCCCACTCTGCAGGTTGTAGAATCCAGGGTCACAGGCTCCACAGTCCCGGCCGGTCACGTGGGGCAGACATTCGCACTGCCCTGTCACGGGGTTACAGCTGCTCTGCTGCTTTACGGTTCCATAGGGATTGCAAGCGCAAGCTAAGGTGGGAAGATAGAGACAGAAAAAGATGCAAATCACCTAAGAGAAATACTAACATATAAACAATACAGATTCTTTGGATGAAGTTGACCGGTACAGTAACCACTAGTCTCCTGTGGCTACTGAGCACTTGCAATGTGGCTGGTCTCATATGCAGCAAATGTGAAAGACACACTGGATTTTGAAGACTTGATATGGAAAAAACAGAGCACAGATCTCAATCATTTTTTATTGATTACTCATTGGAATGAATAATATGGTAGATCTATTAGGTTAAATAAACTATAAATTAAAATCAATTTCACCTTTTTCTCTTTAATGTTTCTCTTTATTTTACTATTTAAATAAAAATTTAAAATTTATTAGTTTTTTATTTTGAACAGACCAAACAACTGTAAGTATTTAAAGAGTCCACACAATTTATTCTCGGGATAAATTAGTATGACTGTGACAGAACCTGGCCGACGGCTACATCACCTCTGCATTTGTCTGCTGGATTGGGAGCCAGGGGATTTCCAAAAAATCCGTCTTTGCATCGGTCACAGTAGAAGCCAGCAGTGTTATAGATGCATTTCAGGCATTCTCCTGTCAAGCGATTGCAATTTCCAACTGCATTGGGATCGATGTTGTCATTGCATTGGCAGAGGCGGCAAAGCCTCACAGGGCCATTTCTACCCAGGGGGTCTCCAAAGTAGCCATCATCACAGAGCTCACACCTTTTACCTGGTCATGAAACAATCTGATGTTAGAAAAGAGAGGCTTCAGACATTCCTGGTGCCACTGGACACAAATGGTCTGGTTACAAAGAGCCTAGGTGAACCATCAGAAGTGAGGCAATACGCCACAGCAGACAGGGCACCAGCCCAGGAGAGCAGAGGATCTGGGCTGCAGTCCTGGCACTGTGCTAGATCAGCCGAGTGACTCTGGGCACATCTCCATTTTGTTATTAGAGAGATAGCACCTGTTTTGCCTACTTCATTCACTTCAATTGTCCTGAGGATTAACTGAAATCATGCATTAAAAGTGCTTTGTAAATGAGTCAGACTCAGGGTTTATTAACCTCTCCACGTTCATATGTTTATATTGGTTCATGATATTAAAAAAGATGAAGGGCCACTCAATGCCATAAGTTTCCTATACAACAGAGTAAGCAGGACAATCTTCTTCACAAAAATAAAAGGTATGTGCTAATCCTTGTTTGAACTATTTCAACTAGTACAGAATCAGAGTATTTTAGAAAAGAACTCGGAGATTGTCATTTGCCACCAGCTTCCATTATAGGTAAGGGAACAGAGAGGTTAAGTAACTTGCCCACAATCCAACATCTAGGATCCAGAACTCTTGCCACCATACTAAGCTCACTGTTCCTCCTCTTCCCTTTTCCACTTTCCCATCACTATTAGCCCAAGTTGGGTTCTTGATATCTTTGTAGCAGACAAGGACTGAATTAGCCTAAGCTTTCTAGAGAAACAAAAGTTTGCTCATGTACTCATTTAATGAATATTAGCTGAGCATCTATACTATATACAGGCACTATTCTAGGTTGTCAAGATGATGTAGTGAACAAGGTGGACAAGATCTCTCCTCTCATGAAGTTTACACTGTGGTTGGGGGAGGCCAGTCCACAGACATATAAATAAAAAGGATTATTTCAGATAGGGATAAGCATAAAGAATTTTAAAAACAGGGTAATGTGACAGAGTGGTAGTTACATCAGACGGTGGTTAGAGAAAGTTCTGTAAGGAATAGATATTTGGAATAACATGGAAAGACATGAAAAAAAAAAACCAGCCATGATAATATCCAAGGGAAGAACGTTCCAGAAAAACACTATGAGCTTATGGAAGTAGTAAGAGTCGATCATGCAGGTCACAATAAAAAAATATGGTTTAAATTCAAGCACAATGAGGTGGTATTAGAGGGTTTTAAGTGATATAACCTGATTTACATTTTTTAAAAAGATTTTAGTTATTTACTTGAAAGAAAGAGCATGTATGAGCGGGGGGAGGGGGGCGGAGAAGAGAGGGAGAAACAGACTTCCCACTGAGCATGCAGCCCCATGTGGGGTTCAATTCCAGGACCCCAAAATCATGACCTGAGCCAAAGTCAGATGCTTAACCAACTGAGCCACCCAGGTGCCCAATTTACAATTTAAAAGGATTATCCTGGCTGCCCAGTGAGGTAGGATTGCAGGGAGACCAATGAGGAGGCTATTCTAGGTGAGAGACTGCAGTGGTACGGACCTGGGTGGTGGCAGCGGAGGCAGCGAAAAGCAGTCAGAAGTGAGAGTCAATCACACATACTGAGTGACTGATCCCAGGAAATGAAAGAATGAAGAATCAAGGACAAGCCTAAGATTTTAGCCTGAGCAAATAGATGAATGGTAGTAATTTCACTGAGATGAACAAGACTGGGGAAGGACAAGATTCAGGGTGGAGAGTAAGAGAAGAAATCAAAGATTTAGCTTGGATTTGCTTAGAGATGCCTTTAGCCATCTGACTCAAGAGCATAGCAAAAAATAATAGACACATTCAAATTAGCAAGACCCAAAGAGAGTTTAATAAAGGTCCTCTCTATACAAGTATGGGCAGGGTGTCAGGAATTCCAAAGGACAGCGTGTCACAAGTGGTAGTGACTGTAGGGCTCTATTGCCTGGGCCTCACGGGGTGGCTGCAGGGAGCAGTTAGCAAGAAGCTTACGTTAGAAAGGGCTGTTTGGAGAACCTTGGTTAAGGTCACCAAGGCACAAGGACACCCCCTGCCCCTGCCCCGCCAGAGGGGGCTGTGGACTAAATACTCTGTCCCCACCCTCCTCCCTCTCTGTGACTTCCTATATGTGCTTCCTGCTGCCTGAACACAAGCGGAGGGCCCATCTGGAGTAGTGCATACAGGTCCCGGCATGGTGGAGAAAAATAAAGAATGGATATGGGGGGCATCTACTATATGCCAAGCATATAGCAAGGCTTCCAGCCCACCAGCCAAGCAAAGATGGCAAGTCTATAGCCAGCACTCAGGAGACAGCATAGTTGGGGCCAAAGTCACAGATTCTTCAGCAGGCATTGAAAGGTTTTTGAAGGCAGAAGATGAGGTTTGTTTACCTGAGGGAAGAATACATATAAAGTTGACATGGAAGCCTTAGGCTGAGAATCAGAAGTGATGAAAGGAGCCTCAAGTGAAGAAGGAAGGAAGGAAACCCAAGAGAGGGCAGTGTCCCCAAAGGTGGGAGAAGAAATGTCTGGGGTGGGTGAGCAGTCATCAGCGTCCCCAGTTGCTGAGAGACGGGGTCAGAGGAGGACTGAAAACTGATCCTTGCATTTGGCAAATGGAGACTGCTGATGAGGTGAACAGGATCTGGGGCTGGGGGCAGGCCAGGAGGGGAAGAGACAGGACACGACAGGCCCTTCTCATCTCTGATGAAAACGGATGTTCATTTGAGATCCCTCCCCAGACCAGGATTAGGACAGCATGTCAGTTTTGCTTTTTCATCAGATCATTTGGCCATTCTAGATATGATCTATATTCAAAATGCCTTAAAATCTGTTTTGAATAAAACAATTTTAAAAATCTGGTAGGAAACCTAAAACAGAGCTGCATGGTAGCCCGTGGAAAGCTTTCACGCCAAAATATCTTCTGGCAACAATGGCTAACCTATCCTTTTGTGTTAGAGTCCAGGATGTCAGTTCAAGTCCTGGATATACTACTTATGTGACTTTGGGCAAGTTATGGACTTTTCTTTTGCCTTGGCTTTCCTTATCATCCTCTCCCCACCCCAGGCAAGGTTTTGTTCCTCCTCTCCTAGCCCTCTTAGGTGCATTCCTTTACCTGAACTAGCAATACTATCTTAAAAGTACCTGTGTTTCTCCCATACTTGTAGCCCCTGAAGAGCAGGGACCATCCCTATTCATCTTTGCAGAACCAAAGTCAGGCACTCAAATAGATGTGATGAAAAAAGAATGCTATTCTGATTAATTTACCTCAGGAGATCATTTTAAAGATCAAACGTGAAAGCACACCACGTGTGAAGATCTCAGGGACTATCGAGTTATTCCTGTTCTTCAGCAGTCTTCTAAATGAGAACATCTTACCCCATATCTGCAATCTCTATTCGTTATCCAAAAAATATTTGCATTCATTCAACAAACACATGTCAAGTGTTATACTGGGTGTAGGAATACAAAAGTCATTAAGACAGACAAATGCCTGCTGCCACAGAGCTTAACAGCGGTGAAGGATGGGGAATATAGACAATAAACAAATGAATAAACAGAAAACTATCAAGTGGCTAAAAAGTGCTATGAAAAAAGTAAAGAAGGATATAGGACTAACAAGTGAGGGCATTATCTTTCACAGAGTCTATGCTGTTTTTCACGTAGACCTCTAGACCCTAATTAATAGCCTCAGGAAGTGCTATAGCTCATTCCCTTCAAGCCAGGTGATAACGAACAAATCTATCTCACAAGTCTTGTGTGAGAGACGCCTGGTGACAGACTAATAAATTTATACCATTTTGCAAGATCTCCTATATTACACTCTATTACATATGCCAAGTGGTCTCAATTCACCATAGGTATCATTCAGCATAGCTATGAGAACACCTCCACAGTGCTTAATTTGTTTATGTTTGCAGTCTACCCAATGGAACAACAGAGTAAGCAAAGGGATCTCTCACCAAAACACCGTATTAAGTACATATAAGAGTAGATTCCGCAAATGGGATGCTTGCTCTATGCTATGGCAGTAGAGTAAAGGGTCCTAAAATCCTGAGGTAGTGGTTCAGGGAGGGTTTACTGAGGAAAGCCTTCCTGGGGAAGTGATGTTTCAACCCAACTCCATGAAAAAGATCGGAGTTGGCCAAGAAAAGTGAGGTTTGAGTCTTGGGCTAAGGCAGTCTAAAAAAAAAGAAAACTGTGTATAATAGGCCATAGAGTCTGGCTCATTTGATGGATTATAAGCCCAGGATGGACGGAGCAGAGAGAGTGACAGCAATAGTAGGTGGAAGGGAATGAGGTCAGAGAAATCCATCTGTGAGCCCCTATCAGGCCATTGTTTTAAAAAACACACAAACAGAAAAGAGTAAAAAATCTGAAAGTCTATGCTAGTTTCTACTTATTTTCTCAACTACCTTAAGCAAATGATTGAATCGTTCTGTGTTGCAATGCCCTTGTGCTCAGTGTGGGGGTCACTGGAGTAGGAAAAGGAAGGTGGGGTGTTTCAATGTTCCCAAGGATTAAAAAGTGTCTTGCTGATGTACAAGAGAGGCAAATAATTAGCTCAGTGGTTTTTTTGTGTATGTTTTGTTTTTTTTTTTTTTTACTTATTTCCAGGCTCTGGAGCAGTCTCTTCTGAACAAAAAGTCTGTAATGGAGTCAATGGTTGTATGAGAAGCCTTGCCAATACCTCACCATTGCATGGAGGCTAAAGTCAATGGAAAAAGAGGAATGGTCGTTAATGAGCCTTGGTCTCCTTGGTCAGCACGACAGTTCCTTAGGTAGCTAGGAAAGATCTACTTTTACATTCTTATCAAAAAGAAAGAAACTCTGGCAGCCCGGGTGGCTCAGGGGCTTAGCACCGCCTTTAGCCAAGGGTGTGATCCTGGAGACCAGGGATGGAGTCCCACGTTGGGCTCCCTGCATGGAGCCTGCTTCTCCCTCTGCCTGTCTCTGTCTCTCTCTCTCATGAATAAATAAATTTTTTTAAAAAAAGAAAGAAAGAAACTCAGAGAATGGGAACAGACGTCTATCCAAAACTATAAAAATATTTTTTCCCAACTAAATGCACTGGGCTCCGATGCACTGAAAAGACTATTTAAAGAAAGAACAGAAAGAATTTAAAGAATGTAAAAATTGCCACTTTATATCAAGAATCCCAGGATAGCCCCACAGACTAAAAATCAAATGTTGGTTCTCATCTTAGGTGGGAGAGTATACAGTAGTGGCCATGAGCTCCTCCAATGACCAGCCGTACAGCTTGGACATGTAACTTTCATGTCTCTGTGCCTCAGTGTTCTTAGCTGTAACATGGGGATAATAGCAGAAGCTACCTTATGGGGTTGGGTGGATTAATGAGGTACAATGTGTAAAGTGCTCAGAAAAGTATGTGGCCATAAATATGTTAGCTATTACTTGTATCCAATATGTATTCTATGAATCTATAATAAATCTCTTTCATGCAAAATTTCACCTGCTCAGAAAACTGTCATCACTGAGCCAAACAACCAGCTGAAGTCTGCAAACCCTCAAAATTCTGCTTGCCAAGTTATTTTTGTAGGATGGAACACCGAGAGCAGATGGGAAGAATGGACTTACCGGTGGTGCCAGTAGGACAGTTGGTGCACACCACTTCCTGGGTCTTAGGGACGACGGCACAACTGGAGCCCCCAGGACATGGACAGGGCTGACAATCGGAGGAGGAGCCCGTGGTTGAATCTCCATAGTACCCATCACTGCACTTCTCACAGTGGGGGCCAGCTGTATTGTCTCTGCAGTCACAAACACCTATTGGGAGAGTGGGTATGAGAGAAAAGGCAAGTGAGTAAGCAAATAAGACTAGGAGCACTTTCCTGCCCATCCACTGAAGAGGATTTAGGTCTTGTAGCCACCAAAGATCATCATCTCACCTGTCTCAGGGTCACAGGTCTCACTGTGTCCATTGCAGGTACAAAGCACGCATGGACTGTATGGCCCGAGACTCGGAGTTTCTCTTCTGTAACCTGAGAGGCACATCTCACAAAACTGCCCTCCATATCCCACCGGACAGGTGCAGGACTCCACCCAGGTGGCAGGCACCCCGGGCCCAGGGCGAGCGCTTGTTAGGGTGACATCATCCAAATATCCAGCACCTGTGAATGGTGTGGATAAGAGAATCACTGAACTGGCTTCTGTTTTCCAAAAGCCTACAAAACGTTAATAAAGCTAAAGAGTAATCAGACACAAAATCCCAGAGATATTCAGCTATTAGTTTAACTTATCTATTAGAGGAGATAATTAGAAAACAGTGTTCACAGCAGTCCTGGTGCTAAGTATCTGGTAGGGCAGAGAGGCAAACATATTTTTAAACACACACACACAACCAGATCTGTTGGATTTTACAGTTGTCTCAATCACCAATGTGAGAAAGGAGAAGCACTGTGCAATAATCTGGGGCAAGAAGAGATCAGAGCAAGAGTGTAAGGGACAAGAAGAGTTTAGGGCCATAGCCATTAAGCAGTGTTTTTGTTCTTTTGCCACAAAAGCAGGTCTTGACTACAGAGTTCAGGGATAAGAAAGCAACAAAAGTACCTGCCAACAAGCACTACTCAACTATACTTTTTTTGCCCTGCATAAAATAGGAAAAATTGGTAACCAATTTTAATATTCAGGGCTACTTTGGCAAATAGGCAATTATTCCAAAGCCAGTAAGTTATATATCACAAAGCTTTCCCGCTTTCAGAAGAAAATAGAAACAGGAAACCATATACTGGCTTAGACCAATGGATCATCCAATGCAACAGGGCACTTGATCGCCCAGCAGGAATATTCCATCAAGTGTCAGTCCTTAATTACATCATCATGTTTTCCTATGTTATGAAATGTCAACCTGCCTTTTATAAAATTCTTAGAGATTGACAACCTCAATGAGGTGAGGGTGAAGGACATCTCTTCTATGATTGCTTTGAACATAGTTACTTTTGATATATTTATGGATTTTGTCAACAGTTAGATCATGAGATCTACCCGTTGGCTAATATGCTTCCAGTTCTAACCATTCTTAAGTCTCCCATCCCCAAAAGTACTCTTCCTCTAATCTTATGTATATTCTTGAATTATAATCCATCTCTTTTCCTTCCCTTACAAACTTCTTAAAAGAGTAAGTTTTACTTCTTTTCCTTCAAATTACTTATCAAAGCACTGCAAATAATTTCAGTTTCAACACTTTTTTAAAAAGATTTTTTAATTTATTCATTTGAGAGAGAGAACAAGCAAAATCACAAGCAGGGGAGAGGGCCAGAGGGAGAGGGAGAAGCAGACTAGACTCCCCACTGAGCAGGGAGCACAACACACAGCTCCATCCTAGGACCCTCGGATTATGACCCGAGCTGAAGGCAGACACTTAATGGACTGAGCCACTCAAGCGCCCCTGGTTTCACCAATGATTCCTTACTCACCTGTTTCAAAATCCAATGCACCATCTTTATAAACCCGCTAATTGTTTCTCCTCCTTAAAATTCTTTTTCTCCCTTGAGTCCCAACACATGGTCCTTACGTAACAATGTTTCTGGGGTTGCACTTGTTCTCTTTCTGTATTTTTTGTCTTATTTCCAAGTTTAAAAATTATTACCCATAGGTGGTCAACCTTTCGATCTCCAGTCCTAAATTATTCTTAAACCCCATACCATTATTTCTAACGACTTAAATGATATTTTCATCTGGATATTCATGAAGGCCTCTTAAAAACCAACACATGCAAGCTGCTGATACCACTTACAATGCCACACCACCACTCTGACTCCATCCAAACAGCTTTAGCTTTCTACAGAAAAAGGTCCTCATTAAGAAAAAAAAATTATAGGAAAAAAATTTTAAAGGCATACTTAAAACAGCTTTGTTTATCTAACAATATAATGAACCTTCACTCAGGAATTTGTAATTTTTCATATTTAGCCAATAGTTTAAAGGGCTTGATAATTACCTAGCAATAAATAAAAAGAAATAAAGGTTAAGCATGTGAGCCAATAGAATTACAGTAAGATTCTTATAATATATTTAGATATAAAGTACCCATCAAGCTTATTCATTATGAAACAATGCCATTTATTAATTTTAGCAAATTTTCTCCAAGTCCTTGAAAGTGTTTAAACAAATGCATTCTTTTTATACATAATTCACATATAATGAAATAATTTATACCACTTCTTTAGGATCAATGCTATAGTATTGGGACTTTACAGATAAACTTTTGCATTATTATGGATCCTTTTACCTAATCATCTTAAGAATGCTCTTAAATTATACCATAACTTACTTCTCTCACTATAGGTCCCACGGATTTTGATTGAGGTCAAATTGTTTAGGAGCTTCTGAAATTCAAAAGGGCTAAGAGGAGGCCTCCAAGGGTAATCTGTTGCTTCATGGAGCCTAGAAAGAAAGGGCCACATTAACCTCTTTAAGGGCAATCCTGGGTGCCGAGAAAGCACTTCTTACACATTTATCCACTAACAATGCAATGCTCTGACAATCTAACCAAGTCAGAAACAGGTCTGTTGGTTGGACAGTACAACTGGAAAGGGTACAGGTAAATAAAGAGAAGGCTTGAAGGCTTCCTTCTCCAAAGGCACCTTTATAAAATCACCTTCTTCAACAGACAGCTTGAGGCCTGATAAGCTTAGGTAAAGAAACCACTTTTATAATTCTGGTCAAGAGAGATTTTACAAAGACGACTGTCTTACCTGAAGACATATTTCACAGTGGTCTCACTTGGATAGGAATTGCCCTGAGCAATCAGGGGCACAGACACTCTCAGGCCAGCTCCCTCCAGCACCAGGTCTTCTGCAGAGAGCCGAGTATCTCGCCTGTCCACTCGAAAGGAGAAGGAGAGGTTCTGACCATAACTCCACACCTGCTTGCCCAAGAACTTTGCTGGAAAGTAGACAGAGTGGTGTGCAAGAATGTGAGAATGAGACTACAGAGGAGCACACATCACACCAGACTGCCTCTTAGCCTTACTTACCAGGAGCAATGAAGTATCTAGGAAAGTAGCTATCTGAGATGACGGCAATATCCTGCCTCTCAGAGGACCACTCCAGTGATGCTTCAGAGCCGTCCCTTTGTTCCACACGCCACCCGTCTTCATCTGCAAGCACAGGATGAAAACACAAGTGCCATCACACTCTAAACATCCTGAGTGCAGGACCTCTATAGACCACAAAAATATATAGAAAGTAACCAGTAAGCATTTTTGAATACATGGATCTTATGACAGTGCCTATACATGTTATACCTCTCAGGCTGTATTGTGATTTTCCATAAATTTATACTAAAGTGAATTCTAAAGCCATATGTTTTCATTAAATGAAAAAGTCAAACAAAGAGCCAAACAAAATCACATACATTAAAAAAAAACAAAATGTTACCACCATCAAAAAATCCTCAAAATTTACTGATTTTTAAAAAAATACCGTCAAGTCTCGTTTCACAATTCTGGGAGACAGAAAGGGAACATCCAAATTACCGATCTGAAAGGTAGAGGTTATCGAATAAACACTGTAGCCGACAGCATTTGTACAGACAGAAGAATGCCCAAAGCAGAAGCAGGGTGTGCAACCCCTAGGATTAGATGATTCCAGATTAAAAAATCCAGGTTTGCATCTGAAAAACATAAAGATATAATCAGGAATTTTTTGGACTTGAAATATGAGACCAGAAGAAACACAACACAGCTAGAGAAAGAATGAGCTACCTCTCACAATTGAAGCCTTCAACATTGTCTTTGCAAACACATCTTCCTGTTTCAACATTACATTCATCTATGCTGCCAGCAGGATTACAAGAGCATGGCCTATTAGATGGAAAAAGGAATAAAACAGAGAAGAGAAATGAGAAAGGAATTCCACTCTTAAAGTCTACCTTTTGTTTTACATGTTAATACATTTTTTTTAAAAAAGAAATACATAAAAAAGCAAAAAGAGTCCTAAAGTCAGTTTCACATTTGGATTTGGTTCAGTCAAGGAGACCTATCACACAGACCTTTTTGATACTAAAAACCCTGCTTCATCTCTGCTACAAACCAATCCTGGATCAACCTTACAGCTAGAAGTTCTTGAAAATTACTATGGGGAAAAATGTTTATACTGCTGCAGACAAGCCACAAGATCTCTTACTCTGGATCAACTACATTTAGATTCTCCCCTCCTTTTCCAGTTTTGAGAAGTCTTACCTGCATCCTGCCTCAGTGAGAGAATGGTATCCAGGCTGGCAACGGTCACACTTCTCACCCATCACTCCTGGCTTACAGCTACACCTGCCGTAGCTATCACACTGTGTGCTGAGAGAGCCTAAAATTTAAAGAGCTTGTCAGCAACCAGAAATGTAAGTAAAATTAGTATGTCAAAGAAAAAAAATAGGTAACTAAAAACAATACTTGAAACCTAATATGTAATCTCTAGATGGTTTCAGAGAGAATAAAGACCAAATTTTCAATCCTAATTGTCTCAAAATCATATTCCTTTGAGCCATAACATTTTAACTTTCCGGAAACACACCCTACTCATCAATGTTGAAAAACAGATCACTCTGCACCCAATGATAAACTAACTGAACACAAAACCAGTCACTTCTCTGTGAGCAGAGCACAGGATCCATAAGGCCCATGTCTAGAATTTAAGTATCTCCAGGCACAACAAAATAAAGGTCATCCTTGAAAGAGTAGAAGAAACTCAGAGCACTCCACGTCTGTGAACACACACGAACATACTGAGAAAGTTCAGCCCTTTACGGATCGTAAACTAAACAAAATCATTAACAGGGAAGGACTCACAAAGCAGTTAACCTTTTCCAGTCAAAGTTCATATGGTCTCCAGGATCATGTTACTAATTATTTACACAAAACCATTACTCAGGCCAGCCCCACACTTATTTATATACACCAGAAAATCATCGGAAAGTTTAACTTGATTAAACAGAGTGGAGGTTGGGGAGTCAGGCAGATCCGGAGTCGTTTACGTGTTACAATAATGTACACACTTCCATACTTCACCTGTGCAGATGCCCAGGAAGCAGAGCTTTTTTTCAGGGGAGACAAGGAGTACTTCTGTTTGTCTTTCAATCCATCAGGCTGATGCTGGAGGACTTACCTACAGGACTACAGTGACATGGAGAGCAGGCTTCATGGCTCGCAAGGCGGAAGAAATTCTCCCGGCACCTCTCACAGTTGGCACCATCTGTGTTACCCTGGCAGTTGGTACAGTGGCCACCATGGCCGGTGGACCGATATAGTTCAGGGTCAAAGTAGCACTCCTGGGATCGGCCATTACAGTCACAGGCTGTCGGCCAAAACATAGGAGTTGAGTCAGATCCACGTTCCTTCGATGAATGGCATTTCAAAAGACTAAGAAAACCAAACCATGATTTCCCACATCTCTGTGGCACAATGGGCAGTAGAATAAGAACGCCCACTTAATGCATCGTTCATTTAAAAACAAAAACAGTAGGTCAATAAAGGCTTTAGATAGCCAGGTTATCAGTTTACTAAGAAACGTTCTTATCAAAAACAATGCCATCATAAAACACCAGAATTCCCAAACTTGGGAATCTCCAGGGAATTGTTTATATGCAAGTAAAAGGCAAGTCAAATTGCAACTTGTCTGAATCTTTATCCTTCGTTCTAATACCAACTCCAACAACAGAGGGCTTTATATGCAGGCTTTAATTTACCTTAACTTTTCAGGTCCCAGACAATTGAAATACAGTAAGACACTAACTTTCGAAGGGCCAGATTACTTGCATGGCCAGACTGGCGTAACCTGAGACACATGGGTTAAAATTAGCACTTCTGTAGATGGAAGCAGAACTGAAGGGAAATCTAGCTTCACCAGACACATCCTTCTACTGGGAAGCCACAACGCCAACTGGGTCCTCTGTTAAGTAGCTATATTCCCTACAGAACACAACTATATTTTAAGAACAAGTATATGGAGTTATAGAACTTCTTTTCCATACTTATAGTAAGTTTATTTTCTTAGAATTATTGATTCTACACTAAGTATAGGCAGTATCTTGAGCACTAAACACAATTTTATTTGATTTCAGATAAAGCAAATTGTTTTTAAAAAACGTTAGAATATATTTTTCTGTTTTTCACCTCCTTCTTTATAATCTGTTCTTTTGTAGTATTATACTTGAAAACATTTTGGAAACTTGAATTACTGGCACCAAATATTAGAGTTGTGTTAAGTAACTCGTAGAGTTGCCTTTCTCTTCTTCATTGGCTATTTCTCTTCCCTCAAGCCTCCTTAGATAATCCTGCACATCCCATCCCCAGCCAAACCCAGCCCATCCCCACCCTAAATGGTTTGGTGCTCTGGGACTATGAAGCAGAACAGTTCCCTTGTCTACACAGGTGAAGCAGACACTGTTGTTTCCTTCGTAAGAGAGAAGGCTCTAATTTTCTCTTCTCCAACCCCAGCATCCTGACAATATTGTAGTACTATTCTAACCTCCAGAAACTTCACTCTTTGAAAAGCTGAAGTGACCCAAGGAAGAAGGCAAATTGATTTAGTTCCTCATCAAACTCCTTTAGAAATTATATTCAGTCCATTTCCCGGTGGTAAACTGGCAATACATGGTTATGTTTTTTTCATAATGTTCCCGGAGAGACTCAAAATATGACCCTATCACTTAGCAAAATACTTTTGAAATACATGTGTACGTTTATTTAAATATCACATCATAGGGGTATTTCAGTGTTTCTGTTAAGATTTTTATCATGTTGCTTCTAACACTAGCTATTACACTTCAGTAAAGGAACTGAAGCTCAAGCAAGTGCCTAAGAATTCTAGAGGAGGCTGCACAATTTATCTTTAAATCTGAGATTTGCTGAGGAAAAGGGAAGATAAGAAAAACTGCTCTAGGCAACTAACAAATAGTCATGAGTCAAGATAATGGTTGTTTCTCAAGGTTTCTAACAATAATTCCAGTGAATTCAGAGTATCCTTCTTATTCCTTTTTTTTTTCTTTTTAAAGATTTTATTTATTCATTCATGAGAGACAGAGAGAGAGAGAGGCAGTGACACAGGCAGAGGAAGAAGCAGGCTCCATGAAGGGAGCCTGACGTTGGAACTCAATCCCGGGACTCCAGGATCACGCCCTGGGCCGAAGGCAGGCGCTAAACTGCTGAGCCACCCAGGGATTCCCCTTCTTCTTATTCCTTTATTAAGAGTATATGATAGGCAATATTTATAAGGTCAGAAAAAATTATCACTGCTTTAAAAGTTTCTTATTTTTAAGTCCTTGACAAAGCATGATTGTGTAGTTTCGTGGTTCCTTTCTGAGGCTTCTTTCTCTATCTGTTCAAAATAAACCAAGCCATTACAAAAGGATAAAATGATGTGCAATCTTTTTCTTTTACCCTTTTCTAGAACTACTAGGACCTACTTTCCTTCCCAAAGTCACCCACCTCTGCATGGGAGGAGTAAGAAAATCCTCCCCATTGTGGTCTTTAGAAATAAGGAAATGGGGCAGCCCTGGTGGCGCAGCTGTTTGGCGCCGCCTGCAGCCTGGGGTGTGATCCTGGAGACCCGGGATGGAGTCCCGCATCGGGCTCCCTGCATGGAGCCTGCTTCTCCCTCTGCCTCTCTCTCTCTGTCTCTATGAATAAATAAATAACATCTTAAAAAAAAAAAAAAAAAGAAAGAAGGAAATGTGTTTTAAGAAACGAAGGAAAAATAATTTTGAAAAATAATCATTTGAATAGCAGTCCTACTTTAGAACTTGACCTACCCAACACATGTTAATCAGTGATCCCGACTGCTTGCATAAATGACCATTGGTAGGAGAATATTTCGCGTGCACCAAAGACAAGACTAGAGAAACCATGTTTTATAGTAGGCTATACTGGCCCAGGACTTGGATCTAAGTGAAGTTCTGAACCTTAGAGATGCTGCTCTCAGTCTGATATGTGTGTTCATGAAGGAAACACAAACGAACCTACTTTATATTGGTAGCCAATTGCCTGCATCTATGATTTTCCTCTGATGTGCATGTAGTTTACCATTCTTTGCTCTCAAATTACAGAAGCAGCACTGCCTTTCAGAGTTTTCCTTTCAAGGAGGAACAGAAGGAAGTCACCCATTCCTTCTCCCCACTCTGGAAGTTCTCAAGATAATTTAACAGACTGAGGCCAAGGGGCACTCACGCAGGCATTCGCTGGCGCTCTCAGCAGTTGCCCTCCTCCACGGCCGGTCGTTGAAGAAAGGCAGACACTTTTCACAGTCTACCCCATAAGTATTATGTTTGCAATTACACACCAACTTGTCAAATTCATTCTTCACACACTCACTTGCATGTCCGTTGCATTTACACCTGGGAAGAGAACAATCAAAAATATGAAGGGGCCATAAAGTCACAGAAATGGATGCAGAAACATGATGTACAAAGAGAACTAAACATAACCCCAGGATGTATTTTTAGTTTTACCATTCAAGACTCAGTTTACAAACTGAGGAACTAAACAAAATTAAATAATGAATGTTTGAGTTTTCAGGTAAAAAGGAAAAATCAAACAAGCAAACTCCCCCACCCTAAAACATCTGTATTTAACAGGGAATGGGGCATTAACCAGACACAGAAAGAAAGTGTCTAAAAATTTGGAGGCTTCAATAATTTCTAGGATCTCTTCCTGAAGTCAACTGTGTCAAGCAGCAGCCAAGTGTGGAGGTCAAGCAGAGCAAGGACCTGGGAGCCTGGCTGCATGGGTTTGGAACCCTGCCCTATGACTTATGAATGTAACTTAACCCCTATGCCTTACCTGTAAAATAGGGATGATGAAAATGTCAATTTCACAAGTTATTGGGAGGATCAAGAAGCTGCTTAATTTATGTGCTTAGGATTGTGCAGGCACATTACAAGTCAAAAATTCAGTCAGCCGTTACCCATCCTAATGATTTTAAAGTACCCAGATCTGAAGGTAATAAGAGACATCTAACACCTCACCACCATATGGAACTCTGATACTCCCTCAGGTTGTTTGGGGCAAGGATCCCTGCAGGATCCCTTGATGCAGGTATAATCATAAAGGACTCATGGAAATGCCCATGAATATTGAAACATGCTCTGGTGCCCTGATGTTTCCCTCACTGGCTTCTTTATAGATAGAAGCTGTTCCATAGCTCCCACCACTACTTCATAATACGTTTCAAACCTTTCCAAAACATCTTCAGTATACCAGGATAAATCCCAAATTCATATCCCCAGCTTTCATCTTTCTATCCTTGACTGGTACACAAATTCAGATGTCCCCCATAACCTAAAATTTTACACGTCTACAACTAAACTCATCATCTCCCTACATTAGCCCATCTTCTTCATTTCCTTAATAGTACCACCATTCTCCTGATCATTAAACCTTAAAATCATCTTTGACTAAAGTCCTGATAATTCTCGCCTCACAATAAAATCCATCTAAAATGTTCCTTTCCATTCTATTGTCACCACCCTGATGTCAGGTATTTGTCACCTAACACCTGGATCACAGCATCATAACAAGAATATGAATTCTCTCAACAGTACTCTACTTTCACCTTGCCTGCAATTAATTTTCCTCACCACTCTTTAAACATCAGAGGCCTACGCTAAAATAGTATATGATTTATCACTGATTAGTCTCTAACACCTTTCACTCCATCAATTCTACAAATTCACAGAAGAGATTTTCTTTAAGCCTCGTAGGTCTATAATCTCCCAACCCTACATTTCTGCTCATTACATGCCCATCCTCTTGCATCCCACCCACACAACCTCCTTCCTTATTCAAACTCTACCCATTCTTTAAAGCCTAGCTTAGTTCCCCCATCTGCTTCTCTAGACTGACAGTTCTGTCTCATTCTCTGACCTATGGCCTCTTTTAATCTAAAATATGTTTTCATTTTTCATATGTTCATACATCGCCTGCCCCATTCACTTTGTAGGGTCCAAGAAGGTCAAATCCTTCTCAGTAGGTGAATGTCTCATATTTCCTTCCTTGGTGGCTTCAGAGATTCTATCGCAGAGCTTTGCACTGAAGTGCCCAGGAGGAATTCACCAAGTGTGCTGATTTGACAAGGTTTTAGAAAACCTAATTACCTTGTTTCCAGGATAATGAGGTCTAACAACATTACTAATATGGTTGTAAGCAAGTTGCTACCTTCACTTCTAACCTAAAACCCCAGTCACTTTGAAAGTTATTTAATAGTTTACTTACCTACCACCCACAGCAAAATCAGAGATTGCGTAATAATAGGACTTGAGAACTTTGGGGTCGTTGAACACTTCATCTCCAAAAGTGTTCAGGCGATTGAGAGTTACTCTGATGTCAGTAGCAGTTACCCATTCCTGTCGGGAGGGGAAAAAAAGAAAAGAAAAGAGAAAACAGAAAAAAAGTAAAGGGACTAAAGATGAGAGACATAAATGGAACAAAATTTTCTTAATTTTTCAGTTAATATATAATGTGACTTATGTCCTCTTCTAGCATTAAATCTGTTATAATGTTTAGTATGACTTCCTTAATTTCCTAATATTTTTCTCCTTGACTCTTCTCTTCTTTTATTGAAGTTGTGTGACCACTCAGAGTCCCAAAAGTAGGAATAATACTCGTTTCTTCACATGGATGTTGAGAAGCTTAAATGAAATATACTTTTAAATGCTTAGCATACAGGAGGTATTCAACACACATGTCCCTTCTCTCCACCTTGTATCCATACCCCCAATTCAGTCAGAGAAACCAGCACAGAGCTCATGGGGCACCACAGTGGCATTAGGTATGCTGGTCATCGCCTTCTCCTGCCCATTTTGTACCATCTATCTCTTCTTCCATCCCCAATCCACTACTGAAGAGATCTGGGAGAGACATTCAAGTACAAAATAATAAAGCATTACACTGGCCAGAACCAATCAGATATAGTTTTTGTTTTGATCTTTTCCAAATGTCACTTCTCTGGGAGGCCTCCCCTGGCCACCCAATCTAAAATTACTGCCCACCCCAGCACCCTTTTTCACTTCCCTGTTTTATTTATATTGTCTGTTTCCACTACAGCCCCTGCCACCCTGCTACTGCTGCCACTACCAAGACGGTAAGCCCCAGGAGGGCAGGACTTATTTGCTTTGTGGACTGCAGTTCCCTTGTTTAGCATACAGTAGGTGCTCAAATAACATTTGCTAAGCAAATGAAAAAAATCTGAAGAAACCACAACTGATCAAATTGGTACGTGTGCTATAATGACAGAGGACAAGAATGAAAGCTAGTTTTTCTCTAGGTTTTATGAGATCTAAGCCCTTATAATAAATGCCCTTTCATCGAGCTAATTTTAGTCAGATGTTTACATCTGTGGTAGATTGTTATAATAATGATTCCAATGAATCATGTCTGCCAGTGTCCACACCCCGTGTAGTCCCTTTCCACCCTGATTCTAGGCTAGGGCATGTGATTTGCTTTTGCCCAGGGGACGTGAGCAAATGTGCTGCAGCAGAAGTCTGATAAGCATGTGAGCACTGGGACTTACCCAATGGAATACTTCTGCCACCAAGTGAGGAAGCCTAGTCTAGCTTCCTTGAAGCTAGTAAGACCACAAGGAGAGAGAAATCCAACTCCCAGCCAACCTGCCAGCGAGTGAGCCCAGACCAACAGAGAATCATGAGAAATCATAAAGCTTAACGTAAATCATTAAGTTTTAGAGTAGCGTATTATGTATGACCACCCAAGACACCATTTCCATGTAAAGTCCTATTCCATGACTGCATATCAGCATCACCCGTGGAGACGCAACAAGCAAGTGCAGAGCTGCTGGCGTCTGTGTTTTCAGAAGGCTCCCCATGAGACAGGGAGGCACACCCCTGATTAAGAAGCACTGTTCAAACCATGCCAAACACCTGGCATAGAGAGCAACACAGAGGGCTCATAAAAGCTAATCCCCGTGAAGCCTCCAAGTATAATTAGAAAGGAGGGAAGATGATGATTCCACTGCATCCAAACTTGGAACTCCAATAACAACTCCCACTCATGGCCACAATGCTAGGAATCTTTTAGTCGTCTATAATGTAAATAGCTAAACATATCTTTGTATTTCATGCTTATTATATCTCCTTTGAGCTTCATCTTTATCACTGCTCTCCTTAAATAAAAGCTTCTCAAGGGCTGAGTCTAACCCATTTTTTCCATAACGGGCATCTTAAAAAGAACGGGCTCTGGAGCCAGACTTTCTAGGTTTTGAATGCCAGATCTGCTGCTTAAAACTGTGCGATTTGGCGCCAGTTATTTGATCTCTTCTGATAAATGACATCAATGTCTCACCTGTAAAATGGAGATAAAATAAGTATCTACCTGAAGAGTTACCATGAGGGTTAAAAGTAAACTGTATATAAAGTGTATATATATATATGTATATAGTAAATATAGCTAATATACCTAAAGGGCTTAGAACACTGCTTGGCACATTATGGTCCACTACAGTAAGTGCTAAAATAAATGCTGATTATTGGGCAGCCCAGGTGGCTCAGCGGTTGAGCACCTGTCTTTGACTCAGGGTGTGATCCTGCAGTCCTGGGACTGAGTCCCACATAGGGCTGCCTGCATGGAGCCTGCTTCTCCCTCTGCCTGTGTCTCTGCCTCTCCCTCTCTCTCTGTCTCTCATGAATAAATAAATAAAATCTTTTAAAAAAATAAAAATAGGGATCCCTGGGTGACTCAGCGGTTGGGTGCCTGCCTTCGGCCCAGGGCGTGATCCTGGAGACCCAGGATCAAGTCCCATGTCGGGCTCCTTGCATGGAGCCTGCTTCTCCCTCTGCTTCTCTCTCTCCCTGTGTCTCTCATGAATAAATAAATAAAATCTAAAAAATAAAAATAACAATAAAAATAAATGCTGATTATTATTATTATAAATCAGCATATGCTTAGTAATATCCGTATCCAATGAAACCAGGGCCTCTTCTCCCATCTGGAGATCACAGCTTCTGGAGAAAGGGTCATATCAGCTATCCTGTCAAATCAGTTATCATTGTCAAATAAGCTCAAGTCAAATCAGCTAACTCTCCTTGGCAACTGGGTATGAAAGCTAGAGCTTGGGAACCCTGGGTGGCACAGAGGTTTAGCGCCTGCCTTTGGCCCAGGGCGCGATCCTGGAGACCCGGGATTGAATCCCACGTCAGGCTCCCGGTGCATGGAGCCTGCTTCTCCCTCTGCCTATGTCTCTGCCTCTCTCTCTCTCTCTCTCTCTCTCTCTCTCTGTGACTATCATAAATAAATAAAAATTTTAAAAAAACATAAAAAAAAGAAAAAGAAAGAAAACTAGAGCTCTTACATCCAGAGACACGTAATTAATGTTTTTGCATAATAATAGCAACGGACTAGATCTATTACAGATGCCCACAGCATTTTTACCACATTTAGCTTCATGAGTTCCTATGGCATAAAGAGTAGCAAACATCAGGGGTGCCTGGCTGGCTCAGTTGACAGGTATGTGACTCCTGATCTCAGGGTCGTGAGTTCGAGCCCCATGCCACATATAGAGTTTACTTAAGAAAAAAAAAAAAGAAGAAGAAGAAGAAGAAGAAAAAAGAAAAAAAGAAAAAAAAAAAAAAACAGTAGCAAACACCAGAATTCCTACAGGTAAGGGAACTGCTTCAAGACAGCCTGACAAGGCACATTGTTAGCAAAGGTGCCAGAACATGACAACTACATATGTTGCTGCTTTTTCCTGAGGGCTACACCACTGCATCTGTAGGATAGTAAAATACAATAATTTGTGTAAGAAGAAACTATGCTAACAAATGTTTGCTAGTTTATCAACTTAAAAAAATTTGTAGATCACACCTCCTCTAGACCAGTCTTCTGCTTTTTCATCTATCAAAATCAGTTATTCTTTCTACTCATTTGAACACATCTTATGGACACTGCAAGAAACACTTTACTGAAAGGCATCTGCAAACATACTCATTGCTCACCATAACCTCAGAGTTTACCAAGATCAAGATTCACGATCTCCCAGCAAACTGCAGAAATACAACAGAAGGGAAGAACTAGGCCCACAGAGAAACATATTCTCATCTTTTGCCACCATCCAAACAAAACCACATGGCCAAATCAGAAAGAGTCCTTGAATATAATAAACTTCAAGAGAAAGACTGAGAAGACACAAAAGCATAAAAGGGTGCCTGGGTGACAGCGTCAGTTAAGTGTCTGCTTGAATTCAAATGTCACTGAATTCATTGGTGCACAAGGTCAGTTAAGTGTCTGCCTTCAGTTCAGATCAGGTCATGATCTCAAAGTCCTGGGATAGAGCCTGTGGCTGGCTCCCTGCTTAGCGTGGAGTCTGCTTCTCCCTCTCCCATTGCCCCTCCCCCTGTTCGTGCTCTCTCTCTCTCTCTCTCTTTAATAAATAAAATTTTTTTAAAAAAAGAATGGATAGATTCAAATACTATCTTCAAAAGGTCAGAAGCAAAATGTTTCCACTGCGAGCAAATACCCAGTCAAAATTATTCCGTTTTTAAAAATATTTCTAAAATTTATTTCCCAGAATATAGTGGCAGGTACACGAGAACACAAGAACATCACGTGGGTGACAGGAACAAAGCAACTTTCCTTCATATGCTGAGAATACACAGGAGAGAATAAAATCCACCGTCTGTCCTGCTGGAATAGATGCTACTCCTACCCTTACTTCTGAAGTAGGACCATAGGCCTCCATACAGCAATCTTGCTGCATCTTGTATGCATATAAAAGAACTAACAGGCTACAAAGCCAAGTTCTGGACACGTTACCTGCAGCACAGGGCTATTGTCAAAGTTGTAGGCACTGGGCCTTCCTTCTAGGGTCGAAAAGGCCACGTTGCCCCCGGTTAGAGGGGAAATGTCACTGAATTCATCGGTGCACAAGGCCTGCTGCTCATCTCCTCCTGTCCTGATGAAGCCACGGTTTGCCTTTGAGTAGGTGTTCTCGCAGGAGCCACTGTAGTACTGGTAAGGAATCCAGGGCCCATCTTCCCGTGTGCGCTTGTAAATGGCAAAGCTCTCTGGGCGGCTGGTGTGGAACTTGAGGCGCACATATGTGATGTCGAAAGCTTTTCCTGTGGGACAAACATGAAGTTCATAAGTTACATGTATGAAGCAAAGAAATTCCCTCTATTCCCAATTTGCTTTGGAACTTGACAAAGGAAGGATACACCCTAGACGAAGATGGTTCTAGAACCCACAACACATTGGCTATGTCCAATAGGCAATTCTTAACCTGGAAATTAAAAAAAAAAAAAAAACACCCTGGAAAGAGTGTGCATTTTGACAAGTTATACTTGGGTTCATAAGTTGGCTCCTAAAAGCTTGTTTAGGACACGCATTGTTTAAATCTTGTTTGCCATGAAAAATGGCAGCTGTACTTACACTATTAAAACCAAAACTGAATAAAATAGTGATTCTTAATGCTGGTGCTTCAGCAAAAGCAATTTAATTAAAAAAAAAAACAGAAAAGAAAATATTTGTTGACTTTCTAGATGGGTATTCTGGAAACTTTCAAGGTATTTAAAAACTCATTCTATTAACTATAATGTTACTTCTCAATGCAGAAGACTATCATGAGCACTATTATTCTACTTATCTATCAAGTTAAGAGAGGAATTTGAGAAAGAGAAAAGGACAGTGATTAAGAGATGGGGCAGAGAGTAGAGCAGGAACGAAGAAAAAATTCCTCCAGCAGCTGAACAAAAAGGAAAAAAAGAGAGAAAAGGAGAGAGGGGACTTTGAAGAAGTTGTTTGCGTATGTTCAAAGAATACACAAGATCCAAACACTGAGCAAGAAAGGATAGCAAAATGAAGGAGCCACTGGTCTGCTGTCACTCTGGAGGAAGAACCACTGGTCATACAGCTCCCTAGGGCAGCCAGGGCACGGTCTAATGGCTGGGACAGCTTGGTTGCCAGCCAGCATGTTGTTAGGTGGGTCAAAATGATAAAATGCAACTGTTTTTAATCACCTTTCATTCACCAACTGGATCTTTCCATCTCTGACAATATAGATTCTCTACAACTTCTATGCTATAGTGAAGATCACAGATTGGCCAACAAGTATTTGTTGGGCACAACTACACGTTCAGTCCTCTGCTGTGTACTTTGGGGGACAGGATGTGTTAGACATAGAAGGTCCTTGCACTCAAGGAGCTGACAGTTTTTCCTCCCCAAGTGAATTGATTCTGCAGGAAGTACCATACTTGTCCTCTCCTACAAAGCCCACAGAAAAGGAATTCCTGCACAGTCTCAGAAGTGTTGAGGAGAGACTTCTGCCATCTTGTTACTTCCTCATATCCACTCATCCCTAGGGGAGAAGGAGTGACGGTCACCTGTGGCCAGGATGCTTCTCGGCTTACTCTCCAGCCACCAGCGGGAGGGCCTCCCCTCCTGCCCTCCTCAAAGCAAGACAGTATGTCTGCCTTAATGCCAGGGAGGGGAAAGAGCAGAAAGCCCAGGTAAGTCATGTATCCAGGCTCTATTCTTTAATACAGTATTATCTATAATAAAATTAATATGATGAGCCATAACTAATTTGTAGGTGGTCTAGATCTTAAAAGAGAAGTTCGATTAACTGTGCATGAAACATACACACAGTTTTGAACTCAAAGGTGCGTGGCATGAGGAAAAGAATGCAGGACTAGGCACTGTGAGACCTGAGAGCTCAGGTTCTGGCTCCTTCAATGACTAGATGTGTGATTTCTGCTCTGCCATCTTCTCTTCTGCAAAAATGAGCATGATGATCCCTGTGCCACCTTTCTCAAAGAGCTGTTGGAAGGTCAAACTAAGATCTTGCATATACTTGGCTAATTGCAAAACTCTATACAAATATGAGGCATTATTATAATAGAGTTTAGAAGAAAATTCCTGAATTAGGATCCTGGATATGTTCACATATAAGGGTCTGATTGTACGAGTGACTACATACAGTTGCCTAAGAACATTATACAAATCTGAATCTTCCGCCTAAGATTCAGTACGTTTTGCCTAGACACAGGTTACGCAAATCTAGTTTACACCCTACCTGTTAAAAGAATGAAAATTTAACCTCTATCTCTTTATCAAAAATGTTAAAATGTTACTCTTGAATGAGGGTGTGGATTCATAATATAGTATCTATGGCATTCCAGAGACTAAGATATTCTGGAACGGTAAAACAATTGAGTTTTATTCAGGAACAGGTGATTTGGGATGCTCAAAGTCTGACTCACTAATCTGTGGATTATGGATTACCCTGCTTTTCTACTCTGTCTCGATTTCTGACATCTCATTGTTCTTTAACAAGTCAACCTGCAGGAGACTGGATCAAAGGAGAGAAGATAAAATGGAGCAGGGTATACTGTGTTCCAGACTAAAATCTACACTACAGAGCCACACTCTGAAAGAAACCGGCTTATGTGGTCACTCTCACTGCTGCCACAGACACAGAGCAATGGGTAGCAGAACATGAGTAAGCAACTTTGCTAGCCTTAAACTTTGAAGCAAACTAGTTTGCTGGCACTGGCCCTACCTCACTAAGCCTTGTTTTCAGAGCTGCCTATTTCATTCTAACTCACAGCAACAGTTGGAAGAGAAAAAAGAGCTCTGTGGCAATCTGTAAAGGAGGCTCACACATTCCACATGACAAGACAGCCACGGGTACCACCCTCAGAGTTCAAGCCAATCCAGGAGTGGATACAGACCATTGCAATTCCACGTGATGAGTGCTTTGATAGGGGACATGTACAAAGTTTTGGGAGCATGGAGGAAAGTCCCCTAAGCTGGATTTGCAGGATCAAAACACATTTTCTAGAAGAAGTGACGTCTACGTCCGGGACCTGAGGAATGCAGAGGAATTACCTAAAGCAAACAGTGATCAGTTGTCTAGGCAAATTAAACAGCATGTATGAAAGCCCAGAGACCACAGAGGAGTGATTACTGAGGAGTGAATAGATCAAGAACTGGAGGGTGGCTGGAGACAGGTTCACCAGGAAGGAGAGCAGGCCAAGCCTTGAGGCCACAGTAAAGAGCAACTTCAGCCTAAGGGCAATGGTGAGCCACTGAAGCATTTACACAGGAAATATATGATGAGATTTTTTAAAATTTTTTTAAAGATTTTGAGAGACAGACAGAGAGTCTCTGAGAGCCAAGGGAGGGACAGAGGGGGAAGGAGCAGGAAAGGGAGACAACCCCAAGCAGACTCCATAAAAGTATGAAACCCGGTGACCCTGAGATCATCACTTGGGCTGAAATCAAGAGTTGGCCACTTAACTGACTGAGCTACCCAGGTGCCCCCAGATTTAATTTTCAAAAAGATCGCTCTGGCCACTACCACTGGGTAGAGATGAGGTTGGAAAGGACAAGACTTATAGTTGGGAGAACAGTTAAGACAATGTCGTAGTAGTCCTGTAGAGATGACAGTGGCTGACAGCTAGAATGGAGAGAAATGAGTGGATTTGGGTGAGGTGGAGGAGGCTGACCTCAGTAGTAACAGTAACATATGGATTGTAAGGGGGAAAGGGAGCCATTTCTGAAGCCTTCTCTACTTCTAGTCTGTGAACATGCTATTTCACTGTCAAAGCTCCTTTTCCAGAAATAAGATGGAAGGATTAAAAATCACATTGTTTTCTAATTTAAAAACAAGTAGATGGAGAGTAGAGCCATCCCCGAAATAAAGGCCAGGGGAGGTTAAGCAGGATTGGAGGCAGGGGTAGAGGGCGGGATGTGGAGAGGAGTTCAACTTTGGATATGCTAGTTGTAAGGTGCCTGAGGGTCATCTAAACAAGAGGAAATGTCTAGTTGGGAGTTGGATATAAGTGGTCTGCAAGCCTGAGAGAGATGACTGAGTTAGATACACAGATTGGCAGATTGGCAGGTAGATGGATAATGAAGGTTGGGTATGGTGAGACCAATGAGGCAAGTGTGCTGAGTGAGGAGAGAGCAGACTTTTAAGGTCACCCTGAGGGCATTAACATTTAAGCACAGTAGGACTGCAGAGAAGGCTGTGAGGCCCAAGAGAGGACAGCAAGTAAAAGAGTATAAACATGGAAGGCAAGAGGGTTTGAGGAGGAAATAATAAATGGTGTTAAAATATGCTAAGAGTCGTGTAAGACAATCACTGAGATGTCCATTGGCTTCAAGCTACAAACAGGTTGCTGCTGTACCTCCTGAGAGCAGTCCTGTGGGCAGAGTGGGTGGGACTGAAGATGAACGGCAGATATGAGGTAAGGATGTAGTCAACGACATCCGGCTAAAGGGGAGAGGAAGAGGAGAAGACAATAGTGGGACGGGACACTGGGTCACGGAAGATTTTTCTTTCTTTTTTGTTTTTTTAGATAGGAGATATGATGCTGTATTACATGCTGTTGTGCTCAAGTCCCCGAAGGGGGAAGGCTAAATGTGGATACAGGTGGGGAAATAAGAACAGGATTCTGTGCTGGTGAAAGAACTGGTTCCATGCCAGAGAAAACCTGCACCCTTGCTTTCTCTCTGGGTTCCAATGCAAGTGACTGAGTAGGTTTTAGGGGATGGAAGTTGAAAAAGAGTTCTGATGACTTCATCTTCTCTGTGCAATGAAAATTAAAGATACCTGCTAAGGGGGAGGGGTTGAGAGCAAAGCCAGTGGGGAATATCTGCAGAGGGGAGAGACTTCCTAAGAGCCACTGAAGAGGCCAGCAGAAGAAGCAGACCAGATGAAAAGAAGGCTTGCTAGGCAGAGACAGGGCTGCCGGGACAAGGGCAATAGGTTATGACTTTGTATAGACATTTTTGTGTGGGTATAATTTTCCATAGTCACTTCGCACCCCCTTTATAGATAACAGACAAAAGGTCTGAAATCACTTCAAGGAATTTGGAATCTAATCTGAATAAAATGGGAAGCCAATACGGACAATGGAGAAGAGTCAATTGTTAGTTTATCTACCCACAATTACCTGGAGTCCTGCATAACCAAGAACTGTGAAACTAAGGAGCTGGGTTTTATTCCATAAAACAACTGCTAATTGAGACCTGTCAAGTATGTTTGCTCTCATTCTCTCTCTCCCTCACCATACCTCCCTACTCTTTATCTATCTATCCTACTCGTTTCACAGTGGACAAAGTAAAAAGATCTAAATTGTAGATCAATAGAACACAAGACCAAGTCTCCGGATTCCCAGTCCAATGATAGCTACTCTACTATTTTTACCCTGTGGGAGCATCCAAAAGTAGACAGTATGACTCTAAGCCAAACAATTAAGAAAATCAGCAAACAGAAGTCTAGAAAGTACTGAGCAACTATATAACTAGAACATCTTCCCCCTCCCCTCACCTCATGTTCGTGCGCATGAAGACTAATCTCTAATACACACCCTCAAGAAAATATTTAGCTTCTGAATGTTCTACTGCTTTTCCCTTTCTCCTGCTGCATTCCTTCCATAAACAAAAAGACTCAAGTACAGATGCTTAGAATGAAGCACACAAAATTAACTAATACTTCCTGTTCTGACTCCTTCAGTTCATGCTGGCTGAGGGAATGAGAGAAGTGGAGGGGGCCCTCTGAACAATGAGAATCCAGCCTTTGTTAATGCAGGGCAAAGCCAAGGAATTCTGCTTAAGCCTCCTACGTGGTGAAGTATTTCTAATCTCTCTGAGTAGGGGAGAAACCCTTCCTGCCTTAGACTTGGAATCAAGTACTGACTGCTGGAGAACATAAATGCCTCTCTGTTATGTGCAACTCCGAGGAATTCCATGAGGATCTTGTGAAACAGCCTCCTTTACAATGAAGTAATGAATGACAATGGCTATACAGAATTTGACAAAACTTCAAAATGCCTTTCCGTGGCCTGAATTCAACAAAGAAAACTAGTTCATTCTAAAGTATCAAATTAGGAGTCACTGATTCACTATTGTTCTCATGTGCTAACTCCTGAGAGTCAGAAAATGACTGTTCTTGAAGCCAAATTTGATCTTAGTTATATAAAACTTTTAATAAGGTTGTAGTACATAAAGTCAATTAGAGATGGTAGACGTTTAGGCTACTAAATGGGATTCTCCAAATAGTTAATACAAACAGTAGTCACAGAAAGCAGCTATTTGAAAATGTTTTCATTTTTGTTAGTATAACTGCTGGCTGAAATAAGAGTTCCCAGGACAACGTGTACAGCTGCGTACCAGCTGTTATTGTTCCACCTCGGCAGACAGATTGTACAAATACCGCCTGGCCAATCAAGATGACCCAGGGCCAAATTAATGCTGAATGTGGGATCCTCAAGTAGACACAGATGGGTGATCAGAGAGGAAAGAGGAATAGTCACACACAGAATGTGTTGAAGTGATATGGGTACACAGAGTTCATGCCAACTGCTAGAAAACCCAGCCCTCATTGCCTGCTGAAAAGCTAGTTTCTATGGTCTAAAACTCATCCTCAAAATAGGTTGTTTTTAAAAACTTTTTATCCTGTTTCATTCCCTTAAATTTCAGTGCTCCTTTTCATACCCTCTCTCTGTCAATCAGCTAAATGCCAACAGTGCAAGCAGACAATTCCATACAAAGCACATCTCAATCAGCACAACTTATGAACGAGGATAAGTAAACTGTATAGCTTTGCATGAAATAGTCATTTTAAATTGAATTTATTAAAGTAAATACAATGGAATTTACAATTTGAGAAATGGAATTGAAATTCAAATGAAGAAAATGCTTCCATAATTCAAATTTCCTAATACATGCAATAAGCACTTCTAATCATACATGAGCCACTGTCCTGACAGAAAGACATGCTGAGATTAGTGGCGCTGGACTATGGAGAGTTTCAATTCCAAACTGCCATTATGAAATATACAAAGCAGGTAGATGAAGTAGTGGCAAAGTAATTACGATAATTACTTGAGTTCTTTTAAAAACTAAAATTCTAGGGGCACCTGGGTGGCTCAGACAGTTAAGCAACCAACTCATGATTTTGGCTCAGATCATGATCTCAGGGTCGTGAAATCAAGCCCCACGTCTGGCTGCATGCTCAGTGTGAAGTCTGCTTAGAGTTCTCCCTTCCCTTTTCTCCTTTTACCCCTCCCTGCCATGCCTAAACAAATAAATAAATAAATCTTAAAAAAAAAAAAAAAAAAAGCTAAAATTCTATACCAAAGGCTATTTATAAAAACAATGCTATGGCTATAGCAATGGAGTTACGGGGAAAACAAAAGTTTTGAAGCTGATTGGCATGATTTGGGGGAAGATAAACCCATAATCTCTTAGGGAAACTAGATGTTTACATAAAGTACCAGTTTAAAATGTAAGCCAAAGAAGACAGTTCTACTCGCTCCCTACAACTACCCCCAAGAACTACCGCTTAGTGCTATTGCTGAATAAGACCAGGCACTAACCTGGTATAGCAATTCACAAAAAAATAAATATTCCTGCTTGTATTACCCAATTGCAATACTCAGAAATGCCATGTACTCTTCAGCAAAGTGAGAGTCAAAAGTGACTTGACTTAATACACTAATTAAATATGAGATCATCAGCCAGCCATTATGTGAACAGAGAATTCTTAACTGAAGACTAGAATATCAAAGTCTGGGGGGGGGGGGGCGGGTAATTTCAAATAGGTGCAAATTATTGTTGAAGATAGATATTTTCTATTATTTATATATAAAATAAATTTATCCTAATTTGTATATCTTTATAATTCTACTTGAAACTTTCACTAGGAGAAACAAGATTCCCAAGTAAGATTCCAAGCCAAGAACTGGGCCTATGCCTTATTAACCCAAACCTCATGTTTACAAGATTCAATACCAGCCCTAATTCAGGCTAGTGGGTCACAGGCATGCCTGAAATCCTTGAGCTGAACTAAAGGAATGAAGCCAGCATTTACTCCCACTCATCCCAGTTAAGGCAAAAAATCTACTCTGCTGAACAACAGAGTTCTAACTACAAGGAACTGACTGACATGTGGAATTTAATGGAATCCCATAGAGAAAGTAGTTAATTATAATACTAAGGAAATAAAAAAACAGACAATGAAAATACAAGCTGCATAAAACCCATAGTTTAGAAATGTCTAAATGTTAAGATAGGGAAAAGAAAAAAAGACACCATAATTTTTTGGGAAGCTATTTCTTGTTCTGTGACATCCACATGCTATTGAGAATTGACTAATTTCTGGTTTTCATCAACAGAAGAGTAAAGAATGGGAAAAGAATAGTGAGAAAATCTGGAGGAGAAAAGATCCTAATACATAGTTACAATGGTGCAATAATAGACTGAGACTGACTCTGGTAAACCCCTCTCCTCCAAAGTCACAGAAAGTTGACCAACAGTGTACTTTTATTTATTCAACTATTTACTAGGTGAATTTAAGTGAAAGTCAAGCATGCTATTTGGAATACTCAATGCTTCATTTTGCTAGAATGCCTTTTACTTTCCAGTTTCTTTAACTCCTCATAAACTTCCCCTATATTCCCCTAGATCATATATTATTTGTATCTGTCCTCAAAAGAACAAACTACAAATACTATAAAATATGTTACATACTAAAATATTTTTCTCAGTTTTCACAATTGCTTAATTTCCTACCACTGCCACCCATTAGGTCAAGGATAGTAGCCCAACTGGTCTTAATAACTGCAAGTCCAAATTCTTCCATTTCATTCAACAAATATTTACTGAGCACCTGTTATGCACTTGAGCAGAACAGAGAATAAGACAGATAAGATCCCAAAATTGTGGGGCTGACAGCACAGTAGGGGATGGAGTAGGTAAGGGATAAAGGACAGTTACAAATCAAAACAAAATGTTATGTGTTTGGGATCCCTGGGTGGCGCAGCGGTTTGGCGCCTGCCTTTGGCCCGGGGCGCGATCCTGGAGACCAGGGATCGAGTCCCACGTCGGGCTCCCGGTGCATGGAGCCTGCTTCTCCCTCCGCCTGTGTCTCTGCCTCTCTCTCTCTCTCTCTGTGACTATCATAAATTAAAAAAAAAAAAAATGTTATGTGTTTGATGATAAAAGACACAGTGAAGAACAGGGTGGAGATGGAAAGCACAGAGAAGTGCCATTTAATACACTGTCATCAGAGACCTATATTAGGTGATATCTGAAGAAGTGAAACAGACACAGAGGGAAGAGCATTCTACATTCTACAAAGGACAAATGTAAACACCCTGAGGCAGGAGCATGCTGGCAAGTTCTGGGGAATGGTGAGGCCAGTGTGGCTGAAGTAAGATAAAGGAAAGTATAGGGGATGAGGTCAGAGAAACCGACAGGAGGCACGGACCGCCAATCACGTAGGCCCTGTAGGTCATTGTTAAGACTTTGGCTTCTACCTTGAAGGAGATGAAAACCCACCAGACGATTTTGTACAAGGGAGTAACATGACCTGACTGGTATTTTAAAGGATCATTCTGGTTGCTTTATTGACAAAAGAATATAGAGGGGACCAAAAATGGATAAGAAGGCTAATGAGGGGCTTTTTGCAATCACCCGGGCACCAGATAATGGTAGCTTGGTCCAGGCTAGGAGCAGTGAGTGTTGATCAGATTCTGGGCATATTTTGAGGGTAGAGCAAATCAGGTTTTTTGGGGTTTTTTTTTTTTTGAGGTTGAGCAAATCAGTTTTACTGATGGATTGGAAATGGGGTGTAAGCTGTGGCTGAAGCAACTAGAAAAATGAAGCTGCCCTTTATTGAGCAAAGAAGATGGTAGGAACAGGTGTGGGGATGGAGAGCAAGAAAATGAGGAATTCAGTTTTGGATATTTCAAGTTTGAGATGCTTACAGAACTTCTAAGTGGAGATGTCAAGTTGACAATTAAGATATACAAGTCTGGGTTTTGGGAAGAGCTCTAAGCAAGACAGAGAAATCTGGAAGTCAATGCCTTACAGATAGTATTGAAAGCCATGGGGTTAGATAAACACATCTAGGGACTGGATACATACAGACAGAGGAGAGGTATAGAACTGGGTCTTGAGACATACCAACTTTCAGAAGTGGGGGAGACAGGGAAGACTCAGCAAAGGAGACTCAAAGAACAGCCACTGAAGCTGAGGAAAATCAACAGAATTTCAGGTCAAGTTTTTTTCTTTTCTTTTCTTTTTTTTTTTAAGATTCTATTTCTTTATTCATGAGAGACAGAGAGAAAGAGACATAGACAGTGGGAGAAGCAGGCTCCTCGCAGGAAGATCCATGTGGGACTCAATCCTCAGACCCGGGATCACACCCTGACTGAGCCAAAGGCAGACGCTTAACCGTTGAGCCACCCAGGCGTCCCAAGAGGCCAAGTTTTAAAAGATGTTTTAAGAAGAAGGGGATGGTCAATAGAACCAAATGCTCCTGAAAGGCTAAGAAAGATGAAGACTGAGCATTGGTCACTGGATTTGACAACCTGGAGGCTACTGATGCCCTTGACAACAACTGGCGTGGTAGAATGAAAAGGGATAAAAGCCAGAGTGGTGTGTGTGTGTGGGGGGGGGGGGGGGGGGTGTTGCCAGAGATTGGAGACAACTAATAAAGAGAATTTTCCAAGCAATTTTGCTATAAAGAAATAAGGTATAGATGAAGGAGAGAAGAGGGGGTTTGGGGATAAATTGCTTTTTAAGGTGGGAAGACAGCAGTGTTTATGCTGATGGGAAGGACCCACTGCAGCAGCTGAATTTATATTGAACAGTGAGTCTCTTCCCTGGTGTTGGACATGGATGAATATGTATAAAACACACCTACTTTGGTCCGCTGCAAAGTTCTTTGAGACTTCTCAAAGATTTCCCTCAAGAAAGAATAATGGAATTAACAAGGGTCACTGTAAGCTTCTAGATTAAAGAGCTATCTGGTACCCAAATAGTTCAAAACCACAGGAGCTCTGGAAGGCCACTCCCCAGTAGAGCCAGGCTAGGGGTAAGCTTTCCTGCTACAGTAGTCTCACAATCTGGCCCATGTTGAGGACTGGACTGCCTGTCAGAATCTGTAGAAAACATCTGGAAAAACTGCAAATTGTTGAGTTTTATCCCCAGAAGTTCCATTTTTATAGGTTCTGGGTGAGTTCCCCAAATCTGTATTTTTAAAAGCACCCTAGGTGAGTTTTATGTACAGTTACGTTGAAGCCATATTGCCCTACTGTGAACTCTTCTTGGTTCTCAAAGACTTAGGTAGGAAAAGAGTTCTGGGGGTATCTGGGTGGCTCATTTGGTTAAGCGTCTGCCTTTGGCTGGGGCATGTCCTGGGGTCTTGGGCTTCCCGCTCAGCAGGGAATCTGCTTTTCCCTCTTCCTCTATTGCTCCCCAAGCGCTTGTGTGCTATTTTTTAAATAAATAAATAAATAAATAAATAAATAAATAAATAAATAAATAAATAAATTCCTTCTTTCTTTCTTTCTTTCTTTCTTTTAAAAAAGAAAGAAAGGAGTTCTGACATTGGTGCTGCCCTGTAGAATGAACTCAGACAATCGTTAAGTGGTGAAACTGATTCTCACACGTCAGTATGTCAAGGTGAAATTTATTGCAAGCATTAACTGCACAGGCATGAGCAGTGAACCAGAGCAACAGCAGTCTCTCTTTAGACACATTCAGATGTTCAACTCACGGGGGCTGCTCACTTCCCATCCAAGGAGGCCAGGTGACTAGACCAGCTGAACCCAAACTCCCCAACATTTTTTTCCACACCAATTTCCTCTGTCCGTCAAATAGGGCCTCAAGGCCCTATTTCCCAGGCAAGTAGAAATATACTGATTTTTGAGAAAACTCGCCTGCTGCTGGAGGTTTCAGTGCTATTTTTTCCATGCAGATACTGGTCAAGATTGCCTGAAAACCAAATTCCCTATCACCTCTGGCTCCCATACTTCTTCCTTTCTCCTCCAGAAAATGGCTAATATTTAATAAAATGATACAAAACCAACAGCAATTCTCAATGGCAAAGAAACAAATCTGGAAGCAAAGAAGTAACTTCTGCTTCGGTACACTCAAAAAATAAGAAAACACTCTTTCTTCTTTGTCTAAAAGCCTAAATTTGTTTAATCCTAGTCTGTGCCAGGTAATGTCATTTTCAGGGAGGAAGTTACATTCTGTTGGTTCAAGATCAGTGTAGAAATATTTACTTTTCAGAAAAGAAATTTCACGTATAAAAAATTAGATTTCATACATATATGTAATTAAATAGTAATAATTTTATATACATTATAAAGGGGGGCTTAAGAGCCAAGCACCAAGAGTTACTGATACTGGAGAGAGGGAAAGAAACTGGGAGAGGGTAAGAAAAAAGGGGAGGAAGAGGAAAGGGGGAGATTGAGATTGGCTGAGGAATTATAAGAACACTCTAAAAATCTAGACTTGATAGTCTAGATTTTAAATACTCTCACAGCATTCACATCTGACCTGCAGGAAGTGCTTTCTTTTCATTTCAGAAAGACTTTGAAGTCACTGATCACATCTCCTTCCAGACTCAAGCCTTAGGACACACATTTAGTAGTTTAGAATCAACTATAGCCTACAGACTGAATGTAGCCAACCATCTATTTTGTAAATAGTTTTACTGGAACTAAGCCACGCCCATGCATTTGCACTCTGGCTCTGGTTGCTTTCTGGCTTCCAGGGCAGAGGTGAGCAATTGTGAGAGGGAATGCATGGCCTTTAACTATGTGGCCTTTCAAAGAAACCATTTGCCAATCTTGATCTAAGAAATCAAAGACCATAAGAACAAAGATTTCTACTAAGAGCTCTTCTACCTCCTTTTCTGCAAGGCACACTGTTTTTAAAATTATGTCCAAGAAAATCTGAATTACTCCTCTCTTGCCACAAAAAAACATGAAGAAAGTTTATTCAGAAATTTTAATAACAATTAAATAATTAATAACAATTATAATATATCTGATATGAGAATTACTTATTACTTGATAGGGGGGAAAATGCCACCTTCATCTTTCCTGGCAAATGAACAGGCAAAAAGATCAGCTGTTACAGGATGAGGGGATAGAGATGTAATTCATTTTGAAAGTCAAATCTGTAATTATCTTCTACAGCCCACAAAAATTAAACCAGCCAAGCAGAAAGAGAGGAGACAACAGTGCTGTGAAAAGCAGAACCATTTTTCCAGAGGTGCCCTCTCTGGAATCCACCCCAAGTGGAGACTTAATGAGCAGTAACAGCAGTGAAAGGAGGGATATGGAGGGGCGCCTGGGTGGCTCAGTGGTTGAGTGTCTGTCTTCAGCTCAGGGTCTGATCCCAGGTTCCTGGGATCAAGTCCCACATCAGGCTCCCTGCATGGAGCCTGCCTGCTTCTCCCTCTCTGCCTATGTTTCTGCCTCTCTCTGTCTCTCATGAATCAATCTAAATCTTAAAAAAAAAAAAAAGAAAGAAAGAAAGAAAGAAAGAAAGAAAGAAAGAAAGAAAGAAAGAAAGAAAGAAGGGACATGGGGAAATCAGCTCAAACAGCAATCATCTCTGGGACAGCAGGAAAAATAACATGTTGATAACTGCAAATAAAGTGGAAAATGCGAGTAGATCCCATTTAGATCTCTGCGAGAACCTCCTTCCACTGTTCTCTGGGGAGGAATTCAGTCCTACACACAGCCCTCCTTGTGCGTCTGCTCTTCTGAGCGGATGGACAATTTACATCATGAAAATACTCTGCCAGCTGGCACTCTCTCCACAAGTGACTGATTGTGAGCAGATGCCTTCATAAGATAAGTATAAACGAATACCCCCTTCTTCATTTTTCATTCATCTACCCTCTTTGCAGAGGAATGGAAATGCACACCCTACACACTATCTTTTAGAAACCAAAGTTTGTGTTCTTCACATCCCTTCATCTCTCATGGGCTGTGCTTGAACTTGCTATTGCGTTCCTGATTAAATTATGGCCCCACCAAGTATCTAGCATGTATGCAATCTCCCTAGATTATTTGTAAACGATCTAGCACTTCCAGGTGCAAGCATCTGCTTATTTTTTCTGAAGAATTAAACTCCGAATATTCTCCAGTGTAGCCTCAGTTTAGAACATCTGATAATCTACCACAAGAATCAAAACTTCCATCTAGAAGTCAATCTAAATTATTGGCATATTTAGTGTTACAGATCAGTCCTGTTCAAATTTGCTTTTTTCTAGTTAAATCACCTTCCCTTTACCATACATTATAATCCCCAAAACTCATTTTAAATTTCTCTTCAATTAGAAAGTAGTCAAGAGTTTTCAATGCCCCTTTCCAGCAAGAAGAAACTTTTTATGATCACGACTGAAACTGTTTTAATAAATTATGTATGTAACACACTCAGTGAGGGGATGTCGAAGGCAAAAAGACCATCTGACAAATTATTCACATAGCATACTTCAGGTAGGTCAGTCAAATTCCTAGGACTTCAAAAACATAAGCCTTTCTTATCTGCTTTTCCTTCTACATTGAGAGCAAACATTTAGCAGTGATATCAGAAGAAATGTTCTTCAAATCCATCCTTCACCATATTTCAAACAGACAGCACTACAGTTCTCATCCATGGGAGTATTTCACATGCACCACAATGGGACTTGTTCTACCTTTCTATTTACATTCTGGAGGACAGCCAAAGTCCTTTCTAGCTCTTTGATCTGATGCCAGAGACTTGGTATCTAACACCCACCTGGAAGACATTCCCTTAGGAGCAACATGACCAAAGAGGAATTGGGAAGGAGTAGGAAAATACTGTATAAACCCATCCTACATCCTATCACTCCCCAGCTTACCAATCTGTGCAAGTTACTTGATCTGGTGCAAATTCCTAAGGCATGTTATTGCAAGGCATTCATAAATCTGGACAACTGTCCTTCATTTTATACCTTTGAACTGGATCTTAAAACTCTCCAGCATAAACTAAAACGTCTATTCTAGCTTTGCCATCTCTTTTTATCCATATACTGTTTCTCCCTGCAGAGTCACTCTCTAGCCTTTACTCCTTCCAGACCCTACCTATCTTCTAGGTTGAATTCAAGTACTATGGTCTCCATGACATCTGACACTTGTGTTATCATCTTACTTACCTAGTATCCAAACCACAGGATTCAGTACTTGAGTGTTCACTCCTTTGTATAAGTTTCTTTTACCTTAAAAGCTATAAACTTACTCAAAAGTAAGGAATCTATCTATACTTTTTGGGTATCCTCAATAATAGTATTTTTCAAGTGTTTCTGAGCATGAGACATAGTAAAAACAACAGCAACAGAAGAACCAAAAAACATCTTATATTGCAATCCTGAACACACACATACACACAGAGCTGAAACTCAAATTTGATAAAACAATACTATCTATGGTATTATAATATGGTATCTCTATTTTATTTGTTATAAAATGCTAGTTACAGCTCACTAAATTGGTTTTATGACATTAGGGAGTTGTAACCCACCATCCCTCGGGCACTGTCCTTGACACAAACCAGGTGCTCAATAAATATTTGTTTACCAGATCTATTACACACAGCAAGTCAGAATTCTACAATGAAACAATGTTTTCTGGACACTGACAAAGTTTAAGATGATTGCCTTTAAGACCTTATTCCAATTATTTTAAATCAGGGCAATATTTTTAAAAGAGCCTATCTGTGGCAGCCTTTAACAAGATCAAAGGAAAAACCCCCTTTTCCTAATGGTAAAAGGCCAGAAATTCCATTCATCAACATGGCATCCTTAAGAGGATGAACCAATCCTTCCAAAGAAGTTCTTCTTAGCAGCTCTGGTTCCAGAAGAACTTCAACCATGGGCATGTGATAAACCTTCAGGGTAGTAGCAAGGATTTCTTCTCTGTGGGATGGAAGGAATAATGGCCAGTGCTGGGGGTTAGGTTTCTACTAAAGACAAGACATTTGATTACTTATTGGGAAACTCATTTCTCTGTATATCTCATGTTCATGGTACTTTTTTCATTGGTTTATCAGCACCTGAGATTATCTTGTATTTTTGCATGTTTTGTTTATATGTCCACTCCCCCTCCCTCTCTCCAACACACAAGAGGATAACCTTTGTGGACCGGGAGGTCTTGCCTTATCTATCCCTTCACTATGAGGTACATTTTTGTTGTCTTTCAAAGGGAAAGAAATGTCTGACTTGTAAAATAAGCAGCAATCCCATATAAGAAAGACAGTGGCCCAGGTAAACCTGGTTTGTTGTTTCATTCTTCATTCACTGATTTATTCATTTTGCAAAAATATGGTAAGAAGTCCTGCATGCCAGGTGGCTGGTTAGGCACGGAAGATACAGGATGAAAAAGACTGTCTTTACCCTACAGTAATTCTGTATGATATATAAGGAAGATGCAAATAATTAAAATCCAAAGTGGGAGACATACTATACTAGGGAGTAAGGATTAACCATATATCTGTTTTTCTCCTCTGTAAAATAAAGAGCTTGACAAGATGCCCAGATCCAAAAAGTCTGCTTGATTCTATAATCTTATGTGTCAGTAACATTTCTAAAGACATCTCCCTCACCAGATCTTTTTTAACATTTTATTTATTCATTCATGAGAGACACACAGAGAGACACAGAGACATAGACAGAGGGAGAAGCAGGTTCCTCGCAGGGGAGCCTGACCCGGGACTCGATCCCCAGACCCGATATCACACCCTGAGCCCAAGGCATATGCTCAATGGCTGAGCCACCCAGGCATTCCTCACCAGATCTTTTTAATACTTCCTTTTCTTATGGGAATATTCTAGAGAAATGTTAAAAATGCCATAAGAACTGATTTCACAGACAGATTACATCATATCTGCTGGTTTCCAATTAACTTAAATTCTAAAAAGAATTAAATAATTTTCTGAACCTACATAGTGCTTTTGCCATTATTCTGTGCTCAGTCAAGTCCTGTAAGCCCAGCTGCAGGTAAATATTTACACTGAATAACCTGCAAAGGATAACAGAAGTTAAGATACAATTTTTAAGGTTAAAACTTCCTAATGAATGAGCACAGGGTTCTCAAATAATTATTTCCATCTTTAAATGAGAAAAAGGTAACTCTTGGTTTCTATGTCCACAAAAGCTGAAGCAGTTCAATCTCCAGTCTCTGAACAAATAATCATACATCTTTGTCCACATCTGGTTATGAGGGACAAATAACACGTATTGTTTTAGATTAAGTTCTTCAGTAGCAAGAAAGAATGGATTTTCTGCTCTTGCTCCTCTCACTTGAAAAAGTAAATGTCTGGATCCCTTTGAAAATTAGCCCAATCTATAAAACACTGGAACTAAACTCAACTCCCACCACTACTTGGCTCCCTGCATTGTTCCACAAGCTTGGAACAAAGACCCCATTGACTTACGCATGTAGGCGGATTAGAATTGCAATGCAGCATGTAGCACATTGTTGCACAGTGATTCCATGCTGATAAGTCAAGGAAGCCTTCTCTAGATTTTTCTCCTGTTTTCCTTCCTTCCACAGCAATAAAATTTCAAATATACCATATAACATAGATGTATAATTTGGCATAAAACAGGCCTGTTTATGTATTTTTAAATGGAGAGACAGGCATTACTTTACTTGCCTGCTTATACTTAGTGCTGTTTCCAACCCTTGTCAAAGTCTCATAAAAGGCCAAACTAAGTAGACATGTGCTAAAAGTCAAACAAAACTGTAAGTTCATAAATGCCCAGGGAGAGCCTATAGATATGAATATAATAAAATATAATAATATGCTACTAGTAATATATTAATAATATATATAACAATGAAAACAGGAAGGAGCTACATGGTAAAAGCAATAGCAAAGGGACAGCATGAGGGTAAACCAATTCTCATCCATTTTCTCTAGAATTTACGACCAAGTTTATAAACTTTTTTTTAGTGGCACCTACTTTCTAATTTAATTTCTAAGCACATTCTGAATGCCTGAAGTAATGGAGTATATGTGGATGAATGTGTTCTGTGCCCTCACAAAGTAAAAATCTAGTGGGACCACAAATCAAAGTATAACGCAAAGAAGGAAGTGCAAAGTTTTAGAAAAGGCATAATCAGAGCAGACTGATTGCAAATGGATGATTTCGTAAACTTTTAAAAAGCAGTTATGGACAAATTTAGATTTTTCTGAATAACTGATGAAATATAAGTGGATGGTTTTGACACAATAGATGAATAATAATATGCACCCTCAACTGTATTTTCTTTCAGTGCTTCTCTTGATATCTTACTATATGCATTTTTAGAATATTGACATTGAGTAAAATGCCTGGCATTGTCATTCTTAATGCCAGAATAAAAGAAGGGAGCATTGTACGGAACTCACAGAGAGAACTTCTATGAATACATGTACAGATAAGGACAGAGGCTAGTTCTACATACCACATATGCCTGAATATAATAAAAGAATTTCTCTTCTAAATTATCCTTTCAGAAAGGGAAGAACTGCTTTATATTCTAGTTCTTACAGAGCTTCCCAGTTACTCATTTTAGACCACAAATTACTGAGGGGAAATCAAATTAGCTTGAAATGACCTCAAAATAATACAAGTTTTGAAAGCTTATAGGACACATAATAGAAGATTTTTGTTGTTTTGTTTTGTTTTTTAAGAGGCGAAGAGATTAACCCAGATTTATGTAATTACCCCTGGGAGGTATGGCTTTAAAATTAACAGCGCTTAAAAATAAAAGACTTAAAAATAATAAGTCTTTAAAGAATACTTAATGAGGCAGAAGAATAAGTGGTTACAGTATAGAGAGAAGAAATGGAAAAATGCATACTAATATTACATGAATCAGTACATATGGCTTAGAACAGAATTTCCAATGAGAACAATCTTACACAAATTTTTTAAGTACACTATAAATAATTTATTCATGGAAATGAATATAATATGATCTGGGAAACTGTGCTGATGGCTAAAAAGGTGACTTTAATAATCACTGACGTCAAAGATGTATGTAAAGGATTGGAATAAAATGGTTCTATAAGGGGGCGCCTGGATGGCTCAGTTGGTAAAGCACCTGCCTCCGGCCCTCACTCCATTGTATCATCAACATGACAGATGATGATACTGTCCACATCAAGATTTGGGGTGAGGGAACTTCACCAGGAAACCATCCTGACTCTAAAGAGCACTGTCCAAAGTCATGGTTCTCACTTCGACTCTCAGCACTAAGATATGGTTGGCACAGATCACAATAAACTCCAGATTTACCCATCTTTTAGAGGTCCAGGCATCTGCCTAAAATGCCACAGATATATTCATCATCAGTACTATTATAATGAAAGAACATCAGTGCTATACCCACACTAACTGCATGACTCTTTTTCTAACAATGATTCCAATGATATGAGCTGTGGTAATCTGGAAAAGGAGGATGTTGGAATGTTCTTGACCTTTGACTTTTCTTAGGCACCTGCATGCACACACACACACGTGTCACACCCCACAGTCAACCCTTTTACCCTGACCCTTTAAACTTCACAGTCCTTTGCCAATACAATATCCTTGCAAGGAAGTCATCAAAAATACAGTTAGCATATCAATCTCTTCAGGATTACAAGTATCACTACTCTTATTCATTGTTGGTGGGAACGCAAAATGGTATAATCACTTTGGAAGACAGTCTGGCAATTTCTTACAAAACCAAACATACTCTTAACCATAAGATCCAGCAATGGTGTCGCTTGGTATTTAACCAAATGAGGTGAAAACTTACATCCTCATGAAAACCTGCACATGGATGTTTCCAATAGCTTTATTCATAATTACCAAAACTTGGAAGCAACCAAGATGTTCTTCAACAGATGAAATGATAAACTGTGGTATATCCACATAATGGAATATAATATAGGTATAAAAACAAATGAGTTATCAAATCATGAAAAGACATGGAGGAAACTTAAATGCATTTTACTAAATGAAATAAGACAATCTGAAATGGATACAGATTGTATGACTCCAACTACATGATACTCTGGGGAAAAGGAAAAAATATGGTGATAGTAAAAAAAATCAGTGGCTGCCAGGGATTTGGGAGGAGAGAGGGATAAATAGGTGGAGCACAGAGTATATTTAGGGCAGTGACACTATTCTGTATGATATTGTAATGGTGGTTACATGTCCAAACCCACAGAATATACAACACCAAGAGTGAACCCCAATATAAACTATGCACTTTGCAGGATACTGATGTAGTCACTATTGCTTCTTCATTTGTAACAGATGTACCACTCTGCTGTAGGATGCTGACCATGAGAGAAGCTGTGTGTATAGATGGGGATAGAGAGTATATGGGACATTTCTGTACTTTACTTACAGTTCAATTTTGCTATTAGTTTAAAACAGCTCTAAAAATAAAGCTCTACTAACTTAAAAAAGAGCATTACTAAATTTCATTTCAAAGACTTGTTTTAGAAACCAAATGAACTTTGTTATAGCCTTTCAAAGGCATTTTTCATTCAAAAGTATTAAAATCTTAGAACAACAGACTGCCAAAACATTGTCCTACTGCCAGTTTTTAAAATCCAAATAAATAAAGACAAGGATTGTGTTGATTAAAAAAAAAAAAAAGCAACTAATAAAAATCTTACCAATCTAACATAAATAACACCAATAAAACCACAGTCTAACAGCATAGATTTCCCTAGTAACATAATACCAAAAACTAGCATTAAACTAAAATGGCTGATATTTAACATACTAACTACTAAATCTGGGGAAAACAAACAGGAGGAAACAAAATCTCTGGTTCCCAGAAGATATGACTCAACTCATTGACTATTAAATGTAGTTGAGGGTATTCTCAACAGTCCTAACCTCCAAGGCTGCAATCTAAAAATGTAAGAATGGAACATTAGCTTCCATAGGAAGGGCCAGGCAAAGTATTGGGGATGGAAGAAGGTGGGGCTGATCCTCTGAGGACTCCAGAAATAAGCCACATCCCATCCAACTCCCTCAGGAGCTAGACCTAAAACAAATGTCCACACCTCCAGATTTTGCCCATGTATATTTCATCACTGTTCAATCTAGTGCCCTTGGAAATGGGTAATCAAAGATAAAAGATATGGCCTAGAAACTACAGAAACTATGCTGGTATCTTAAACCTCACCTGTGGAAAAAATAGCAAGAACAATTAAAAAAACCCTTTTTTTCCCCCCATTTTCATGGCACTGTTATTATTCAATAAGATATCCCTTCAATATAAGAGAACTACAGTAATAAATATTTATATTTATATTCAATAGAATTCTATGGAATCTCTTATAAAGACTGGCAATACTGGTTGGTTATTTCAAGCAAAATCATCTGATCATCAGCTTTAGAAATTCAGAAATTTAATTTTTATCAGTCCACCAAATGATTAGGCTCTTGGGAACTGACTTGTGCTAACCAAACTCAACCAAACTGATTTACATACCATAAACAACTGCATGCTCATTTTTAAATGAAACTTTTTTTTTTTTTTTGTCAAAACAATAAAGGCAGTTATCTACACAGGGCAAGTCCTCACAAAATTTCGAGATCAGTAAGTTGGTGGGTAAGCAGAAAACTGGAGCAAGTCAATGGGAGTTGAACACTCCTAGGCAGCAGTCCTATCAAATTATAGAAAACTGCCCATGTCTGATAGAGAAATAATTCTAAAAATAATCAGACCAGTTATCTAAAATTGGAAAACTCTCCGTTCCTAAGAATGGGGCACAGATTAAAATGTTTACTCAAAAAAATAAATAAAATAAAATAAAAATAAAATAAAATAAAATAAAATATTTACTCATTTCTCCTTTTTCAATGTTCCTCATATGTCACTAAAGCTTCTTACATTAACCATATGTCATAATCCCCTTAATCTCACAATGCTGCCTTTAACCATAACATTAAAATGAGCTAAAATTGCTCCATCTATTACAGGTTTAGTTTTATCACCTTGATTCCAGATTTGGGGATTTGAAGATCTTATCTCATTAACTTGGGTTTTTAGACTTAAGTGCATTTAAAAAAGCAATTAACATTCCAATGTGATACATATCTTTCTAGTTAACTCCTTATCTCCAGATGCAGAAATTCACAGGATCCATAACTAGTCAAAAACAACAAATATGACAAGGTTCCTATTAAGAATAAAGAATAATCTCTCTGAACCAGTATCTTCCATAATTTCAATCTGTATCTAAAATATCAACACAAAAAGCATATTAAATACACAAACACACACAAGCAAGCAAACAAAAAGCAAAACACAACTTTTAAAGGTTAAGGAATAAACAACAGAATAAATTGAATAAATCTAAGAAAGAACTTTTACTGCTCCAAACAAGTAAATTCCAAAGAGAAGAGAGAAAACTGATCAGATCAAGTCAACACAAGCTACAGTACCAAGAACAACGCAACAGAACCCACAAGAGAGTACAGGAAAAGGCATTCTTGCAAACAGTCAGCAATGCCCCCAACCATGAGTCTCCCCTGTTCAAAACAACTCAACAGGATTATTTCTGAGATCACAGTGTTTAAAAAACAAAATTGCTATGGAATTATTCTGCACGGTACATCAAAGAAAGCTCCACTTCTCCAAAACTTTTAGCAAGTATACCTGTTTGCGTATTTAGGTCCTTTCTTCTGTTCTCTCTAAATTATAAAGAAGCAACACTCACTGTTCTGCAGAGTACCTCTTAATTACACCAACTTCCCAAACTCATGAAGGACATCACTAGCTTTTCAAGCTACTTCAAGAGACTATAAGGAAAAGATCAATCACTAGGTAACAACTAAAATCAACAGGCCCTTCTTTATAGAGTTAAAATATTTTTCTGTGTTTAAATACTTTATAAAGCATTAAATGGTGGAGAGGGACATATTGGGGTCTCTAAGAGAAAAATTAATTTTTCATATTTTGCATGTGCACTAATGTTTTGAATGCTAAGTGATTTTCTGCCAAAATTTCAAGCTTCAAAGCTTCAATAACCAGTGATCAAACCTGTAGGGTTAATTAGAATAATAATGAATTGGTGATTGAGATGACAGAAAAGCAAGAGAAACAAGTATAGACTGACTTTGCTCTGAAGCAGTCTTAAGAAAGTGTGGTCCAAGTACAGTGTCCCACAGGTCTACAGAGGTCCTGAAGCAGGAATATGCTGATGCATAAAAGCTGGTTCTCAACCATCAGAGTAAGGGAAGAGAGAAAGTAAGTTAACCCCTCCTGCCTTACTACCCCAAACCCCAGCTTGGTTCCGCTGTTTCCCTTGGGGGCTTGGTAAAACACAGGAAAGGATGATGAACAAATTAATAGTCATTGGACATGTCATGGAACAAAATAGAATTACTGTGGTGTTTCCTCTCGTGTTTCTCATTTTTCATCAAAACCACCATGACGGTATTCCTTTGGTCCTTACTGCTGAAAAATAAAACTGCCACAGCTGAGTTGAACAAAATATCCTTCCCTACTCACAGGTAAAGGCAAATGAAATTGAGCTGAAGAAGTTAACAGGAGGTGTGTCTTACAATCAAAAAAAAGTTGGACAGCACATAGCCTTTCAAACAGTGTATGGATTCCTCATTTCCATCCTTCTTTACCACTGTGGAGACATATTTATAGATTCACTATTGGGAATGACTTGCCAAGGGAAGAAAATTCTCTCTTTATAATAGCTATAAGATCTGGTAAAATGACAGAATGAGGTTTTGTGATACATGGCTTATGACAGCTGCAGAAGCATTTATAGAAACTGGCCAGACAACATGATGTCGAATCCACTGATTTCATATGTCTCAGTGTGCCAAGAGATGAAGAAACTGTGACTGTACTCACTACCTCCTACCCTTCCTCTCCACACAGAAGGCAGCTGAGAGTCACAAGCCAAAACATTTCAAGTATTGAGAATTTGAGGATTTAATGTAAAAGAAATGGAAGGTTTAAAAATTCTCCAAGGATACAAGAGTTTTCTATACCAAATGTTTGTTCATTCCAGTCACTGTACTAACACAAATTAACACCATACCTGAAGTAAGCTAACTCCAGAAATTGTAAATTCCCTATCTCTGGGGAAGGATGAGGAGGCCAGATCATTCCTATCTAAAATGAGCAAACAAGACAGTCCACTGGGATGCGGTGGGAAGAAAATATTAGAAACTCTGTTTACGTTTAAATTTGACTTATTCTTCTAAACTTTCCATTTACTATATTTGTGATGTATATATTATTATAGCATATATGTGTAGCATTTATAAATAAGTTAGTATGCATATACTGTGGATATATGCCAAGAAATATTTTACTACTAGTGTGCTTGATTAAAAATGTTGTGAGACCATGGAGCCAGAGAGCCACTTAGAGCCTGTGCTTGTGAAGGGACTCAAATACTGGGTAGGACTTTGAGATAATCTGAGAGTTCACTTCCTAACTTTAACATCCTTTCATTCTTGCTCAAATATATCCACAATTTTAATAACCTGTTCTTGGAAAATATTTTCCATTAGGCAAGAAAAATATAAGCAGTGGACAAACTATTTCAGTACAATTCTTTGAAACTTAAGTGAGATTGAGGTTGTATTTGAATTTAAATGTTTCCTTTTATAAAAGGAATGAGATAAAAGCCCATCTGTATACCCAAAGGTAGATAAGTGGGAGTGGTTTCAATTACTTCTATTCAGTTACCTGATATTTAGGAAAAGTTTCATCTTTTATTCTTGCAGCACTGAATACAAAATTTCCAACATTTTTTTCCTTGTAAGACTCCAATAAGATTAGGAATTAAAAATATAAAATGATCAGGCCAGAATGAAAAAGACAACTTTTTCTAACTTATAAAGTGTCAAATGCTCTGTAATAGAGGGCGGATGGAAAAGAAGTTTGATAGGCAGCTCTTTCTTAGGGAAGTAAGCCTGCTTCCCCTTCGTTAATAAAACATGTGACTCTGGCTCTCTGTTCAAAGTCCCTATGAACTAAGTTTTTCAAAACCTGACAGTTCGAGCTTTAAGGGACCCCATAAAGATTGGGGAAATGCTCAATAAATCATGCCTTTGAGGCTTTATATGCTTTTGCCTTCTATGCACATAGTGAATCACACACTATATGATAAGCTTGTATGGATATTCTTCTTAGACAATAGCACTTTTCTGCAGGGAAGTATCATTCTTGGACTCTGAATACTCAGCCTTTTCTAAGTTATAGATTCACAGAACTTAAGAGAATAAGAGCGTAAGAAATGCAATTAATCACTTTTCTTTATAAAAATACTATATGGAGGTGCCTGGGTAGCTCAGTCAGTTGGGTGTCTGAATCTTGGTTTTAGCTCAGGGCATGACCTTGGTGTCATGGGATCAAGCCCCATGTTGGACCCTGCACTTGTTGTGGAGTCTGCTTGGGATTCTCTCTCCCTGTCCCTCTGCCCTTCCCCACACATTCTCTCCCTAAAATAAATAATTTTTTAAATAATATATGAATAACACAAATTTATGCATACTCAATGGCACCAACCCGTTAGTCTATAAGACACATATGACTGTTACTATGTATTTGATCTGAATAATTTCATGATTAATTTTAATTAAATTTCTCTTTAGAATTCTTCCAGAGAATAGAAACATAAAGAATACTTTTCAACTCATATTATGAAGTTAGTATAACTTTGATATCAAATCAGACAGGAGCAAGATGAATAAGGAAAATTACAGGCCATTAATCACTATGAATAAAGATGTAAAACATGCACAAATTGAATCCAGCAATGTATTTTTCAGTTATAAAATTGTATGGTTGTTTTCTAATTGATGACCCTTTTTTGCTATTTCTCACTCTCTTTAGAAATCTTCACACTTGTACTTTTTCTGAGTACAAAACATAGATGTTTTATAGACTAATGATTTCAGTAACTAAAATATGTGTCTGCTTCTCTTTATTATTTTGCTAATTTTCTTTCATTATATCTTGTTTTCTTATATGCCTACTTATCTTTGACTATCTGCTAGACAATGTATTTTCAAAATGCACACACATAAAAATAATTTGAGATGCAGTATCTTCCTACAAAATAATGTTTAAGGGGTACCTGGGTGGCTCAGTGGGTTAGGCACCTGACTCTCGATTTCAGTTCAAGTCATGATCTCAGGGTTGTAAAATCAAGCCCCTCATTGGGTTCCATGCTGAGTATGGAGCCTGCTTGGGATTCTCTCTCTTTCCCTCTGTGCACCAACTTGCATTACTTGCTCATACACTCTCTTTCTTAAAAACAAAAGTTCAATTGTTTATGCCAGGCACCTGGGAGTGGTTCCAAACTGGCTCAACCTGAATCCAAGTTCAAGGCTTAAGTGCCCCTGGATTAGTCAGGTGATGCAAAACTGACTCTAAATCTATTTTCAAGATGGCATATTTCTGTTTTCACTTTACCCAGAAGATAAGGGCCTTTTAGGGACCCAGCTGAGAGGTCTGGGAGGGCTGTCAGATGGTCTACTTTTGATAGGTCCTGGACTCTGACTTTGTCTCCCTTGCCCCATGAGGCTACCAAAACCTGTTTTGTAGCTATAGGTATACGCTACTTTTCAAAAGTTTGTGTTAGACTACTTTGATTTTACAGAAGACCTGCATTAATACTGGTTTTCACCAGGGATGTCTGGGTGCCTCAGCAGTTGGGCACCTGCCTTTGGCCTGGCGCATGATTCTGGAGTCCCAGGATCAAGTCCCAAATCAGGCTCCCTGCATGGAGCCTGCCTCTCTCTATGTCTCTCATGAATAAATAAATAAAATCTTAAAATACTAGTTTTCACTAACCCAAAGAAATTCAAAAAGGATATTAGCTTTTATGAAAATACGGAAAAAAACAAAAGCAGCATTCAGACTTTGTCTTGCAGCGACCCATTAGAGAGACAGTGTGCACCCCAGGCAAAAAGAGCGGCCCCACCAAACTTCTTCCCTGGGAACTACACTCAGTATCTCAGCCTCAAGTTGCCAGAGCTTTGAACTGTGTCTGTGAGCATCTGTGCCCTGTCTTGATTTATTTTGCATATCTGTTAGCAAGATATGTCCTAAGGTATCAGAAAATTTTCAGAGAAGTTACTTTTTGGGTCTGGGAATGCTCAAAAATGTTTCCATATCAATTAAGGGTAATTGCTTCTTTGCTTTTGCCATTTCAGCTTAAGAATGGTTTCATACAAACACTCTATTTTCAGATGGCAGAGGAAACCTGTATTTCTTTCAGACTGGAAAATGTGTTCAAGGCTGACTTTGGTGGTTCCTGCCTTTTCCTAGGTTTATTCAGAAATTCCAACCTATTTTGGTAACACTTTGAGATGATTTTTGCCCCTCAGAAAGACTGTGCTAAATAACCTAGCTGAACATTACCAGGGGTAAAAGTACTCCCTCATAACATACAAAAAAGATACTGCATTCTGCCCAAGTTAGCTTATTCGAGGAATGCAAGGTTGGCTTAACAATTTTTAAAACAGATTAATATAATCTATCCTTTTTAGAAATTAAAGAAAAATTACTGATAAATAGGTAAAAGCACATTTGATTAAATTGAATATTCTTTCATGATAAAAAATTCAAACTAAGATAAAAGAGAACTTCTTTAATCTAATAAAGGCATTGACCCAAAACAAAACAAACAAACAAAAACCTATAGCATCATCACACTCAATGGCAAGGAGAATTCCATAAAAATACAAAATAAAGATGTTTAACTCCTTGACATCATACCAGAAACCCTAGTCAGCACAAAAGTAAAAGGATATGGATTAGAGAAACATATATAGCCAATAAACAAAAAATGTTCAGGCTTTTAAATCAGTGAAATAAAAAATAAAAGCACAATGATACCATTTTGTACCCATCTAATCAGTAAAAATTAAAGATTCATCCATGTAAAGTATTATTAAATATATGAGCTAGTAGTGAGCTTTCCACTGTTTTGAACATAAATCCAATATTCCATTTTCACCCCCAACTGGGTGTATGGCAATACAATTCTGACATCAACTACTTGGGAGTTAGCCTTGGATCCCACAGATTTAAGACTCAGTCCTCCACCAGACTGCCACTACTTCAGATTACAGCTCTACTTCAGGTGTCCCCAGACTACCCATACTTCTGATACATCCAGGAGTTCCCTCAACTCCTTCAGGTTTGATAATTCCCTAGAAAGACTCACAAAACTCAGGAAGGTATTACACTTACAATTATTTACAGGTCAGAAACAGCCAAATGGAGACTCCCATAGAGTGAGTTGGGGGTAGAGGAAAATGCAGTGCTTCTCCTCATGGAATCCAGGACAGTCACCCTCCCAACATATCAATGTATTAACCAGGACACTCCACTGAGCCTCAGCAACCAGAGCTTTTATTGGGGTTTCATTATACAGGCATGACTGATTAAATCATAGGCCCCATGAGTGAGCTCAGTCCCTATGCCCTCTCTGGAGGTCAAACTGACCCAAAGTTCCAACTCTCTATTCACAAGGTTGTTCTTCCTAGGGACAAGACCGCATCCTGAAGCTACCTAGGGACCAGCCATGAGTCACCCCACCAGCATAATAAACATACTCCTTCACTCATGAAATTCAGAGTTTTTGAAGCTCTGTACCAAGAACCATGTACAGTTAAAATGTATTCATTATTATAGCACATATAGTATTGTCTTAGCTTAGGCCATTACAACAAAATGCCAAAATATTGTTTTTTTAGAACAAAATGACAATCATTTACTTCTCACAATTCTGGAGGCCGGGAAGTCCAAGATCAAGGACTTCTGCCAGCAGATTTAGTTCCTGGTGAGGCCCCTCTTCCTGGTGTGCAAAGAACTGTCTTCTCCCTGTTTCTTCAATGGCAGAGAGAGGAACAAAGAGCTCTAGTCGCTCTTCCTCTTCTTAAAAGGGCACTAATTCTACTGAGGGCCCCACCCTCAAGACCTCATCTAAATCTAATTACCTCCTAAAGGCTCCACTTCCAAATACCATCACACTGGGGATTAGAGTTTCAACATATGATTTAAGGGAAATACAAACATTCAGTCCATAATAAGTATCATTTCAAACAGATTTTGGAAGCTGACTTACATTTATTAATTTTTATGGAAAAAATTTACAAGTTTATAAATGTTTATAGTCAAACTGAACTCATTTGGAGTATACTGAACTCATACAAACGTTGAGGATTGACTCCCAGATATCAGATTCACATAAAAATGCATCTATCTCCTTTAGGTTCCTTTATCATATGACCAAAGAGCATCTTCCAGATTCAATTATACAAAGAGTATTTTTAGTGTGACACTGCCTAGTACTTTCTTTTTAAGTTCTCATAAACATTTCATCTTAACAACTGGTTTAAGGAGTACTCTTCAAACAATAATGAATGAGATAGAATAAAGAGAAAGGACAGGGAAGGTTACAGGTGAATTTAAAAAACAAAACTTCAGTCTCAATGCTATTAAAAGAAAATACCAAACAATGATGCTACACTAATGTCCTGCTAACTCTGTCCTCTAACCTGCTCTACCCAAAAGTCATCCGTTCATCATACCTAAGTCCATTCTCTCACAGTTCTGTTATAATAGTAACGTGGGAAAATTCTCTCCTACCATTTCCTGGACTCAAGTCAGGCATTCACTCTGGAAGCACCATACTCATAAAGAAGGGTCTCTATAAAAAAAATACAGTGTTTGAAACCATTGGAACGAGAGGCTCCCTGGATGTCAACTCAGGCACTCTTATGAAGCAGACACACACACACACACACACACACACACAGTCAGCCAGGACCATGTCCCAGAGTCTGAGATAGTCCAAGAGCTGTCTGTAGCCTTGCAAGGACCACTTCAAATAAATGTCCCCAAGCCTCATAATCTCTGGAATGTGTTGTAGTAAGATTTTATCTAAACTCAGAAACTCACCATGGTCACATTATCGCAGATGGTGCCCCCAAATAACAGACTTCAGAAGGTCAAACTTTAAGAACTCGGAAAGTCAAATTCTACCTATGTGCTTTTATTTGTTCTTAGCTCCAAATTAAACAGTTCCTTTAATTCTCAAGAGATTTTTATTTTATCTTTCAAAAGCATAAAAATTCCCCACGTTTACCCAGACATATGGCCCACAAGTAAGACCAATAACCTACTCTAAATAGACTCCATTCTCAATATTCCTGGTACTTAGATTCCATAAAGTTGTGAATACTGATACACTGCTCCTAGAGGAACTACAGGATTGACTCTTGCAAGCCTCTAGTCACATTTCAACAACAGATCTATAACCTTATTTTATGTATGTTCCTGTTTTAGACACCTTATTTGTTATACATGTTGATTCATTAACATCGAACTCATAGCCAACTGTGCTTATAAACTCATTCCTGTACAAAGCTTGTCTAACACAAGTATTTTCCCCCGAAAGCACATCAAAGCTTTCTTGCACTTAGAAACACCAGACACTTGAGGGCCATTTTAGGTTAGCAAAATCACCAAGAAAAAGCACAAAAATGAAAAACATAGCACTAGAGCAGCTCAGGTGGCTCAGCGGTTGAGCGCCTGCCTTCGGCCCAGGGCGTGATCCTGGAGACCCAGGATAGAGTCCCATGTCGGGCTCCCTGCATGGAGCCTGCTTCTCCCTCTGCCTGTGTCTGCCTTTCTCTCTCTCTCTCTCTCTCTCTCTCTCTCTGTCTCTCTGTCTCTCATGAATAAATAAAAATAAAATCTTTAAAGAAGAAAAAAAGAAAAACATGGCACTAAATAGGCCAAGAAAAGGACTTATTTACAGTATGAGAGCTGAAAAAAAGAAGGCAAAGCATCATTTTCTTCAACTTCAGCTAAAGTTGCTGTTTAAGAAACGTGTTTCCTGCTCAGGGGACTCAACTTTTTCACTGCTCTGCCCATGTCTCCAAATAATTGCAAAAGTGTCATGAATATTGATTTGGGGGTTACAAGTAAAGTTTTATGAGTAGGTTAATTTGTAAATACCATTTCTGCATAATGAAGATGGATCTACAAAGTCTATGTGTTGACCTCAAACAGCAATGTAGTTGTGCTGTCTTCCCAGTGTCCACAAAGAGAAAAATACAGACTGTGCTATCATTATTATTTTAAATTACAGCTATATCTGGATACAGTTTCAATTTTTAAGTGAGAAATCCCACAGGATAATAGCTACAGAACAGTGTAAAGCATCTTCCTCCACCCACATGTAGACTATACACACACAATTCCAAGTTACTCTTGTCTCTTCTGGCATCAATCACCAATTCCCTAACTTGACCCTCCCCCTCACACACACAGGCACACACACATGCGCACACGTGCACACACGTACACACCTTTCAAATTTAGAGCTTTAAGAGACATTTCCTGGATCAGCCTTCTGTGGAACAACAACAAAATTGGCTTCCTGACACATAAAACACATTTCCTAAACAGCAATCTTGAAAAGTACTGTTACTTTGAATAGCGACGCAGCAGGTGGCAGGGTGTGATGAAACAGGAAATGAGAACAAATGTCTCCCACACAAACTTGCAGACCACCACAGGGAATATATCAGCACACAATCCCACATCTTTATCATCCAACCAGCCATCATCTGGTAGGACTTCTCTCCCTTTCACTCACCCTCACCCACTGCTTAGTGACTCTTTCCATCTGTCCCACTATTCTTTACATATTAATTCTTTACATACTAGCAGAAGAAATTTGCCAAGGGTGACGTTACAATGAGAAAGTTCCCACTGATTTCAAGTAAAAATATTCCTAATGGGGTGCCTGGGCGGCTTAGCTGGTTAAGCATCTGACTCTTGATTTCAGCTCAATCTCCTGGTCCTAGGATAGAGACCTAATGTCAGGCTCCATACTCAACGGGGAATCTGTTCCTCTCCTTCACCCTCTGCCACTCCCCCTGCTTGTGTGTGTGTGTGTGTGTGTGTGTGTGTGTGTTCTCTCTCTCTCTCTCAAAATAAACAAATCTTAAAAAAAAAAAAGTTCCTAAATTCCTTTTTAAAAATCTTGAAACTACATCTTCTCCTTAAGCCCTAAATTTAAAAACATTAATCTCTCAAGGAACTGTTAAACCCTTTTGCCCTAACCACTTCCAACGAGTATGGTTTCCCTAGTTACCAACTAAATACAGCTCTTTTCTACTTAGTTATAAAATCTAACAGGAGCTTTTACCTCACTACCCCAGAGATCAAAGTGGCCAAATAAATACAAACGACGATGGTTATACCCATGAGATCATGACGCAGACAACAAAGGAAGAACACACAGATGTTACCAGCACCCACAAAACTGGAAGCCTCCCAGGAACATCTGGGCATCCACAAAGCACCTTAGTCTTCTAAGCCTTTTGATAGCCCAGAGTGATGCCTGCAGAGCCACAACATGGAACCCAACAGAAAGGCTCAGGTCCAAAGCCCATCAGAAGCAATGCTCCCTGTCCCTTTACTTAAAATCATAGATGTTCTACGGAGGAAAAAATAGAAAAATTCCCAAGCCTACCTGCCTCACTTATAGGTGAAGAAATAGCCTAGAGGTTAAATGTGCTGACAGAACTACTGAATCACAGGCTGAACTATCTGTGCATTTGCCTCATAAAGGGACTATGGAAAGACAGATGATTTATTAGGCAATAAAACTACCCAAGTTTTAGAAAACATATCTAGTCATTTCATTCCCTAGTTCAGATCTTTCAGTAATTTCCCAAAGCACACTGGACTTTAAGAAGCTCCTTAATATATGGCATAAAGGATTTTCATGGCCAAGTCTATACATCTCTTACCTAATCCTATGCTCACTCTACAATCCAGTGCATTCATTCATTCATTCATTCACTCACCAGTTCATTCACTCAATTATTTTTTGAGTAATTACTTATGAAGAGTCTACTGTGTGCTGGGCACTGTCATCCTAAATTACTTAAAATTACGGTCTCTGACCTAAGGTGGTTTGACTTATGATTTTTCAACTTGAGGATGGTGTGAAAGCGATACACCTTCAGTAGAACTATACTTCGATTTTTGATTTTTGATCTCTTCCTAAGCTAGAAATATGCGGTATGATGCTCTCTCCTAAGGCTAGGCAGTAGCAACAAGCTGCAACTCCCAGTCAGCATGTGATCTCGAGGTCCAACAACCTATACACTAATAACCATTCATTTTTCACTTTCAATACAGTATTCAATCAGTTACATGAGATGTTCAACATTGTATTATAAAATAGGTTTTGTGTTAAATGATGTTGCCCAACTATAGGTGAGTGTAAGTGCTGTGAGCACATTTAAGGAAAGCTAGGCTAAGCTATGATGTTCAGTGGGTTAGGTGTACTAAATGAATTTTTAACTTAGGATATTTTCAACTTAGAATAGGTTTATTGGGACATAACCCACTGAAGGTCAAGGAAGATCTGTACTCAATTAGGCCATTCTCTTTTTGGACTCAGAGCCTTTGCCCATGCTCTTCAGTCTATCTGGAATGCCCTCTCCTATCTTCCACTTCTACTTCTAAACATACACAGAATATTAAGCTTCATTAATAATTAGGTTTTAGATATCTTTTTAATATTTTATTTATTTATTCATGAGAGACACAAAGAGAAGCAGAGACACAGGCAGAGAGAGAAGCAGGCTCCATGCAGGGAGCCTGATGTGGGACTTGATCTGGGGACTCCAGGATCACGCCCTGGGCCGAAGGCAGGCACTCAACCACTGAGCCACCCAGGCGTCCCAGGTTTTATATATCTTGATCAATAGCTCCCATTGGTCTTACTTTGAACATGCATTAGCACAAGAGTGAGCATGAGAGTCCACAGTTACTGCTCTCAGATACATACAAGGCTGCTTTGAAAGTCTGGCAAAAAAGACAAGATAAAATATGCCTATTTGCCAGTGTATAAAGGGACCTTAAGCCCTGACAATGAGCCTAAAAACCACTCATTTGGTTTTTCAGAAGTTGCTGTAATAGGCACTATAGTGGGTACAACACAGTTTGTAATGTAAAGGCATACAATTAAATTTTAAAATATATAAGCCAGGCAGAGTTCAACCATGAATTTTAAAAACAAGCAAACAAAAAAACTTACTCTCTGGCCATTCCCTATTAAATCCCCCTAAAACAGGAATATTGCTGAGACCTCGCAGTAATTGATAAGCTTTCTAGTAATCAATTTATCAAAATTTGTAAGTACAACCTACCACCTGGATATCCTTTCAAATATCCCAGGACGATAAGGTTAACTACCAGATTTATGGAAAGTCATTCCCTGGCAGAACCTTGGTTTTTGGATTTAAGGAAACTGAGATCTAAAAATGTCACATCATCCTTAAGTGACACAGTAGAGATTTTGAATCCTTGTCCAACACCCCCCATAGTACTTTTTTCTAAATATGCCCAAACTTAAGCCTACTCAAGTTTCTCTTATTCCCAAAACTCATATTTAGAGTTTATGCTATCAATTTTGACAAACTCTTGAAATGCAGTTTTAAAAACCTTTACACCTCAGGTATAAGGTGTTTGTACAGGTATCATCAAAGTAGGAAAAGCACAATGTTGCAATCATTAGTTCCTCAAGACATTTTTCACCAGCATAATGGCTTTGAGACATTTTCCAATTTCTGCCTTCAAATGATTCTTTCACTTTAGATAGACTACATTCCCAAACACCAGGTTAACAAAAATGGACAAAAAATAACAAGTATCTGATGAGTACACTTCTTTTCCAGTGCCTCCAGCACCTCAAAACGGAAAGAGAGGAGAACTTCTTTAACCTAATAAGGAATCTACAGAAAGGCTTCAGCAAGTATCATACTCAACAGTGAAACATTAAAAGCATTCTCTTATAAGACAAAAAAAATGCCCGCTTCACAACCTTCCTTCAGAACTCATTGCCTTCACTTCCCAACCTCAGAAATCCTCTGGTAGAGCTTCCATTATGACGTATAATCATCTTCTTTCTTGTGTATGGTCAAATGAGGAAAAATGGAAAGGTCCCAGCATAGACTCCACCCTACAGCTATGCTCCTATGCAGTCTGGAAAGAGGAGCCTGTCCCTTCAACCCCAGAGTCGATTTCCTCAACTAGAAAATGGGGATACATCATTCCAGTAACAATGCATTTATTAAGATCCTACTAGCTAACAAGATAAATTATGGTTTAAGAAGAATATGTAAACATACTACTGTGAAGAAAAGATGTAGTCGTAAAAGGTATGAAAAGATTTTGGAAAACACAGATAAGAAACCAATTAATTCTGTCCTACTTAAATCACAGGACTGTAGTAAGGATCAAATGAGATATGTAAAATTTTTTTTTAAATTTTTTTTAAAATTTATTTATGATAGTCACAGAGAGAGAGAGAGAGAGAGAGAGAGGCAGAGACATAGGCAGAGGGAGAAGCAGGCTCCATGCACCGGGAGCCCGACATGGGATTCGATCCCGGGTCTCCAGGATCGCGCCCTGGGCCAAAGGCAGGCGCTTAAACCGCTGCGCCACCCAGGAATCCCTGTAAAATTTTTTATAAGTGATAAATTCATCCACAAATATGGGTTACCTTATTATAATATATAAGCTGGCATCTGTGATTTGATGTATCTCTACTCCCTACAGTATGTAGGACATAGCAACTGAATTAACTCAGTATTTACTGTGTAAATAAAAAAAGTACAAAGCCCAAGAGATTTAGATTGTTGTGCCAAATATAATGTACCTGGTGAGAGCTCTCTGAGAATGTCTTTCTTAATTGATACATAAATCACATATTATAAAATTCACCCAAAGTATGTAATTCAGTATTTTTTAGTATATTCACAAGGCTGTGTAACCATCACCATTATCCAATTCCAGAACGTTTTCATCATTCCAAAAACAAACAGCATACCCACTAACAGTCACCCCCCACTCCTCCTCCTGGTAGTTCCTAGCAACACTAACCTACTTCCTGTCTCTATGGAGCTGTCTAGTCTGAATTTTTCATATAAATGGAATTCTACAATATGTGGCCTTTTGTGCCTAAGCTTCTTTCATTAAGCTTAATGTTTGGAAGGTTCATCCATGTTGTGTGTGTGTGTGTAGGTAGATAGATAACAGATATATATCTGTACTTCATTTTTTTAATGGTTTAACAGTATTCTATTGTATAACCATACTACATTTGTTTAACCATTCAGTTAATGGGCATTTGGGTTGTTTCTATATTTTAGATAATATGAATAATGCTGCTATGAACACTGTGCAAGTTTTTGTGTGAATTCATGGTTTTCATTCGCTTGAGGACTGTGTAAGGAGATTCTCCAGAGGGATCCCTGGGTGGCGCAGTGGTTTAGCACCTGCCTTTGGCCCAGGGCGCGATCCTGGAGACCTGGGATCGAATCCCACGTCGGGCTCCCAGTGCATGGAGCCTGCTTCTCCCTCTGCCTATGTCTCTGCCTCTCTCTCTCTCTCTCTCTCTCTGTGTGACTATCATAAATAAAATAAATAAAAATTTTTTTTAAAAAAAGGAGATTCTCCAGAAAAATGCAACAAGTAGGATAGTTTGACATTTATCTTAAGGAATTGGCTCACATGATTATGGTAGCAGATAAGCCTAAATCTGCAGGGTGGGTTGAAAGGCTGGAGACCCACAAAAGAGCTGATATGGCAGTCCAAAGACCATCAGGCATCGGCATTTGGGTGTAGTGATGAGCATAGCTGCCTTCCAAAGACCATCAGGCTGGAGACCCAGGGAAGAGCTAGTGTTGCAGTTTAAGTCTAAAGACTGTCTGCTGGCATAATTCCTTCTTGCTCAAGGGCTGTAAGTCTTTTTCCTATGATGGCCTTCAACAATTGGATGAGGTCCACCCACAACATGAACGACAATCTCCTTTATTCAAAGTCCATAGATATAAATGTTAATCTCGTCCAAAAAAAACCCCGAGAAAGATCCAGATTAATGTCTGGCCAAAGAGCTGGGAACTATACCATGGCCCAGCTAATTTGACATGTAAATCCAACATACCTAAGAGTAGGATTGCTGGGTCATATGATAAGTCTATGTTTACCTTGAGCCAAACTGTTTTCAAAAGCAGCATTTTGCATTCCCAACAGCAATGCATGAGGGTTCTCACTTCTCTACATCCTCACCAACACTTGTTGTTATCTGTTTGTTTTTCTTTTAATTATAGCTACCCAAGTGAGTGTAAAGTAGTATCTCATTGTGGTTTTGATCTGCCTCTCCCTAATGATTAATAATGTTGAGCACCTAAAAGGGGAGCAAATTAACTTCATTATTAGTTCAGGTTGGTTTACACTTGCTTTAAAAGGTTTTAACTAACATCACGTAAAGTATGAAAAGAATCTGACGTGAGCTCAAACACAAACTGAATGGTAGATACAGACTGGAAAATGGCTCATAATGCATACTTATGCTTAAATAGGAGATAATGTCTCCTTTGCATTTACTGACAAATTAGCAAACGAACCCAGCAAAGTTAGTCAAAATAAGGCTTTCTGACACATTCTCTAAAAGTAAAAGAAACCATCACACTGGAAAAGGCAAAGTACGAGGCTATGTTATGTATTGGTAGCATTATGTGGCAACAAAGTCTAATTCTTTTGGTGGCAACTTAAAAATTAAAAAAAAGATGATGAAGATCACCATGACAGAGAGTGTAGGGATTAGAAAAGCTCACTGTGCACTGCTTAACTATTTCAGTTTTACAAATACTGGATTTGTATCAAAAGCATTTTTAAATCATTACCCTGGAAATATTTTGTAAATTCACAACTTGGTCTTCAAAAGCTTCCTTTATGATTATCTGTAACTGATAGAGCACCTAAAATCATCTATTCAGGTAAAAGCATAAGGACTTTTACTAAGGACCTGCGTATAACAAACACCCCAAACTCATGCAAGTAAGCTAGCAAGAACCTTAACTTTTATTGAAACATAAACACCCTTGACTGATTGAAATTTGCAACTACATGACACACGTTATAGGCGTGACCTAAAGCAACTTCCAAAAAGCTATAGGTTTAAATAATTAAAGGTAAAGAACTGGAATATTAAAAACCTAAACCTAGATATAAATTCATGTCCTGCTTTCTCTCTTAAGAAGTAAGAGTCACATGAAGAAACACATCTTTAAATTAATTCTTCATTGCCAGACCATAGTATTCTGGCACATTTCTCATCAGAGGTGCCTATCTTAAATATTTAAATATTTCTGAAAACATCCAAACTAGGAATTTGACAAACAGACACTAAGATTACTTCCTCACTGATTCAATGGTAGGGCCCCCAGAGAATGGAGCAGAAACCAGTTAACACAGTCAGCCTCCCTCCACTCCCCAAACCCACTGCCTTCAGTGGAGCATCACTGCCACACCAGGAATGGATCTCATGCTACAGCTCTCAGGAGTGGAAGACATGAAGAAGGCTGAGAAGGTCACTTACTGGAAGGTGGAGTGGAAAGGTGAGATCAACAACAAAAAACTCTTAAACTTAAATGCAAATCTGATAAAGAACAACATTAGGTAAAAACCTTAGCTCTGCTCCCAATGACAATAACAGCAGCCAACCCTAAGTCCTCACCAGATGACAGGTACCCTCCTTTGCAAGCACCTCTTCACTTAGTCCTCCTGGTAGCCCTTCAAAAGCAGTCGTAGTAAGAGCCTGAGATGACAGTAGGATTAGAACACAGGCAGCAGGGCTGTTATGGCCTCAGAATCTTCCCTCCCTACACTCCCCTGACATCCTGAGCCTAATCAATTTTCCTCATTCAAATAAAATCAAGAAAGTAAACACTATGATTAGACATATTGTAGTTAACTGCCAAGGAAAACAGAAAAGGTATGTTTTAAACTCTTAAGAAACTAAGCAAAATCTTAAACACTGTGTTGTTTCTACATATAAACTAATGAACATGCACTGATTTACTGTCAAATAAGCTATTTTTATATTTTGTGAAAAAGAGGGGATCCCTGGGTGGCTCAGCAGTTTAGCGCCTGCCTTCGGCCCAGGGCGTGATCCTGGAGTCCCAGGATCGGGTCCCACATCAGGCTCCCTGCGTGGAGCCTGCTTCTCCCTCTGCCTGTGTCTCTGCCTCTCTCTCTCCGTCTCTCATGAATAAATAATAAAATAAAATCTTTAAAAAAAAGAAAGAGACAAAATTAAGAGATGGCTAATAGAAACCTACTGATGGAAAATATCTAACAAAATACCCTCATGGAGTACGGCGGTAAGTTATAAAGAACATTTGCAAGTATGTAAAAATAGGAAATCTCCTAATTTCACATGCAGTACTAAAATTTCCCAATAATGCAATAAAACCAGGTTAAAGTGCACAATTAATTTAGATGGAAAAGAATGAGGTGGAAAAGCCAATATTGACTTATATGGTCTCTACAATTCAATGATGTATTATAAAAAATCAGAAACACTGAGGTGATGAAAAAGAGAAAAAAATGAAATGACATGATTTGTATGTACCTGCTCTTATTCCAGAAATACCACATCCTACCTACTATAGTGATATAATAGCAAACGTATGAATTCAAATTTCCTTGGGAAAATTATTTTTCTTTGCCATTACTTTCTAACTATAAAAATATAAACACTGATTCATAACCCCTTTTCCTCAAATGTGAAACTTCAAAAGCTCTGTAATTCAGGTTCTGTTCTGTTTTGAAGTTAACAGCAAACTCCTTTTGCAGAAAACTCACTTGTGTAGCAAAATTTGACCTGAATGACAGGGGAGCTATTTGTACTCATTATTCCATTTACATGTGAATTTTTCTGTATTTCTCTACAGAAATAGTCATGTGTTCAATTAAGGGGGACTCGGCCAAAAAGTGCTGAGGGAGGGGGAAATACATAATAAAAAGTTATACTAAAATATTGTAAACATCCAAAAAAATCATAAATTCTAAAACATGTTTTGCCCCAAGAGTATTATATGTGTGATTGCAGACCTGTCATAATTTAATACCTACTTCTTGGAGTGGTTTTGACTAAACATGAAATATAAGCACAGGGCCTGCACTCAGCAAGTCCTTTTCAGGAGTCAAGGACTTCTGGTAGTCTTCCTGGACAAATCTGAAGAACACCAATGTCCTTCAAACCCTTCTGTCTTGGACTGCTTCTTCATTCTCACCTGAATGGACATACCTGCCTACCAATGAGTACTAGCTTCTACCTCCTACCTTGTACTGTAATATCCCAGGTGCTACTAAATTTACATGAAAATCATTATCTTATACTTTTAAGTTCATTTAAGCATCTGAGATTGAGACAGCTGTATCCAGTACCATGTTTCATAAAAAGAAACCACAACACAAAAACCATTAAAGTAACTTCATCTTAGGCAACAAGATTGTAGCAAAAGCTTGGTTTTTTTAAACTCTACTTTCAAGTAAGAAACTGGTATTACCAGGTACTTTCTATCTGCCCTTACGCTTCTCAAGGAGGTTACCAGGAAACAGACCCTAAGTACATCTTTCATTATGCTATAGGAAGCTCAAATTCACTCTTCCTCGGAGATTCATCAGAAGCAACAGCTAAAAAAGAGTTAAGCCTCTTTTTGCCATTCATTTTATCACAGCAGCACCCACGTGAAGACTCCAATAGTGGATCTTTCCAAAGTCCTCTCTGCTATCATATACTCCCAACACCATTAAGATCATTAATGACAAGCTACAGAACACTTAGTACAAAACTACAACAGGAAACTAATGAACACAATACATTTTGTAGTAGTATGGTCAACTTTAGGAGGAGTTACACTAGTCTTAAAAAATCAAAACAAGTATTTTTATAACCTTAAAAATGCACTTAATAAAAAAAAAGAATTCCAAACAAAATTGAAAATCTTATAGATCAAAATTTACTTTTTATTTCTGAGCAAAATCCCAGAGTTCATCAGTAAGTCATCAATAGTTAGAAAGGCCCTAGGTAAGAATATGAACTGTTTTAAAGATTTTCTACAAAATATTAAATTTCAATGAACACTAGACTCAAAATAAGAAATTAAGTTTTGGATGTACTCTTAGAATGTAGTTTACTATAACCCATGACTTCAGAAAAATTATATACGAATACCTAAAAACACAATAAACAACTTATTGTCCCAAGCTCTGTAGCAGATGCTCTTCAGCATACCTCATTAATTCTCAAACAACATTTTGAGGTCATAATGTCATTTATCTTCTTGGTTATTCAAATAAAATATTCCTTTTTAAAAAGAATAAAATTGAAAGATGCTGGATTTTGATTCCATTTTTCCTCATAAATAATACCAACAGCATGCTCAACAGGACACTTGTGTATCAGGCTACAGTGTAAAAGATATAAAGGGAAATTAAAAACTTTAAAATGAAATATAAATCCATAGTAATAGTAATAATAATAATAGTAATAATCACAATGATGTTATCATGTACCGAATGCCACTATACACCAATCATTACGCTGGGACTTTATGAGCATTCTCTCAATTATTTATCAAACTAGTCTGATGAAGTAAATGGAGAAAGTGAAACTCCATCAAATCCCACAAGCTGAACAGTAGAGTTGGGGTCTGAAACCAAGTTGCTTAGCCATAATCCTTCACTTTTTCAATACCAAACTACTTTTCATTCTTCTCAGTGCTCTGGGCTTCCAAAGAAGCAGTCACACTGAACAAAATTTAATGTTTAAATTATTTTTAATATTTCAAAACTTATAATTAAAAATACACACTGTAATGGTTAATTTTATGTATCATCTTGGTTAGACTATGGTACCCAAATGTCTAATCAAACACCACTCCAAATATTACTGTGAAGGTATTTTTTTTAGATATAATTAACATTTAAATCAGTGTCTAGACAACTTTTTTTTTTTTTCATATCTAAGGCTTGCTATTTGCTCTGCGGCAATGTGCTGATTTAAATTTTTCTTACAAGATTTCTAAAAATTACTTTTTGGTTGATAAATTCCATAATTAACTATTTCTGAAATAAAACATATGCATTAACTTGCCTGTCCTGCTGAACAAGCTCTACTATAACTATAGTAAGGACTGCAGGTAAGTTAGTTTGCACTCAACATGTAAAACAAAATAAATTTGGCTATTTCTGAAACTTTGAGTGAAAAGCTAATTAAGGGTTTTCTCATTTTTTTTAAGTAACCATAAATGTCTTAAAATATTGTAAGGTATATTCAAAAATTGTTTTCTGCCAAACAATGAATAATGAGACCAGATGTGGAAGAGTTCACTAACTCCCTGACTGCTCCTCACTGCCCACGGGCCATGAACTTAACTGATAAGTAATGTGGAAATCACTAGGTATGATTGGTAATTCAACTTTAAAACAAAATTTCCTACTGTCTCTCCTAGTTTTCTGTATCGGTGTAATCAGAAACTGCTCTCAAACTCCTAGACAAGCTATTTGTTTGTTTATTATTTATTTATTCATGAGAGAGAGAGGTAGAGAGAGGCAGAGACACAGGCAGAGGGAGAAGCAGGCTCCATGCAGGGAGCCCGACGTGGGACTCGATCCTGGGTCTCCAGGATCACACCCTGGGCTGAAGGTGACGCTAAACCTCTGAGCCACCTGGGCTGCCCTGGACAAGCTATTTAAAAAACAATTTGTTTAAAGATGCATATTGTTGTTTTTAGTGCTTTTAACAATAATATGGATACAGGAAAAAACAAGCTACTAGAATTATCCACATGATTTTCAATTCTTTTTGAAACTCTTACATATCTTACGAGTATAGAGACAAGTTATATAATGAAACTGAAGACTGAAACGGAACTCTCAATCTGAAATTTAGTGTTATCAAATAAATGTATACAATGGGACATTATTCTTACCCATTTTACGTATCAGGAATTCAATCTCATTGGATAAAGGGTCCTCTTACTAAGAAAATTAGAGAACTGCTGTATTCAAATGCTCAGCGTCAACTAGGCATAGTAAAAAAGATGTGGTTTCCCTTCTCTGCCACTTCCCAATTATGCACAGTGACACAACTGCCCAAATCCTTAATCTCCCTAATAAATTACTAATATTTACTAGGGTTTGGTAGCATTCAACATAATGTCTGTGAAGCACCTAGTTCCAAGACTGGGGCAGGGTAGGTACTCCGTTCTCCTTCCCTTCAATATTAAATGAAAATGGGAGAAATTAATCAATTAGATAAGTTATCTTTAAAAAAGTTATTTTTCAATGTACAAATTCACAAAACAAAACTGACCTCTGACTAAATTCCATTTGACATTTTTCATAATCCATAAAAAAGACCTTATCAGAATATTTCAAAGAAAGAGAAAACTTAAAAGATAGAAGTACCTTAAAGAAGAAAAGAAAGAAAGAAAGAAAGAAAGAAAGAAAAGAAAGAAAAGAAAAGAAAAGAAAAGAAAAGAAAAGAAAAGAAAAGAAAAGAAAAGAAAAGAAAAGAAAAGAAAAGAAAAGAAAAGAAAAAAAAGAAAGAAAGAAGGCAGCCCGGGTAGCTCAGCGGTTTAGCACGGCCAGGGTGTGATCCTGGAGACCCGGACTGAGTCCCACGTTGGGCTCCCTGCATGGAGCCTGCTTCTGCCTGTGTCTCTGTCTCTCTCTCTGCGTTTCTCATGAATAAATAAATATTTAAAAAAGAAAAGAAAAGAAAAGAAAAGAAAAGAAAAGAAAAGAAAAGAAAAGAAAAGAAAAGAAAAGAAAAGAAAAGAAAAGAAAGAAAGAAAGAAAGAAAGAGGGTACCTGGGTGGATTAGTTGCTTAAGTTAAGCATCTGACTCTTGATTTTTGGCTCAGGTCAGAATCATAGGGTCATGAGATGACCAGATTCAGCAGGGAGTCTGCTTGAGATTCTCTCTCTCTCTCTTCCTCTGCCCCTCTCCCTGCTCTCTAATAAATAAATCATTTAAAAAGAAAGAAAAAAATGTACAGGTACTGTTTTTCAATAAGCACTCTCATCGACAACCAAAACAAAATGTCAGGAAGCCATGCTCTAATAAGACAATGATAGGAACATCTTGTAAAAGCCAAAGAGAACCGACAAATTATTTCCCAAGTTTCCTTCTGGGCCCACAGCCCAGCAGAGATGAGCCAGACCAAAAAACAAAAAAAACAAAACAAAAAAAAACTAAACTAAAACAAAAATTACTGAAAGAACTTCTGTTCCTTTTTGAAAAATCAGAGTAGAGAGTTTTAGATTAAGGTGGAATTTTTAGGCACTAATACCAAAAGACTCAAACAGACAAAATTTTACTTTTGAAGGGAGGAAGAAAATAAAAAAACTGGCAAACCAAAACGTGAGGAATCTTAAAATGAGCTAGTCTGCCAGAATTTTGTGGTTTGTTGTCTTAAATGTCTTCCCTCTTGCCTTTCTGATTAGCATCACCCTAATTCCAACTCTCATTATTTATTGCTGCAATAACTTTAGTAGTACCCCAGGATCCAAGCCTCCCCTCCTTCCAAACTATCTAGCCACTAGACTACTTTTCTTGTAACTCTGCTATGAAACCATATTACTCCTCTGACAAAAACCTAAAACGGCTCCCTTCCATAACACATCTCAATTCTTCTTCATATTCAAAGCCCTCCAGATGAAGGCGTATCTTATCTTTTTTACACAAGCATACTTCTCAACACAAATCTTTTCCAATCAAATTGTCTCATTCTTCCCATCAAAATAATGCTAATTCTGCAACCTTATCTTTGCTCAGGCTATTAAACCAACTTAGAATAACCTCTAATTAGGATAATTTCTGCCTTCCTACTTTCCCTACTTTCCTTCCTTCCTTCTTTCCTTCCTTCCTACCTACCTACAAGCATCTAATGAGTATCTACTATATGTCTGGCACCAGTCTAGTGCTAGGGATACAAAAATGACTAAGACCTGGTCCTTGTCCTCAGGGAATGTAATGATTATTTAGTGAGTCAGACATGTAAACAAATCATTAGGACAGTTTAGTAACTGCTATAACATTGTGTACAGGGTACTATGGAAACACAATACAAGTAGTGATTCACTATAAAGGAAGGTGGGATGGGGAGATCACGGTCTAAGAGACTACACAGAAGAAATGGGATTTGAATTAAGTGTTGAAAGACAACTAATGGGGAGTGGTGGGACAGGTTAAAGGGGAAACTGCTACTTTAAAAAAAAAAGAAAATGCAAAGTGTGTTCCAAGAACTGCAAGAGACTCAGCATGATGAAAGCACAAAAAGTAAAGCTGAAAGTACGTTCACGTCAGCCTGAACTTTTAGATACATGATGAGGAACCAAGGATGATTTTTAAGCAGTGACACAATCAGATGTGAAGATTTTAAAGGCATGCTCCAAAAGATTCTCCTTTCAAGATCAAGAAAGCCTTCTTGTGATGGCTAATTTTATGTGTTGACCTGACTGGGCCACATCACGAGGTGCTCAGATTAAACATGATTTCTAGGTGTGTCTGTGAGGGTGTTTCCAGAGGAGATTCGCATTTGAATGTGTGAACTCAGTAAGACTGACTGCCCTCTCCAGTGCAGGCAGGCGTCATCCAATTTGCTGAGGGCCTGAACAGAAAAAGGCAGAGAAAAAGAAGAATTCACCGTTTTTGCTTCCTGTCTGCCTGCATAAGTTGAGGCATCTGTCTTCTACTGCCCTTGGATTGGAATTTACACCACTGGCTCCCTGGTTTTCAGCCTTTGGACTCAGACTGGAATTATACCACCAGCTCCCCTGAGTGTCCAGCCTGCAGACAGCAGATCATGGAACTTCTCAGCCTCCATAAGAGCATGAGCCAATTCCTCATACTAAATCTCTTTATGTGTATCTGCCATTGGGTCTGTTTCTCTGGACAGCCCTGGCCAATATATCTCCTACTACAACAATGCTCACATTTCTCTCCATGCTTCCCTCCCCCATTGAACTACTAGAACAATAACAGCTACCATTATGTACGGTACACTTACTAGGTCCCACGCACTGTGCCAGACACTTCATACCATCACCCTGTTTAACCACTACACCTCTGTGATAAAGGAACTTAGAGAAATTAAGTTTCTTGCCCAAGTATTACATAGCCTGTAAGTGGTAGTTGCCATTCAAACCTAACTCCAGATCCTATGGTCCCCATCCACAATGCCACACATACTCCTAACATAAGTAGGAGTGTGCTCTTTTTGTCTTCTCTGTGTACCTTTTCTCTTACCTAGCTCACAAATCGTTGTAGGATCTGGGTTCCATGCCCACAGCGGCCACAAATTAGGCATTGACTTACACTGGGCAAGTCACGTATCTCGTCTAGTTTCCGCAGCTGAAATAAAGAATTAGACCAGGTGGTCTCTCAGGTCACTTCCATTTTCTCCTCCCACACACCTGCGGTTAATATAAGCTACAAACCGTGAAGCTTCCCTTTTCACCTCTGAGCAGGTTTCTTATTCTAACAGCCTTCTCTAAGCATAGATGCTTGGCTTGTGAAGGCTTGGATCTGGGGCCACTTCACTACCAGGTGAATCTAAGAAAATCACAAGATAAGCAACAGGGTGCAAGGAAAACAATGGAAGCAATTACCCACATGAAACTTCAGTCAGCTGAGAAACAGAAGAAAAACAGCTCCTGCCACAGTCTATTTTTTTAAAGATTTTATTTATTTATTCATGAGAGACACAGAGAGAGAGGCAGAGACACAGGCAGAGGGAGAAGCAGGCTCCATGCTAGGAGCCCGACGTGGGACCTGAGCCCAGGACTCCGGGATCACGCCCTGAGCCAAAGGCAGACGCCCAACCATTGAGCCACCCAGGCGTCCCACAATATACCTATCTTTCAAGAAAATCTTTGGAGACTTGATTCTGAGGGAAGAAAGCCGTAAGTGTCATAAAACAGAACGGCACAAGGATATTACCTTACCTGAAGAGCCCCTGGGGCTGAGGAGACCACAGCCCGTGGGTCTTTCCTTTAATGAACATGCAGGCGGCTTTTTGTTGGTGGCTTTTTGTGAGGTTTTTCTCCTCCACTAATCACCTTCTTTCACCCTCCAGGGAAACCAAGTAGGTGGGCAAAAATTACTGGAGTTCTCTGGGAGGTACTTAGAACACCCACACCCAAAGACATTAAAAATACTTCAAGTCTACATCAACAGTCTTAGGAAAGAATTTGGTTAACAAGAAATACAAGTATGAGTAAAGATGAAATATTTATATATTGAGACATGAGAAAATGTTACAGGAAAATGGGAGATGTAGAAGAACCATAAGAACTACAAATCCTAAGCCTGAAGTCCTCAATGTGTGTTTTCTGATTCATTCACACACCAGACTCCTGAAATACCAAATCCATCACTCTCCTCTCCAATGAGTGTTTCTGGGGACACAAAAAAACAACCTGGCTCTCTATTATTAAAAAAGAAAAATATATACTGCAAAGAAGATACCAGATAAATTCACACCTGCCAGGCAAATTAAAATAAACACAGAGGGGATCCCTGGGTGGCGCAGCAGTTTAGCGCCTGCCTTTGGCCCAGGGCGCGATCCTGGAGACCCAGGATTGAGTCCCACGTCGGGCTCCCGGTGCATGGAGCCTGCTTCTCCCTCTGCCTCTCTCTCTCTCTCTCTCTCTCTCTGTGACTATCATAAATAAATAAAATTTAAATAAATAAAATAAACACAGAGGAGTCTTCACCACAAAAAGGAATGCATTCAAGAAACAGACATAAAAATGTAGAGAACTGCAAAGCATTTTAAATTCAGTTGTTCCCAATATCCTTACTCTGTCAGTATGAAATATAAGGACAGACCACTTGCAACCACACAACCACGTGTGAGATAAAATCCTTAAGTTGCCTGTTTAAGTATACTTCCAAGAATTTACTAAATTTAGAACAGAAATGAAGCAGCCAATAGTGACAAACTTTTGGAAAACTACATCATAGACAAAAAAAAAAAATGTCCTCCCATGTTAGGAGAGAGCCTCTTTTTAGAAGGATCAAATATACTCAGTGACATAAACTGATGGTTTATTTTTAGAAAGAGATGAGGTCTGCTATTATTTGCTAAACAAGAGCATAATCCTTCTAAAGATGACTTTTGATTACGACTTAGTTACTTCTTAGGTGCTGAATGGCACACAAAAAATATATGCTATGTTTGGTTAAGGCACACAATATTTATTTAAGAAGAGAAAATAAGGAACACTCCAATAGACTGAATGAGGGTGATTTATACATGTATTTTCGGCTTCCCAACCCTGCTAGTTTAGGCTGCAGTTTGACAGCTGTTAAAATTGTTAAATGAATTTCTATACAGTATGGGATGGCCTGGGAAGTTTCCAGAGAGACAGGCGACCTCCTCAAGCTGGACATTAGCCTGTATCATAAAATCTGTTTACCACCAAAAATGGCTAAGGGAGTGGTAAGGAATGAGACCTGACCAAATTGAGTCCCTGGAGGCATCCAGAAAGCTAGGAGGTGAGCACCACTGTGGTTCTGAAAAATAAACACACCTGCCTCTATCAAATACTTTCTCTTGAAGCAACTGAGATGCAAACAAGGTGAACACCAATCTGTGCTTCTCTGCATCTGTTTTGTAGGAAAAGAACACGAGCAAGCTCAAGAACATTCGGTCCTGCTCCAGAATCTTCCAGATCCCCAGTTTCTTAACAGCCCAGTAGGCTGTGAGCTCTCCAAAGGCACAGACCCTCTTTTATGTAAAGTTCACAGTCCTCAAAGCTTTGCACATAATAGGTGCTTAGTGAGTATTAGTGATTACAATTATTAACACTTATGTTGTGATTTTCAATAAAAATTATTCAAATATTAAATAAAATAGTTATATAAACTGTGAGCAGGATAGACTCTGAGCACACTCAGAAGAGGCTGCATGTATAACTTCCTATATCTGTTGTGGTTGTTTTGCTTGTTTTTTGAATAAGCTCAAAACTGAGATGGAGCACACCATGATGGAGAGAACCCTACATGAGAAGTGGGAAACCTCATCTTAGGCAACTACTATCTCCCCTGGGCCTCAGTTTCTTCATCTATAAAATTAGTATGGCCAATGAAACATCTTCTGAGGCCTCTGAGGTATCTTCCAGCCACCTCTCAGGGCTCATTAAGTGCCAGACAGTGGTACTGAGGAATTCATGAGGGAGGGTATGATCTACAAGGTGAGGATGGGGACAGTAAGGAAGCCTTTAAGGATGAAAATGGCTCAAGTCAGCCTTGAAAAACAGTGCCACTTGTCCAGTGGACAACAAATACACCACATCTGGTAAGGTCAGGTTGTTCATACAAGGAGGAAATGGAGATTGAGAAAGGAAGGAGCCAGAATATGATGAGCCTTAAGGGTCAGAGAAAAGGCAAAGCAAGGAGAGGGTGGTAAGGTTTGCACTGGCTGCTCTATTTAATCCTTACCGTCCTGTAAGGGAAGTACTATAATTCACTTTGTATACTCGAGAAAATTACAGAATTTTATACCTGAGGAGATTTTTCAAAGGTCCCATGGTAGCAAGCTGCTGACACCAGGCTAGAACATGAGCCCATACTCTCTCCAGAGCCCATGCTCTCTCCACTGCACCACACTGTCCACTCACAGGGCTGGGCCAATTCCAGTCAAGTTTGCTAAGGAAAGAAGACTGGAATGTAAAAATATTAAAATATTACTTAATTCCCATTTCCTACACAAGATTTTTTTAATGGAACAGTGTCTTTATAATATTTAATGCTCCTTTTAAGCAATGTCCCCAATTAGAGTCTCACTTTTATTAAGCTCATTAAAAATAACCACTGATTATATTTGCATTGGTGCCAAACACCATGTAAACATTATCAATACATTTATTTCATTTAATCTTCACATCAATCCTACCAATAGGTGTCATTATTACCCTACTTTCTCAAAAAAAAAAAAAAAAAACAGGCTCAGCAGGTGTCAACAACACAGCTCAATCACTAGTAAATGGTTAAAAATACCTATCACCACAGTTCACAAACTGATAAAACAAAATGGTAATCAAAAAGAGAATATGCACGGTTCTCACTAACCAAAGGAATAAGACAGTAGAAGAGAAGGCAACACAATAGAACACTAAGAAACAAGGGACCCTGATAACCTGGCATGTTTCTTCACTGGTAGAAAAGGTTAAGTGAACAAGAAAAAATCTCTCATGTTTGTAGCTCTAGGAGTCCATGAACAGTCCATGTCTTATCCTCTAATCAGAGTCCAATTTTCTACACTCATTATAATCTTAGAGCCAGTTATGTGGTCTAGCATATGGTAGACACTAAATTTTTTTAACGTTCAGTGTTTAGCAAATGAAAGTATATTTCAAGCTAGGAGAAACTTCAGCATAGATTTACTGTGAGATACACAAAGTAGATGAATCTTGAACCCTTAAGCAATCAAGTCCACTGAAATATCAAGACCTAAATTACTTACTTATATTTCGTTCTTAACATAATCCCAGAATATCAACATCCTAGGGGCAGTGGTAGAGTGTCATTGCCATTAGAATGCTGGAAATGACACTCAAACGTTAGGGATGAATTACAAGTACTAACAAGTCGTCAAAAGCCATAAACAGTATAGCTACATTTTATACAAGGCATTTTATTCTGAGAGGTAGCATCAATCACAGGCCAGTTCAGAGCAGGGGCTCTGAGCCAGACCCCAGGATGTACCTATGGCTCCCTACAGACAACATTGTGTCTCGGCTTCCTCCTCTGTAAACTGGGAGAGCTTACCATCCCCATCAGTGTGCTCTGAAGATTAAACTTAGGAAAAGCACTCAACACCATGCATGACATATAAGAACTTTTTAATAAATGTTATCTCTTAAGTGATGGTACTAATAAAGAAGCTAGAGTTCTGGATACACCCAAAAATCAACAACTTTAAAATGAAAATGGGAAATGATTAAACTATTTATAGAAAAAAAATACAAAAACTGCTTTGGCAGGCAGTGCCATTACTTTGAGAGAGCATTCCTCAAGCTAGTGATAGTGCTAAGAAAATAAAAAGCAGCATTTGAGCAGACTATAGATCCCACCTTATGTTTCTTCCCAATAAGAAAATCTACCTTTAAAAAAAAAAAAGAAAGAAAATCTACCTTTTACTACGTACATTTTCCATTACACAAGATCTTTACAAAATGTGACTGTTCTGATCAGATTCATCTACCAGTGTGGTCTTTAAAAACACTAATTCTCTCAGGGAAGCTGAGTAGCTTCAGAATCAGACCGTTACCATTCAAGCTCTTATAATCTGAATATATTTTAGATAATACAATAGTCTGAAACAAACAGAAAATCCCTAGGTTAAGACCAGTATTTAAAAACATAAGAATAGAAAACATCAGAGCACAAAGAATGAAACAATGGTAAGATTTGTTTTAAGGAACTTGTTTCAGTTATATGTTCTGACTAGGTGGCAATGGAAAATATGCTTCTCATAATGGGCTACAGTCAAAAATATCTGGGAAAAATGGAATAAAAATAGACAAGGACACCAAGTTTTTCAGTAAATTTTTTGAATATTTAGATTTAATGCACTATAAACCCTTAACAAGAGATGTGATTTACAGCATCCTGGTACCATAAGTTCAGAAATGACTGATCTCTACCCTCTCTGGACAGGAAGCAGAATCACAGAGAACTCCGGCCCACACTAGAGGAAGTACAGAGTACTCATTGTCTGAGTCTCTTGCCTCATTTACCTATGTTTGCATAAGGAAAGCCTCATGGTCCCAAGACAATAATTCCTTAAGTTTCTAGTCACTAAACCCCTAACAGAATTTTCATGTAGTTCCTTTGAGTAAGAGAGAAGAAAGTGCAAATAGAGAAAATAATCCAAATACTTTAATGAACACTTTTCTAAATTGTGAACGAGTAATACCTTCTCTGCCTTCAAACTTCTTGGAATCACTGAAGGAGAGGAGACAAATACCCAAACGTCAGGCTAACTGTGCTCAACGTTAGAGAAGAGGGTCAGAAGCAGGAAGAAAAAAGAGATCAAGATTTTAAGGAAAAGAAAGCAACTGAAATTAACCTTTTAGAATGAATACCAACTGACATTATTTGGGAAAGACAGGATGAGGAGTGGGGAGAGTGGGGTGCCTCTGGAGGGCAGGATAAAAGGCACGAAAGCATGGTAAAATTGGGCAGGTACCTAGTCGGACACCTGTAGGAGAAGGGTGGGAGGAGTTAGGGCTATAGTGCTAGGCCCAGAGTGCCTTGAATAGCAACCAGAGCATGGGTATTTTCTTTGGTAGGCAATGAAAGGGAAGTTTTTTGGTCGAGGGAATTGCAGGAACCTATGGATACCAAGAATCTGAACACAGCTTGTCTTCTTATGGTTACCCACATCTACAGCTCTCCTTGAGATAGTAAAGATGGCTCCCTTCCCCTGCCTCCCATCCAGTAGACACAAAAGGATTTTGGAAAAGAAAAGACTTTGCTCTCTTGGACACAAGAGTCCTGTGGTAGTGACTTGATCTGAAACTTCCGAGAAGCTTCAGTTCTCCCACAAGAATGTGCAGCGTTGGGAGACCTCTGGTTCCTCTCCCACCTCTCTAGCTAAAGCTCAGGAGAAGTATAGGGTCTAGCAAGAGTCCATGGGTTCTTTCTAAGCAACCACTCCAGGAAAGAATAAAGGTTGATTCCTCTTGAGGAAGAAGAGGGTAGGCTCTCCCAACTCAATACTCTAGACTCAGTAACTGTTCCAATTATCTATTGCTGCATAGCAAGCTACTCCAAAGCTTAGTCACTTACAACCACCACCATTTTTTACATCTATTTTGAGAGTCAGAAATTGGGGAAGAGCTCAACTGGGTGATGTAGGTGCTACACACAGTGTTGACCAAAGTCTCCTGGTGCTATTCAGCTGGCAGCTGAGTTGATTACCCCAGTGCCTTGATGGGGATGGGCAGGAGGCTGGACATGGCTGGGAATATAGCCGAGTGCCTGTCCATGTCTTCCCAAACCTGCCCGTCTTAAGGTAGCTGAACTTCTACATGACAGCTCAGGCTCTAGGAGACCAAGGTGACAGCTGCCCCTCTTCTCAAAGGATACACCTGAAATTAGCCTAACATCACACCTGCTACTGCATATTGGTCAGAGCACACACACAAAGCACAGGCCAGCTCACATGCAAAGCGAGGAGCATCAAAGCATTTGTGGTCATCTTCGATCCAACAAAATCACCAAAATCAGAGCTGCACTGAGGTAGCCATAATCTACTAACTACTGAATATCAGGAATTTAAAAACTCAGATGAAAAAAAAAAATTTCATCTGACTACATCACATTAGGAGAGGAGAAAAGGGAATTTCCACAACAATAGATACTCTTAGACCCTGTTATGTAGACTTTAACAATGAACCACTAAAGGCCTTACAATATGCATTGTTTTAATTCAGTAATTCTATCTTTAAGAATTTAATCTAAAAGAACAAGTAGACAGACACATAAACTTAGGTAAATATATCAAACACTATAATAGTCACAAAGTAGAAGTAATCTATATTTCTAATAAGAAATAGGTTATACATAAAAATGTCTTCTCAAAGATTAAGCAATATAATAAAGTTCACATGCAAAGCAAATAGGTAATAAAATCCTATACAGTGTGTTCAACAGTAACTCTGAAATCTGATGATAAAGATCAATTAGTACATAATACTATGTTCACTGGCAACTCTATTTGCAGCACACAGAATGCTAAGTGTATCAGGCAAGAATACTGAATCTGAAAGATAATGCATAGAAACACATGTAAAATGCTATCCACTACAGATCTAACTTACTCTTGATACCTCCCAAACTCTTTATACCCAAGTTAAAAAACAGATACAAGGGGGAACCTCAGTGGCTTAGTCAGTTAAGCATCTGACTCTTGGTTTCGGCTCAGGTCATGATCTCCAATTGAGCCCCATTTGTGCTCCTCATTCAGCAAGGAGTCTGCTTGAGATTCTCTGCCTCACCCTCTCCATCCCACCCACCCCACTTGCTTGCTCTAAAGTAAATAAATAAAATCTTTTTAAAAACAAAAACAGAAGGGAGCAGAAAGATGGCTCAGCTGGAAGAGCATGAAACTCTTGATCTCTGGGTTCTGAGTACATGCCCTATGCTGGGGGTAGAGGTTACTTACATAAATAAATAAGCAAACAAACAAACTTACAAAAATAGATATGTAACACAGAAAAGGTCAAGAATGATTTTTTTTTTAATTTTGCTGTGAATGGGAGAGTATGGTGTTTAAGGAGAAAAGAAACAAATCCCTCACCAGGAAACAAAAACAAAAATGTATACAATAAATCAAATTCCAAAGTTGAGAAAATAGCTACAAACAAAAATCAAGAATATAGTGTTGACATAGTCTTTCAGATAAACTTGAAAACTAAGACTACTTTTATCATAAATATATTTTTTAAAAAGACTTCTGCCACAATTTATTCTAATAAATTCTAATATTCTAATATTCTAATATTCTAATTACAATCAGATCAGTATTAAGACTTTTCCATTCCTATACATCTTCTCTATATCTAGAGGTGGTGTACATATCATTCCACCATAGAAAATATTAAGATGATTTTTACTGCTGGGACCCTTTTAAAGAGCAGTCGTGTACAAAAAAGGGATGAGTTAGTAAGGAAACATGGAGAACCTTCTCCAAACATAGTTTCTATCATTGGGTGGAAAAAGTAGACCAAAAATATCACCAACACTTCTGGAGTATACACTAGGCACAAAGAACTATGTTAATCCCGGAGATATAAATTTAAGATACAGTCCCTGCCTAGCATGTCTCCAGTTCCTGAGACATTATATACACCAAAAGTTAATACAAGTTAGCAATTGGGGAAGTAACACTAGGTATTTTAAAAGATTGCTTAGCTTCCCTTGTACAAAAGACTAGAGGGGAGAGAGAACATGGAGGGAAGACACAAGTTAGAAGACCACATATGTGAGGATGACACACTGTAGGATCATGACCAAACCTACCAGACTTGTGCCTGTTCTTGAGACAAATATTTTGTAATGCCTCCCCTTTATCATCCTAAAATGAAACCCACAAATTATATAACCTATGACATATATAACTTCTAAGTGCTATATGTGTGTATAGCCCTAACCATAATATAAAGCAGAAATTAAAGGAAACATACCCATTTCAATAGATTCAAGTCCTGGGATTACTACACTAAAGGGCAATAACAAAGCCATCTGACATTTGTATCTACTTACAACAAATAAGCACGCACTTTTAAAAATAGGATTGGATGCTATTCTGTACAAGACATACATGAAAATGAAGGGGTAGAGGTACAAATGGGCATCGCAATAAAAATTGGTGTCAGAAAAAGTAATGACAGAGCAGATTTACCCATATGTTTTATGGTAAAGAGGACTATCACTTTAAATGAGTAGGTATAACATGTCAGGGCAAATTATAGACTGTTCAAATGGAGAACATGAGGAAGAATGAGATATCTCTGCCAACTCTATCAGCATGTTTCCTTATAAAATATTCACTTAATCTTAATCTGCTTTCATCGCTCCATAAGAAAAAACATGTTGGCAGAGCAGACATGTTGGTAACTACTCGTGTGTAGGAAAAGCTGTAAAAGCAAGTTCCAAAATACCAACTGAATATTATCAACACTTTTCTTTACATTTGATATTTTAGGAAAAAAACAGGCTACATAAGAATATACAAATATATACACTGAATCACTCTGAATGTGAGTGCTAGAATTGCAGAGTGATCTACACATGAATGGTATGAGCAACCTGAACACCACAGGTTCAGGTTGTGGCTGAGGAATGACTTTCCTAATTAGTATACTAACTCATGCTAAGCTCAAAAAAATACTTATTTTCTTGGTTGTATTCATGGGAAATTATGTATAATAAAATTATGTAAAAGAAAACTCTATGTTATGTATAAAGACAAAGTTATGTTCTAGGCTCAGATATTTATAATCGGGTTTTTTAATAGCACAGATGTCCCATGAGAAATCCCATGTTGGGCAGGATCTGGGCAATTCTTTGTTGTATGGAACTGCCTCACCTCCCCTCCCCCTTCATACTCCCTGCCTCTTGTCCACTAAATGTCCCTAATGAGACAGTACCACACTCCTTGGAAAACTACTTCTGTGGGATTTACAGGTGAATGTCACATGGTGCTTGTCTATCCCAAGAACTTAAAAGACTCACATTTATCATATTTTATATTGTACAAGACAATCTTTCTACAAAGTCCCACAGATCCACCATTCTTTGTTTCAAGACCCTTAAATTTAGTCCACTTCTTAGATTTATAAACATCTGAGTGTGTTAAGATTTAAAGAGGGGGTAAGAGCTTAAAGTATATAACCCACATTAACATTATGAAAACCATAAAGACTGGCCTAAAATGTCTCAGGAACTTGAGAAATTTATCAAACTCTGGTATCAAGAATGATTTATGAAGACCAAAATAAAACCCAGGTCCCTCTATAAGTGCTTCCTAGAGTTGCCACTGACACATTCTGTTGTGTTTTTCCAGGAAACAAATGTACTAATCAAATCTTCAGTGAATTTTGTAAATAGAAATGTTTTAGTTTTCCAAATTCCACTTATCATGCCAAACAGTATTAACAGCAACTAATTTAATAACTGATTTTACTGAAGAGCAATACCTGTGTAGGACTACATTTAATATTTTAGAGCTATTTCAATTCACTAAACATATCTTAAAATGGTTTAACAGCAAAAAGTTGGAAATCAAGCTAAAAAAGTTTTTTTATTAATATATCTCTTTCCAAAAAAAGGATGTGAGGTAGCTGCAGAAATAAATATGATGCAACAAAATAAAAAATAGCCTCTACAATTACAAAAGAAATCTAACCTAAAATAAAAGCATTTCTCATCTATCAAATTAGCAAAGCTTTCGTAAAATCATAGTACTTTGTGGGAATGTTTAACAGGAAGTTTGTATATTGCTCTAATCAATAAGGAAGATTAATAAAAGAGTTAAGGATTGGTAAAAACATAAAATTGTCATTATTAACAGATGATGACAGCATATTAAAATGAAAGAATCTAAAGACAAATCATTAGAATAAGAGAATTAAACAAATGGTTATAAGATTAATACATTAACACCAATTACATTTTTATATACCAGAAACAGAAAAAGCAATGTAGAAAAAAATGTAATAGCAACAAAAAATAAAATTTACCCAGGAATAAATCTAACAAAACAAGGCAAGGCTCATGAAAAAAGAATTATAAAACATTAGAATTCAAAAAAGAAGACCTAAATTATACTATGTTCATGGACAGACTCATTGTTATCAAGATGTCAATTCAACCCAAAAGTCAATGTATAAAGTCAATGCAATTTCAATCAAGATCCTAATAGAGGCCAATGAGGAATTTGACAACCTGATTCTAAAATCTGGTTGAGAGAGCAAAGGCCTAAAAATAGCTAGAATATTTGTAAGTAAGAAAAATAAATTTAAAAGGACTAGTCCTAAGAAATAAAGACAACTCTCAAAAGAATTTCAGGTGAATTAAGAACTTAAATGTTAAAGGCAAATTTCAAAACTTTAGAAGATCCAAAAATAATATACAGGAAATATTTCTTCCATAAGACACATAACTACCAGAAAAAATATTGATACATTTGACCACCTAAAGTTAAGAAATTCTTTCTAAAAGATAACACAGAGAAAATAAAAAGACAATACAGAGAACATATAGCTAATAAAGAATCAATATCCAGAATATATGAAGAATTCTACAAATCAATAAGAAAAAATGGTCAGAAAACATGAAGAGACATTTTCCAGGAGAGGAAATATGAAAAACCAATAAGCATATGAAAAGATGTTTATCCTTACAAATAAGCCTACTATGAGAAACAACTTTCCACCACCAAATGGGTAAAATTTACAAATTCTCACAATATCAAATGTTGATCAACAGCCTACTAACACTGCTAGTGAGCACCCAAACCAGCACAATGACTGGAAAACAATTTGCATTACCTCATAAACTTAATTAAGGAGATTCTTGCATGTAAGCATCAGGAGACATACATGAGAATGTTCAGAGAACATTATTGATAATAACAACAAAAAGGTCCTTCAGCAGGATAATCAATAAATTAGCTCTAGTATAATCACTTAATAAAATGCCCCCAGGAACAAAAATGAATGAATTACAACTACACTTTAGAAATGCACTGAGAGAAAAAAGCAAGTTGCAGATGACTACATATAATACACCATTCATTGTCTAAGAATGATAAAACTGTTTTCTTTTAAAAGCAGGAGAATAAAACACAAAGTTGAGGGTAGTGGATACCTGGGGTAGGCAGCTGGATAGAAATGTTCCTAGAGTTACTAACCCACTCAATAGAGAAGTTTTCATTTCTATTTCGAATTTCTGTGCACTAAAACAGAATACTGCATAAATAATGTAATTACCTATTTTATCTTGCACTTACCTATAAACACAAAACATCACTTCATACTAATCCACAGCTGACCATATGTATTTCAAAACAAAACACAATAAACTCCAAAGATGATTCCATTAATCACTTATGAGTAACTTAAGAACCACTAGGCCAGGTAACAACAGGATTTCCTCCCTACAGGAATAGTCCCTAGGTTCACTAATAATCAGTATTAAGTATTTAAAAGAGAAGTATTACATTGTAATAACCTCCAAAAGACATGAAGAAGGAACCTAAACACCTACTTTACAGGACTTTGTACTTGGTGAAACAGAAACTATTAAAGCCTAAGTCTGAGAAACTCTGCTATTCTAAAAAAAGAAAGGTATTTAACTTGGCATTGTGGATCCTGGAAAGGAAGAGGAGGCTTCTTAAAATGAAACAAGTTTATGGTTGGTTTCAGCTATGTTCCTGTTCCTGAAAGGAAGTTCATTAGAACAAATGGGTAGGTCTTCTACTACTACTACTGTCCACACAAGAGTATATCTTTTTTTGAAAAAAAAAAAAAAAAAAAAAAGATTGTATTTATTATTCATGAGAGACACAGAGAAAAAGAGGCAGAGACATAGGCTCTCCTCACAGGTAGCCTGGTGTGGGACTTGATCCCGGGACCCCAAATCATGCCCTGAAGGCAGATGCTCAACTGCTGAGCCACTCAGGTCTCCCCACACAAGAGTATCTTAAATTTTGAGAAAATAGCTTTGTGGTCTTTCTCCAAATATTTGTAAACATAGCTCTTTCAAACACTCTTCCAAAGCCATGGTCTCCCAAAGAATATTCCAACGCCTACGAGTTCATGAGTCAAGTACCTAGCTTTAAGTTGCTGACCTAATGGCTTAAAATATAGCTCCTATCACCAGTGAGCTGATATGAAGAAACAAAAAACACATTAAAAAGATTCCAGGGCAATGGATGCCTGGGTGGCTCAGCAGTTGAGCGTCTGTCTTTGGCTCAGGGAGTGATCCCGGGATCTGGGAACGAGTCCCGCATCAGGCTTCTTGCAGGAAGCTTGCTTCTCCCTCTGCCTATGTCTCTGCCTCTCTCTCTCTCTCTCTCTCTAATAAATAAATAAAATAAAATAAATAAAAAAAAAAAGAGATTCCACGGCACCTCAGTGGTTCAATCAGTTAAGCATCTGCCTTCAGCTCAAGTCATGATCCCAAAGTCCCAAGATGGAGCCCTGCATCCAGCTCCTAGGCTCAGGGAGGAGTCTGCTCCCTCAGCCCTTCACCCCACTCATGCTCTCTCTCAAATAAAAGAATCTTAAAAAAAAAAAAAAGATTCCAGAACAAGGTGGTATGCTCAACTGACCAATAAGTGGGAACAATAAGCATTGGTGTATCATACTTCTAGAATACCAAAACGAATTTAGAGAAGGTAATTTCCTTCCAAAAGGAACTGGAATGATAAAGCCCATAGGACATGGGATATACTTTAGGGAAAGGGTGACAGCATAGGACTCTGAATAAATAAAGACAATGAATTTGAGAGGGAAAAAAAAGGATTTCAATTCAAGGACACTACAATATTTTAGAAAGCAAAAACCACACTGAGAGAACTCTAAAGACAAAAGCAATAACTTATAACCATTTTTATAGTCATCTTCAACACGAATTTTTTTTTTAAGATTTTATTTACTCATAAGAGACACACAGAGAGAGAGAGAGAGAGAGAGAGGCAGAGACACAGGCAAAGGGAGAAGCAGGCTCCATGCAGGGAGCATTGACGTGGGACTCGATCCCGGGTCTCCAGGATCATGCCCTGGGCTGAAGGCGGCGCTAAACTGCTGAGCCCCCCCGGGCTGCCCCAACACGAATGGTTCTTTAAAGATTCCTACAATGTGTTCACTTCGGCAGCACATATACTAAAGACTCCTAGAAACACCAATTTCTTATTGATTTAAAACACCTGAACAGAAAGAAAAAAGTTCTAAGTACCGAGGTAGACATGGAGAAAGGGTGCAGACATCGTGAAAATCATCTGCTTCTAAGAAGAAAAAGAACATCAGAATTAAATGTGATGCAAGTCCATAATCTTTTATCTCTGTGATTCTACGCTCAAAAATCCTAAACTAGCAGAGCATTTTCATAACATGTGACAACAAAATACAAATTGACCTAGTATGAGGCCATTACAGTCTTTAATCACCCTAAAGTCTGAGAACATTTCACTGTAGAAATACTAAAGTTTTTGATTAGGGGTACTGCTGCACGTGTTATTAATACATACCCATTTTACAAAATCTCTTATGATTCCTCAAATGCCTAGCTCTAATTGCTGACCTGATTAGTGGTTAAAAACAGTTCCCGGGACGCCTGGGTGGCTCAGTGGTTGAGCACCTGCCTTTGGCTCAGGTTGTGATCGAGTCCTGTAACATGCTGCCTGCAAGAAGCCTGCTTCTCCCTCTGCCTATGTCTCTGCCTCTCTCTCAGTGTCTCTCATGAATAAATGAAATCTTTTAAAAAAAAAAAACTAAAAATAAATAAAACGCAGTTCCCACCTCAATGAACACATATTGAAGAAAAAGATAAATACACATTTAAAAAGATTCCAGAACAAAACAGAATGTTCAAATGACCAAAGAATGTACAAACAACAGGCACTGTTTTACCATTTCTGGAATTCTCATATCTAAGATACATCTGGAATTTTAAAACAGCTTTCATTCATCCATCACAGCTGCAGGTAAACATACATGCTCAGTATTGTCAAGGAAATCAAGACTTAACGATCCTGCAAGGAAATGCTCCTCCAAGATGAATTGGATACAGAGCCCATCAGGTGAAGTAAATCCAACACCAACACAGTGAGACCTCAGTGCCAAGAAGGCACCACGGGAACAAAAACTAGTGACATCTCAGAATAAAAGAATTCTATGAAGGTGGGGTGTGAAGGCTGCATACTGGGGTATGAAGGGTGCACCCCGTTTTTCACAGGTCTTCTCCTGAAGACCTAGAGCCTGAGGGTTCACAAAGAGCATGTCTGCTAGTTTTTCTGGATCCTCTAAAGATGGTGCTTCAGGAAGACCAAAGCTTGAGACAGAGAGATGCAGCAGGACTGGAGCTGGCAAGTACACCACCAGAGTAGAAGTGTGGGCATGCCAAAACCATCTGCCCAAATCAGTTCCCCCTCTGTCACGGTAGCAGATCTGTGGCTGGCCCCAAGGCTGCCCAGCTGGTCCACATTTTCCAGCCTCCACTGTGTGTGTGAGGTGGCCAGGTGACTAAATGCTCTCCAATGGCAGATGATACAATGATGTATGCTGCTTTCCGGTCTTGGTCTTAAGAATTATGGGGTGCCTGGGTGGCTCAGTTGGTGAAGCACCCAACTCTTGATTTCAGCTCAGGTCACGATTTCAGGGTTGTGAGATCAAGCCCCATGTCGGGATCCACACTGGGTGTGGAACCTGCTTAAGATTCTCTCTCAGGGATGCCTGGGTGGCTCAGCAGTTTAGCGCCTTCGGCCTAGGGCACGATCTTGGAGTCCCGGGATCGAGTCCCACATCAGGCTCCTTGCATGGAGCCTGCTTCTCCCTCTGCCTGTGTCTGTCTGTCTGTCTCTCTCTCTCTGCCTCTCATGGATAAATAAAATATTTTTTTAAAAAATAAAGTAAAAGTTAAAAATAATTAGGCATACGCCCTTCAGCAGCATGCTCCCATCTGGAACACAGAGGTGCCTATCACCCAACATCAATCATACCACACACACAAGGACAACACCCTAAGGGATGGCAGATCATGAAGATAAAAGGATCTGGGTCCCAGGACATCTGTGTGGATCACAGCTCCCCTGCTGCCCACTTACCTCAGGACTACCACCTGAGAGAGAAACAAACTTCAGTGTTCTTAAGCTGCTTTACTGTTGGGGCTCTTTGCTACTATGCCTTAGTCTTTACCCAACAATGCTGATGAGGAAGCTACACCATGTACAAACCATCCCATTCCACCTGTCCAATTTTAAGGACCATATCTAAAAGGCAAACTCCATCCTGGGATAATCCAAACAAAATTGCCATTTCTCATCTTCATCTGCATCTTGTGGCCATAGCCTCACAGAAACAGAAATTCATTCATTTGGCAAACTTCTGAGCCACCTACCACTATATAAAAAGTAGCATGTTACACACTAGGGATATAAAAACATGGAAAAAAGAAAGCAAATGAAACCGTCCCCGGGTCAGGTCCTCTGTACTGCGTGCTTTTCACCCAGATGGTAAGCTCTAGGTCCTCTTCTCTGCCCTGTCTCCAGCACATCTGGTGCATTTTACAGAACAGGCGCTCAATAAGTAGTTGTTAGGTGAATGAATTAAGAAATCAATAAATGAGTCTTGTCCTCAATGAACTCAGCCTAATATGGGAAACAGTGAAAACAATGTAGTACCTCTTACATCCTGGACATGCGCAACGCTGAGTTTTAGAAACATGTATCAAACAACATAATGCAAGTGCTGTGAAAGGGCAGGAGGAATGAGAAACCAGCACAATCTTCCTGGCGAAGTCGAAATATGCTATGAGTTCTGAAGGACAACCAGAAGGTAGCCAAATCAAAAAAAAAAAAAAAAAGGTAAGGCATCAAGCAATGATGTGGCACCCATGCTGTGTGAACATGTTTACTACGGCTAGAATCAATGGCAGAGTTCCAGTCTTACAACGAACACTACTACTCCTTCGAACGCTGCAGTTTCTCTTAATTAAGCCTACAACTGAATTCTTTTTCTAGCATTTGCATCACCTAATGTGAACTTCTGTCTACCCAGAGCTCCCCCTTCTTTAACTTTCAGATTTCATTTTCATTTTTAATCTAAAATCAGGGTTTACTGGACTCCTTCCAAAAAAGTCCTCTATCGTATAACTAAGGAATCTCGAGGTTGGTAGGAACCAGAAAGGTCACTGGAGAAATGTTCTGGGAAGTCACTTACCCTGATCAGCTATAATCAGATCCCCTTTGCAGTCACATGGGAATTTTATCTTTCTCCTATGGCGTGTCTTGGTTTTGCCTCAGAGTATATTTGTTGATGTATACATTCCAGCGCTTCATGCAGCATCCACATTCTTCTTTATCTCCTATTCCTCCCATGCTCAATAATCAAAGGGTTGGCACAAACCCATCTTTTAATCCAACCCCATCAGCTCTGGCAGCCCCTGTCAATTCCCATCTACTTGTTTCTGGGGACAGCCCCATCGTTCCTTTTGGTAAAGATGGAGTTGTAGCACTTTCTTTCCTAGGATCCATAGCCATCCCCACAGGTAGAGTTACCTTCCTGCTTCTAATGCCAACAATGTCACATTACTTCTTGTTTCACCTCCATTTCTATTTTGGATTAGAGCTTAATACTCTAAGCATTAAAAAAAAAAAAAGGAACAAGTTCCAAATAAACCATCCCATTTGTAGGGTGCAGAACGTCTGTATCTCAGAAACTGTCAGATGTTTCCTGGCAGATGTTTTAAGCCTGGAATCATCAATGGCCTTTCCAGTTCCATCTTTTGTTCCTCTGACAAGGTTACTGTGCTTCCTTGAGACTTCCTGTTTGAATAACCAAACACTTGGGTGTTCAAACTCCCATGTGTTCATTATTCACCATAAAAGGGACCTGAGGAAGTAACCAGGCAGTTGAACACAAAATGATGTATGAACAAAAACAGCTGTGTGTTAGCAGGATGGACAAAAAGACAGCAGGGATCTAGGCACTGCTGTGAATTTCAAAAACAAGGTCTATTTAGTCAGGCATGGTTAAAAGGCTGCTGATTCAGAGCATTAGTGACCCGTTTCATAATTTAAAATCACTAGAGATGTGAATAAGTCTGTTTTCAGTTACTCCTTCCAGAGTCTCACCCCCACCGCCACCCTTCCCAACAACCTCCCTCGTGGGAACAAAGCTGTCTCTCCTTTCTCTCACAGAAGTGGCAGTACCAACTCAAAATATTTCATGCAAAAAAATTTAATACTTATTTTACTTCCCAACCCAAAAAGCAGATCCCCCCTTCCCCAGGAGGGGCTTTCCTATAAAAACACAGGAAAGCACAGATATAGGTACACACAGGAAAAGGAAAAGCAAAAAAGCTTTCACACAGAAAGCAGAACAGAAAACAAGCCTGCATTCTCCAAACATCTGCAAAGTATGTTAATTTCCAGAATCGGTCCATCTTTCGGTACCCTGAATTTACCATCTGTGTCTTGTGCCAGGATACAAGAGCTTTAAAGTGGACATAAGGTTAAAACCAAAATGTTATTAGAATGGCCATAAAACTGAATGACCCCCAGTTCCACCAGGAGTTGATGCTTATTTCTTGGCATGTGGCAAAAATGCTGAAAACAGCAGTAAACAAACCAGCTCGAGCCTCTAAAGCAATCCTGATAAAGTAAACAAATTTTATTACAGCTGTATTACAGATGTTCCCAGAAACTTTCATAATCTAGTAGAGTTCTACGAATTTGGTCTTCAACAGACTTTCTATCCCATGAACTTATCTGAAATATTCGCTATAAATTCAAAACTGTGTATAGAGCTACTCTAAAAGTTAATCCTAGACACTCAACCCCACAGAACGTGCCCCTTTTCCCGTGAAAGGCAATCAGATGACCAAAGCAATTAAAGTACAAAATTGCTCTTTTCGTTTCCAACTCCCCTCCCCCCTCTCTCCCCCCAGCCACCCACCAACTTCCAAGTATACTCATCTCTACCAGATCATGGTCTGGCATTAAAATAGCAATAATCTAAAAACCTAGTGACACCAAAATGACGCCAGAGGTCAGCAATCAAATCAGAATAAGGTCCATGACAAGCAGGAGCCGCTGGGAGAAGAGCTACAGCACTGAAGCACAGGTGGACAGATGAACTGCTAAGCCAAGACAAGTATACCCTAACACGAAAATCCACATCTAGATTGAACCATTTTACACCACCAAGTCACTTTCATTTATTCCTCAACAGTTTTTGATAATAAAAAAATCTCAGATCTTGAGAACATCTGGGCAGACCATTCTTCCCTGTAATCAGGGTTTGTGCAGCCAGAGCAGGAAAATATTACTTCCCAGGCCCACCAAAGAATAGAAAGCCCTTACAATAAAAGCTGTTCAGCTCATTTTCACCAAGATATCACTACCCCTTCCTCAAAAACTGTGAAACTCTTCTCTTGGAAGTAGGATCCCTTTCATTCTCTCTGAAGAAAACTGATGGAAAAGCTTTGAGAAAAATACTAATGCTTCTATATTTTACCAACTGGCAAAAAAAGAGGGGGTGTATTTTAAGCCCAACATTCAGCCCTCATATGTAGCAATGGATGCCATCCCACTCAACCTCCCATAAGAAAGGAGCATGCACATTTAAAAATGATTAGTCACTAGGATGTAATGCTATAACCACATGTATCACAGAAAACATAAAGTGTACTGAGCAGCTAGTAAAAAAGAAAAGATTAAGACTGTGTTCAGTAACATTTAAAATGTGATCAGTCAACTCACACCTGTAAAGAAAAAACAATCTTAGAAACTCGAGTTCAAGAAGTGGAGACAGTATGTAGTGAGGGAGCAGCACAAAATACAAAATCTAAGGGGGATCTATGATCTCTCCTTCAGCAATCAAGAAGAAAAAAATTTAAGTATCTGAGAATCCCCTCATTGAACCTTAGCTCAGCATGCTCTGGTGAAACTACGGAGATATAAATTGAATAAAGGATAGATACACAGAGAAGATACATGGATTAAATACACAGTTATAGATTTACAGATTACCACATACAGAAACCAAGGTGAAGGGAGTCACTTCTGAGCCTGAAAGAAGAAATCTTCTAGGACCACAGTTTTGTATCAGTCAATCAACCAATAAAAGGTTGGTTAGACCTATTTAGTTAGCAAACCTGAACAACGAAAAAGCATGTGGGATGCTTGGGTGGCTCAGTCGGTTAAGCATCTGCTTTAGGCTCAGTTCCTGATCTCAGGGTCCTGGGATAGAGTTCCCTGCTTAATGGGCTCCCTGCTTAGTGGGGAGTCTGTACCTCTCTGCTCTGCTCCTGCTCATACTTGCTTGAGCGTGCTCTCTCTCTCAAATAAATAAATAAAATCTTAAAAAAAAAAAAAAGCCACCATGTAAGAGAATTTACTTGGAGCAGAATGGAAATTAAATCAAACCTGGAGATAGACCTGGCAGCCTTATCTTGAAGGATGTCAGATAAAGTAAGCAACCGAACTAAATCCAGCAGTTCTCAACAACCAGAAGAGAGTCATGGATAGAGCAGAAAGGAGATAAGGTGGTACTCCCCTGACCACCCTTCAGGAGATGGGGTATATGGTACACTTTTCCTATCAGTAGACACTGACAAAACCCAGGATCTCATTCTGAAATTCAATAAATTCTTTAGAAATTCCTAGAAGCATTAACAACTAAATATTATAAAACTGGTGAAGTACCCAAACCTAAAATTCTTCCATTGCCACAATTCTCCTTCTTCACAAACAAGTGCAGAGCCCTTCGTAAGAGCAGCAATCCAAATCCTGAGCCCCCCCAAGCAGTGCTCTCTCAGAGAAACCTTTGCTTTGGTCTACTTTCATTTCACTCCTCAGTTAAAGGTCTTTCTACAACTCTCTGTCACTCATGGGGTCTAACATGGTTAGTTAGACCAGGAAGAGCATAACCTATCCACAACAGGTCTAGATTCCAACCTAAGCTCAGCATGCCACTAGTGAGTGCCCTCAGAGAAGTCGCTAGTCATCTTCTGTAATTATTCCACATATCCAAATGGTCTTCTATAGAGTTAGGGACTCAGTGAATTTTGTTCTGTAATGATAAATCACAGAGTGCCTGAAGGTTTCTCCTAACCAGAATGATTGTCTGTGACAGTGACTATAGAGGTGCTTCTCAGTGTTTTCAGAGATACGACTAATGACCAGTCTTTTAGCTCCTTTACAGTTCTGACGTTATATTCTATACCCTGATTTGGGGGGAGGTTACATAGGTATATGCATATGGATAAATTCAGAACTATGCATTTGATATTGTACACTTTGTTGTGTGTAAATTATTCTTCAAATTAAAATCTTTTCAGTCAGTTATACAAAATAATATATGCATGGTTTTGTTTGGTTCTGGTATGATTTTGGCTTAAAATAGTGGTGCCAAATCACTGGAAAAACAATCCATCAATTCAAATGAGATATTTTTCTCTAATTTCTGACTAAACTGTTTCAGTTTCTGAAAGAACATATCAAGGATACAGATTTAGGCAATATCTGAAAATTCATAGACAATGAGAAAACATAATAGTTTATCTCAAACATTTATAACTTTTTGTGTTTTACTGTTAACATAATTGATTAGAATAGTAGTTGCATGTGACTTGTAAGTTAATATATGTGTTATAGGTGTATACTCCATATTTTTATCAATAACTATTGATTTTAAAAGTCTGAAATGTGGGGCACCTGGGTGGCTCAGTGGTTGAGCATCTGCCTTTGGGCTCAGGGCATGATCCCGGGATCCTGGGATGGAGTCCCACATCGGGCTCCCTGCAGGGAACCTGCTTCTCCCTCTGCCTATGCCTCTGCCTCTCTCTCTCTCTGTGTCCCTCATGAATAAATAAATAAAATCTTTAAAAATAAATAAACAAAATTAAAAAAATAAGTTTGAAATCTGATGACCAGAACTGATAAAGAAATCTATATAAATACTGTATATATAAAAATCAGTGTGCGAATATCTACTTGAGCATGTAACTTTACCCAGCTGAAGGCAACTTATGGTCTATTTCACATGTAGCTTATTGTAAGCACTTCACAGCCAGAAAATGCTACATATTGTATCAATACTATTTCCCATAAAGTGGGATTTTTTATTTCAAGAAATTTTTTAAAAATGTGAAGGAGGCTGATTCTGGATTAATATTTCAAAGAACTTTCAAAACAAAAAGATAAAATAACAAAAATCCAAAGATGATGATATAACAAAAATTCCACATCGCCTTCAATGTAACAGGAAGCAGCCACACAGTTGGAAACAAAGAGTAAAAGAGGGGAGCCCAGGGAATATGACTCCTAAAGTTTTAAAAGAAATCATGTAAATCCCCTAATTCATCTACTAGCCTTGCCACAGGGATCTCCTCCCATGAGAGATCTGAGAGCCCCATTGTCTAAGAAAGAGATAAGTCTGCTTTATTTTAATTCATGAATATGTAGCTTCATAGGGCACCAGGCTGACTGGGCCCAGTTATTTTAGGATGGTCTCCTGGAAGAGTCCATGGAAAGAAAAGCAGATGTACTTAATTAGTGTCCCCACAGTCTGGCAAAATACTCTAAAACCTCAGAAACGTTTCTATAAATGAGTTTTCTGGTAACCCTTTTTAGCAAGCTATCAATTTTAGGCCCTAATGAGCAAACATCTAACTTTATCATTTCATAAAAAAGGAGATGCTTGCAAATCCCAAGCAAGGCCCTCTTACAAATCTAAGAGCAAGCAGCGTAGGCGAGATAATAGAACCAGCACACAATCATCTTGGAACTTACCCTCTGAAACTGACAATTTCAGATAAGGGACAGATTAATCCCTTATTTTTAAAAAATCTTCTCAGGAATTTTGGGCAGTAAAAATAAACAGCTCTGCTCTAAACTTTGACACTTTTCCCTGAAACTCAAACAGAACAGCGGTAGAACTGTCAATTAAGTACAGCTGGAAACAAGGTACATGTAAGTAAAGAAGCATCTGTTGGTTCCGCGCCTGTTAACGCTAGACAAGTGAGTGATGACTGTCCATGGGCCTCGCGACTATAACATGGTCCTTCACTAGCCTGCAGATAAGGGTCCCTCAATAGGTCCGTCTTTTTTTTCATTTTTTTTTAAGATTTTATTTATTTATTCATGAGAGACACAGAGAGAGAGGCAGAGACACAGACAGAGGGAGAAGCAGGCTCCCTGTGGAGAGCCTGAGTAGCTCTGTCTTCTAACTGTATCCCCAATGAATCAGAGAAACTAAAGATGCCACACACAATAAGCAAATAACATATTTCATTGTAACTTTCCCCCACAACTGTCCTTTAAGATATCCTTGAAGGAAGTATTTCAACAATAGATGTGAGTGCAGGTTTTAAAGGTCCATTTCTAAAGAAAACACACGCCATATTAACATTAAATTTTCAGAAATACATATTCACTATGAGATTCAAATCTGAGAAGACAGCCGACTCGTATTTATCTAGATGGCTTCAAAACACATAAAAATTTCTAGTTTTTACCCACAAAAGGACACGCTCCTCGATCTTTCAATTCCGTATCAGTTCCATACCTAACTCAGTACTTAACACAAACTCTAAAGTATTGCTGAGAAGAATTTAAAATAACGTGCAGTGTTTGGGGACTTCTTATAACTCAGGCATTCATTTATTCTTTCACTTTGCATATATTTTTTGAACACTATGCCAGACACACTAAGCAATGCAGATACAAAGATTCTATAACCTCTATTAAAATGGTAAATGAATGCCCTCTGTGCTCACATCTTTTACTTAGAACTTACATTGAATATGTAAGTTCAATAACATTGAATGCATTGGTCTAGGGTGGAAGTCACAAAATGTATGCTGTAGAGGCCCAGACAGCAAATAATTTAGTTTTTGAGGGACAAAACAAACGGTAACTGTTGCAATAATTCAACTCTGCCTTTGTAGCACAAAAGCAGCCATAGACAATAGGTTAATAAATGAAATTCACTGTGTTCCAATGGAACTTTATGGATAACAAAATTTTAATTTCATAGTATTTTCACACCACAAAATTCAATCTTCTTTTGACTGTTGAATGAAAAACGTAAAAAATATTTGCATGGTGCCTACAAAAATAGGTAGCAACTCTGGGCTGGATTTGGCCAGTACGCTATAATTTGCCTACATCTCAGTCTAGAGATATAGGTCTCCACATCTAGGCCACAATTTCCATGAGATCAGGGCAATGTCCTATGAATCACTATACATCCAGGTATTATTAGTAAAGTGCTGAGGAATGGCAAGCAATTAACTAATGTTAGTTATATTGAACTGAATTAAAGACTGTTCCTGACAGAACGTGGAAGACTCCGAACTCTGGGAAACCAACTAGGGGTGGTGGAAGAGGAGGAGAGCAGGGGGTGGGAGTGACTGGGTGGCGGGCACTGAGGTGGGCACTTGACGGGATGAGCACTGGGTGTTATTCTGTATTGGCAAATTGAACACCAATAAAAAAATAAATTTATTAAAAAAAAAAAAAAAGACTATCCCTGACCCTTCCTTCAAAGACTTCATGGTCAAGAAGCAGTAACGGACCAATCAAGAAACATATAATTCCACATGATAAGTGCTGTGAGCATGATGTGAGTAGGACACTTAATCCAGACTTGGGAGAAAGACAGAAAGAGTAGAAGACAGAGAAACTGGGGAAGAATTCCTGAAGGTGGTGACACCTGGGAGAAGAATTCCAAACCAAACAAGCCGTCCTTTGAGCATGTAAGATGACAAAAGAGAAACCTACAGATTAAAAAAAAACAGTCCAGATCCTAAAGCCCTGTACACCATGACAAGGAGTCTGGGCTTTATCCTAAAGGTTTGAGGAACCACTGAAAAATTTTAGGTCGGAGATGATATCACTAGATTTGTATTTTAGAACCATTGCTCAATCCATAGTGTGGCTGCCTGAACAGAAGGTTTGGCAAAGTGGCAGCAGAAAGACCACCAGTAAGTTAGAAAGCTGTTGCAGTAATGTAGGTGCAATTCAATGGAAAGCTACAATAAGGTAGAGAAAAAGAGGATTCAAGAGACACGGTGGCTGGATATAGGAGGTAGGAGTAGCATCTTAGATTGTAGTAAGGATGGTGGGAAAGAAAAGGGTAGAGTTACAGTTGCCCAGAACTGACCAGCCTCCAGCAGTGGACCCTATCTGCTCTTCAAACAGAGTAATCTTAATGATGAGAGCCTATCAAGGCTGGTTATCTTTTATGAGAGACTTGACAAAAAAAAAGAAAAAAGAAAAAACTGTCTAGAGCCTCAGGGCTAAATAGTAGTGCAGTCATTGAGATGGGACTTTGAGTTGGGTAAGACAGTGACAAATGAATATTGGACATGGCCAGTGGACACCCCAAAGTGACCATGTCCAACAAGTCTTTAGGACTGGAGTAAGATGGCCTAGAGACACAAGTTTAGAACTTATCGACTTGCAAACAGTAAATAAAGCCTTGAGACCAAGAGGAATTCATTCGAGGAGAAGGGGTCGCATGAAAAAGAAAGGAACCCAAAACTATAAGTGAAAAAGAACAGAGGGAAAAGGAGGAAAGGCAAGGGAGTCTGGTATATCTGAATCAGTAGGCACGTGAACTTGTATTTTAAAGCTGGCCTAGAAAAGACCCGTTACTCTTTGGAGAGATCTGCTGGAGAAGCTAAGAGATGCAGGAGTTCATGCAATAGACTAAGGTGTCAAAAACCTACCTCCCCTGTGACTTTTGACAAATCACCACCTCAGGATCCTCATCTTTCCTTTCACTGAGTTTGTGGAAATCTAATCACTGATAAACTGCAAGTTTCATAAAGTGTAAAATATTATAAAGGCACTCCTGATCCATTATTGTCATTACAACAGAGTATGAAAATTCCATCTAATAGAGTGTAAACTTCTGAAGACAGGACCTTCAACCCTGTACACCTTTCATCAGGTACTAGTCTATGTATTTAGTAGGTATTTAAAAAATGTTCGCAGAATATCTGGCAGTAACATGAGAATGTATGCATTGGGGGGGGGGGGGGGGGGGAGGAGCACATAGCAAAAGGCATATCCAACTTCCTAAAAGGATTTAGAACTGAAAGAGTCAAACCAACCTTCCCACAATTGTGGCTAATGACAAAATAATGGGGGGAGGGGGGGTTATCATTCCAACTTCTCTCCTAATGTGTAAATTGTTTCCCTGAATGCTTTAGAAACATGGAGAAGGTAATTACAGAAAAAGCAATGAATTGTAGAAAAGGAAAACAGCCAACAGCAACTTTATAAAACTGTGCACTGGCCATTAAAGACGAGCTCCCTAACTTCTCAAGTTGAAACCTGCATCATGTAAATCAGGCCTTTGTGAGACAAACTAAAATAGTGTCCCCTCGGGGTGTGCAAATACCACAGTGAAGTCACCAGAGTGAACTATTCCCTGACACAGTCAGAACCTACCTTGCAAAGATTGTCCGGGGAGGAAAAAAAATTGCTGTTGGTTTCATTTTAAATATACATTAAAAGGAAGAAACAGAATAAATGTTAATATCCTTGTGTATCAACTATTCTGATTTAGACACACAAAAGGGATACAGCTAAAAAGCCTCATTTAAACACGGTTTGTTCCTAAAGCTTATAGAAGGAGGCTGGAAATAAATCTGGTCTTGGTGTAAATTTTAGGAGTTCCATAAACTTTGATTGAGTTGGTTTATAAGCACTTTCTTCCTTAATCTAATTGTTTTCAGAAAGGGGGAGAGCCACCTTCCTCTCAGATCAAGACCCAGCCTGCCAAGTTTCCATCCACAATGACTATCAAGTTAATTAAAAACGCTGTTTAATAAAAGGCAAATCCTCAGCTACAATCTTATATCAACTATCCCACTGATACTAATAAAACTTATTATGACTTATTATATAACACAAAAGCCAAACTTTTAAATAGCAGCTGAATAATCCATACAGAAGTTAGGAAAAAAGATCCAGAAGTTGAATGCAAAATGAGACTTCTTTTTAGAACAGGGTGCCTGGCTGAGATTTCTCTCCACAACAGGCAGAAAATGCAATTCTTGTTCCCACAGCAACTTTAAGTGATTATATCTGAGGCTACATTGCCCCCTGGATTACTGTATATGGTGCTTAAGACATGGCTGCTCTCAGAACCAACACTGATTTTCCTGGCTTTTATACAAGTGATGATAACGGTACCATGATCTAATTTGTCCTTGCCGTCAGTTAAAATCTGCCTTACTGACCCGACCCCTCCCCCCCACCCCCCAAACAGTAGCAGTAAAAACAGTAACATAATTTTATATATACACGTGTGTATGCAGGAAAACTTTCTGGAAGGCTGCATGACAAACTGTGAACTGTGGTCTCCTACAACTTAGCAACTGAAGAGGAAGAGACTCCCTAGTCATTATACTTAACTGTTTTAATTCACCACGTCATGTTTTATTTTTACAATGAAAAAAATGGCCTACGATTAATGCCAAAACATGTATGTTTCCTGTGATGACTTAAGTGCAGGCTAACTTTGCTTTATTTTAAAGTTTACTGCATTAAAAGTTCAACAACATCAAAAGGGAAGGGAGAAAAGTGTTGGCTAGCCCTGCTTCTTTCACACTGCTCACTTTGAGTTTCACAGGCTCTGTAAGGGCAAAGCACAATATGCATCACTTGCTTAAGGGTATGTGAAATCTGAACTGGATGGGAGATTTAATAGATGCACAAACAGTCATGGTACTTGAATTCATGGGAAATAGCTAGCTAGAGCCCGCGGAGTAACTGAAGTTAGGGACTGAATATGCTAAACATCAAAACACACAATGGTACATAAATAGCCCTGCCTGTAAATTATAGATCATAACCTGCCTGTACACATACATCCTTGTGATTTAAAAAGAAAAAAAGCAGGAGAAAGTGGGGTGGGGGAGAAAGAGGGGAGACACTGAGATAGGGAGAGAGATTAAGACATCACCCCCACAACACACAAAATCTCCCTCCTCTTTTCCACCTACTCTACCACACACAACTTCCTCCAGGACATCATCTCTGATCCAAGAAAAAGTACAATAAGCTCTAGTCAAGTTTTTTTAGAAATCGTCTAACTTAAAAGTTTTAAGTATATGTTTCACAATCACAATACTCATATGGAAACTATTTTAAATAACTTTTTTCAAACCCACAGTTTTATGAACTTCATTTACCATGAATATTATTACCAAAAACTGAGGATTTTTTTCAGCAAAAGCAAGTCCAAGCATATAACATTTTTAGAGTACAAAGTCATGTAAGAGTCCTAACTAGATGACCTCTGAGATTTCTTTTGACCTTTAAATCACCATGACCCCAAATTAATATATCTGCTCCAGTAATATATCCCAGTAGTAACAACCTAAAATGACTGTCTTACCTACTACATTACCTTTACCTTTGTAACAGAGAAACAATCTCTGAGTTATCTACCTACCTCTGCAATCACCTGAAATAACCTTTTGCTACACGGTGCCCACAGCAGAAAACTCAGAAGGCCAAGATTGACAGCCTGACCTTTACCTAAATAACAGATTCCTATTCAGAGATTTTCAGTTGAATCTCAGGCACTTTGAGACAGTGAGCAAATGCTTTTGCTTTGAAATTTTTAGTATGTGAAAATAGTATTTTACTATCTGAAAATAGATGACTTTGTGAGCATTCCAAATTCAACACAGAAACTTTAAGAAGTCAAAACCTCCACAAAAATAATCGGTTGTAAATTTCAAAAAAAATTTTGGCCAAGTTTAAAAATATAACACCTAAGAGCATATAGCTATCTAAAGAGTGAAAGGGTATTCCCATGAAACCTTAGAAGACCCTAGGTCTCTTGCTGTGTCTTAGAAAGGCACCTGTTCCAATGTACTGCTGGTTCTATGCATTTCTAAAACCTTTAAAACACTGAAGTACAGTTCACTCCTTCCATCTCTGAAAAACAGGTGCCTCAGAGCTTCACCGTGTGAACTTATTTTCCACGGAAGTTCATCTTCCTAATAATTTGTCTAGAAATAAAATGGTATTGCAAAGGTGCTAAACACTGTTTTTCTTAAACTCCACACACAGTAATTTAACTACCTTTCAAAGTACTTTTTTTATGTTCTTCCTCTGGAATCTTGACACTTATGTAAAGTTTAATGAACCAGAGAGCGGTGGAAAGAAAGATGCAACACCATGACCAAAAGAACTATCTGCCTATAAAACATTCCTTTCAAAGACACTCAAATAATATTAGCCTTACAGAATTATCCTTTGACGGAAGAATGGTTTGGGCCCTATGTTGTCTCTGCAAGTTCGTTACCAGCTACCAGTAAAATCCATTCTTTCAGTGCAATGGGGACAAATCAGACGCCAGTTTCTCACGCAAACCTTACTCTGTTAAACACAATAATGAATTATTCTGCTTGTTTATATATTTCAATGATGAAGAAAAACTTTGATCAAATGTGAGTTTTGATAGCTTAGGATAAACATGTCCATCCTCATCCACCACCCAGCAACAAAGTTTTCTATACATCCTTTTCCTGATTTCTAAAAGGTCATTCATACATGTCTGTACACTTGTTCTGAATCCAAGTAAGAGGAAAGACGGTAAGGAGAGCCTTTTTACCCAGGGACCAGAAATTACCCAGGGACCAGAAATTTTACCAGTGGCCAGAAATTACAGTGAGTGCACGCTTTCTTGTTCTCTCTGTACCAGGAGTAGCAGTGTTAATAGCTTTGTGGCCCTTAATTAAGGCTGAACAACTCTTGAAGCACAGTAGCTTTAAAAGTGAATTTCTATTTTAATTACACACAGGCCATACCTGTAGTAAAAAAAAAAAAAAAAAAAAAAAAAAAAAGGCATTTGCTTCCCTCCAATCCCCTTCACTAGAGACCCCTCTGCTCTCTACCTTATTCAATAGAGCAAACGGCACTCACGCTCAATCCTGGAGAGGCATTTAACCAAGGTAAGAGTATTTAAGGTGGACTTTCCTATCTCTGATTCAGGAATGCTCCGTGATTGGCCCTGCAAGGAGGCAGAAGAAGCGAGCATAGGGGTCTCTGATGAACGCTTTCGGGGGGTGGGGGACAGAAATGGCCCAAATGGCGAATCCTCCAGGGAGCGAGAGTCTGGTTACGTTATAAAGGACAGAAAAGCAGAGACAGAGGGGCTAGCGCGGGGAGGCGTCCCGGCCCTAGCGGGATGGCAGGTGGTCGATGAGCTCGGAAGCTGCGGAAGGGGCGATCCGTGCGGCCGCCGCCGGGAGCGGGGAGCGGGGAGCGGGGAGCGGGGAGCGGGGAGCCGGGAGCCGGGGAGCAGGGAGCCGGGAGCCGGGAGCGGGGAGCAGGGGGCCGGGGGCCGCGAGCGGGGCGCCAGCGCGCGGCGGTGCGGGCCCCCAGGCCGGCCGGCAGGGGGAGGCGGCCGGGGCGGGGGCAGGGGCAGCAGCGTCCCCGCTTACCCAGGTGCAGCGTGAGGTTGATGGAGTTGGGGTACTGCACCCCGGCCAGCATGGTCTGGCTCTGCCACCAGGTGGTGTCGGCCTGGTTGTTGTAGTCGGTCAGGAAGGCCGCCCCGTGCTGCAGGTGGGGCTGCCCGGCGTCGCACAGGTGACAGGACTTGGTGACCCCGGTCACCCCGGTCTGCACACAGTACTCCTCGGGCGGGGCCCCGCACGTGTTGGTGGCCGCCACGGTCACGTTGAAGGCGGCGTTGACGAACTCGGGCATGCAGCGCTGCGGCCGCCCGCCCTCGTCCGTGCACTCGTCCATGGCCGCCCGGGCGCAGCCGGCCGCGGCGGCCGCCAGCACCGCCAGCAGCGGCCAGAGCCGGCCCCGGGGCCGCAGCGCCCGCGCGGCGCGCTCGCCGCCCGCCATCCCGCCCGCGCGCTGGGCCGCGGCGAAGGCAAGGGCGCGGGCGCGTTCCTGTCGCCCCGCGGGGTCCCGGGGAGGCCGCTCCGCCGGCCGAGTGCGGCGCCCGGGGTCGGACTGCACACTCCGGCCCGGCTCCCGCCCGCGACGCAGCCCGCCCTGGGCGCCGACCCCCGACTTCCGAGCGCGGCCCCGAGCGCGCGCCCCCGGAGGAAGGAGCGGGGGGTGGGGTCTGGCGGCGGAGCAAGCCCGGCCCGGCCTCGGCTCAGCGGCTGCCGCGGCCCCCGGAGCGGCTCCCCCGCCCTCCTCGCGCCGTGGACTGCGCGGCCGAGCCGGCGACTCGCGGCGGCGGGAGCGGCGGGGGCGGGGGCGGGGGCGGGGGCGGCGGCATCTCGCGCTCGGGCCCGCGGCGCGCGGGCGGCGGGGGAGGGGCCTTGGGGGCGCGGGGGGTGGGCGGGGGGCGGGGAGCGGGCAGGGGAGGGGCGGCGGGGCGGTGCATGCCGGGAGGGAAGGGGAGGCTCGGGGGAGCCCGCGCCCTGCGGGAGCCGGCCCGGGGTGCCCCGGCTGCGCGGCCCGGGGCGAGCCCGGGGCAGGGGGCGCGGGGCGTGGAGGGAGCCCTGGAGGGAGCCCTGCAGGGGCGACGCTGGGTCGGCGCGCTCCCTGGGAACCGGCCTTTGGCCCCGCCAGGTGTCGGTGGTTGCGTGCGGCGGGCGGCGCCCTGGGGCCGGGCTCGAGGGACCTGACGGTGGGCGCAGCCCGCAGGCTCCCGGCCCCGCCGCCCCGCCGCCCCGCCCCCCGGGAATGCGCCCTGCTGCTGCTGCTGCTGCTCCTCCTGCTGCTGCTGCTCCTGCTCCTGCTGCTCCTCCTACTGCTGCTGCTCCTCCTGCTGCTCCTGCTGCAGCGCCTGCTCCCGCTGCTGCTGCTGCGCGGGGCTCGACTCTAACCTTCTCCCAGCAGAGGTCCCGGGGTGTCCCCAGGGACTGACACGGTCCCTCTCCCCCCCCCGCCCCCCCCCCCCCCCCCCGAGAATTAAGGGCCTTGGTCTCAGCATTAGAATGACTTTCCTGAAGCAATTTCCTGCCTCCAAATTAAAGTGTAACCCGCCGTTTAACAGGGGCAGAGAAGGAAGTGGAAGGGCTGGGAATGGAATGACATTTTTTCCCCTGGGTAGGCAGACCCACTGCGAAATTCTTCCACTGTGTTGTTTATGTTCCCATCTTGCCTTTAAAAGACTCGAAATTATCTGGATCTGACATCCTCCTCTTCGGGCCTGCTGAGTCACGGAATATTCTCCGTGCCAGGATGACTCAGTTCACAGAACCTGAGCCAGAAGATCATGAGTTTTAGTCCCAGATCAGAACCCCGGGCACTTACCCCAGTGCTGATACGACAAGTAAGGACAGGGAAAGGAGGGTGCTGTGAAAGTGGGCCGCCCCGGGGTGGGTGGTTTTTACACGTTTGGAGTCCCCGGGCAAAGTGGATGCTCGTGAGACACAATTCCCTTTTTTTTAATTTTCCAGATCTTAAGCGAGAGTAATAAATATATGCCCCCCCCCAAATCCAAACCCACAAAAAGAAACAAACAAAAACCCATACCTGGTTTTACATCCAGTAGTTCCGTTAAGAGAGGGATAGTGGGGATCTGAAATAAGTAAGTAAATGTTAGGTTACTATGGTTGGGGTCAGTGTTACCTCCTGGAGGACAAAGATAATGGTCTGGTTGTTGGGGGCGTGGTCTTGCCAAAATGCTGAGCTTGCTTAGCAGGCACATGGATCCCTTACATTGTTCATTTATTTAATGGGATGGGTGAAGATGATGCCTGCCGAAAAGTCTCTTAACTCCTCATCCTTTGGCATCTCCACTTTGGAAGAAGAAAGCTGTGGGACTGTGCGTAACAGTAGTTTAATCCTTCCATATTTGAGTTGAAGCAAAATATTCATTTATATTTAGGATGATAATCTCTCAGTGTCTTATTGTATTTGAGAACAAAGGCATATAGGAGGAAGAGAAAAAGGTTAGTTGTAAATAAAGCTACAGATATTTCTAATAAATATATTTAAGTAGATATATTAATGCATTCGCCCTTAGGAATTTTCGATATTTTATTAGATATTGGCAAACCAAACAGTGGGGCTCCTTTTGTTTTCCACTAAGTCAAAACAGATAAAGGTAAGGAAACAGCAAAGGTTGCAAAATTAACATAAATGTTTGCTTGTCACTACTGCGTTTTAGATTCTTTTTTTTAAAAAAACAATTTTATTTATTTATTCATGAGACACACACACACACACACAGAGGAGAGAGGCAGAGACACAGGCAGAGGGAGAAACAGGCTTCATGCAGGGAGCCTGATGTGGGACTCAATCCCAGGACTCTGGGATTACACCCTGAGCCGAAGGCAGACACCCAACGAAGGCAGACACCCAACGGCTGAGCCATTCAGGCATCCCTCCATTTTAGATTGTAATGCCCAAGAGTAACTAAACTATGACTTCTGCCCCATAATTTCATTACCAGAGCCTCATCTGATTTCGTAAAGTGAATAAAGAGACTTTGAATTAATTTCTAAATTCTATTGCTCAGGGGAATGTGGCAAGAAAATATCTATTTTTAAGAGAGGTAAAATGTAACCAGGCCCAGGCCATGTGCTTGATTTTTTTTTTTTTAATTTTTTTTTATTTATGATAGTCACAGAGAGAGAGAGAGAGGCAGAGACACAGGCAGAGGGAGAAGCAGGCTCCATGCACCGGGAGCCCGACGTGGGATTCGATCCCGGGTCTCCAGGATCGCGCCCTGGGCCAAAGGCAGGCGCCAAACCGCTGCTCCACCCAGGGATCCCCATGTGCTTGATTAAACCACACACACACACACACACACTTTGCTCCATTGTTTAAATCCTGGTTCAAACAAACAAACAAAAAAACTCAAAACAAAAATTTTAAGACAATTTGGAAAATTTAAAGCTAATTAGATTTTTTTTATTAAAAAAATAGGTATTTTAGGTACTTAAAGATTTTACTGTTGACTACACTTGGTATTTAAAAAAAGTGAGTGTATGAGATTTTCTTTAACTTAAGGTTACCCTGAGCGGTTTTTGGGGGGAAGGGGGGGCAAAGGGAGAGAGAGAGAAGAATCCTAAGCAGGCTCCAGGCCCAGCATGGAGTCCAATGTGGGCCTCTATCTCACAACCCCTACATCATGACCTGAGCCAAAATCAAGAGCTTAACCAACTGAGCCACCCAGGAGCTTCACTGTTACCCTGTTAAAAAAAAAAAAAAAAAAAAAATTCCATGGCCCTTTAATAATGCATGTTCTTAACTGCTTAGAAACTCTATTATCTAGTACACAGATGTGGTATTTAGAAGAAAAATGTAAAGATGTGGGAGAAATGGTTTCAGATCCCTTAAAAGATGATGTTAGTGCCTGACCACCAGGGTCTCTATGCAGCAAGAAAGGTAGAATGAGGGCAGCCCTGTGGCCCAGCGGTTTAGCGCCGCCTGCAGCCTGGGGTTTGATCCTGGAGAACCAGGATCGAGTCCCCATGTCAGGCTCCCTGCATGGAGCCTGCTTCTCCCTCTGCCTGAGTCTCTGCCTTTCTCTCTGTGTCTCTATGAATGGATAAATAAAATCTTTAAAAAAAAAAAAAAAAAGAAAAGAAAGAAAATAGAGGTGCTTATTTATAATAATAAGACAGAAGAGTTCAATAATTTTTTAAATCCCACCTAGAACTCCAGAGAAAAGAGATTTCTTTCTTTTTTTTTTTTTTTAATTTTTTTTTTAATTTTTATTTATTTATGATAGTCACACAGAGAGAGAGAGAGAGGCAGAGATACAGGCAGAGGGAGAAGCAGGCTCCATGCACCGGGAGCCCGACGTGGGATTCGATCCCGGGTCTCCAGGATCGCGCCCTGGGCCAAAGGCAGGCGCCAAACCGCTGCGCCAACCAGGGATCCCCAGAAAAGAGATTTCTCCCTATCAGGAGCTATATAAACAATTTCAAGGAAGAATGCTGATTTTTCCCGGCTTGAGTCACCTGCAAATCCCTGGACCCACCCACGCCCTAGCTAGTGAAATAGAGTAACTAAACACCCTGCCAAAAAGCCATGGAGTTTGAGAAAAGAAGTTCTCCAAGAAAAGGGTTTTCTGTTGCCAGAAGGGGGCAGGTTACAAGGTAGAAAAATGCAACAGATGTCTACTACATCAAAACTGAGAATGTGTGATATAGTTAGAAAAATAACTTAAACTTTAACATTGAAACTTTGCCCTTTTAAAAAATCTTTTGTGGGATCCCTGGGTGGCGCAGCGGTTTGGCGCCTGCCTTTGGCCCAGGGCGCGATCCTGGAGACCCGGGATCGAATCCCACATCGGGCTCCCGGTGCATGGAGCCTGCTTCTCCCTCTGCCTATGTCTCTGCCTCTCTCTCTCTCTGTGACTATCATAAATAAATAAAAATTAAAAAAAAAATCTTTTGTAATTACCAATATGTTCATTTTCCCATTTTTTTAAAATATTTTATTCATTTATTCATGAGAGACACAGAGAGAGAGGCAGAGACACAGGCGGAGGGAGAAGCAGGCCCCATGCAAGGAGCTGGACCTGGGACTTCATCCCAGGTCTCCAGGACCACGCCCTGGGCCGAAGGCAGGCGCCAAACCACTGAGCAACCCAGAGATCCCCCGTCTTCCCATTTTTTAGTCTTTTCTGACTTCCTTTCCCTGTATTTTCCCCAAGCCTAAGGACCACTGTAATATATGCTTTATCTTTTATATTTAGAATGCAATCTAAAGACAACAGTTACTACTAATATGAAGTTAGCCTATATTTACCTTCTGTCTTGTATTTTTCAAAATGTAATAACTGAAGATATTAATGATGTTGAGTTGAGGAAACTAAGGATCAAAGAGATTAAGTAATCTCTACTAAGCAGCAAGATCAAGACTAGAGCTTGCACTTTCTGGTTCTCTGTCCAGTGCTATTTCCTTTTCTCTTGTATGGCCGAGTGTAGAGGAAGAGCTACCTCAGACTTTCAAGGTTATTAGGTTATCAAATGGGAATTCTCAATTAGATGAAAATTAATGTGGTACTGGAAGAGAATTACAATATCCCTCTTCAAAGTTACCCTTAACTACACACAATCCTTTGTGTTAAAGTTTATAGATCCTTCCTGGGTCCTTGGTACAAATCCAAGCATAACAAGATAAGATATCTTTTGTGGCTATGCTCAGGTAGAGACAGGATTCTTCTTGTATGAGGTAAAGCTCTTCCTTCCCACCCAGCTCCACGTACCTGATTTAAATCATTTTTTAGAAAGATTTTATTTATTTATTTCAGAGAGAGAGAGAGAGAACACATCAGCTGGGGGAAGGGAGAGGAAGAAAGCAGACTCCCCGCTGAGCAGGGAGCCCGATATGGGACTCAATCCCAGCACTTGGGGATCAAGACCTGACCCAAAGGCAGATCCTTAACCAACTGAGCCACCCAGGCACCCTAAACCATCTTTATTTATATTGTGATGTAGTTTTTAAAGGAAGAGAAAAGGACACAAATCATAATTCATAAAATTTAACTTAGAACTTTATTTATTACAAAGACAATTAAAAAAGGAAATACTTCCCAAAATGAGGAACAAAGTCCAACTCCTCCCCAAAAATCTTCCCATCAAAGGAACAAAGAACGTCACAACTCAAAAATGTTATTCGGGGCACCTGGGTGGCTCAGTGGTTGAGCATCTGCCTTTGGCTCAGGTGGTGATCCCAGGGTCCTGGGATCGAGTTCCGCATAAGGCTCCTCACAGACAGCCTGCTTCTCCCCCTGCCTGTGTCTCTGCCTCTCTGTGTCTCTCATGAATCAATAAATAAAAAATCTAGGGCAGCCCGGGTGGCTCAGCAGTTTGGCGCCACCTTCAGCCCAGGGCATGATTCTGGAGACCTTGGATGGAGTCCCACATTGGGGTCCCTCCATGGAGCCTGCTTTTCCCTCTGCCTGTCTGTGTGTGTGTGTGTGTGTGTGTGTGTGTGTGTGTGTGTGTGTGTGTGTCTCATGAATAAATAAATAAAAATCTTTTAAAAAATTTTTAAAAATCTTTTTAAAAAAGTTATTCTACTAACCAGATGTGGACTGCATCCCACCATACAGGAAAGACAGAGAAATAATCTTTTACATGCAAATGACATGGTTTTATTATGAGATTTTGGAATATCCCTAATAAATTGTGGACTCTGAATGGTTAAATACTGTTAGAAAGGGTACAGCATTGACTGCAGTTAATAATAGTGTATCATATATTTGAAAGTTGCTAGAAGAGTAGGTCTTTTTAAATTTACTTATTCATGAGAGACACACAGAAAGAGGCAGAGACATAGGCAGAAGGAGAAGCAGGCTCCTGTGGGCACCCCGATGTGGGACCTGATCCCAGGACTCCGGTATCACAACCTGAGCCAAAGGCACACCCTCAACCACTGAGCCACCCAGGGATCCCAAAGAGTAGGTCTTAAAAGTTCTCATCAACAAGAAAAACAAACTATGAATGGTGATAGGCATTAATTAGATTTATCGTGGTGACCATTTTGCAGGATATACAAATATCAAATCATTATGTTGTACACCTGAAACTAATAGTGTTATATGTCAGTTACACAGCAATTTAAAAAAATCAATCCTAAAAAAAAGAAAAAGAAAGGATATTTCTTTCAAAACCAAAGTTGTGGGATGCCTGGGTGGCTCAGTGGTTAGGCACCTGCCTTTGGCTGGGTCATGATCCCGCGATCCAGAATCGAGTTCCGCATCGGGCTTCCTGAGAGGAGCCACTTCTCCCTCCGCCTGTGTCTCTGCCTCTCTCTCTCAGTCTGTATCTCTCATGAAAAAATAAATAAAATCTTTAGAAAAAAAAAAAGTTGCTATTAGTAATAGTTTTTCTCCCAATGCTTGATTGCCTTATAGTTCATTACCTTATTCAACTACTTTGGTATATATTGCAATAGGTTTTTTTTTTTTTTTTGAGGATGTGCCTGAAAACTATATTGTTTAAAATTAGAAGTTTAGGGATCCCTGGGTGGCGCAGCGGTTTAGCGCCTGCCTTTGGCCCAGGGCGTGATCCTGGAGACCCGGGATCGAATCCCACGTCGGGCTCCCGGTGCATGGAGCCTGCTTCTCCCTCTGCCTGTGTCTCTGCCTCTCTCTCTCTCTCTCTCTCTCTCTCTCTGTGTGACTATCATAAATAAATAAAAATTTTTAAAAAAATAAAATAAAATTAGAAGTTTATGCCATTTGAGCAAGATTTTTGGGGAGGCTGTTATAATACCAGCTTTATAGTTTTTTCTGACTGTAATTGTAGTGGTCCTGGCCCAGAACCCAAGGGCTGCCATCTCCAGGTTGTATATGTATTTAAACAAAGGCAAAATTAATTTTCTTGTCGTGCAACTTTTATTTATCATAACAATGCAAATTTTATTTATCATAATAACCAAATTAAAAGCAAGATTTTTTTTAATTCACTCATAATTCTGCTATGCTAAAGTGACTTTGTCATCTTTCAGAATTCCTCCTCCCAGCCCATATCATTCTACTGTTCTAATAGCCTTTATCAAAGCACATTCTACATATCAAAAACGATGCACAAATTCCAAGGGTTCAATTCAATAGCTCACTTCACAAAGTACAAAAACTTCTGTAATCACTACGCAGGTCCAGAAACAGATTATTGCCCTAATCCAAAAGCCCTATCCTGTCCCTCGATGATCAGGACCCCTCCCTTCTCTCCATAAGTGACATCTGTCCTTACTTCTGTCTCCCACAGATTAGATTAATTTTGTTCTTTTTTGAATACTATTTAAATGAAATCACATGGTTTGTATTTGGGGGGGGGGCTTCTTTTGATCAATATTATGTTTTGATACTTGTCCGTATTGCTGTATGTAGCAATAGTTCAATATTTGTCTTTATTGAATGGTATTCCATTGTATAAATAAACTATCATTGTTTATTCATTCTACTGTTAGTGGACATTTCAGTCATTTCCAGGTTCCGACTATCATAACTAATATTACTTGTTACTGCCAAAATTCTTATTTGTCCTGTAGAAATATATATGCATATATATATATACATATATATATATGTATGCACACACATTTATCTAGTAGGGATGGAATTGCTGAGTCATAGGGGGAGGCATATTCAAATTTGGTAGATACTCCCAAAAATGTTTTTCCAAACTAGTTGTGCCAATATTCTCGCCTACTAACTGTGTATGAGAGTTGTGGTGACAACTTCCACCGACAAATACCACCGCTTCACAATGGTATTGTCAATGTTTTTAATCTTCACCATCCTTGGTGCTGAACTCTGGGGCCTCTCACTCCAGCGTGTATGTGTGTGTGTGTTATATGTGTGTGTGTTTATATATATGATATATATATATATATACACACAAATGATCTATAAATAAATGGTAAATGCTTGTGTCATTGAATGTGTAGTATTAAACTGTGGCTTTGTTTTCCAATTCCTTAAATACTAATTAGACTGACATCCTTTTCATATATTTTTTAACCATTTGGGAATCCTCTTTTGTGCCCTTTCTTTTTTTTTTTTTTAAGATTTTATTCATTTATTCATGAGAGACACAGGGAGAGAGGCAGAGACATAGGCAGAGGGAGAAGCAGGCTCCTCGCAGGGAGCCCAATACAGGACTTGATCCCAGGGCCCTGGGATCACTACCTGAGCCAAAGGCAGATGCTCAACCACTGAGCCACCCAGGTGCCCCCTTTGCTCATTTTTCTATTGAGCTGACTGTCTCTTTCTTAATCATGTGTAGATATTCTTTATGCATTTTGGACATAGACCCCTTTTCTGGTTCTATGTATTATAAATATCTTCTTTCACCCTGCTTTGTCTTATTCCCTTTAATAGTGCCTCTCATTTTTAAACTTTATGGAAAATTTCAAACATAAATAAAGGTGGAGAAAAGTATGCAATAAAACCTCAGTTTCAAAAAAAGATTCATAGCCAATCTTGTTTCAGCTATGCTCTCATATTTCTCCTCCATGTCACTCCTTCCCATCACCACTTAATTACTTTGAAGCAAAAATCACAGATTTTGTACTATTTCATTTAATAGTATCCTTTGATTAAAGAAATTCCTCATTTAAATGTATTCTAATTTTGAACTTTAAGACTAGTGTTGGGGGCATCCTAGGTGGCTCAGCGGTTTAGCGCCGCCTTCATCCCAAGGCCTGATCCTGGAGTCCTGGGATCGAGTCCCGCGTCGGGCTCCTGGCATGGCACCTGCTTCTCCCTCCTCCTGTGTCTCTGCCTCTCTCTCTCTCTATGTCTATCACAAATAAATAAATCTTTAAAAAAATAAAATAAAATCTTCAAGGTGATTAGCATATCCTTCTGTGCTATGATTTGGAAATTTTGTTTTCTCTTTCACATTTAAATCTTTAATCCATAAATAAATAAATAAATAAATAAATCTTTAATCCACTAGAATTGATATTTATGTATGTATGGGGTAGAGATCAAAATATATTTTTCCAAATGGCTACCCTACTACTAAATCATTATTATTGAAGAGACTATTCTTTCCCCCATTGCTCTGTAGTAATTAACTTTGTCACCAAACAACCAAGTCCTCTGTTTCAAACATCTGGTTCTGCTTTACTGTAGCTTTGTAATAAGTCTTGATATCCACTAGGGCTGGTTCCCAACACTCTTTTTCTTTAAAGAACATAGTGACTATTCTTGGCCTTTTGCATTTCTGTATAATTTTAGAATTGGCTTCTCCATTTCTACCAAGAAGATCTACGTAGAATTTTGTATATGATTGCATTCAATCTATATATTAATTTGGGAAGAAATAACATCTATACAACATTGAGTCTTATATCCCTCAATATCTATATGTAATATAGATACAGATGTAGATATTTCATAGGTCTTCTTTAGATTATCTTGTTAATCTTTTATCATTTTCTGTGTAGAAATTTGCACATTTTAAATTAAATATTTTGCTAGGTATTTGCTTTTTTATCCTATTGTTTGTTGCTAGAATATAAAAATAGAAATGATTTTCTTATTTTGGCTTTATATCCAGCAATCAAACAATCTTGTTAAGTATACTTTTATTTCATTTCCAATACCTTGTAAATCTTTTTAAATTTTTCATTGAAGAATCAGGTCATCTGTGTATACTGGCAGTTTTATTTATTTTCCTTTTTAATACCTTTTAGTTCTTTTTCTTCTCTACTTGTGCTGGTTAGAACATCATATAATGTTGAATAGAAATGATGATAGTGAATATCTTTATCTTGTTCCTGATCTCAGGGGAAAAGTTTTCAACATTTCACAAGTATAACGTTTGTTATACATTTTCCACATTTACCTTTTATCAGATTAAGGAATTTCTTTATTTTACTAATTTGGGGAGAGGTTTTCATTTTTAAAATTATGAATGAAAGTTGGAATTGGTCATGATTTTTCTCATCTATTGAAATGCTCATGACTTTTCTATTAGCCATACTATATATTATTAGTTGGTTCATGTGCTGAGTTACACTCATTAATTATTAAATGCTAAACCAACCTTGTATTCCTGAAATAAACTTAGTTTGGTTGTGCTATTATCTTTTTTTATCTTACACTGAATTTAGTTTCTAATATTATATTTAGGATTTTTAAAATTGTGTCAATGAGAAATTGCCCTCTTATATGCTCCCCCATATTTTTACATCTCTGTTAGGTTTAGTACCAAGATTATACTGGCTTTATGAAACAAGTTGGGAAGTATCCCTTCTTTATTCTCTGGGAAAATTATTTTCAACGTTATTTCATCTTTAAATGTTAGAAATTGTTCACCAGTGAAGCCATCTTGGTTCTGTTTTTAATTTGTTTATTTAAAGAAAATACAGAACTATTTAAATTTTCTATTTCTTCTTTTGCCAGTTTTAGTAATATATTTTTCAAGGAAATTGTCAATCTCATCTAAATTTCACATTTATTGGCATGGAGTTACTCATAATAACCTCTTATTCTCTTTTTAATGATGGCAGGAGCTTTATTCCTGAAAATGTTTTTTTTTTTTCTCTTTTTACTTACTAGGTTTATCAGTTTAATTAATTATCACAAATTATCACCTTTGACTTTTTTTTTAAATTTAATTTTATTTATTTATGATAGGCACACAGTGAGAGAAAGAGAAAGCCAGAGACATAGGCAGAGGGAGAAGCAGGCTCCATGCACCGGGAGCCTGACGTGGGATTCGATCCCGAGTCTCCAGGATCGCGCCCTGGGCCAAAGGCAGGCGCCAAACCGCTGCGCCACCCAGGGATCCCAGCTTTTGACTTTTTAATTTTTCTTTATTATTTGTTTACTATGACACTCATATCTGCTTTTTATTATTATCTTCTTCCTTCAACTTTGAGTTTGATATCCTTTTCTAATTTCTTGAGTAAAATCTCAGATAATTAATTTCAGCCATTTTCCCCATAATATATGTGTTTAAGGGTACAAATTTCCCTCTAATCACCACTTTGGCTACATTCCATAGTTTTGATGTGCCACATCATCATCATTATTATTCAATTCAAAATATTTTCTAATTTCTGTTCAAAGTCTACTTTGGTCCATAGATTATTAAAAGTGTGTTGCTTAATTTCCAAACATTTTGATATTTTCTAGTTATCTTTGTTATCATACTGTTTGCTTAAAATTGAATAACTGAAACCTTAAGAAACATACTCTTAATTATCATGATGGTCTGCTTGGATCATGGAGTTTGCCCTTAGCGGTACATTAAAAAGGTGAGAAAAAGGACTCTGTGGTTTGGGCAAATTGAAAGGGAGGGTAGGCACCAGAACCTCTCTGACCCAGAACACTGAGGTTATATTGTAGAAGCAGCAATGGCCTTTCAACACTGACCCCTGGAGACTGAATAACAACCTCTGGGTTCCTGCATTTACCATGACATAGGAACCCAGAAAAGGAGAGACATTTTCATGATAAGCAGAATAGATGTTTAGAGTCATATTACTACTAAAAATATGTGACCTTACATTATTCTCAAGGCTGGTGAAACAGGATATAGTATTTTTCACTTGGTATCATATTTTACTTGATATTTAGGAGACATGAATGTAATTTAGTCTCCATAATATGATTATTATATCCATTGCTAATATTTACTCAGCACTTATGTGCCAGGGACATTTCTAATTATTTTGCTTCTCTTATTTCAGTTAGTTCTCATGTCTATTATTATCCCCATTTTCAGATGAAGAAATGAAGGCACTGTGATATTAATCAACTTACCCAAGGTCATTCAGCTCGTAGTGGAGTCTGGACTTAAACTCTGGAGGTCTGGCACTTCAGCCAATGCTCCTAACCACTGTGGATAATAATAACAAGCTTATTTGGAATTTCCTAAGTAGCAATAACATTTTAAGTGCTCAGTGTATATTAACTCATTTCATCTTTGCAATAACTCTGTAAGTAGGTATTTTTACTATCATTCCATTTTATAGGAATATTTCAGTAACTTGCTGAAGACCAGAAAGCTAGTAAGTGACAGAGCAGAGACTCAAACATGGACAATCTGGCTGTAGTGTCTTTGTCTTCAATGTTATATAATACTGCTTCCCAAATTATATTGACTTATCAAAGACACAGCCAGTCAGAAAACAGGAATAGACATTTTTCCAAAGAAGACATCCAGATGGCCAGCAGACACATGAAAAGATGCTCAACATCACTGATCATCAGAGAAATACAAATCAAAACTATAATAAGATGCCACCTCACACCTGTCAGAATGGCTAAAATCAACAACACAATAAACAACAGGTGTTGGCTAACATGCAGAGAAAGGGAAACCCTCATGCACTGCTAGTGGGAATGCGAACTGGTATAGCCACCCCGGAAAACAGTATGGAACATTCTTCAAAATATTAAAAATGGAACTACCTCATGATCCAACAATCGCACTGCTAGGTATTTACCCAAAGAATATAAAAATACAAATTCAAAGCAATATGTGCACCCTGATGTTTACAGCAGCATTATCTACAGTAGCCAAATTATGGAAACAGACCAAGTGTCCACTGACTGATGAATGGATAAGAAAGATGTGGTACACACACACACACACACACATACACACACACACACACACATTGGAATATTACTCAACCATAAAAAATGAAATCTTGCCATTTGCAATGACATAGAAGGAGCTAGAGAGGATTATGCTAAATGAAATAAGTCAGAGAAAGAGAAATACCATATGATTTCATTCATATGTGGAATTTATGAAATAAAACAAATGAGCAAGGGGGAAAAAAGAGAGAGGGAGGCAAACCAAGAAACAGATTCTTAACTATAGAGAACAAACTGATGGTGGATGGGGAATGGGTGAAATAGGTGATGGAGAATAAAGAAAGCACTTGTGATGAGCATCAGGTGATGTATGGATGTGTTGAATCACTATATTGTACCCCTGAAACTAATGTAATATTGTATGTTAACTAACTGGAATTTGAATAAAAACTTTAAAAAAATAAAACAGCAAAGACACAGCCAGTGTCAGACACATCGGTTCACATATATTATCAAATTAACAATCACATAAGTTACATCAGGAATGATATCACATAATTACATCAGGAATGATGAGACACTTATTTCTGAACAGACGCTTTGCTCATAAAGTCTTTATAAAGTTCTTTCCAATTTTTAAAATTTAAAAACATAATTTATAAACATAATAGAAATAACCTACAAACAATAATGTTTAAGACAAAGATCACTATGCAAAAATACACATTATATTTTTGGTTTGAATTCTATAACAAAAAGCAATGAGTATTACAGCTAAGATTGGCTGAGGGAAAGAAAACTTCAATTTGCTTTAAGTTATGCACACAGGTTATTTTTTCCACAGTTGAAACCTAAATTATTAAAGTTTAGAAGTTAAATGTTAATGTTAAACCACTCAAGGACTTCATAAATATGCTGTAGTGACAAGGCTTATTCAGTGTTAGTTCCACATGAAGAGGAAAAGGGTCCATTTTCTTCCAAGTCCAGAGACTGGGTCACCTAATAGCCTACTAAGCCTAATGGCAGCAAAATCAAACAATCCTCTTCCCATACATGACATTTTTTAAAGTGTCCAGTAAATTATACAGTAATTGAAGTCCTTCACTTGCTTTTAAGTGTGCCACAATTATAGATATAGGACTTTAAATCCTTTCTCTAATCATATTTGACTGAAGTAATATTAGTTTTCTACTAACCTTTCACCTTTGAGCTTTGGGGGGTGTTCACTATACCCTTTTGTTAATCACAAAGGATACACTTTTCTAAAGCAAGAATGAATACTGACTCTAATTTTACAGAAGTAATTCCAGGAAGTAATTTGACATCAGTTTTAACTTAGTACAAGAAGGACATTTTCTTTCAAAGATTGAGATGGTCTTTTGGATGTCTATTGCACACACATTAGTAGAACTTTTTAGACATAGGCATCCTTTTTGTTTTGTTTTTAATAGCATGTGAACATTTGTGCTAATGGAAGCATCGATCACTTATTCTGGAATTAGTTGTGGAAAGGACAGTCTGAACAGAAAGAACCTCTATGACATGACTGCAGTTTTAGCAAAGAAAATACTCTGGGCTATAAAGCAGGAATACAACATAATCACTACATAAGACAAATAAGTGAACATATTCCATAAGGCTTCTTAAGCAGAAAAAGAAAATAACTACTTCCAAAGAATTCTTCCCAGTATTTCACAAAGTAGAGGTCAAAGCAAATTGTTAAAATCTGAGAAATAAAAGCCAGCAGAATGTTAAAAAAAAAAAAAAAAAAAAAAAAGTAACACACTCCAGAAATTGGCACCATGGCAACAGCCATAAATGCTTCAAGGAAAAAAAAAGGGCTTTAAGTAACTGCTATGGACTGAATGTGGACCCAAAAATTCATATGTTAAAGCCTTAACTCCTAATATGATGATACTTGGAGATGGGGCTTTGGGGAAATAATTAGGGTTAGATGAGGCCATGAGGGTGGGGCCCTGGCATGATGAGATTAGTGCCCTTGTAAGAAGAGACACTGGAGAGCAAGCTCACACTCTAGCTCTCCCTCTCCTTTCCCTCTCTCTCTCTCTACCATGTGAGAACACATCAAGAAGGTGGCTGTCTGCAAGCTTGACCAGCACCCTTATCTCGGACCTCTGAGCTTCCAAAACTATGAGGAAATGAAGTTCTGTCTTTGAGCCACCCAGTCTATGGCATTTGTTAAGGCAGCTGACCTAATACAATTGTCAAAAACTATCTTTACTTTGTTTCAGTACACACAAAGTGGAACCTGCTGTATCTCAGAAATTGTGATGCTGTGTATGCACTGAAAATGAGCCTGCCTTTTCTTAATCAGTTGTGGAACCTAAAAATAAGAACAAATTATAACTTAATATGCCCAAATTTGTCACGATCTAATATTCTCTTACCTCTAACATATACCAATAAAAGTAACAATTTCAAAACCCGGTAAAGTTCAAGTAGTCACAGCAAGATGCCAAAATCCTATTTGCCTATAGCTCTAAGGTATGTTTCAGCTCTGAAATCTTCTGGGTTTTTTCTTTTTGAAATCTTGTGGTTTAATTTAATTCCAATAATGGTAAGAATGGATTTTCTTCACTCAGAATATATAAAATCTGAACATTTTCATGGAAATAAGGTGTAAAAAACTGATAATTATAGTACTTTCCCCTCATTTTGAATAGAGGATCATTTTAGTTAACAGGACAGCTTTACATTATTTTCAAATCCTGGAGTACTTACTATTCTGGGACTTCCATGTTGAATAGGTCATTACAAAAATATCATATTAATATCATTTGAGGGCATGAAAGAATCATTGTCATCAGGCTGCCTTTCTGAGCAGTCTTATCCCCTCATGTGAAATATACAATTACATAGCAGCACTGGAGCTACAGAAAGTAAAATGTGTTTCCCACTCCTGTGCCAGAACAGCCAATGCAAGAGTCTGTCTTAGCACAGGCAGGATCAAAGCAATGGCCAGTGACACACAAAGAATAAATTCACATGTGTGCCTGATTTCATTCATATGAGATGGGTCTTTTATATTCCAGATCACCTGAAGTTAAAGACTAAGATTTTTTTGTTTTGATTTTTGCTTCATTTTAAATATTAATACTAATGAGAGACAGGAGGGTGTAAGAAAAAAAGTAAGGATAAATTAGATCTTAACATTAATTTGTAATGAATAAATGTAGTTTACTAAGTTTTTGCGAGTTTCATACAAATTTAAAAGGACCTTAGAAAAACAATTTTCTTCTCCATGTATTGTTTTTAAGGTGTCTTATACATAACATGGGGTCATTAAACATAATTGAATTGTTGGAAAAAATGCATGCTGGGATGGAACCCAACAAAACTAAGACTGCGAGCGCAAGGTACCTATATCTCTGACCCAAGCTGTAGATGCCAGCCCCAAAGTTCATTTCTACCTTTAAGGCAAAGCCAGGAATCCATTCCAATTATCTGTCTGCTGAGCATTTCTCCCATCCATCATTTTTCTTGTAGGCTAACTCTCGCCAATCTTTCAACTACTATTATTTAACTAAGTGATCTGCTTATGCAGAAGGCTAGGTACCAGGGAGGTTAAGGTTGTGAGGGGAAATAAGAGTTTCAAAATAGAGTCATAGTTTTAATTCTACGGGATTTTATAATCCAGTCAGAAAGACAGATATATAAATGTTAAAGCTGCTGAAGCACATTTACAAAATAACACAGAATTTTAAATGATATTATGCAACTCAGATACATAAGTGCATAAGAATTAATATGCAAAGAACCTCCTTCACCAATAAAATGTAAATAAATGAGCCATGGATTAGAATTTTAAGGGTTGCAAAGGCTCACATAAAAGAAGAGAAAGAGCACTGAAAGTTAAGATACGTACTGATGAAACATTTCAGAATGTATTGAAATTCATATTTACTTGAATATATATGATCTAGCTCTTGGCTATTTTTTCAAGAAGCACCTATTGAGCACCTCCTAGTTTCCAAGTATTTATTCATTCGTTTATTCAACAAATATTTGGTACTGCCTGTTGTGTGGCAGAAGCTGGAAAAATAGCAGTGTACAGGCAAGACTGGGCTACTCACGCTTGAACACACTTGAACCCCGGGCAGGTATGATATTGTGATTTATATGTATGTATGTATATATGAATGTGTGAATGTATGTGTTTGGTCATTCAGATGGCCAAAATATATTTCTCATATATATGTGCTTTTATTTAAGCATGGAAATTATATGATCATATTTTCAAATTTTAAAACATCTTCCTCTTATTGCAGATAAAAAAAAAAATCACAAAGGAGCAATAGAAGAGGGCCATTCAGGAAGCTGGTGGCTACCATCCCAATAAGAGATAGATAATGAGGGATAAGGAGATGAGAAACATGGCAAACTCAAGGCATACTTGGGAGGTAGAATAAGTTTCTCCTAGATATTCTTGAGTTAAGATGATTAAAGAGTAACTTAAGAATAAGTTTTCTTAATAATTAAGAAAAGTAACTCCAGATCCTGAATTGAGTGACTGTGTTCAATGGTGATGTCATTCACTGAGATAAGAAATACTAAAGGACAGTGATCCCTGGGTGGCGCAGCGGTTTGGCACCTGCCTTTGGCCCAGGGCCTGATCCTGGAGACCCGGGATCGAATCCCACGTCGGGCTCCTGGTGCATGGAGCCTGCTTCTCCCTCTGCCTGTGTCTCTGCCTCTCTCTCTCCCTGTGACTATCATAAATAAATAAAAATTAAAAAAAAAAAAGAAATACTAAAGGACAAGTTTGGGGGTAAAGTTTGAAGATCCTGAGTTCAATTTTCAACAAGTTCAGTTTGGTCATAACTATGTTAGATGCAAAACAGGCATTGTGGCAGATCTTGAGGGTTTATAGTATAGGAGAAAAATAATTAACACACTATCATAATTTAGCATAATGAAAGGTTAAATAGAAATAGACAGAACACTGGATTAGTCAGGATACATGAGGTTACACCACGGTAATGAACAAACACCAATTCTTGGTGACTTAACCAACAAAAATTTATTTCTTGCTTATGTGAATTCTAATGCAGTTTCAAAGGATTTTCCAGAGCAGCTCCCCCAGTGTGGCATGCTTAGGCCATTTCCATCTTGTGGTTCTACAGTCCAGTCAAAATTTCCCACTAGTTTTCCAGAAGAGAAGAAAGAGTTGGAAGGTCATGTCTTAGACCAGAAGTGGCCTATCTTACTTGTATTTTTAACTTTTTGACCAGAAGTTACATGGCCCTACCTCATTAGAAAGGAGCTATGAAATGTGGAACATCAAAAGATTATTCAGTGAGAAGCAGAAGTTTCTGCTGTGGGTCTGAAATAAGAGTGATTAATTAAATAGAAGAGTCAAGAAATCCTTCATAGGATTTGTGCTGGGATTTGAGGGAGGTCTAGGAGGTTGGCCATTCGATAAATAGGGGAAGAACTCTGCAGGCCAAGGGAACGTCACAGGCAAGGACACTGAAGCATGAAAGGGCTCAAGATGTTGGAGATGTCTAGATAATGGCAAGGAGGAATTTGTAGTTACAATAGAGAGTTTCAAGGAAATAGAAAAAACTAAGTATTATAAAGATTGGGGGAGGGCATGAATATCTTACTAAGGAGATTCTCTCCCTCTGTTCCTCCCACTCATGCTCCCTCTCTCTCTCTCTCTCTCAAATAAATACATAAATCTTTAAAAGGAAAAAAGAAAAGAAAAAGGGCAGGACCTGGAAAACCACTGACAGGGTGAAGGAGAACGTACTTTGGAGAATAAATCTAAAGTTTCTAGCTTGGTTCGTTCAATGGATAGTGAAACCATGAACAGAGGTAGGGAAAGCAGTCACTGAAACAGATTAAAGAGTAAAAATAACTTTGCTGTAGTTAAAAAATTTCAAGACTCTAGGATCAAATTTTGTTGAAATTTGTTTATGAAGAGCTAATCTAGAACTAGGTTGTAGTATTTTTCTTTTAAAAAATATTTGTCTAGGGAAACACTAAAAGAGTAGACTTTGTTATTAACTAAAACCACCCCCCTCTTTGAGTCTTAGTCCAGTTTCTATTGCCTACTAGATCCGATGTGCTTAGAGCATGGAAGCATCTGGAGCAGCCACATTTCCTTATTCAAGCCAAAACAAGTTAACTCATCTGTGGCTTATCTCATATCCGCCCTGTAGATCTCATGGGAGGATATAGCCCTTATTACTAAAATAATGTGTAGAAAACAAAAATAGCATTGAAAAGAAGTTTCTGAACATGATCTTTATAGCTGCTTTTCAAAATAACTTACTCCTGAAGTTAACATAAGTTGTTTTCGGCTTAAAATATTTTTGGGGTTTTGATAAATATCTTTGTTATTATTTTTTTGAATTCTTGTGTGAATTCATTTAACTTTGGGAGAATCTTTTCATAATGAAAAAAGAAACTGTTAGATTGTTTTTTTCCTCTACTGATTTTATAGGTTGTGAACCACTTGACCTTTTGATAATTAAGCCCTTGATTGTGAAACAGGATAATAATGTTTAACTCTCCTATGAAAATATTACTGAGACTTATTCAATCAAAGGCTTTGAAACACTATTGCACCCTTAGGTGAAATGTATTCATAAATACTGAGTATGAATGATTACTGCTATTTATTTTGAATATAAGGATTTATTTAGTCTATATTTTTATTGAGCCTTTATTATATGTTTGGTGCTGAAGACAGAAGGATAAATAATATATGGTTTCTACCTTCAAGAAATTCTCCCTTTTTATAGGGAAGATAAGCAATAAGATAAAAAAGTCAATGTAAAGAAGTACAATTTCATGAATGGTCAAGTGAATCACTAGGGGGGAAAAAGTGAAAGAAAAAAAATCAGTAGAAAGGCTACCTGAATTAACTGTTCTAAAAAACTTCAAGAATCTTAGTTGACTTTTTCAACTAATAATAAGTTATAGTAATTTTCAAAGCTTCCCCTTGGTGGCAAGTTGTTTGAAGCAAGGAAGTAGTTAAGAGATTTGGCCCTGGATGTGGATGTTTAACCTATGTTTAATTTAATTACTGGTGTGTGACCTTGAGCAAGCTTCTAAACCACTTAATGCCTCAGTTTCTTCATCTGTAAAATGGGAATAATAACAGCAACACCTCATAAAGTGGTGGAGAACTAAACAAGTTATACATGCAAAGTACTTAAAAATGATTGACACTTATTAAGCATTCAGTATGTGCTAGCTATTACTATTATTTATCTCCTAGCACAATGTTTTACGTATAATAGATACATGCTCTTTGAATTGAATTAGCAGATGCTTGGATATAATCCAGAATCAGATAAAAGAATCCATTCAACTGTCATTGTTCTAGACAAGGATGCATTTAACTACCACTGTTCTCAACAAAGACAAATATAAAGTCTGGAAGGGTCTGACTTCATAAAGAAATGAAGACCATGAAAAAGTTCCACAGAAATTTTTCTACAGTTCTGTTCTACTGAAAAAGAGGAGAGAACAGTACCTTTAACATGCCATGGGAGCTGGGACAATGCCAGTCTTATAGTCCTGACACATACCTAATGTCTAGCACAAATAGATTTTCCATAAATATTTGTTGATTCACAATCCAATGGGGAATAAGGAGTGGAACATAGTTCTGAAAATCACCTAGAGCATTATCAAGAAGAAATTTCCGTTTTTTTGCAAGAAGATCTATCCTCTATGAAACAGTATCAGAAAACCATAATGAGAAAAGGAAAGGACATTGGTAGTAAGGACTAGTGCTAAAAAAAAACATAAATTACCACCTGTGATAACTTGGAAGGAATTGTCTATTAAAGCAAGGCTTTAGCAGATGTCACATCAGCTGCAATAGATCTTTTTTTTTTTTTTTCAGCTGCAATAGATCTTAAGTGAGAAGGTCGGGGATGGTGAACACAAGGAATAAAAAACTGTCAGGCAGGCTGGCTGCTTCTAAGTGCTAATTTACATCATCCAAATGTAATGAATATGTGTGGTAATAAATTCTAAGGTTGTTAGATCAGGAGGCAGGAACATAGCTTTAGTCTGGGCTGTATTTATCAACTGGCATGTATCCATGAGAGATTCTGGATTCAGTGAGCTAACTCAAGCAGCTGAGAATAGTTCTAATTGTTGGCTTTGGTTTAACAATGTTCAATGCTGAGTTAAACTGAGATAACAGAAATTCTTTGGTCTTATATGAAACAGTGATTCTCAACCCTGTTAGACCCACCATTCCCTTTTCATGGTAAGTGAATAAAGGAATAGTCCCTTTATTCCTAAATAAAATTCATAGTTAATATAATCTATGTATACATATTATGTTTAAACCAATACAATATTCTGTGACATCAGTAAATAAAAGGAAACTCTCATAATTTGGTGTGTGACCGCTTAGGCACAACTCTGCTAAAAGACACAGCAAAGTAGTCCTATGTCTGCATCTATATTCAGAATTGTCTTGATAAGAACAGCTCCAGATGCAAACTGATACAGACGTGTTCTTTTGAAGATAAAAGTTCGCAAGCAGTATTGCAGTCAGTGATGATTTTTCCAAAATGATGAAACAAGTGTTGGTGAAATTCTGAACAAAATAATATAGTAATGTCTTTATTTACATGATTCTTGCTTTCCAGAAAATTTAGTGTATATTAAAACCTTGCAAAAGTACTTTGTATTTATATATGAGATGGAGTTAGGTTCTAAGTTCAGATTCTTTTAAGCAGATTTTTCACAGACAGTAATGTCTTGAAGACCACTGAATGTTATGCAGGATGCAGTACAATGCTTTGTAAGTCTGTCCCATGAATTGCAGGACATTTACTACTCCTGGCCCCTGCCAACAAATGCTAACAACATCCCTAATCATGGTTCCACAGATTCCCAAAATTCCCACAAGAGGTAGCTCCATCCTAGGACTGATACAGAAGACCAAATCTAAACACTCAGAGATACAGAGATATTAGAGTGGACTGATCATGTGTGACGATCACAACAACCCCCTATTTCCTCTCAGGAGATCCCAAAGGATATTTCCTTTACTTGGACATACAAAGTTTAATGGTTGGGGCATCTGGGTGGCTCAGTCGGCAAACGTCCTCCTTCCAGTCAAATCATAATTTCTGGGTACTGAGTACTGGAATCAAGCCCCGAAGGGTACTGGGATCAAGCCCCTGCTCACACTGCTGAGCAGGAAGTGTGCTTCTCTCTCTTTCTCTCTCTTTCTCTCTCTTTCTCTTTCTCTCTCTGTCTCCCTCGCTGCCCCCCGACCACCACACATTCTCAATCTCTGTCTCAAAAAAAAAAATCTTAAAAAAAAAAACCAACAAAGTTTAATGGATAAACAAAATAAGACTATTCTTGAGAGTTGCTAAAGTGCCTGTCCTTATAGGCTAGGAATGAAGGAAGAAGATGCTACCATTTAAATTGGGTCTCTAATTTCAACAGGAATGATAGGAACCTGGAATGTAAAGGCTGATTGTCAGTACTTAGCCACAGAGGCAAAAGGGCATGGTTGCTGCAATAGGCATCAGGACTGGAGGGACAGACTAAATTTATCTTCAATAATCTGCAATCTTTATAAAAAGGGGTGGGGGCACCTGGGTGGCTCAGTGCCTGATCATCTGCCCTTGGCTCAGGTTGTGATCCCAGGGTCCTGGGATTGAGTCCCACATCAGGGTCCCTGTGGGGAACCTGTTTCTCCCTCTGCCTATGTGTGTGTGTCTTATGAATAAATAAATAAAAGATTTTGTAAAAATCTTCTGCAATCATTAATTGGTCAATGTAGGGCTAAATAACTGGGAAGCACATTAAGGCTCTATATGGTCTATATAACCAAACCAAATCAAACCAAACCAACCAGCAAGCCAACCAACTAAACAAAAAAATTTAGGTCTGGTATATAGAGCCTGACCTGAGTCATGACCCCTCACCATAGTATGAGTTTGTTTCAAACCCAGAGCTCCTGGCTTTTTCCAAAAGACCTTGTGTCATTTACTGAGGTAACTGTACACTAGGGAAAGAGGAATACTCTTCAAGGATTATTGAACACCAATGGCTACGAGCTGCTATGAATCCCAGGGAACCCAGAACATTACAGTGGTCACTCAGTTGAGTTTGACTTATAGGGTCAGGTCATAAATGGAGTTGGGCTCCAGTGCATCTTACAATGGGTCTTGACATTTACAAAACCATTCTATCATTACTTCTATTATTCCAGAGTATATATTGAAATAGCATACTTAGCAATTGGTAGAATCCTAACATTGGCCTCCAATCCAAGTAGTAAGGGCTATTATGGCAGAAAGGGTCAAGTAGAACACCCCTCTCAACCAAAATGGCAAACCAAAAGCAATACTGCTTGAAATTAGTTCTTTAAAAGGTTTAAATAACTTGAAACAAGATTAGTTCCCATCTTATCTCCATGGAAGATGACATTGGCCTGTGCTGAAGATAGATAGGTCTTGGTATTGTAAGTTTAATCAAGGACAGTAGACAATTGTACCTATGGTCTCTTTACTGGGTAAAATCAACATGATTCTACATCTTGTATGCAGCTACTGATTTAAGTGCATTTTTTTCTATCTTAATAAGCTGAGAACACTAAACACAGTTTGCTTTTACTAATATGAACAGTAGTACACTTTCATTATCTTGATAAGCTGATGTCATATGTGCCAAAGAAGGGTAAATAAATCCCATAAAAATGCGTGGTCCTGCTACCTCAGTAAAGTTTCTAAGATTCCAGTTGTTTGAGTCACAGCAGGATATTCCATCCAAAAGGGAAGATACAGTGATCTATCTTAAAATTCTACTTTGAGAAAAAGGCACAACACTTAGTGGGATTGTCTGCATTTTGGAGTTAATACTTGCCATAGTTGGGTGTATAGCTCTGACCTTCTACTGAGTAACCTATAAAGCCATTGGTGCTAAAGTAATACACATTCAGTAGAAATCATACTTTGAATTTTGAATTTTGGTTTTTCCTGGGCTGGCAATATTCAGTATGCTACTCTCTTGTGATGCTGGGCAGCAGCAATGAGCCCAACTCCTAGTCAGCCACACAATCATGAGCCAACTGACATACTTAAAATCATTCCATACCCATTTTCACTTTCAATACAGTACTCAATAAATTACATGAAATATGCAACACTTGCTTAAAAAAATAGGTTTTGTGAGAAAGACAATTATCATATAGTCTCACTCATGTGGAATGTAAGAAACTGCGCAGAGAATCATAGAAGAAGGGAGGGAAAACGGAATGGGACATCATCAGAGTGGGAGAAATATCATGAGAGACTTAACTATAGGAAACAAACTGAGGGTCGTTGAAGGAGAGGTGGGGAGGGATGGAGCAATTGGGTGATGGGCATTAAGGAGAGGAGGTGATGTGATGAGCCCTGGGGGTTATATGCAACTGATGAATTATTGAACACTACATCTGAAACTAATGATGTACTATATATTGGCCAATTGAATTTAAATAAAAAATAAAAATAGGTTTTGCATTAGGTAATTTTGACCAACTGTAGGCTCGTGTAAGTGTTCTGAACACTTCGACGGTAGACTAGTCTAAGCTATGATACTTGGTAGGTTAGGTGTATTAAATGCATTTTTGACAGGATATTTTTAATTTACGATGGGCTTATCCATATATAATCCCATTGTAAATCATGGAAGATCTGCATAATGACTAAATTTCCTTTTTTCCCTTTTCCTTTCCTCTCCTTTTATACAAAGTGTATTGGTAGAGGTGAGTGTATTTAGTCCACATGTCATAGATTATCAAGAGAAGTTTGTGACTGAACTAGAGGAAGAAAGAACATCATCCAGAAATGGATGCAGTGACTGCAATTTTAGAAAGATGGCAAGGATACTCTCATTTGTACAAAGTATAGTCGCATTGTATTAAGTGAGGATATATTGTCATTGGAAGTTTAAGTATGGGAGGAAGGGTGAGTCTAGATTGGGTAACCAAGAAGACTATCACACATACTGTGGAATGGTTTGCACAACACCTATTGTGTTGTCACCCTTGTCCTAGAATGCCTTCCCATAATGCAGAAGTTGAAGAGCAGAGAGCCATTCACCCCAGAATTTAGATTTAAAATTGTAGCTAAGGTTCTAGATTCAGATTGTGTGTATTGGACCAAGCGTATGCACTTTGAAAGAATTTGACTTGGAACTGAATTATTTGAGTATAGAGACTGATACAGATTATAAAGAGGAGATAGGGTTCTAGACTTGGTAGCTATGTCTGGGGCATACTGATTCCCAGAGATCCTTCTGATTTAGCAGGGGGCTTTTGGATTCAGCAACTTTGATGTAGCGGAGGTAGCCTGGTTCTGGTGCCAGCCATTGTGGAAGCAGCTTCCTGATTCAGCAGCTTCCTCGTCATAACAGGGTCAGACACTACCTAGTTTTATGTCATGACTTTGGCAGAGGTCCTGAAAGCTTGGCCTAGAGATTCTTTCTTCAGCTCTTTCAATGATTGTACAAATCAAATAGATTTCTTTGGACTTAAACTAGCTAGAGTAAATCCTCTAGACTGTTAAGAATCTATAACAGACATGGGAACTAAGAAACAGGAGATCTGTCACAAGAGAATGACAAAGAAATGCCCATCTTAACAACTACATACCAGGCCTAGAGGCCAATTGGTTCATATTAGATAGGAAGACAGTTGACCTTGAGACAAAGGAATCAAGCAAAATTGATGGAACTTATAGATTATTGGATGTGATAGAGTATTTGGAAAAATTGCTAGGCGATTTGGAAAAATAAATGGTAGTAGTATTTGGAAAACATTTAGGGTTAAGTACAGAAAGAACTTAAGCAAATAAAAAAAGGAGGCAATTATTACTTGCAGGAAAACCAGAGGGTTTACAGAAAGGATCTATCATCCAAGTACACTATTTTATCCAATAGTGAAAGTTTGCATATCAGAATGATATATAACATTGGATATTGCTTTCATAAAAGTTTTTGAGAATGGAAAAAGGGAAGTACAGAAATAAATCCTCAACTACCATTAATAGGTAATCTTTAAGTTCTGCCTGAAATTGATAAGTCAAGAAATGGCAACGTAAGCATAATTTTAGAAAGATAGAGATGAATAGCAGAAGACACAGCTAAGAAAAAGTGAAAATGGCTGCTCTTAGGGAGTTATATTTGGTGTTAGGGAAAAAAGGCTACTCTTTCTTTTCTTTCTTTCTTTCTTTCTTTCTTTCTTTTTTCTTTCTTTCTTTCTTTCTTTCTTTCTTTCTTTCTTTCTTTCTTTCTCTTTCTTTTTCTTCCTTCCTTCCTTCCTTCCTTCCTTCCTTCCTTCCTTCCTTCCTTCCTTTCTTTTTCCTTGTTTTGTGTCACCAGATGATTTTATTTATCTCTATTTTGAACGAGTTATTACAGGCATTTCCCACTTGTTAGATTCAGTGTTTTCCTGTGCATCATCTTTTCTAAATGATCTTCCTTGCCTCATGAGTACTTCTTTGAGCCACAATCTTATACCCGATATTCCAAGGTCACAGATGTCACAGTCCTCCCTTGATGCTTTTTAACTTTTGGCAACTGTTTGAGAGGTGTCTCTACTCAGTGTGCTCTTTTGCCCTACATTCTTTTTCTAGAAATGTGTCTTACCTTAAGACTCCTATTTTATGCAAACATTGGCTGCCCAAGTATATTAGAAGCATTATTGACAGTTTGCACAGATTTTCAGTCTCTAAGAAACTGGTATAATGTAGTGGGCAGTATAGCAGTTGTTCATGAGTTCCTGATCTCTTCAAAGTACCATTTTACATTTTTCAGTTTAATAAGAGTTTGCAATTATATACTAATTAATGTAAAATAAATACGTAATACCAGCTTCTTGTTGCAGCCTTTACATTGATGGTTATGGGAATTAATGGTGGCTGTGTCTTTTCAAACATTAATGAACAAAACTTTTGCTGTTTCCACAGCAAGGACTAAGTACATTTTGCTTTTTTATTTTTCCCACCCTCACCAACTTTTAAAATTTTAAACTTACAGGAAGCTGCATAGTAGACCCCCCCCTCCCATTTCCCTTAGGTTCACCAATTCCTAACATTTTGCTATATTTCTTTCTTTGTTTTTTAAAAGAAGAGTTTTCTTTTTTTTTAAGATTTTATTTATTTATTCACGACAGACACAGAGAGAAAGAGAGAGGCAGAGACACAGGCAATGGGAGAAGCAGGCTCCATTTAGGGAGCCCGACGTGGGACTCAATCCCTGGTCTCCAGGATCACACCCCGGGCTGAAGGTGACGCTAAACCGCGGGGCCACCGGGGCTGCCCACTCTATTTCTTTATCTGCAGTTCAGCAAGTACTTTCTAAGAAAGAAGACCCCTCTGCTTAATCACACTGTGGCTTCTCACTTAGGAAACCTCCCCCAGTGCCACTATCTAATGTCTGGTCCTTACACTCCAATCAAGGATTATGTGCCAGGTTGAGTTACCATGTCTCAGTTCTTGACTTTCTTTTCTTTCATAACATGAGCATTTTGTTGAAAGTCAAGGCCAAAAATTGTTTTATAGAATGTCCCTCAATTTGGACCTGTCTGACATGTTTCCTTGTGATTAGATTCAGATTCAACTGTGGGCTACATTTTAGAGTAAACCGTTTGAGGTGACATGTCCACTCTACATGCACTGTACCTGACCTAGTTGGTTCTAATTTTGAAGGAATTATTAAATGAGAACATAAAAAGATGTATATTTTAGGCTCATTGTAGTCCTTTTCAGAGAAAAGACCAGAGGTTTGTGAACAGGAAAAAGCAAGGGCTATATCGTGGGAACTTGTATGGTTGTAAACTAACTCAAGCGTCACCAGCCTCGCGGGCATTCAACTAGACTTGCCTGTTTGCTGCTGTTGTTGCAGCACCATGCAGTGCTCTTGTTCCAGAGTCAGATTGAGATTGTCTTTGTGATCCTACTTATCACCTGCCCTGGCGCCAACTCCCTGCCTCACGTCGCTGATCCTGACCTCCTCATCCCCTGCTATCTGATGGAATGGCCAGATGCCTTCCTTACCCTTGCAAGGGACAAGCACCTGGAGTTCACTCTACTCCGAAGAACTCAGTGGTACACCATGTGCATGCTAGTGGAGCTGCACTCCCAGAGCCAGGACTGCTTTGCCTACATCTGCAACAAGTGCAAGAACCATGTTGGCGCTGCACTGTCTGCAAGGTAGACCCCAGGGGTGGGGAACAGAGGGCACTGGAGGGTACCAGGTCCCTGCCTCAGGTCAGTGGCCTAGCAGGTACACCTGGAACACCTACATTTCATGCCAGACCAGATCACACACATTTCTTATGTTCATTCCAATAATTTGCTCGGAGGTGTACCCCACCCCTGAGCCTGGGCCCCTCTTTCCAGGCAAGCTGGCACTGTATGCTCCTTCCTGCTCTGGCTGGCCTTGATCTGGCAAGGGCTGAAGCCTTCTAGTGGGGGATGGAGGGGGAGTGAGGCTGGTAAGCCAGCCACCCACCAAGGGTGGGCTGTGGGGCCAGACATGGCAGTTGGCACTTGGAAACACCAACCCCCTCTCCACCACTAAAGCTACTATTTCTTGATGTAAGCCTTTAACACTACTTGATAATTTATCTCTTTGTATATATTACCTTGGTGAAATTTTTACAAGTTAAAACAAAATATGATACAGGCATTAAATATTCCACTCAAGAAGTTAGAGGAAAATATAGCAAAATGTAGCCAAATAAGTAAAACTAAATAATTAATAAGAACAAAGAAATGAACTTATATATAAGAACTAAAACCAAAAATAAAAATGTAAACTTAATTGAGAAAAACCAAAAGTTGCTTCATTAAAAATACCAATAAGGGATGCCTGGGTGGCTCATCAGTTGAGCATCTGCCTTTGGCTCAGGGTTTGATGCTGGAGTCTCAGGATTGAGTCCCACATCAGGATCCCTGCATGGAGCCTGCTTCTCCCTCTGCCTGTGTCTCTGCCTCTCTCTGTGTGTCTCTAATGAATAAATAAATAAAATCTTTTAAAAAATACCAATAAAATAGAACATTTGGTAAGAAAAATCAACAAAACAATGAGTACAAATCACTAAACACCATTAAAAACAAGAAAGGGACACAACTGCTTAAAGCAAGATTAGATGCTCTTAGGTAATATTGTTAACTATTATGGAAAAGTAACTTGACAAACCATTTGAAATGGATGATTTTCTAGGAAAACATGTTCCTTTTGACTCAAGAAGAAATAGAAACAATAAATATGTTAAAACTTGAGAAAAAATTAGAATCTGTCAAAGAACCACTCTGAAAAAATTAACAAATTTTACGCAATTCTTCATAGTTTCAACTTTTATGTTGTACAAACTGTTCAGAAACATGTGCTTAAAAAAATCTTTCCATTCCATTCAATGAATCTTACATACCCATAGTTTTAGTTCTAAAATACAATTATAGCACATCAAAAATAAAATTATAGGCAGCCTCACTAATGAACAAAGATGCAAAAATGCTAAGTAATTAGTAGCAAATTAGATTCTGCAGTATATGAAGCGATGAATACTTTTGCCTAGTTAGGTTATCACCAGAATATAAAGATGCATCAGCTTTACAGAATCTAAGAATAAGATTTACCACCTTAACAGATTAAAGTTATATAAAAGTGATCATCATCTCAAAAAAATGATGAAAAGGAATGCAATGAAAATTCTACATCTATAAAAAACCTTAGTAATCTAGGAGTATCTGGGTGGCTCAGTCTGTTAAGCATCTGCCTTTGGCTCAGGTAATGATCCTGGCTCCTGGGATGGAGTCCTATTATCAGGCTTCTTGCTTGGCAGGGAACCTGTTTCTCTCTCTCCCTCTGCCTGCTGCTCTCCCTGCTTGTGCTCTTTCTCTCTTTCTCTGTCAAATAAATAAATAAAATCTTAAAATAAAAACCTTAGTAAGCTAGAAATATATCTAGATGAAAGTGATCTGCTGGACTTTATGGCAAATTTAATACATAATGGTGAAACATTAAATAAATCCTATTCAAGTCAGGAGGGAATAAAGACTGATACTATCAATACTGTACTAGAGGTACTGAACAGTGCAATAAGATAAGAAAAAAATACAGTATGAATTTTGAAATGGGATAGACAAATTGTTATTTTTAGCAATATGTACTAATATCACTTACAAAATGTAATGAAAAAAATAAACAAGCAATGTCAAAACAAACACATAAAACCCCATTTAATGCCAAGGATTAAATTTATTAGGACATGAGCAAGACCTGAATGAAGAAAACTATAACATTTCACTGAAAGACACAAAAGACAATCTGACACCTGGAGAGACAGACCATGTTCCAGGATAGGCAGACTAAATACTGTGAAGTTGTTCATTCCTTCAAAACATAACCTATAAGTGCTATCAAAGGATATTTAATTTGTTTCCAAAACTTCATACATCTTTGTGAACACATGGACTAATCTACCAGTTTGATTATCATTCCTTTGTAGATAAGATTTCTTCTTTCTTGAAGTATATAAAATTTCTCTCTTTGAAATATGTAAATTTTATCAGAATGCATCTAGTTGTACATCTCTTTTTCAGTGAACCTGACTGCATATCTCTTTATAAATTTCTTTTGGTTGTTTTCTTTATTTTCACTTCCAGCAACTCATTAAAAACAAAACAAAATGAAACATTAGATTACTTACCTCTGCATTCCATGTTTTTACCTTTCATCTAATAATTTCCATTGGCCCTTTTGTTCTCCATTATGGCATAATTCACACCTTTAATTTTCCATAAGTTGGTGCTCATTCAGTTACAATCTATCTTAATTAGGTTTGTTTAATACATTTATTTCTTTTTTTTAAGATTTTTTTTTCATGAAAGACAGAGAGAGAGAGAGGCAGAGACGCAGGCAGAGGGAGAAGCAGGCTCCCTGCAGGGAACCCCATGCAAGACTCATCCCAAACCTCAGGATTACACCCTGAGCCAAAGGCAGAAGCTAACTGCTGAGCCACCCAGGCATCCCTATATTTCTCTTTCTTATTCTCAGACTTCTTCCTTTGAGCCGGAGCAGAGCCTGTGGCTACAGGATTGCAATCTCCCTGGAGCATATTTCTAAGCAGGCTTCCTCTTGTTGAGTGATTTTGAGAACATGACCAGGCATGTCTGTCCCTGGGGTAAACCTGTAAAGAGGTTTCCTCCAGAGTAGGAGGCTAATAAATATTTGTGAACCAGCCAGTTCTCCTCTCAAGCAAAAAGGATATGAGTCAAAGCCATTCTCTAGTTCTCCCTAGAAAGAATGGTTAAAGGTAACTGCCAACATGTTAGTGCTCCTTCTTCTTGCTTATGTTAGCTCAGTGAAAATTATTAGGGTCTTAAAATATGTAGGTGGGCTAGGTCTTTATTTTCCAGGATTAGGCAAAACATATCCATTTTACATTTGCTAGACTATTTTGGTAGATATTTAGAAGGGAAGGTTGCCAAATACATGTACTTATGCTACTATGTTAGGTTCATTCCAGGAAGAATTTATGTATTACATGTTTTTAATTGGAAAGGTAAAAAAGGAGATGTGCAATTAGAACAGTGCAAACAGTAACTATAAGTTATTTTTCTTTTTTTCATTGAAGTACATAGAACATAATATAAGGTAAATAAAATATATTTTTTAAGATTTTATTTATTTATGAGACACACACACACACAGAGGCAGAGACACAGGCAGAGGGAGAAGCAGGCTCCATGCAGGGAGCCTGATGTGGGACTCGATCCCAGGTCTCCAGGATCACACCCTGGGCTGAAGGCAGTGCTAAACCTCTGAGCCACCTGGGCCGCCCTAAGGTAAATAAAATCTTAAGTAGACAGCCTGGTTAAATTTTTACAAAGTGAATACACCTATGCAACCACCAGCCAGGGTGAAGACTTTACTAGGCCTAGCTGTTTCTTCTGTTGTTCTGGGAATCCAGCCATCAAATGGAAAGAAGATTGGGCTAGATTCGTGAGTGATGGGACACTGTGTGTGGAGGGGTAGGGAGGCACACATGGAGGAGAACATAGAAGCCAGACAGTGAATGAAGCTATCCTGGAACTTCTAGCACAATTTCTAGTTGAATGCAGCTGAGTAAGTGACCCCAGCTTTTGCTACACAGAACACAAAAACTACTTAAGTCCTGCTTGAATTCCCGACCCAGAGAATCGTGAAAGAGTTCCATTCTTTTTCTTTGTATACATCATATTATCTTGATATCATCTCAAATTTTGGAGAAAATTTGCAAGTATACTACAAATAAATTTTTCCTAAGTCATTTGGGAGTTAAATTTCTGACTCAAGGGATGCCTGAGTGGCTCAGCGGTTGAGTGTCTGCCTTTGGCTCAGGGCGTGGTCCCTATCCCGGGATCAAGTCCCACATCGGACTCCTTGTGGGGGATCTGCTTCTCCCTCTGCCTGTGTCTCTGCCTCTCACTGTGTGTCTCTCATGAATAAATAAAATCTTTAAAATAAATAAATAAATAAATTTCTGACTCGAAGTCCTAATACTTTATGAATGTAGGAATACTTTATGAATTCATAACCACAATACAACCATCAATATCAGGAAATTAATACTTATGATCTCCTTCATAGGAAACAGATTCAAGCCAGAATCACCTATCACATTTACTTGTGATGGCTCTTTAGGCAATTTCAATACCAAACGTTCCTTAGTCTTTCTTTCACTTTCATGATCGTGGTATTTTTTAGCATTATTTGCAAATTATTTTATAGAATGTCCTTGAATTTGGATTTGACTTAGATTTCCCTATGCTGTCAGGTGTTGAATCTTGTCAGGAACATCACGAGAGTAATGCTCTGTTCTCATTTCATCCAATCCAGGCACATAGAATTGTTATTTGTTCCATTTAACTCTGATCATTAAGGTGATGTCTCCAGGCTTCTTCACTTTATAGTTCCTCTTCTTCCCTTTATCATTAATAAACATTTTATAAAGTGGTACTTTGAGACTATGTGAAGTTTCACCAAACCTCCAATTTATTCATTTATTAATTTATGTTGCGATGGATTCATGAATTCATTACCTGTTATAAGCATCTGTTATTCATATGGTCCCCGTTTTGGTCAATGGGAACTCTGTTCAAATTGACTTATGTATCCTCTTAACATGCTCCCATCATTCTTTGAGTATTTCTTTCTTTCTTTTTTTTTTTTTTTTTTGGTCTGGAATAATAAAATATCCCATGCTCATCTTTTAGTTTCCCACCAACTCTGGAATCAGCCATTTTTATAAGAAGTCTTGATTCCTTTTAGTGGAGAATAATAGTATTTAGAAGACAATTTCTGGACAGTTGGTGTATTCATTCCTATGGCCAATTTTGCTCTAGGCCAAAATTAGGGAATGTACGTTAAATTTATATGTATTTTCATATTGTCTACACATACTGAAATCCATGAGTTCACACCAATATTTCTAATTCCAATCCAATCCAAAGTGTTCATTCTAATTTTGTCCTTTTCCATATCTGTTTCTTCACAAAATAAGGAACCTGGCACTCATCATTAATATATTTTTTATATATTATGCTTGCATTTTATATATTATTATGTATTATCTCCCATTGTCTCTGCTGCATGCTTGTTTAAGGAATAGCAGCAACTCTAAGGTAGCAAGAATGGAAGAATCAAAAGGGAAAGTGGTAAAAAATGAAATCAGCATTATATCACTAGTATCCTAATGTTAAATCTTCCTGCTGATTCTATGATAAAATAGAATATTTTAGAATATAAAAGTTAGTTAAATTTAACTTAACCCAGGGCGCCTGAATGACTCAGTCAGTTAAGCATCCGATTCTTGGTTTTGGCTCAGGTCATGATCTCATGAGTCATGAGATTAATCCCCATGTAGAGCTCCACGCTCAGTGAGAGTCACCTTGAAAATTTTCTACCTCTGCCCCTCCATCCCATCATATTCTCTCTCTTTCTCCCTCTCAAATAAATATATCTTTTAAAAATAAATAAATTTAACTTAAGTGATGGCTAATCTTATATATGGATTTCCAGACACGTACTTCTTTTTTCATCCTGTGTTTTGTCTTTTGAATTATTTTTGTCTTATTCATCCTGTATGTCTCATAATACTCACTTAACATGTAACAGGTGCCTATAATTTTTTATTGTCTACTTTATTTTTATTTTTTTAAAGATTTTATTTATTCATGAGAGACACGGAGAGAGAGAGAGAGGTAGAGACACAGGCAGAGGGAGAAGCAGGCTCCATCCAGGGAGCCTGACATAGGATTCGATCCCGGGTCTCCAGGATCAGGCCCTGGGCTGAAGGTGGTGCTAAACCCCTGAGCCACCCAGGCTGCCCTTATTATTTACTTTAAATTAAAATTTTAAAACTTAATAAATTTAAGTTTGGTTTTAAAAATACAATTGAATATTTTAATTTTCTAAATAAGTATTGGCTGTTTTTTTCATAAAGGAAATAATGCAGTATTTCAGAGGAAACTGACTTATTTTTATATACTCTTAAGGTTTTCTTTTTTAAGCATTCTATTGTTTTAAATATGTAACTTAGATTCTTAAAAATAACATTTCCTTCCCCTAAATACCAATGTATTTATTTTTTCCTATTTGGCAAACATTGATTTGGGGTTTCCAAGGTTTACAAAGCATGAAAATCAACTCACACCATTCTCAAGACTTAAAATCAACACACCTTATTGCATTCCTCTTTTTGGATCTCTGTTCAGGATAACTATGTAACAGCTTCTTAATGCTATACCTTGGTGAGTGAATGTATTTCATAGAGTGTAATAATACGGTCCAGTCAAGGAATGGAAACTACTCTAAGAACTATGAACAAAAGGACCTTAGTACAGAGAATTGGTTATGTAAGTGATGAAGGCCCTGAGAAGCCTCACAGGAATAGGGTGGTAGCCTAGGTATTAGCAGGGACAATGGGATGAGGAGTTTGGGTTTTTTCTTTTTTAAGATTTTATTTATTTATTCATGAAAGAGAGAGAAAGAGAGAGAGAAGCAGAGACATAGGCAGAGGGAGAAGCAGGCTCTCTGCAGGAGCCCGATGTGGGACTTGATGGTGTGTTGATTTTCATATTTTGTGATCCTGGGATCACACCCTGAGTCAAAGGCAGATGCTCAACCGCTGAGCCACCCAGGCATCCCTGGATAAGGACTTTTTATCAGAGCCTAGAGGGCAGGACCATGCAGCAGGGAGATAGAACCACAGTAAGAAGTACCCAATGGGTGCTAGGGTGCCAGGGAGAAGGGCACCCAGTAGGGCATCCATCAGCCCCGGAGAAGGGACAAGGACTGATGGACATATCACCTGAAGCGGAGTGAGAAACAGGAAAATGGCTTGACTTCTCCCTTTCTGCCACCTTCTAATCTTTTTCCCATTTGTTGAACCTCACAGGATCAGGAGCCTGGGAAATGCAATTCTTGTGAAAGCAGGGGAACAGGGAAAAATGGATATGAGAACAAACAGCCAATGTGGCACAGTGCATGTTTCTTAGCTCTTATTTTCAGGAAAATAAATCAACAGTGACTTTATGAAACAATAATAATGCCTCATGGAATTTAAAAATATATGTAGAATTAAATTATATAACGATACTAGCATTGGGCTCCCAGCTCCTCGGGGAGCCTGCTTCTCCCTCTCCCTCTGCTGTTTGTGCTCCCTTTCTCTCTGTCAAATAAATAAATAAAATCTTAAAAAAAAACCTCACAATTAATACCCATTAGGATGCTTATTGCAAAATAAAAACAAACACAAAAACAAAACAAAACTAGAAAATAACAAGTGTTGCTAACAATGTAGAGAAGTTAGAAACCAGTGCGTTGTTCATAGGAATGTAAAATACTTTGGAAACAGTATGGAGTTTCTTTAAAAAGTTAAAAATAGGGCAGCCCCGGTGGCCCAGCGGTTTAGGGCCGCCTTCAGCCCAGGGTATGATTCTGGAGACCTGGGATCGAGTCCCATGTCGGGCTCCCTGCATGGAGCCTGCTTCTCCCTCTGCCTCTCTCTCTGTCTCTCTCTCTGTGTGTGTTTCTCACGAATAAATAAATAAAATCTTTTTAAAAAAAAGTTAAAAATAGAATTACCATATGACCCAGCAATTCTACTTCTGGGAATATACCTAAAATATTTGAAAGCAGACTCGAAAATATATTTGTATGCCCATATTCACAGCAGCATTATTCACAATGGCCACAGAAGAAGATAGACAATAGAATAAAGAAAAACCAAAACAAAACAAAAACCCCAAGCATCCATCAACTGATGAATGAATAAACAAAATGCGATATATGCACACAATGAAACTATCCAGCGAAAAAGAGAAGGAAATTCTGACACATGCTACAACATGGATGAACTTTGGCTATATTAAGTGCAATAAGCCAGACACAAAAGGACAAATTACTGTATGCTTCCACTTATATGAGCTACCTAGAGGAGTCCTATTCATCCATACGAAAGTAGAATGGGGGTTTCTAGGGTCTAAGGGGAGGGAGGAAAGGAGGGTAATTGTTTAATGGGCACAGTTTCAGTTTGGAAAGATGAAAAAAATTCTGGAGATAGGTGGTGCTGATGGTTGCACAGCAGTATGAATGTACTTAATGCTAGTGAACCTTACATGTAAAAATGCTCAAGCAGTATGTATATTGTACTACAATCTAAAATGAAATAAAAAGTCAAAAATTTATGTTGTAAAAATGCATGAGAGAATATTAGGAATGATTTTATGACAATAAAATTTTAAATGTTAGATGAAACGAACAAATTCCTAGAAAAACACAATTTAACCAAATGGATAGTCTTACAGCTAACAAAAAGGTTGAATGCTTAATTTCAAGCCTTTACAAAGGAAAAGTCTAGGCTCCTTTGCCTTTACCAGTAAATTTTATGATACATTTAAAGAATGTTAATAACTGATTCGTGATACTGAATTCCACCCCCCCTTTTTCAAAAAGATTTTATTTTTCCCCTTTTTTTAAAAAAAAATATATTTTATTTCTTTATTTATTTGAGAGAGAGAGAGTGAGTGAGAGCTAGAGGGAGAGAGCATGAGCTAAGAGGTGGGGGAGAGAAGCAGAGGAAAAGAGAGAAGCAGACTCCCTGCTAAGCAGGGACTGTGACATGGGGCTCAATCCCAGGACCCAGAGATCTTGACCTGAGCTGAAAGCAGATGCCCAGGCACCCCAAATTTTAAATTTTTTTAAAAATTAATTTTATCCTTTTTAAAATTAATTTTATCTCCAAACCAAAGTCATTTTTTTAAAGATTTTATTTATTTATTCAGGAAAGACAAAGAGAAGAGGCAGAGACACAGGCAGAGGGACTCGATCCCAGGACTCCAGGATGACGCCCTGGGCTGAAGGCAGACGCTAAACTGCTGAGCCACCCAGGGATCCCCCAAAGCCATTTTAAATGTAAAATTCATTTTAAATATAACCAGAATCCTCTTATCACATACAAAAATACTTAGTAATTTCCTAACATCATAAATACCTAGTCAGTATTCAAATTTCCAATTGTCTCATATATTACTTAGAAACGTTCAAAAGTTTTCTGAATGAGAATCCAAATAATATTCACATATTGGGATCAGTTATCATTTAAAGAAATCTCTTTAGGTACGCCTGGGTGGCTCAGTGGTTGAGCATATGCCTTTGGCTCAGGGCATGATCCTGGAGTCCCACATCGGGCTCCCTGCATGGAGCCTGCCTCTCCCTCTGCCTGTGTCTCTGCCCCTCTCTCTGTGTCTCTCATGAATAAATAAATAAAATCTTTAAAAATAAATAAATAAATAATCTCTTTAAATCAATAGGTTCCTCCTTCATCTCTCAGTTTCCTTTACCAGTTTACATTTGTTCTGATTGTTGTTGAATGAAACCCAAATTATTTGTCTTTGGGAATTTCCCACGGTATTCATTTTGCAGATTACATCCCTGTGGTGGGATTTAAGATATTGCTATGTCTTCTGCATTTCCTACAAATTGGTAGTTGGATCTAGAGGCTTGATCGGATTCAGGTTTGACTTCTGGCACATAATGTCTGGTTCTGTTTCTGTGATGTTAGCAGTTAATGAGCAATGTCTAGGTGTATTAATTGAGTACAAATTGCAAAATGGTTATATTTTCTCATTTCTTCTTCATTTATTATCTGGAATATTGTAAAGAGAAACTTCCCTTGTTTACCATTTAGATAACCAATACTAAGCACTTATAGATGTAAAGTAGGTAAGCATATTTGATGTGTTTTTCAATTTATTGCCCTTTTTATTCTCATGCATACTCAAACTTTCCAATTTTTGCCAATGGGGGCTTCTTCAGGCTGGCTTCTGAGTTCTTTAGACACGACCCTAGCAATCCCAAGATCTTCCTTGTGGTCTAAGACAAGATTCTCAAGCTTGTCCTATATATTCCTTGTTTCAGGTCCTTGTTCCGTACCTGAAATCAGCCCTTTTCTCAAAGAGTCCTTATTCTTTCAGTAGGAAATAGCATTTGGAGACTAGAGTCTGAGCACTAGTGGTACTCACTGCTAGGGGCTTGGTTAATGCATTTAGGCCTATTCAATGGACAGAGCTAGGTAGCTATTTTTTTTATATACATCAAAATGTATACAACACGTAAGCAGTTTAATCTTTCAACATTTCCATATGTACCAGGTGACAGCCCTTCTGAATTTTGCCTGTCATTCCCTTGTTTATACATCATTAAACAATGTATTTTTAGTCTTTATATAAATGGAATCAATACTTTTTTCTATGCCTTTTTTCCCCATCAATATTAATTTCACATGATTTACCCATGTTGAAGAATTCACTCTCACTACTCAATGCTATTCCTTTCCATGAATGCATCCTCCCAAGGATACAAATTTGGGTCAGTTCCAGTTATTTGCCCCAATGAGCAAAGCAGCTATGACCTTCTTGTAGAGGGGTCTCTTGGTGGACTCATGCAAGAGTTTCTTGTTTCTAGTAACTGTGGGGTGGAATTTCTGGGTTACAGGGTTTAATCTAACGTTGGTCCCTTCAACTAGACTCAAACACCCTTGTCAAGATTGCAAAAGGCCTCCATAGGGCCGGGTGGGTAATTGTCCATCTTCATTATGCTTGCTTCTTCAAGAGTATTCAACACAGCTCTTCCTTGCAACACTGCCCTGTGGTTTTTAGGAGAGTGCAGACTGACACTGCTCGTGTTCCAGGGTAGATCCTTCTTGATCTATTTTTCCAGCTCCTCTATCCCATTTCTCAACAGAGGAACTTCTTGGAAATCCTTCCTCAGCCCTTCCTCTTCTCCTTAACATCCATACTACCTCTAGGTGAACCCATCCATTTGTGACTCCAAATACTGTTCTTCTTAAACCTTAATTTTAGGGATCCCTGGGTGGCGCAGCGGTTTGGCGCCTGCCTTTGGCCCAGGGCGCGATCCTGGAGACCCGGGATCGAATCCCACGTCGGGCTCCCGGTGCATGGAGCCTGCTTCTCCCTCTGCCTGTGTCTCTGCCTCTCTCTCTCTCTGTGACTATCATAAAAATTAAAAATTAAAAAAAACAATTTGAGAAAAGTTCCCCTGTAGAATCTGTATCCAACTATCCATCTGACCTCATTTCATGCCACCCTCCCTGGTCCTGATGCTTCCCTCATCTGAGCCTTCTGCAGTTCTTTTATAACATGCCAAGCCCTTTGCCTTGCAGGGCCTTTGCACTTGCAATGCCTCTGCCTGCATTGTTCTTCCTAGCAGATTTCCCATGAATGGTTTCTTTTCATCATTTGAGCCTCAAGATAAAAGTCCCCAACTCAGAAAGGACTTCCCTGATCACCCTATTTAATTAGTTTCCCTCTGTTATTTTCTTCCTGGTACCCTATTTTTTTCCAAAACACTAATCACAGCTTGTACAAATATAATTTAAAAAGATATTTATGGTCTTTCTCTACCACTAGCATATGACGTCCATGGGAACAGGAGCTTCATCAATCTTTTCTCTCTTGTAGCCCAGCATCTTGCAAACTCAACCTGATTTTAGTTATGAAGAACTTAAAAGTTAAGAATAAGACCCATGTTACATCTCAGTTTTGCCCAAGCGAATAATTTATTATTTCTAAAATATCCATCAGCCTTGACAGTTGATGTCAAAAAAGAGTTCTATGCATATTGTAGTAATAAAGATGAGTTTCCTTAATAAATTCCTGTCTGACTCCATCTGTTACCCTACTTCCTTAGTAGAGGATATTTGATGGTGGCTTCCGAAATGCCACTAAACCTTGTTTAAAATTCCATCAAACTTTTTAGCTTGACCACACAGCACTGATCAAAAGTTCAGTCTTGAGGAAATGAGGCAATCCTTTTTTCTTGGCTTGGAGCTACCTGAATAGCCACCAACAGTCTCTTTGTTTGGTTTGGTGGGTTCAGCTCTATGAATGAATAGCTCCTTTACCAACAAACAATAGCATACAGCTGGGCCACTAACTAGTTGAGAGGTGTTAATCTCCTTGCAGGTAATTATTTCCAGAAATCTAGCAACCCCGAGAGTGTTTGTATTCCTATTGTGTCCTGCAAATTTAAAAAACAAACTTAGAATGTGTTCAAAACTTTTTAAAGATTTTGTAGTTTTCTGCTGCAAACTTTTAAGTTCCAAAAGTCATGGTTTCAAATGGAAATAAAGTTTTAAATATTTTTCTGGAAATTATTATGAATTTACAGTTTAGAATCTAAGAGACTGATTTCATTTGTAATTTTAATTCACATTCAACTCTTAAACACGGGGAACTGATACGTTGACCAAATGTGTAGTTTACCATTAATACTTTCACCTCTTCACCTGAAGCGATAATGTAAAACCTACACAGTCACTGCTGTGACCTGCAAATGTTTACTTCAAGAAGTTAAACATCAGACCTTGAGTAGGGGTTAATCAACAGTCTATTTCTAATAGCTCGCTGACAAAGGCAACTTTATACTGTGTGTTTCTAAAAACCACCAGTTAGTCACTGTAACTTCACAGTGAAAAACACAAGCATGCTTGGCCTTGATGTCCTGAGAAGCCATGGAGTCCTTAAAAACCAAAAGTAAACTTTAGAATGAGAAAAAATAACTTTTAAATGTAATCTTCCTCCAAAATTTCCAGTTGCAAGCAAAGTAAACTAGGACTCTTCCCCATACTTTCTTGTGAATTGGAACATTTCGTGCTGAGTAAATTGAGCTTGGTAACACACCATGCTGAATTTAGCTCATATCTGAAAAATACCACAACCATGCTCCATTGTTTGATCATGTTTACTTTCCGGCTGGAAATAACTTCCAAGGAGTATTTATTCTCTCAATCTCTCTTAGGCTGGATCTTTGCTCACAGTGGTACAGCTGTGTATGGTACGACTGAGGTTGAGTTCTGAGTGCTGAAAAGGCATGATTGGATTTTTTCATTAAAATTTCATTTGAGGGCAGCTCGGGTGGCTCAGCGGTTTAGCTCCGCCTTCAGCCCAGGCTGTGATCCTGGAGACCCAGGATCAAATCCTACGTCAGGCTCCCTGCATGGAGCCTGCTTCTCCCTCTGCCTGGGTCTCTGCTTCTCTGTCTCTCTGTCTCTCTGTCTCTGTCTCTCAGGAATACATTTTTTAAAAATCTTTAAAAAAAAAATAAAATAAAACTTTATTTGAGGGGCGCCTGGGCAGCTCAGTCAGTTAAGCAACGGACTCTTGGTTTTGGCTCAGGTCATGATCTCCGGGTGGTGGGCTCCAAGTTTCAGTGCAGAGTCTGCTTGAGATTCTCTTTCTCCCTCTGCCCCTGCCCTCTGCTCCTGCACACACTCTCTAAATACATAAATACATGAATACATAAATAAATAAAATCTTTAAAAAAAATACTATTTAAAAATATAATCCATGTCTTACTGTCTTGAATTTTACACAGGATTTCTAGACAAAATGATTCAATATATAACACATCCCGAGACTAAAAAAATAAAAAATAAAAAATAAAACAGAAAAACCCAGCAGCTTATCATTTCTGATTTAATCTTCTTATCATGTAAATACCAAACTCATAAGGGATGAGACTCTTCATTCCTTTGCTGCATCTGTCAATTTTCAATTAAATGCCTGAACTGTATCAGGCTCCTTGGTCAGTCTTCAGTTTCTCTTTTGCTGATAAGAAAGATACACCTGTTGAGCTGTCCTAGCTTCTAACACTGATATAAGGACACTTTGCTCTTTCATGAGGTATGCAGTATCTAATACCACAAGGACGTTAGGTAGGAGTGGCCCACCAAAATGGGTTTCTTGATTGGTAACATTTCATTATGATATTTCCATCTATATTTGTCTTACTACCTAATTTAATTTTTAAAACTATATAAGTCAGAGTGCCTGGGTGGCTTAGTTGGTTGAGCCAACTCTTGACTTTGGCTCAGGTCATAATCTCAGGGTTGAGAGACTGAACCCCATGTGGGGCCCTGCACTCAGCTCAGCGTCTGCTTGAGATTGTCTCTCTCCCCTTCTGCCCATCCCCTTGCTCACATTCTCTCTCTCTCTCTCTCAATAAATAAATAAAATCTTTAAAAAGATCTGTATAGGGGCACCTGGGTGGTTCAGTGGTTGAGCGTCTGCCTTTGGCTCAGGTGGTGATCCCGGAATCCTAGGATGGAGTCCTGCATTGGACTCCCATAGGGAGCCTGCTTCTCCCTCTGCCTCTCTGTGTCTCTCGTGAATGAATAAATAAATAAAATCTTTAAAAAAATAAAAATAAAAGACCTGTGTAAGTCAATAAAATGTAAGAGTGAAAAGAAAGAATATTGTTTCTGTGAAAACTAAGTTAAATGTCCTGAAAACAATAAGGTCTGATCACTTAAAATTATTTTATTGTCAAATTAGATGTGGGTTAAAAAATAAACAAAAAAAACTGGCATAAAAAGGTCTGAGGACAAACACTCTAAGCATAATAGAGTAGCTATTTCACTATAAGAGTTCTGTGGCCATTGGGTAGGTGAGTTAGGTGGAGGTCCTTGAAAAAAAATCTATTTTAATGTTGACTTAAACCATTTTTATTATATTCTTTATTTTAAAAATACATCAAAAGTGTGATAAAGTGTGCCAAAGAAATTCAATTGGACAAATTAAGTGAGAAAGACTGATAGATAATGATGATAATAAAGCTTGCAAGAAAATTTCCCAAAGAAAATGCCATATCCCCTCATGATTATAAACAACTCAATCAGAGTTTTTAGTTACAAACAGTAGATACTGACTCTGAATACTGAAGCAGTTTGTTAAAAGAAGTTTTTAAAGAACTGTGGGTTAAAACAGATGAAGTTGATGACATGTAAACTATACTTTGGTAAAGCTGTAAAAGAAAAACAAAGGACACTAAGTGTCCAATGTATGTTTTTTTTCTTTAGCACCACCAAGCCATCAACTCACTTCTAACACTATCTGTCTGGAGATGGCATTAGATCTCACAGGTTGAGGACTCAGTCCTGCAAGCCTGCTCCCCATGCTCCCACCCCTCACCCGTCCACCCCCACATCCCCCATCCCCTGCTTCAGCTGCTAGTCACAAGTCCAGGTTGTCACTTGTGCTATGGAGCAGAGGTTCCCATGACCCCCTCTCGGGTTTGATTAATTTACCAGAGCAGCTCACAGAACTAAGAAAAACATTTTCTTTACTAGATTGTCAGTTTATATAAAAGCATATACAGGAACAGGAGGAGCCCGATGGAAGAGATGCACAGGGTAAGGTATGTGGGACGGGAGCATGGAGCTTCCCTGCTCTCTGAGCCTGCCATTCTCCCCACATATATCTCCAAGTATTCACCAACCCAGAAGCCCTCCAACCCCCATCCTTCTGGGTTTTCATGGAAGGATCATTACACAGGCATTATCGATTAAATCAGTGGCCACTAGTGATTGAATTCAATCTCCAGACCCTCTCCCTTCCTCAGGATGTGGGGGCGGGGTTGGGAGACCACTGAATACTCCAGCCCTGTAATTGCTTGGTTGGTTCCTCTAGTGACCAACCCCAACTTTAGGGTCTTTTCAAAAGTCACCTCATTAACATAACAAAAGACACCCCCATGGGCAAAAACCAAATATATATTTCTTATTATAAATCATAATATCACAGGATGGCTCACAGAATCAGTAGGAGGACTGAGAAAACAGATTTGTTTTCTTTTTTTTTTTTTAATTTCTTATTTATTTATGATAGGCACACAGTGAGAGAGAGAGGCAGAGACACAGGCAGAGGGAGAAGCAGGCTCCGTGCACCAGGAGCCCGACGTGGGATTCGATCCCGGGTCTCCAGGGTCGCGCCCTGGGCCAAAGGCAGGTGCCAAACTGCTGCGCCACCCAGGGATCCTGAGAAAACAGATTTGAATTGAAGGTACACTTCCAGGAGCAACAGCAACAACCGTAGTGCAGGAATGGTCTGAGGAACCTCCTGGCCTTGCTGTCCCCACCATGAAGGGCACATCATGCTCCTTCTGCCAGGAACTGACTTTACAGCGTCCATACTGCTGGCCAGCACCACAGCCAACTCCTAGGTGGGAAACCAACCTTAGGGCCACAGCCATCCCCTCTGCTTCTACCCTAATCTGGAAAACGGATGGCTTCCACTGAGCCTATTTCCTTGTACAGCTTCAGAAATAAAGTCTCACATGCCTATGGACTAGCTGCAAAGGATCCCAATGAATGTGATTTTCTGGGCTTCTATCCTAAGGAAGCAGAACTCAGAGATTTCCTAATGTAGCAAGAGTGATCAGAAAATGCTGGGCAGCCTAAAAATATAAGAACTGTCCATCTCAACAGCTTCCAACGTCAATGGATTTACTTATGTTCAGTCAGATTCTCCTAATCTAGTACTTATGATGTCAGACTTCCAGAATTTCACATGCAATATATAACTTGTCAAGTCTTTGATTTCTCCAAAAGGATATAATAATTAAAAATAATAGTGATTTTACACACACACACACACACACACACACACACACGTCTTTTAGCGGTTAAGAGCCTGACTCTTGAACCGGACGTTCTAGATTAAAATCCCTGTCTGGGGAATGTCTGGGTGGCTCAGTGGTTTAGCACCTGCCTTTGGCCCAGGGCGCGGTCCTGGAGTCCCAGGATCGAGTCCTGAGTCGGGCTCCCGGCATGAAGCCTGCTTCTCCCTCTGCCTGTGTCTCTGCCTCTCTCTCTCTCTGTCTATCATGAATAAATAAATAAAATCTTTAAAATAAATAAATAAATAAAATAAAATAAAATAAAATCCCTGTCTGCTACTTTTTAACTGTGAGACCTTGGGGAATTTATTATAACATGTCAGTATCTTCAACTATAAACTTCAGATAATAATGGTAACCTATCTCATTCGTGTTGTGTGTCTTAAATGAGTTGGTATATGTAGAGCTTTTAAAACCATGCTTGAAAAAAAAATAAAACCATGTTTGAATGAATAAAAGCAAGCTATTATTATGGGTAGTACATAAATACTATAAGCAAATGGGAATGCACTGAATCTAAGAGCTATACAATATGTGCAAAGCTCATAGATGGAGCCTCAAAGGTGAAAGAGGCACGGTCCTTGCATTCTGAGCAAGTAACCAAGTGTGGAAGATAAACACATAAATAACTGTTACAAGACAGCCAGCAATAAGTGTACAATACCAGTACACACAAAATACTATGGGAATATTAAGGACAGTGAGATTCTTTCCTGCCAGAAGAACATTGTGAGGAACTTGGGGTATGTCATTTTGCAGTTATGACTTAAAAAAAAAATATATATATATATATACAAATTTAATGGGCAGGTTCTAGATGGAGGGAGAAGATGAGGAAATTCCAAGCAGGAATGGAGCAGCTTGAAAAAAAGGCCAAAGGTAAGAAACGGTACAGAAGGTATGGGATAAAGAAAGTTTAGCAGGAGACAAGATGAGAAAAGAAGTATGGACCAATTTGTGGGGTGTGTTCAGCTCTCGGCTTGGGAGATGTACTTGATTATGAATGCAAGGGAACCTTCAGTTGTTTCATACCAAGGAGGCAGTGTGTGTCCCAAGACATCCCAAATCATTCTACCTCAAACCATTCCATTTTTTTGTAGTCCATTAGTTACCCTCTGATTCTAAGTTCTTTAGAAATGCATTAGTTTTTCAAGGCTACAAGATAAAATGAATTACAGTCATCAGTCCAATTGGAATCTGCTTTGAACTAGCCTTGCTTGAGCTTTCCAATTCCCCGGTTCTATATTCTTCTTTGGGCTATCTGAAGGAGGTTTTTTGTTTTTTGTTTTGTTTTGTTTGTTTTTTAACTCTAAACAGGCAAAACCCAGTTAGCAATATCCAGTGACTCAAGTCTCTTGGCACTCATGATGCAAAGACATGGCTGCTCTTCTCATTTTGCCTCTCCACTAGCATGTCTCTTTCCTCTTATTCTCTCTGAGATCAAAGAGAAGGGCATGGAGAAATCCTGTTTAAGTCAAACAGTTCCTTATCTAAAATGTAGCTCATTTCCCCTTTCCTTCGTGTTTGGTATGTTCCCTCCAGCAACAAATCCGCAGTAGAAAGGTGGGTGAGTGACTCCCTCCATTAGTGTTTGTTTCCTCAGCCAGCCCGGCTCTGGCAAGAGCCCTAGGTCAGCCAGTGCTCTGGCACCTCTCACCCAGCAGGGTTTCCTTTACTTGGTGAGTCTTCCAAACCTCCAACCAGTAATGTGTTCACCAGTAAGACATACTTACAGCTTTGATTTTTAATATACATTAAAAGAATCTGAGTTAAGTATTCCAAAAAGGAAAAGAATTTGGTATTGCTAGTGACTGGGAACAAGCATACTACCGTAAAAACTTTGGTGTGACTCTGCATACGTTCATGCTCCATAAATTTGGTTCTAGGACCCAAAAGCAGGATAGGAAACTCTACTGAATACCTGTTTGCTTCATGAATACATGTAATATGAACTATGTATTATTGGCTTTTTAAAAAAAAAAAGCATTAGGATTTATTGGCCAATATAGTAGAGAGTCCAGAAATGATTCCAAGCTTCAGGAATATTTGGATCAGGCTCTGGCTTTCCTTTTCTCTGTTTCTTGTTCTTGCTGGCTTTGCACACAGTCTGGCTTCCTTCGTGATTGCAAAGAGGGCTTTTTGGCAGTAGGACTACTTGTTGGAAAGTGATCTTATGATTTCACAGTAGGTTTAATGAATTCTTTTACTTTCCTTCAAAATCTAGCAGGTGGTACAGTATTACACGAAGATGGAGTCTTTTACAAATCATGGTTCAAAGCATCAAAGTGCTAAAGCACCAGACTTCTAGTGCTGGACAATGAGTAAGGGTTAAATCATGATGAGTGCCATGGATCTCTTCCTTGTCTGAGCTCATGTGATCTCTTCAAATTAGATAGCTCTGCTGACCACATGTCAGGGGAGCATCCAAGCCTTTACTTATTTGGACGCCCTGGCACTCAAGGCTAACCCTTCTAACACTACTATGTGGCTAACTTTTCTTCAGAGTCCTTCCATTATTGGTTACTTTTAAGAAATTTGAAAAATAAAGCAATGGATATAGTAAAATATTAAGACCTATTTCTTTTTTTTTTTTTTTAGTTTATCTTTTTTTAGTAACCTTCACACCCAATGTGGGAATCGAACTCACAACTCTAAGATCAAGAGTTGCCCATTCTTCCAACTAAGCCCGCCAGGCGCCGTAGGATCTATTTCTATGGACATAGAGGACGCCAAAGCAATAATGGAAAAGAAATGTCATGGAGTCATTCTCTCTTATTACATTTTAATATGTGAGGTTGTTCTATTTGTGGTCCAATTGTTAGGAATATGAGCTAATTTGTATGACTGCCTGAAATAGCATTGATGACATTTTCTCTATGGCATAGCCTGTGTTTTTGTGGGTTTTTTCCCCAAAGCTTTTATTTATTCATTCATGAGAGACACACAGAGAGAGGCAGAGACAAAGACAGAGGGAGAAGCAGGCTTCTCCCAGGAAGCCCGATGAGGGACTCGATCCCCGGACCCGGGATCACACCCTGAGCCGAAGGCAGATGCCCGACTGCTGAGCCATCCAGGCGTCCCAGCCTGAGTTTTTAGTGTGTGAGTGCATATGTGTGTCTGGGCTGCATGTGGGCGTGGGAGGGTGGTCAAGGAAGAAGCAAGAATTAGGTTCTGCAGCTGAAATCTGCAGCAGGAAACACAAACTAAGCATAGCTTAGCTTGGGCCAATCATGGTTTAGAGCTTTTTTTTTTTTTTTTTTTAATTTTGTTTTTGGTTTTGAGTTTTTTACACACATTATCTCATTTAATTCTCATGACCCCCCACCCCCCAGTGATATGGTATCTATCTTCTTCCCATTTATGGAAGGAGGAACTGAAGTTCCGAAAGGCAATTATATTTCTCAAGGTTGCAAAGGCCAGGTGTGTCTGTCTCCAAAGCCTAAGGACTGAGCCGCTGCAGTGTACCTGGCTCCCAGCGCCCTCTCCCCTGAAGCACACTGCTGGAGGTTCCCTGGGGTGTGACAAACGATGTTCCCCACTTCCATACACTGCCCTTTAAGAAGTCTTTTCTCTGAGAATTCCTTAGAATTACGGTTTAGTGTCAGGGAGGGAACAGCTTGCCAAGCCTTTTCTTCCCCCGGAAACATTTCATTTCCTCCAGTATAATGACCTTCTTCCCTTTTCGTATAATTCAACATGCTTCAAATGCAGACAAAGAGCTACTACTTGATTTTTTCAAATATATATTTTTAAAGATTTTTATTTATTCATGAGACACACACACACACACACACACACACACACACACACACACAGAGGAGAGAGGCAGAGACACAGGCAGAGGGAGAAGCAGGCTCCATGCAGGAAGCCCGATGTGGGACTCAATCCCAGGACCCTGAGATCACGCCCTGAGCTGAAGGCAGACGCTTAACCGCTGAGCCACCCAGGAGTCCCTAAAATATTGTTTTTTGGAGTGTGAAATACGTGCAAATTGGAAACTTCTGGAATAAAGAAGACATGGAAATCTGTAAAGAACCACACAAATCACCCTAACACTCCTAAGACAATGCCACTAACATTTTTGTGCATTTTCTTCCAGCCTGCACAGCTTGGCCTTTCAGTTATTCCATATATGGTTATGTGGTGAACGTGTGTCCATAATTCTGGAGGGCAAAAACTTGGTTTTTTTCTTTCTTGATCAACATTGTACTTCCAAACTAACTACAATTTAAATGAAAACCTGAAATAAACCTGAGCCACCTGGGTGGCTCAGCGGTTCAGCCTCTGCCTTCGGCTCAGGGCCTGATCCTGGAGTCCTGGGATCGAGTCCCACAAAGGGCTCTCTCCGTGGAGCCTGCTTCTCCCTCTGCCTGTGTCTCTGCCTCTCTCTCTCTCTCTGTGTCTCTCATGAACAAATAAAATCTTAAAAAAAAAAAAAAAAACACAACACTGATATAAAACACAAAAAAAAACCCCCACTGTACTTACAGGCCTAACGCAATACCTGGCATATAACAATGAGCATCTAATTAGTAATATCAAATTATTTGATTTAATAAATGATTGATATTATATACCTTCCAAAACTTTTAAAGATTTTATTTATTTATTTGACAGAGAGAGAGAGAGAGAGTGTGCACAAGCAGGGGGAGCAGCAGAGGGAGAGGGAGAGCCAGGCTCCCTGCTGAGTAGGAAGCCTGATGTGGGGCTCGATCGCAGGACCCTAAGATCACGACCTGAGCCAAAGGCAGATGCTTAACCAACTGAGCCACCCAGCCTTCCAAAACTTTTTAAAGGCCAGATAATTACGAATCTCTGAAATAAAACGTAACCATGAAGTCCCATTAGGATGTGATGAGCGTAGGTCATTTTCAGAGGTTTCACCAGGGTGAAGGCAAAATGGTGCGACGCAGAGAACACTGGGGCAGGAGGGGGTTGGCAGGCTCTAGCTCAGCTCAGCCGCTTCACATGCAACAGCACACACTCCACTTTACTTAACGCTGCAGTTTCCTTATTTGTGATATGAAGGGGATGGTTAGACTGCTTGCCAGGATTGCCTGCTATTTTTACCCGATGTCATTTTCCTCTTTGAAAGGGTGTTATTCTAGCACATAAATACATTTTATTTCAAAACACTTAAATAATTCAGAATCATATAGGGTCAAACATCAAAATCCCCCTTTTATGGACACCCCCATCCCCAGTACTGCTCTCCTCCCCAAAGGTTACAACTAGTACAGTTTGGCGTCCAAAAGATCCTTCCATCCTTTTTCTGTGCTTGTATCTACGTCCAAATACAAATAGGAATTTTAAAGAACCATACATGGGAACATATTGTATGTTTTATCCTGACAATTGCTCCCCCTGCCATTTTCCCTATGATATGTCTTCGGGACTCTTTCTGAGTCCGCACATCTAGATTGACCTTGTTTTGATAAACTGGATGTATCATCAGTGACTTAGGCACTCCACCTGTGATAGAGGTAGGTTGTTCCCAGTTTTACACTATTATAAACAATGCTACAGTCAATACCCTGCACTGCCTGTTGTCTTGGTTAAGAGCATAAACTTTGCCATCAGCCTGCCTGTGTTGGAAACCAGCCTCCACCACTTTATGGATGTTACTTAACCTCCCTGTGCCTCTTTACTCATCAGTGAAGTGGGGGTCACTGGGCTATTTATAGAATCACAATAGTCAATATACAGAGTTCTTCAACCTGTCTGACAAATATTAAGTGCCAAATGCAATTGTCTTCCTTATAATTAATACACATAACTTTAGGCACAGAGACAAGCCATTTCTGGGGAACTGGTTTTTAAAGATGGCATTGCTGGATTGAAGGTCAGCACATTTAACATTTTGAAAGATTTTTGCCAAGTTGCCTTCTTCAGTGTCTTTTACAATTTCTACTTCTATCAACAGTGGTTGAGTGTGAGTATCTTACAGTGGTCGCGATCAATTTTAAGTGTTTGCACTCCTCTTAGATATTTATGCACTTCTGGAAATGTAGGCTAATTAGCTATTGTCCCTGTCATTCTTAGCGTCCTTTGCTGTCGGGTTGAAATGTAAGACGTCTGAGCATTACTAAGGCAAGTTTGGGCCATTAGCTGTTTGCCAGGGAAGCTGTTGTCAGCGGTTTGAGGTTGCTCCCTGTCCACATCCTGTGCCCCGAAACATATCTGGTGATTTTTGTCTTTTGTGTGGTTCATGTAAAATTAAAATCTTATAGTTTCTTCAAAAAGAGCTTAAAAAACAAAAGCAGGACACAGAACAAGTATCAGGGAGTCAGTACGCACACTGTCAAAGTTTGAAGATTTACCAGAATGTCACGTTTGTGGTTAAAGAAGTGTTAGACCAGAGAGAGATGTGTCTGAGCTTGTCTGCTAGCAAGGTGGTGTGTGGTGTGACGGTGTGATCCTGAGTCAGGCCGGGAGCAGCCTGGGCCTAAGGCTTCAGGCTTCACCTGGCTCTTTGGATTGGAACCCTTACACGGCCCCAAAGCTCTCCAGTGCCCTCCTCTGGCAAAAATGAAGAGTTTACCTGCTTCCAAGAGAGCCTGCTCCTGTCTGGTCCCACCAGAGTATTTGCTGACAAAGTCAAGGTCAAAGAGTCAAGGAGGAGGGAAAAATGTGTGTTCTAAGAGAGGAAGAATTAAAGTTCTTAGCAATAAATTGCTGACTTATTACTTATAAGTAATAAGTATACTTATTTACTTATTTATTCAATTGAGAAAACCAAGCGGAGAAACAAATAGAGCAGCAGTACACAGAATCCTACCCAAAACGTTAGAAACCAATCTCCACCATACAAAACTTCTAAAATTCCTAAACCCCCAGATGTACTCATTTAGTGCTTTCTGACCCATGTGAGCCTTACTTAAATGCTTATCACGTAAGGAAATGTGAAAATAATATGCTAGTAGTATTATGGACTTTCTAAAACTGCAGTTGTTCCTTATTTACCTGAGTTCCTTTTATCTGAATTGTCCTCTGGAAATAACTGGATGATAGGAAAAAGTTTCTTTCCCTTGCACTGTCAAAATCCAAGATTTTCCTCTTGACTCCCTTTAGATCTTTACTCATTCAAATGTCCTCTATGGGATCCCTGGGTGGCTCAGTGGTTTGGCGCCTGCCTTTGGCCCAGGGCGTGATCCTGGAGTCCCACGTCGGGCTCCCGGCATGGAGCCTACTTCTCCCTCCTCCTGTGTCTCTGCCTCTCTCTCTCTCTATGTCTATCATAAATAAATAAATAAATCTTTAAAAAAAAAATGTCCTCTATGGGTAGGACTACCCCCACCCCATGTAAAATCTGTATCACCAGCCCTACCCTCCAAAAACTCCCCCATCTCTATTCCCTGTCATATTTTTATCATTCTCATAACACTTACCAGTATAAATTTTACTTTTTCTTTTCTTTTTTTAAAGATTTATTTATTTGTTTGTTTGTTTATTTTAGAGAGAGCCCGGGTGCACACACCCATGAGTGCCAGGGGCAGAGAGAGAGAGGGAAAGAATCCCAAGCAGACTCCCCACTGAACACAGAGACTGATGTGGGACTCAATATCACAACCTTGAGATCATGACCTGAGCCAAAATCTAGAGTCAGTCGCTTCACTGACTGAGCCACCCAGGTACCCCTAAATTTTACTTTCTCAAATTGTCTTTAATTCACATACCATACAATTCACCCATTTAACACCTATAACTAAATGATTTTTGGTGATTCTCAAAGTTGTGCAACCTTCATTACGATCAATTGTAATAGGGTCTCATCACCCCTAAAAAAACTCGGGGACCCAGTAGCATTTAGCAGGACTTCTTCCCCCTCAAGCCATCCCACTGCCTCTAATCCTAGGCAATCACTAATCTGCTTCCTGTCTTTATAGATTTGCCTATTCAGGATATTTCATATGAATGGAATCATATGCTCTGTGGGCTTTCATGACTGACATCATTCGCTTAGCATGTTTTCAAGGTTCTTCCATGTTGTGGTATCAGTACATTATTTCTTTGTGTGTTTTTTTTTTAAAGATCTTATTTATTTATTCATGAGAGACACAGAGAGAGAGGCAGAGACACAGGCAGAGTGAGAAGCAGGCTCCATGCAGGGAGCCCGACTTTGGACTCTATCCCGGATCCTGGGATCACACCCTGAGCCAAAGGCAGGCACTCAACCACTGAGCCATCCAGGTGCCCCAGTATGTCATTCTTTTAATAGCCAAATAATATCCATTGTATGAATTATACCACATTTCCTTTTTCTGTTTATCGACTGATGGATGTTTGAGTTCTTTTCATTTTTTAGCTATCATAATGCTCTGAACATTCTTGTGCAAGTTTTCCTGTGGATGTGTTTTTTGTTTCTCTTGGGAATTCTACTTTAAAAATGTTTATTGTCTATCTCCCCATCCAGAAAGCAAGCTCAGAGATTTTGGTATATTTTGTTACATCCCCAGCACCTAACACCATGCCAGCACAAAGTAGGTGGATGACTCATATCTGTCAAGTGAAAAACTGTTCTCTTTTCTCTTTGCTACATGAAGTCCCTCAGGTCCTCTTAATTCCCAACTCTTCCCCTAAATTTAGGTTAGTTATCACTAGGAGAAAAGGAAGGTGAATCCTCCTGGTATCTGCTGTCTCTCCTGTACATCTGCCCAGTCCCAGAGCTGGTTTTATTACACTCCAGCCCCTATTTCATCTCTGTGCTTTTATTGAATAGACGTGTCTGCTCCTGACCCAAAGTCCCTACTCCAGAAAATAATGAAAGCTCAAGGAAACTCTGAGTCTGGGTGGATCTCTGAAATGTCAGTGACTCTTACTTATTCTTTTTTTTTTTTTTTTTTTTTTAGATTTTATTTATCCATTTGAGAGAGAAGAGAGAGAGAGAGAGAGGCTGAGCAAGCTCAGGAGCAGGGGGCGGGGCAAAGGGAGAGGCGGACTCCTTGCTGGGCAGGAAGCCTGAAGCAGAGCTCCATCCCAGGACCCTGAGATCCTTGACTTGAGCTGAAGGCAGGCGCTTAACTGGCTGAGCCACCCAGGTGCCCCGAGTCTTATCTATTCTTCTTTGTCTATGGCCAGGTGTTGTTACTCATCAGTGCTTTGCTCTTTCCCTCTAAGAGCAAAAGAGGAGGGAAAAAAAAATCCCAACGACTTAATTAATGTTCAGGGATTGGAAGACTGAGTTTATAAGCCTACTTTCTGCTTCACAGTGACCTAGGAAGAAAAGAAATTTTAATCAGAAATATTTTTCAGATAGACAATAATGAGTTCTAATTTTTAAATAAGCTGTTGTAATTTAAATCTTGTGTGTATTGGAGACAGCCTCTGGATTTAACTTAGAGCTCCCCAGATAGCCCCACCTGAGGAGAATAAAAGCCTGTGAATATTCACATTAATTTGCAGAATTTAACCCATGTGCTAAATAAGTTCTGCAATGGACATAAAAATGAGTAGACCTGATCCTGGGTGAGCATCAAGGAAGGAGCATCCTAGGGGACAAGGAGAACAGATACACATTTCAAGTTAGAAAGTGGAAAAAATATTTATTACACTCCTATAGTGATACAATTACTAGTTATATGCCAAGGACTGTGCTAAGTACTGGGGTTAAAATATATCTGTCCCTACACATGAAGTGTTTTCAGTGTTTATAATACTGTGCAGGAAGTACTCTGAGAACACAGGGGAGAAAAAGGTTAGTTCTGATGAGAGATGTATATTGGAATCTGGCCCAGGAGATTGTTGACAGAGACAAGCAAGAAGGACATTTTAGGTGAAGAAAACAGCATGAACAAGGGAGGACAATGGCTACTGGTCATTGTATCCCTGGAAACAAGAGATAAAGATACCCAGGACATCAGATTTCTCAAGTTCAATTCTGCAATAGCCAGGCATCCTCTTCAAGGTCTTTGTGAGAAATAAGACAAGGCCAGCAGGTTTTGGCCACAAAACCCAATGTGGAAACTAGCCTGTGTATGCAGGAACCACAGACTCTCATGTACCACTGAGGCAGGCCTGAGTCCTCCTAGTGCCCACACTGCCAGGCAGCAGCCTGCCCTCTGCCTGGGGCCCTGCTCAACAATCAACCTCAAGTATTTTACTGCTTCAAAGGGAAGGAAGAGCCAATTCAAGGAAAAGCCTCCAAAGGAAAAAGAGGGAAGATGAGTTTTTCCACCCCAAGAAACAGAAGAGAGCTGGCCTCATTTAACACCCAGGACATGCTAATTAGAATCACTAATCAAATGCAAGAATTGTTTTAACTGCTGTGAGCTAGCAGAAGCTGATTTAACACTGATGGGGTGTGCCTCAGGCGCTACTTAAATAGCAAAACACCGAGGGCCCAGAAACTCCTTACCACAAACTGTTATTTAAGTCCCATTTTACTGGCAAGGAAAAGACCTTAAGGAGGGGGAGACATTTACATCATAGTCAAGCCATAGAGCCCAGGCAGTCTGGCCAGAGTCCATGCTCTTGACCTTTCATTTTACAACATGACTTCATCAAAGAAATGAATGGAGAGAAAGTGCTGGAGGAAAAGAAGGCTCAAAGACAGGAGCCTTGTGAGATCAGCTACTATGACATTCAGAAACTTCTCAAGTTCTCTGCCTATCTCCATTTCTCAAGTCCCTTGAGTTCCAGCCTTGGGGAGAGGTGGTTAACACTTTGTATGGTTTCCCATCAATACCCAGGGCTAACACCGATGGACTTCTAGACAATAATCTCAAATGCTAGACTCATATTGTGTTCTAGGCCAAGGGCTCTGGTGAGTCAGCAGCAAGTCCACTTTGGTAGAGTTCTGTTCTAGCTTAAATGGCAGTCTGAGAACTGTGTGTAGTGGATACTATGGTTTGCTGCCTTAATCCTCTTTTTGGAACCAGGACATTCATTCTCCTGGATGCTGGGAGTGTTGGCTGCTGAAAACTCACATTTAAATCCCTCTGTGGGAGTCACTCTCAGCCAAAATGTGCTGCTGCTACTACACATTGATTAGAATGGCCATAACACCAACACCACCAAATGCTCGTGAGGATATAGAGCAACAGGAACACTCATTCTTTGCTGGGGGAAACGCAAACTGGTACAGCCACTTTGGAAGACAGTCTGGCAGTTTCTTACAAAGGGAGTTGCCGCGTCAAGGTAAGGCCTCTCTCTGTGGGCAACTCATTTCCAATGACTGGAGAATGCATGAATGTACAAAGGCCCACCCATTGCCATAACTCTAAAGGGCCACCCTAGTCCAGAGCTTCCAGTAGGAATGGCTGAGAACTGTGCTATAAACACATCACAGTTCGTAGTTCTCTTTGCCCATTCCTGATTCCCTCATTCCCTTATAGATGATGTTCCCAAAAGCACCTCCCCCACAAAATTCTCTTTATGCAAATCATTGCCTCAGGTCCTATTTCCCAGGAGACCCAACCTAAGACAAATGGTATGGAAGCAGATCATAAAATGACAGGTTGGAGCCGAATCATCTTCAAGCCAGCTATCGATGAGGACGCTGTCATCGGTGGTGAGTGGAATCCTAATAGTTCCCAGCAGGCTATGCCAGTGCAATTGTCAAAACTTCCACTGTGGGTGAAAGGGAAGAGAATGCACTGGTGGTGCAATGTCAGGAGTTTGAGAAGTTTGGTGGACATAGTAATTATAAGGCCTGTGGACTCAATTGTGTCTTGCTGAGCATTATGTATTTACTGGCACAAGACAAAGACATGCTGAGGTAACCAATTTAAGGTGAAGTGTCAAAGCCAGGAGGCCTCCATTGCAGCACATAAAGAGATTTGTTTCCAGCTGAAGGGCAGAAAAAACTTGAGCTCCAGGTTTTTTATAAGAGTAATGGAGTTCTAGGGGTGCCAGGGTGGCTCAGTCAGTTAAGTGTCTGCCTTCAGCCCAAGTCAGATCTCAGGGTCCTGGGATTGAGCCCCACATTGGGCTCCATGCTCAGCAAGGAGTCTACTTGACATTCTCTCTCCTCCCCATCCACCACTTGGGCGCGCTCTCTCTCTCTCTGTCTGTCTCAAATAAATAAAATCTTAAAAAAAAAAAAAAAAAAAAAGTAAGGGAGTTCCAGAGAAGATTGAGTTCTCAGGCGCAGGATTACTAAACCAGTCAGGCTCTGATTGGGAAGGAGAGATCCTGAGATCTGGTATGAAGACATCCTGTTTGATGCACTGGGAGATACTGAACCCCCAGAATCCCCTGAACCCCCTGAACTCACTACTCTGCATTAAAGGCTAGAGTCCCCCATGCTTACAGATGATACATAGGTTTCTGCCTTGGAAGACTACAGGCAACACCCCTGAAGACCTACCCGCATCCCCTCCTGGCCACCAATCCAATAAATAGCGTTAAGAGACAACATAACCCAGCCAGAGATGCACTGGGTCCCCTAAGGGAGAACGAGGACTGGCCAACCTGTACTGGCATGACCTGGGAAAGTTTCTGCGGGAATCGATACTGAGGGTGTTAGATCAGAGAGTAGAATATAAAGTTGGGTAAGGAAGCATTTCTCAATACGGTTAGAATTCAACTCATTCACATAACATATATGACCCTCCGTGAGGCAGCTTTTGTATGTCTCTCCAACCTGAGATTTTGTCCCACTTTGCTCCTTCTTTTTTCAGTCATAACAAGCTACCTAGACCAAGTTATTTTACCCTTCTGTAAAATCACTAACGACTCTCTCTGCCCGGAATGTTTATCCTATTCCATCTCCTATCCCATCCCTGCCTTAGGTGCCTATAGTCTACTTGTATTTCATAACACAGCCCATCTGGAAATTATATCTGCTAATGGAAGTAGAAACTCATGCACATCCTTTTTGGGAAACAACTTGGCAATACTAGCAGCCTAAAAATGTTTACATATCCTGACTTGAGAATCCCACTTTTTGCTGGGGATGAGGGTGGGGGATACAAAATACAGGCAAAACTTATGCCTGTATTAAATATATAAAAATGGCATATTATTATAAAAATTAATGTACCCCCAACATCTGAAAGTATGGGTTTATGGAAATTATATCCATACAAAGAAATTGTATGCAGCTATTGAAAATAACATACTTAAATAATTTGTAATATGAAAACGTTTATCCTAAATAAAAGACTACACTAAAAAGTTAATATGATATAAACTATGTAATAATGTGATAGGAAAAAACATTGAAAGGAAATGTTCCAAAATCGAACAGGATTTAGAAACAGCATTTCTAAATCCAAAATGCTTATTGCCAAGCATTGGAAGTACAATTGTTTTAAATTTTCTTCTGTTTCAAAACAGCACAGATATTGCTTTCCTAATCCAGACTCAGCTTATGTATCACTTCTGGTAAGAAAGGTCTCTTTTTCCCCATAACAGGGTTAAAGTACATGTATACACTCGCAATATATAAATATTAAGTCAGAGTCCCTACCAAACACAATCATCTATCGACCTATCTGCAGTCTTCACCAAGATTATGAGAATAAGAATTATTCGTATTTCTAGAACTTTAGCACCTGTGCACTGCCTAGCACATACCAGGTTCCTACCTGTTTTTGTTTTTGTTTTTGTTTGGGAAAGAGGCTGTTGGTTGTAAACTTTCAACTAGGACAAATGGTCTCTGTTAATTCTGAATCTAAGAACAAGAAACCCCCACACTTTATTTAAACACACACACACACACACACAACTTTTTGAAGAAATGCTAGACTAAATAGATTTTACTTTCGGTGAGTGAAATCTGTGGCTAGCACAATTTTAAACAAAATCCAGGACTCCTGACCAAAGGCATAAACTTAGGGTCAAAATGTGATAAATGTCGTAATTATTCCCTGACATTGAAATGAAGACTAATATTTTCCTCAAAATAAACTCAAAATGTAACACAGTGTCCTTCCAGAGGGGTGTGAAGGGAGGCAGGTGTTTTCCCAGCGCTGCTCTGTGGCAGCTGGGGGCTCCCACGCAGCAGTCACAGCTGGGGCGTAAACAGAATTCATCCCAACTGGCTCCGCGCACACTTAATAGTCATCCAACAGACACCAGGGGTCTCATTTCTTCTCCAAAATGTGTTATCTTGAGCCGACCTCTACGGTGAAGGAAATCGTAGTTTGCACACAGTACGCCCAGCTGGAAATCTGAGTCCAGTTGAGAAGTTACATAAATCAGAGTCTTTAAGGGGAATTCTGAGCAGCACAACAGGGACCTGAATGTAGGACTCACCTACCGTTTTTGGCACAAAGTGGCGTGTTCAAAATGGAAAGGAGGTTTTATACTGGGAGCCGTGTGGACAGGCTGGGGGAAATCTAGGTGGCCGCACCTGTTCCTGGGGGTCCCTGGTGGGGAGCAGGGGTGCCAGCCGCCGGCTCCAGGGGCAACCCAAGGTTCTCTCCGATGGCGTCTGTGGGTGCGCGCGTCAACAGTGGCAGGCGGCGCAGGAGTGCGGCACGGCCACCTGAGGGCGCCTCACAGCCCCCTGGGGACCTCGGGGCCCCGGGGCAGAATAGAATTGCCTCCAGGGGGTGCCCAGGGCAGCGGCGGGGCGTTCTGGCCGGCGCCCTGCCCGTGCGCGCCACCTAGTGGGTGCGCCGCTCTGAGCGCCACACGCCCCCGCCCCGCCCCGCGCCCCCCACCCCTCGCCCCCCCAGTGCCCCCACCGCCTCTACCCCAGCGCCCTCCATCCCCTCGCCCCCCAGCGCCCTCCATCCCCTCGCCCCCCCAGCGCCCCCATCCCCTCATCCCCCCAGCGCCCTCCGCCCCCGCGCCGCCCACCCCTCGCCCACCAGCGCCCAGCGCCCCCCACCCCGTCGCCCCCCAGCGCCCTCATCCCCTCGCCCCCCCCAGCGCCCCCACTCCCTCGTCCCCCCAGCGCCCTCCATCCCCGCGCCCCCCAGCGCCCTCCATCCCCGCGGCCCCCAGCGCCCTCCATCCCCTCGCCCCCCAGCGCCCTCCATTCCCTCGCCCCCCAGCGCCCTCCATCCCCTCGTCCCCCCCAGCGCCCCCACTCCCTCTTCCCCCCAGCGCCCTCCATCCCCTCGTCCCCCCCAGCGCCCCCACCCCCTCATCCCCCCAGCGCCCTCCATCCCCTCGTCCCCCAGCGCCCCCACCCCCTCGCCCCCCCGGTGCCCCCCCCCCCGCTCCCCAGCGTCCCCCACCCCCTCGCCCACCCCCCAGCGCCCCCCGCCCCCTCGCGAGCTCCCCCCCTCGCGCCCTCGCCCCCCGGCCCCCCGCCCCCCTCCCGGGCCCGCCGCCCTCGAGGCCCCCGCACGTGGCGGGCTCCCGGGAAAGGCGCTAACGGCTCAGCGGGGCCCGCGGGGCGGGGAGATGGCGTCGGCGGCCCGGCCCCCCGAGCCGGAGGAGTCGGTCGGAACCGGCAGGCCCGGCAGGAGAGGCGCCCAGGGGCTGCCCGCGCCCCCCGGGGACTCGCTGGCGGTGGGGACCCTGAGGGGCGCCGCGGCCCCGGCGCGGTCGGTGGTGGCGTCGCCGCGGCCCGGGAAGGGGAAGGCGGGCCGGGAGGCGGCGCGGCGGCGGCTGCAGCTCCCTCCAGCCTCTCAGGCCGAGGCCCGGGCCGCGGGGGCGGCGGGGGCGGCGGCGGAGGAGGAGGAGGAGCAGGCGGCGGAGGCCGAGGAGCCGCTTGTGTCGGTGCCCCAGGAGGAGGAAGAGGAGGCGCAGCCGCTGCCCCCGGTCTGCGTGTCCCCCATGAGGGGGATGTGGCGCGACGAGAAGGTGGTGCTGTACTGCGACCAGGTGCTGCAGGGCTGCAAGGTGAGGGTTACCGCGGCGCTGGGTCCGCTCACCACTGTCGGTGGGGGCAGCCCTGCTGGAGCAGTTGCCGGGCTTTTGGCAGCTTCCAAGGGGTGACAATCTGATCGGTGATGGATCAGTTATCAGTGCCCAGGCTTGCCTCTTGGATCCATAGGTCTTATCAGTGCCCAGGGTTGCCTCCTGGATCCATAGGCCTTATCAGTGCCCAGGCTTGCCCCTTGCATCGATAGGCCTTATCAGTGCCCAGGGTTGCCTCTTGGATCCATAGGCCTCACCAGTGCCCAGGGTTGCCTCCTGGATCCATAGGCCTCACCAGTGCCCAGGGTTGCCTCTTGGATCCATAGGCCTCACCAGTGCCCAGGGTTGCCTCTTGGATCCATAGGCATCAGCAGTGCCCAGGGTTGCCTCCTGGATCCATAGGCCTCACCAGTGCCCAGGGTTGCCTCTTGGATCCATAGGCCTCACCAGTGCCCAGGGTTGCCTCTTGGATCCATAGGCCTCACCAGTGCCCAGGTTTGCATCTTAGTTTTCTCATTTAACGATGTATGCCCACACATAAGGATGCGATGACTTAGCAGCGACTTTGACCTGACAGTACTGCACAGGTCTACACGCCATGGCTGTGGAATCCTGTTTCGTATACAAGATAACGTACCTTGTAACACTCTGTAGAGCAAATACCAGATGTTTCTAGCCTATTTTTAAAAAAATTATAGTGGAAGAATATGTGTATAAAGATATTGGTTGCAATGATGTTTGTTAGAATTAAAAATTAGAGGGATCCCTGGGTGGCGCAGCAGTTTGGCGCCTGCCTTTGGCCCAGGGCGCGATCCTGGAGACCCAGGATCGAATCCCACGTCGGGCTCCTGGTGCATGGAGCCTGCTTCTCCCTCTGCCTATGTCTCTGCCTCTCTCTCTCTCTGTGACTATCATAAATAAATGAAAAGATTAAAAAAATATATTTAAAAAAAAAGAATTAAAAATTAGAAACTAGGGACTCCTGAGTGGCTCAGCGGTTGAGCGTCTGCCTTTGGCTCAGGGCGTGATCCCCGTCTGGAGTGGAGTCCCGCATGGGGCTCCCTGTAAGGAGCCTGCTTCTCTCCCTGCCTGTCCCTGCCTCTCTGTGTCTCCTGAATAAATAAATAAATAAATAAATAAATAAATAAATAAATAAATATCTTTAAAAAAAATTAGAAACTAAATTTCTGACTGTGGGGGTAGTAAAGAATGTGTGGTGGCAGCATATAGTGGAGAGACCCAGGCAGAGTAAAAATGAGGTTTTCAAGAACGTTAGTTATGCTTATCCTTTAAGGTTAAAAAACATGCCCCAGGAGACAAAACCAAACACGATTTATATGTATGGATGAATACATACATAGAAAAGTGACTGGAAGGAAGTAGCAACAATGGTTATTTTGGCTGTCAGGATCAGAAGTGGTTTTGGTTTTCCTTACATTTTGTGCATTTCCTTACATTTTCTGCAGGTGAACTGTATTTTATAATTGGACGAAAATTTTTTTAAGAACACAGTTACCATAAAACTAGGACAGTATTAATGGCCAACTTATATCTGATACTGAGAGTTGGAGGAGATGAAGTCTCCAAAAGGCAACTGAAAAACGTTTATGTAAATTTTTGTGCCATTAATCAGACAGGCTCTTAAGGACTGTGTTTCACAATAGCTTACATTATTATCCTTGAGGTAGCTGGATTTAAATTTTAAAAATCAAATGGACAGTATTTGTTGAATGCTTAGCATGCTCATTTGCTTTATACAATGAGGTGCTATTTTAAATTTTTATGTAGTGTCTTATTTTTTTTTAAATTTTTTATGTACTGTTTTAAATAGTTATCATATCTTTAAAGTTCAGAAAAAATAATTGCTGTTTTTAAATATTATAATTACCATTTTTAAATGTATAATTACAGTTCTTTCTCCTCAGTGGATTAATAAAACAAATTACTTAAATATAAATAAGTACATGTCTTAGCACTGAATTACTCTGTTGAGTGAATGGATCTCTTTTAAGTTTTTAATGTTTATGATATTTTCCAGCAAACATAGATTCAATTTATAAAAGTATATAATTTTATACAACTTACCTATATTTTTTTCTTTTGCTAGGCAGAAGATGCTGATGAGGCTATGAGTAAATATCTATCAGAAAAATTAAAGTTGAAAGACAGATGGCTTGGAGTCTGGAAGACTAACCCTGAGTTATTCTTTGTGAAATATGAAGAAGCTTCTATCCCTTTTGTTGCTATACTGGTTGAGGTAAATAATTTTTACCTGATCTTTGTTCTTTTGAGTGAAATTACCAGTTCTTTTTAACACTAAAATATGGCATTACTGATTTGGGGCTTTGACTCTTAAACGGAGATTGATTGACAAAAGGTTATGTCTATTTTAAGTTTCTAAGCAAATTAATAGTGTAAAAAGAAGGGATATTAGCATCCATTTACCTGTGCACAGTTAATTATTAAATGGAATCTAGTGTATCAGACAGTATTTATTAGTTTAATTTTAGTTACTCAAATAACAGAAGTACATTTCTTTAAAATTAGTAACTTAGGCTTTAACAGACTTGGGGCTTCTTTTTCTATCACTTTAATCTTCATTTATCTGTGAAGATAAATTACCAGGTTTAGTTAGATTAAGACAGAAAAAGTGGATCAGAAAACTATTGGTGGGTGCCTGGGTGGCTAAGCAACTAAGTGTTTGTCTTTGGGTCAGGTCATGATCCTGGGGTCCTGGGTTGAGTCCCACATCAGGCTCCTGCTCTGTGGGGAGCCTGCTTGTTCCTCTGCCTCTCCGTCTCATGAATAAATAAATAAAATCTTAAAAAAAAAAAGAAGAAAACTATTATTTTCTTTCCATGAAAAGTATCCTTTTAGTATAATACATCAACTTTCAAGCATTCATCCTATAACATTTTACTTTTTTAGGTCTATAGGTTAAATGTGGCATATTTAATGTCATAAATTTGATTCCCTTAAAGATTAATTATCCTTGTGTATACATTAATATCTATAATCACAAATGGTATCCCTGCCACAGATATCTCAAATCTATTGTTTTGGTCACAAGAAAAATTTGAAGTTCATTACATTGCACACTACCTGAAAACAATTCAGTTCCATTTCCGTGGAAAAGTAAGTTAGTGGTATTTTTACAGATAAAAATTGGCATATTTTTGATCATAGAGACTATACAAAAAATATAATAGAGACTTGAGATTAATTTTTCAATAATATTCTGTGTTTAGTGTTTCTTTGAGGTTTGCTCAATTTCAGGTTTTGAGTAGCCTTTCCCTGGAACTTTCATAACTTCTCTGGACCTTTTTTCATGTAAGAGGAGGTGTACTATGTGGGTATCTTTAACATTTGGGGGGGGGGATTTTTTTAGTCAAGTTTTATGTGGAAGCCTGACAGACATCATACGTTAAAGCAGGACATTTCTGACTGAAATGAAGGGAATGGGTTTTCTCCCAATACCTCATGATAGCCCCTATACTCCATAAAACATTAAAAGATCCTTAAAGTTGTGTGAAAACTCACTGGATTAGATTATCTAGAAATTCTACCAAGTTCTAAGATTTAATATGCAACATATTGATTATTTGCTCTTTCTTACTCCTAAAATAACAAGATTACAGATAGATTGCTTTAGAATCCTCTAGAGATTGCCAATGTTCTTTAAACACTAGAAAGGTAGGAAGAAAAGGGGTGAACAGAGGGAAAATAGTATATTGGAAGATTCTAACTCTTTGAATTATGTGGCAGTCAAACTAGCTCTTTGGACCTCTGAAGGTAGCACTGCACAATTCAGACATTGTTTTGTCTGCCTCTGCTTCTTAAGTCTTACTTGGATTAAAGTATCAGCAGTTGCTATATGATGCTCCTTGTTCTGAAGTCACAATAATTTATTTCTATGGACCTCATTCTCTTTTTATTTAGGTCCTCAATTAGTTTTCTATTGCTGTTGAAAGAATTTACCATAAGGTTTGGTGGCTTAAGCAATACAAAATTTATTATCTTACAATTCTATAGAAAAAAATCTGACATGGGCCCAGTGAGCTAATATCAAGATGCAGACAAGGCTGCATTCCCTTCTGGAGGCTCTAGGGGAAAATCTCTTTCCTTGCCTTTTCTACATTCTGGCCCCCTTCCTCCATCTTCAAAGTCTGTCTTTCTTCTTTCTTTTCTTTCTTTCTTTTTTTTTTTTTTTCTTTCTTTCTTTCTTTTTAAGATTTTATTTATTTGTTCACGAGACACACACAGAGAGAGAGAGAGAGAGAGAGGCAGAGACACAAGCAGGCTCTATGCAGGGAGCCTGACATGGGACTGGATCCTGGGTCTCCAGGATCACACCCTGGGCCGAAGGCAGGGGCTAAACTGCTGAGCCACCCAGGCTGCCCCAAAGTCTTTCTTAGACTATCTGTCTGGTTCTTTGCAGGCTGGAAAAGTACATGTCTTTTAAGATTCATGATTAGAATGGGCCCAACTGGGTAATTCAGGATAACTTCCCATCTCAACTCCTTAACCTTAATCACATCAGCAGAGTTCCTTTTACCATGTCGAATAATATTAATATATTCACAGGTTCCAAGGCTAAAGGCATGAATATCTTTGAGGGCCATTATTCTGCCTGCTGCAGGTTCACAACAATAACAAAGAAAAGTTTGGAAATATTTGATTGGAAGGAAATCTAGCATATCCTTAATCTTGGTTACAAAGTGGTCCAGAAATTAAGGAAACTTTTTATAACCTCCGTAGAAAGCAGTTTGCCAAAATACATTAGGAATTTTAATGTAGTTCACTCATTTTATGTCAGTTATCTCAATAAAGCTTGAAAAAAAATAAAAATAACAAAAATAGACTCCCCTGCACAGAATAATAAATGAAAATGGAAAAGTTCACTTAACTTCTAGAAATTTATTCTACAGAAATCAGAAATGCAGAAAAAGATTTATATATTGAATGTTCACAGTGATATTTATAAAATTAAAGATTGATAATACCATACAGCTTTAATAATGAGATGCTGGTCAAATAAATGATGATATATCCATAAAATAGAATATTATATAGTCATAAAAATTATGTTAAAAAAACTTTTCATGATTAAGAAAGTGGTCATTGGGGCAGCCCCAGTGGCGCAGCGGTTTAGCGCCGCCTCAAGCCCAGGGTGTGATCCTGGAGTCCCGGGATCGAGTCCCACGTTGGGCTTCCTGTGTGGAGCCTGCTTCTCCCTCTTCCTGTGTCTCTGCCTCTCTCTCGCTCTCTCTGAATAAATAAATAAATAAATCTTTAAAAAAAAAAAAGGAAAGTGCTCATTGTGTATTTAATAAAAGATTATAGAACTAGATATGCAGTATGATCCAATTATGTAAATTATATAAGTACATAGGAATAAAACTGGAAGATAAAAAGGTTAAGGTTAATGGTGGTTGGCTATTCTGTTGATAAGATTATGGTTGATTTTTAAACATTTTTAAACAAAGAGCATGTTTAGTCACTATCAATAAACTTAGAGAATCTATTTTTTTTAGTTTTATTCAAATTCTAGTTAGTTAACATTTAGTGTAATATTAGTTTCAAATGTACAATATGGTGATTCAACACCTCCATACAGTACCCAATGCTCACTACAGTGCACTCTTTAATCCCCATCACCTATTTAACTCATCCCCCCAGCTACCTATCCTCAGTAACCATCAGTTTGTTCTCTATAGTTAAGAGTCTGTTTCTTAGTTTGCCTCCCTCCATCTTCCCCCACCTCCTTTGCTTGTTTTGTTTGTTAAATTCCAAATATAAGTGAAATCATATGGTGTCTGTCTTTCTCTAACTTATTTTACTTAGCGTTGTGCTCTCTAGCTTCATTCATGTCCTTGCAAAATGGCAAGATTTTGTTCTTTCTTATGGCCAATGTGTCATTGTGTATATATACCACATCATTTTTATCCATTCATCAATTGATGGATGCTTGGGCTATTTCTATAATTTGGCTATTATAGATAATGCTGCTGTAAACATCGGAGTTCGTGTATCCCTTTGAATTAGTATTTTTGTATTCTTTTGGGTACTTAGTATTATTTACTAAATTACCCAGCAATTGCTGGATCATAGAGTAGTTCTATTTTTAACTTTTTTGAGGAAACTCCATACTGTTTTCTAGAGAGGCTGCACCAGTTTGCATTCCTATCAACAGTGCACAAGGATTTCCCTTTCTCCATATCCTCACTAACACCTGTTATTTCTTGTGTTGTTGATCTTAGCCCTTCTGACAGGTGTGAGGTGATATCTCACTGTAGTTTTGATTTACATTTCCCTGATGATCAGTGATATTGATGAAAAGACACATCTTTTCTGTTGGCCATCTGGATATCATCTTTGGAAAAACGTCTATTCATGTCTTCAGCCCGCCCCCCCCTTTTTAAAAAGATTTTATTAGTCATGAGAGAGAGAGGGGGGCAGAGACACAGGCAGAGGGAGAAGCAGGCTCCACGTAGGGAGCCCGACAGGGGACTCCATCCTGCCTTCTGCCCAGGGTGTGATCCTGGAGACCCGGGATCAAGTCCCATGTCGGGCTCCCTGCATGGAGCCTGCTTCTCCCTCTGCCTCTGTGTGTGTGTGTGTGTGTGTGTGTGTATCTGTCATGAGTAAATAAATAAATCTTTAAAAAAAATTTTTTTTAATAAATAAAAAATAAATAAAAAGTCCCCCACTCCTAAAGGCCTGCTTTCTCTAGTCAAAGGACCAGGAAAGGGGCAACACCACAGGAAAAAAAAAAAACCCAAACCTGCTGTCCCTCTTTCCCCACTGCAGGAAAAGACCAAGTGAAGAACCTAGGCTTCCACTCTTGTTAAGTTGTAACAAGGCACACTAACCCCAATGCCAAAGTGGTGTTAGAGAAGACCTAGTGGGGAGAAAATGGGGAGCTGAGTGATAAAGAACTTCTCCCACCCCCCTGTTATCAATGTAGACTACATGGGAAGACTGGACTACCACCCCCACCAGTAAGGGGAGACTCCTTCCACTTCCTGGAGCAGTGGTGTCAGAAAAGATCTAGTAGAGAATCAGGACTCCACCCTACTGTGATGTCAATGGAAACAACATGGGGAGCAGAAATGAGATGCTCCTCTCTCTCCAAGCTAGGGGGAAGTGTCAGTAGAGATCTCATGTTGAACCTGAACTCCTACTCCAGAATAGCAGTAAAGAAGAAATACCTCTCCCCATTCCTACAGTCAACAGACACTGGAGAATCTGGACTTCACTCCCCATCTGGCAGTAACAGGGTGGAAACTTCCTTTTTATGCCATATTGGTGTCAGAAGAGGACTGATGAAATAAAAGATTTAAATAAGGTCAAGAATCTCATGACATAATATTCAAAATGTCTAGATTTAAATAGAAAATCACTTGTTATCTCTTCTCAATCCCTTGTAAGAATTAGAATAACCTCAACTTGAATGAGATAAAACAATAGACACCAACACTGAGGTAACCTAGATGTTAGATTTACCTGACAAGGACTTTATTATTTTTTTTAAGATTTTATTTATTTATTCATGAGAGACACAGAGACAGAGAAAGGCAGAGAGACACAGGCAGAGGGAGAAGCAGGCTCCATGCAGAGAGTCCGACATGGGACTCCATCCCAGGTCTCCAGGATCACACCCTGGGCTGAAGGGGTTGCTAAACCGCTGAGCCACCCGGGCTGCCCACTGACAAGGACTTTAAAGCAACCACTATAAAAATGCATTACTGAGCATTTATGAGTGCATGTGAAACAAATGAAAAAATAGGAAGTCTCAGCAAAAACAAAGTTTTAGAACTAGAATAATACAGTAACTGAAAAAAACTCAAAAGGATGTGCTGAACAACAGAATGAAGACAGAGGGAACAATCAGCAAACTTGACAATAGAAAGTTAGAAATTATCTAATTGAACACCAGAAGGAATAGACTGGAAAACAAAATGAACAGAGCTGCAGGGACATGTTGGGCTATAACAAAAGACCCAACATTCATGTCTTCTGAGTCCCAGAAAAAGAGAAGAAAAGATGTGGCTGAAAAAAACTTTTGAATAAAATAATGGCTGAAATATCCTGAATTTGGCAAAAAGACATAAAATGTACAGATTTAAGAAGCTGAATGGTAGTATCCTACTGAGCAGGGAGTAAGTCAAAGTTTACTGGTACTGAATGTTAGGATCCTCTTCCTTCTATTCTGACTCTGCTTCTAGCGTACAGGCAGTTAAGGCATATCCCTTTAGGCATGAGATTTGGAAGATTTTTCTATGTTCAGCTCAAAAGAAAAGACCTAAAGATAATTGGCATATTGAGTTCCTATGGAAAGAGCCAGTGCAGAATATCCTGCATTTACAGATAGAACATCCATACTTGTTCCACCCATATACACAGACCTCTTTTTTTTTTTTAAGATTTTATTTATTCATGAGAGAGAGAGAGAGAGAGAGAGAGAGAGAGAGAGAGAGGCATAGAGAGAAGCAGGCTCCATGCAGGGAGGCCAATGTGGGACTCGATCCCGGGATTCTAGGATCACGCTCTGGGCCGAAGGCAGGCGCTAAACCATTGAGCCACCCAGGGATCCCCAGACCTCTTTTTTAATGCTCCACCTTTTAATATGAGCAGACAGCCAAGGATCACCAGATATCTAAAGAAACTCTAATAAAAAAAAATAGTTAAAACAGCAGAAAAGGGATCCCTGGGTGGCGCAGCGGTTTGGCGCCTGCCTTTGGCCCAGGGCGCGATCCTGGAGACCCCGGATCAAATCCCACGTCGGGCTCCCGGTGCATGGAGCCTGCTTCTCCCTCTGCCTGTGTCTCTGCCTCTCTCTCTCTCTCTCTCTCTGTGTGACTATCATAAATAAATAAAAATTAAAAAAAATAAAATAAAAATAAAACAGCAGAAAAGACATTTTGAAGAAACAAATGATAAGGAGAAGGAAATGTGTATATATATATATATATATATATATATATATATACACACACACACACACACACACACATTAAAAACCTATTAATATTCTCAGAAGTAAAAGACAAGTCATCCATGAACTGGGACCTATTCTAAAAAAATAGAAGGAGAAGGAAAGCTTTCAAATTCGTTCTATGAGGCCAGCATTACTCCAATACTAAAACCAGCTACCAAAACACTGCCAAAAAAGAGAGGGAGAGAACTGTAGGCCAATATCTCTGATGGGCATAGATGCAAAAATACTCAACAAAATTTTAGCAAACTGAATCCAACAGTACATTAAGAAAATTACTCACCATAACCAAGTGGGACTTATTCTTGGGATGCAAAGGTAGTTGAGTATTCACAAATCAATTAATGTGATACATAACATCAACAAGACAAAGGATAAAAACCATATGATCATTTCAGTAGATGCAGAAAAAAGCATTTGACAAAGCACAACATCCATTCCTGATTTTTAAAAAATACCCTCAACAAAGTAGGTTTGGAGGGAATATCCTGTAACACAATAAAAGCTATATATGAAAAACCCAGAGCTAATATCATACTCACTGGTGAAAAACAGCCTTTCCCAACTAAGGTCAGGAGCAAGACAAGAATGTCCACTGTCACCACTTTTATTCAACATAGTACTGGAAGCCCTAGCCACAGCAGTCAGACAAGAAAAAGAAATAAAAGGCATCCTGGGGATCCCTGGGTGGCTCAGCAGTTTGGTGCCTGCCTTTGGCCCAAGGCACGATCCTGGAGTCCTGGGATCAAGTCCCACATCGGGCTCCCTGCATGGAGCCTGCTTCTCCCTATGCCTGTGTCTCTGCCTCTCTCTCTATGTCTATCATAAATAAATAAATAAATCTTTTAAAAAAATAAAATAAAAGGCATCCAGATAGGTAAGAAAGAAGTAAAACTTTCACTATTTGCAAATACTGTGTATAGAAAATCCTAAAGATTTCACCAAAATACTAAAACTGGTAAATGAATTCAGTAAAGTTGCAGGATACAAAACCTGTATGCAGAAATTCATTGCATTTCTATACACTACTTAGCAGAAAGAGAAATTAAGAAACCCCTTCATTTCAATTACACCAAAAATAATAAAATCCTTAGGAATAAACTTAACCAAGGAGGTGAAATACCTGTACTCTGAAAACTATAAAACACTGATGAAAGAAATTGAAGACAACACAAAGAAATGGAAACATATTCCATGTTTAGGGATTGGGAGGACAAATATTGTTAAAATGTCCACACCATCCAAAGCAATATGCAGATTTATTGCAATCCCTATCAAAATACCAATAACATTTTTCACAGAACTAGAACAAATCATCCTAAAATTTGTATGAAACCACAAAAGAACCCAAATAGCCAAAGCAGTCTTGAAAAGGAAGAACAGAACTGGAAGTATGACAATCTAAGATTTCAAGATATACTACAAAACAGTAGTAATCAAAACAATGCGGTACTGGCACAATAACAGACACATAGATCAGTGGAACAGAATAGAAAACCCAGAAATAAATCCATAACCATCTGGCCAATTTATCTTCAACAAAGGAGGCAAGAATATGCAACAGGAAAGAGACAGTCTCTTTAACGAATGATATTGGGAAAACTGGACAGCCACATGCAAAAGAGTGAAACCAGGCCACATTCTTACAGCATACACAAAAAGAAATTCAAAATGAATTAAAGATCTAAATGTGAAACCTGAAATCATAAAAATCCTAAAAGAGAATACAGGCAGAAATTTATCTGCTATCGCCATAGCAACATTTTTCTAGATATGTCTCCTGAGACAAGAGAAACAAAAGCAAGAATAGGCAACTAGGACTAAATCAAGATAAAAAACTTCGGCACAGAAAAGGAAACAAGCAACTAAAATACAACTTGTAGAATGGGAGAAGATATTTGCCAATGATATATCTGATAAAAGGTTAGTATCCAAAATAGAAAAGAAATTATACAACTCAACAGCTCAAAACAATCAAATTTAAAAACGGGCAGAAGACATGAACAGACATTTCTCCAAAGAAGACATCCAGATGGCCAACAGACACATGAATAGTTGCTCAAACTGATCATCAGGGAAATGCAAATCAAAACTACAATGAGGGATCCCTGGGTGGCGCAGCGGTTTGGCGCCTGCCTTTGGCCCAGGGCGCGATCCTGGAGACCCTGGATCGAATCCCACGTCGGGCTCCCGGTGCATGGAGCCTGCTTCTCCCTCTGCCGGTGTCTCTGCCTCTCTCTCTCTCTCTGTGACTATCATAAATAAATAAATAAAAAAAAATTAAAAAAAAAAAACAAAACTACGATGAGATATCACCTCACCTTGGCTAATGGCTAAAATGTCAAATGGCTAAAATAAAAAACACGAGAAACAATAGGTGTTAGTGAGGATATGGAGAAAGGGAAACCCTTGTACACTCTTGGTAGGAATGCAAACTGGTACAGCCATTAGAAGATTGTATGGAGGTTCCTCAAAAAATTAAAAATAGAACTAGTGATCTAGCAGTCACACTACTGGGTATTTACTCAAAGAATACAAAAATACTAATTTGAAAAGGATACATGCACCCTATGTGTATTGCAGAATTATTTACAATAACTATAGAAGTAGTCCAAGTATGCAGTGATAGATGAATGGATTAAGACAATGTGGTATATATATTTACAATGGAATATTGTTCAGCCACAAAAAAGAATGAAATCTTATTTGCAACAACATGGATGGATTTAGAGAGTATAATGCTAAGTGAAATAAGTCAGAGAAAGATGAATACTACATGATTTTACTCATATGTGGAATTTAAGAAAGAAAACAAAAGAGACAAACCAAAAAACAAACTTTCAAGTATAAAGAATAAACAGATGGTTACCAGAAGGGAGTTTGGGTAGGGGGATGGGTGAAATAGGTGGAGAGGATTAAGACTTAATCGTGATGAACTCTGAGTAATATATGGAATTGTTGAATCACTATACTGTACAGTGATATAATGTTAGTAACTACACTGGAACTTTAAAAAAAGGAAGACAGAAATAAGGTTTGAAAAAATTGTGTTATTTTATTTAATATTGATCTATAATTACTTTGTGGTAAAGAGATCTTCAAATTTAAAAGAAGAAACTTTGTAAGTAGATCATGTGTGAGGAAAATATCTTTGTCGTTCATTTTGATTTGTAATTACATATTTTATAATATTTATCTTAGGTAACTTGTAAACCACGCCAAAGCTCATCATCTTGTTTCAAAGTTAGTGTATCTCTTGCTGAGCCTTTTTCTTCTAACATTGCAAATATTCCAAGGGGTTTGGTCAATGAGATTTTGGAAGAACTGGAGCATAGTGTGCCTCTCTTGGAAGTGTATCCTGTTGAAGGACAAGATTCCGATATACATGATATTGCTTTGGCCTTGGAAGTTGTAAGGTATTAGACCTTTTCACCTCTTAAAGTTATGATATTCAAAAAGTTAATATGTAAGTATATAAGCACTTTATAAATAGTTATAGATTTAATTTTTCTCACTGCTGAATTCAATTTGTCCTTTTTAAAGTTTATTTATTTATTTTAAGTAATCTCTACACCTAACATGGGGCTCGAACTCATGACTGAGATCAAGAGTCACATATTCCACTGACTGAGCCAGATAGGTGTCGATTTTAATGAACATATTTATAACTCTTAACATTCTCCTGCAGAAGTATTATATATGGGCAATGAAAAGTTTGCCATTTTTTGATCTTGCATTTTCAAAAATTGATTTAAAAAGTTCTAGAGATAAGTAACACTAAATTTTGTTCATATTTAAGCATCTTAAATATATTACATTTTATGTTTCACATGTAAGGACATTACAAATACTAGATGTCATCATCCACATTATGATTGCTTCTTAAGGTGATACAATTTGAGAGAAGTTATCCATAAACATAATTCAGAATTTTAGGGGCATGTTTTTTTCTTTTTCTTTTCCTTTTCTTTCTTTCTTTTTTTTTTTTTTTTTTAAGATTTTACTTATTCATGAGAGACACACAGAGAGAAGCAGGAGACATAGGCAGAGGGAGAAGCTGGCTCCCTATGGGGAGCCTGTTGTGGGACTTGATCCCCAGGCCCCAGGATCATGCCCTGAGCCAAAGGCAGACACTCAACCACTGAGCCTCCCAGGAATGCCCATATTTTTGTTTTTCTAATACTTCCCCAGAATATACAAATTTGATTATACCTGAAGTATTATTTCTGGGGTGCCTGGGTGGCTCAGTCGGTTAAGCATCTGCCTTTGGTTAGATCATGATCCCAGTGTCCTGGGATTGAGCCCCACTTCAGGCTCTTTGCTCAGTAGGGAGCCTGCTTCTCCCTCTTCTCCCTCTGTTCGTCCCCCACCTCATCTCTCTCTCTCAAATAAATAAATAAAATTTTAAGTATTATTTCTTTGTTGAACAAAACAGCCAAATCTATGAAATTTGGAACCTGCATTTTACATTCCCACTTCAAGAAACATGATCTGTAGCAACCTTCAATAGAATGTAGGTCATCTTGGGATGCCTGGGTGGCTCAGCCGTTAAGCATCTGCCTTTAGCTCAGGCCATGATCCTGAAGCCCCAGGATCAAGTCCCATGTCGGGCTCCCTGTGAGGGAGCCTGCTTCTCCCTCTACCTGTATCTCTCTGGGTCTCTCATAAATAAATACACAAAATCTTAAAAAAAAAAAAAAAAAAAAAGAATGTAGATCACCCAATTTTTAAAGGTTTGATTTTAATATTAGTTCACTGAAAGGTCATTTACAAATATTTTTCTTAGAATTCATATAAAGAATTCTGACATGAGAATGTCTTTAATTATATACATATTATTGGCTCTTTTTGATCACTTTTACATTATTTTCATTCATCATAGGTTTTTTTATGACTTTCTTTGGAGAGACTGGGATGATGAAGAAAGTTGTGAGAATTACACTGCTTTAATTGAAGAAAGAATTAATTTGTAAGTATAGTTAAAAGCTAATTTAGCACATTTTATAAGATAAACATGGTAATTATATTGATACTTTTCAGGTGGTGTGATATACAAGATGGAACCATACCTGGTCCTATTGCACAACGTTTCAAAAAAACTTTGGAGAAATATAAGAACAAGCGTGTTGAGCTCATTGAGTATCAGAGTAATATTACAGAAGATCCATCTGCAGCAGAGGCCGTTGAATGCTGGAAAAAATACTATGAGATAGTAATGCTCTGTGGATTATTGAAAATGTGGGAAGATTTACGTCTCCGGTAATAATACTCTATTTTAAACAAAAAAATTACATGGTTATTTTTTTATCATATTACTTAACTTAGGATATATGTTACCCTGACTGAAGTAGATTATAAAATTAGATGTCCAATTTTTGAGATAAGAACAAAGTGCAACTATCAGTATTAGAAAATCATTTTTATATAACTGAATTCAATGAAATCATTGGCTTTTTGGATTAAAAAATATTATCAATCTAGTTCTTTCCTTATCTTTCATTTTTACATTCTTGATTTTGGCCAAAGCCTAAGAAAAGAGGAGGGAGAGCTCCACCACATATAATATACAAAGTAAAGAGAAAGTTGAATAATTTGGCTGCCTCTTAATTTCTTTTTTCTCACAGATATTGATAAGTTGTTTTTATAATAAATAAAACAATGTGGATTTAACCAGCATCATTCTCCATAATACTTCAAAATGTCTTAAAATGTTTTTACATTACTATGCAGTAAAGTATATATTTCTGTCCTTGTTTTAGATAGAGAGGAAACAGGAATTCTTGCCCATGGTTTCAAAATTAAAGGAAAATTTTGAATGGAGCCAAAGGACATCTGACTATTTCATACTAGATTGTTAAACCTCTTTATGTTCCACCTTTACACGTTCTTTGCCTTAGGAATTCTGAGCCACATTTTATTTGTCCAACAATTAACTGTTAGCCTAAATCTTTTCTTTTTGTATTTTCTTTCAAATTTCACTTATTTTTTTAATCATTAAGAATCTCATTTCAGTGCCTATTTTTGATGTTACTGGGATTCTTGTGTAACGAAGCCTTGGGATTACTTTGGGAAATCGGTATAGATAAGATTTTTGAAATCTATTTATCTAGAAATTCAGAGTCAACAAAAGTTGAATTTGAATACAACTTATCATTATTAGACTTCAGATTCTAATAGCATGGGACAACGTGGGGTTCTCTCATCTTAAAAGTTAAATCACAGAGAATCTAGGTCTGGGAGTGGTGGAGTAAGGTAACTGGTCAAACCTTTGCATAGATAACAATTATAAAATTTGGACAAAAATATATTAAAAGCATCCAGCTATTTGAAGGCACTGTAAAATAACCAAAGTAGGCAACAAGCCTTGAAATATACCCTTGGGTAAGAAATGGGAATTTGTGGCTTTTCAGTATGAGAGTGATCACCAGGTTTTATAGTTTTGGTAGCAAAAAATGCAGTCCAACTATTTCAAGATGGCAAAGCACAGAGTTCAAAGCTGGCAGAACAGCTGGAAATATAGGCGGGGTATCCTGAAAGAAGACAGTTGCAAAAAGGGCCAGATCCAGAATTTGAGCATAAACTCTGCTCAAATTCTTGACTGACCACTAAACTATACTAGCATTGGTGGGGGAGAGAAATTGGGGAACGATGCTTTTTTAAAAAGTCTGTAGTTGAAGCGTGGAAGTCGAGAGAACTAAACAGATATATCAGCTGATTTTGAGCCCAGACAAGTTACCTGCCTGCTAGAATACAAGACTAACAATCCTTAGAAGAACACAACACAATCTAAAGTTATGAGAATGTATTTTCCAATGTCTCCAGTGTTCAACCAAAAAATTTATGGGCATGGAAAGAAACCAGAAAATTAGATCCATTCCCAGGGAAAAAGATAGTTAATATAATCTGACTCTGAGTGGGCTCAGATGTTAAGATTTTCAGACAAGACTTCAAAGCAGCTAGTATAAATATGTTCAACAAATTATAGGAAAACTTGGAATTAATAAGTGGACAGAGAATCTCAACAGAGAAATGGAAACTAAAAAACAAATACTTTCAGATGCAGCTCTGACATGTAAACAGCTTGTTAGTTATCACTCACATCCTTAAGACAAGAAAAAAGGTGAACAAAACTTAAAATGATGTTCTTGGACCCATAAGAAAACTAAGGTCATAGGGCAAACTGCCACCTTGAAATCTGGAGAGAGAAGTAAATTCAGAATCACAACCAGGATCTCCTTACCTGGAACAGATAATCCCCTAGAGCCATAAACTGTAAGAACACAAATGGTAATTTTGATAAACTGCTGGAGGTTGAGTATGGACTAGTATGCAAGTGAGAAATTCCTGGAGGGATGCATTTCCTAGCGAGACACCCCACATCTCTGTGGGGGTTTTGCCTCCAGGAATCTCTCTAGGTTCTCTGGTGAGAGCCAAGAAAAATCCCATTATGCCTCTAGTTGGGGATGGGAAAAGTTAATATTGTGAAATATACCCAGAGCATCTCCATGACAAAGATTCATTCACCAGAGGAAAAGATTACCATAGCATCTTCCCATCTAGGGGAGAAGGGTATTTCCTTGACTCCAGCCTCTTCTAGCCTTTCTTCCTATCTGGGAAGAGGAGGGCACTACGAAACTTGTAAAGATCACAGTCCAGGGACATAGACGCACTAAAAGACTAATAAGAACAATTCCTCTCCATTATACCTTCCAACCACACCAGTTAGGCTCCAGTATAATAACTGGATTATAGCTAAAAGAACAAGACACAAAAGGAGGAGTTTTTAGGGAAGCTCAAAGGCAACAGAGGAGACACAAATAATGGAAACCATAGGAATGTAAGGTGTCTGACACCTACAGCTATAGCAAACATTAAACACAGTTGACTTCCTGGCTAGATTAATATAAAACCTCACTCTAAAAGCCTGTTTACTTTAGTTTCTAGTCAATGCATCATGGTTGGCTTTCCACAAAATATTATAAAACATACTTGAAGGCAAGAAAAAAACTAAGCTTAAAGAGAGAAAGTAAGCATCAGAACCAGACTCAATTATGATTTTGGAATTAGATGGAATTTAAAATACCTAACTGATGTTAGTCTAATGAAAATGGGACACAAAATGTAAGAACAGATAATGTAAACATAAGATGGAAACTCTAAGGATGAATTAAAAGAAACTGCTAGTGGGATGCCTGAGTGGCTCACCAGTGCACCTGTGGCTCACCAGTGGCTCACCTCTGCATTTGGCTCAGGGCATGATCCTTGGGTCCTGAGATAAAGTTCCACATTGGACTTCCTGCAGGAAGCCAGCTTCTCCCTCTGCCTATGTCTCTGCCTCTCTCTCTCTGTCTCTCATGAATAAATAAATAAATAATAATAAATGCTAGAAATAAAAAACACTAAATAAAAATGAGACTTTTGATGGGTTAACTAATAGATGGAATGAAACTGAGGAAAGAATCAGTGAGCTTGAAGGTATGTCAGCAGGATCTTTTCAAACTGAAATGCAAAGAAAAAAAAGAATGAAAAAACAAAACATCCAAGGACTGTGGGACCATTTCAAAAGGTGCAGCATATGTGTAATTGGAATGCCAGAAGAGAAAAAGAGCAAATGCAGCCGAAGAAATATTTAAATTAATAATGGTGAGAATTTTCCACAATTAAATGCAGACAACAAACCATAGATCTATGAAGCTCAGAGCACACCAAGCAGGATAAATACCAAAAAATTCTATACATTAGCATATCATATTCAAACTGAAGACAACTATAAAAAAGGAGGGGGTGGGTGGGGAGGAAATGCTTATCTATAGGTGAACAAGAATAAGAATTACAACAGACTTCTTATAAGAAACTATGCAAACAAGATGAAAAGAGTGAAATATTCAAAGTGTTGAAAGAAAACTACCAACCTGGAATTCTATGTATGCAGTGAAAATATTTTTCAAAAGTGAAAGGGTAATAACTATTTTAGACAAAAAGGAAAAAAAAATAAGGGAATTTATCACCTTGCAAGAAAAATGAAAAATTCTTTAGAGGAAAATTGTTCAAAGTCAGAAACTCCGATCTGTGTATAGGAAGGAAGAGCTTTGGATAAAGAATAAACAAAGGTAAATTAAAATATTTTATTTTTATTTATCTCAATTGATTAAAAATAGCTGTTTAATAGTATTTGTGATGGTATTGGGTGATAATGTATGGATTGGTAAATTAAGTGACAGTAATATCATACTGAGAAATGGGAATACTCTGTTAAAAAGTGCCTGCACTATATATGAAATATGATAGTGTTATTTGAAGGTGAACTAAGATTAACTTTAAATGTATATTGCAAGACTCTAGCCACTAAGCATGTGCCATGCAACTGATTTTCTGGGATAGAATGGTACCCACCCAGCTGCAAGTCTCTCCTCTGGGGGAGGGAAGCAGTCCTTGCCTTGCCAGGTCCTTTAAGATTTGGAATTTTGAATCTCAGCCATATGACAGAGATGAATACACAAGAGAACTGGGGTGTCAAGCATGCTGGCGACTGGTCACAGGTTGAGAACAGTATTCTGACAAAAGCCTGGGACATAGAAGAGGAGATTGTTTGCTTTTCTGTGAGTGCCTCCTGAATAGCTGTGGCCACAGGTTCCCCTCCCTGAAGACAAGGGGGGCAGGATGATGCCATCTCTCCCCCCACCCTACAGCATGGTTGGACTTCAAAGAGAAGCACAGCACCTCCAGTGGAGGGTGGAGCTGCTTGCACAAAACCCTGCCTCCTTTGTGCCCAGGAAGGGCATCTTTGCAAAGGCAGGTCTGACTGTGAATGAGCTCAGAACACCTCCATCAACCTTCCCACCCTCGCATGTATAGATCTGCTGATCATAGAGTGCTCCAAAGTGTCAGTTTCAGCTCTCTTGGAACTGGGACCAGGCTTGCTTGCTTGCTTTTTATTTTATAACTTTATTTTTTTATTTTAATTTTTAAAATAATTTTTTCCTTTAGTATCAGACTTATGGGTTTTTTATTCATTTCTTAGTTTGTTTCTTTTTCTCCTTTTTCTTTTCTTTCTTTCCTTTTTCTTTTTTTTTTAAATCAGGATTTTTTTTTTCCTTTCTTTTTTCCTTCTTGTATTTTTTGGAATTGGGCTTATAGTTTTTTGTTTTTCTGTTTGCTTTCTTTGTTCCTTTTCTTTTTCTCTTTTCTTGCTTCAAGTTTCTTTAAAAAAAGTTATTTTTAATCAAGCTTATCTCAACAAATCAAAACATACCTAGTTAAAGGTCTGAACACTCCCTACTGCAAGCAAAGAGGAACTCTGCGGAGGACTGACCTGTGGGAAAGAGCAGCCAAAACACAACAGCAGAGAGCACACAACATACACAGAAACACTTCCTGAAGCACTGGGTTCTGGACAGTGTATGACCCCTTCTTAATATAGTATAATTCTCAAAAGCAGAAACGTAAAAAGCTTTCATAATGTGCAAAAGAGGGATCCCTGGGTGGCGCAGCGGTTTGGCGCCTGCCTTTGGCCCAGGGCGCGATCCTGGAGACCCGGGATCGAATCCCACGTCGGGCTCCCGGTGCATGGAGCCTGCTTCTCCCTCTGCCTGTGTCTCTGCCTCTCTCTCTCTCTCTGTGACTATCATAAATAAATAAAAATTAAAAAATAAAAAATAAAAACATAATGTGCAAAAGATAGAAACCTCAACATAATAAGATGGAAGAATTCTCCCCAAAAGAAAGATCAAAAAGAAACCAAAGCTAGGGATTTGCTCAAAACCAATATAAGCAAAAAACAAACAAACAAACAAACAAAATATATATAAGCAATATAACTGAACAAGAATTTAAAACAGTCATAAAAATACTGGCTGGGTTTGAGAGAAGCACAGAAGACACCAGAGAAACCTTAGCTGCAGAGATAAGACCTAAAAATTAGGCCAAAATAAAAAATGCTTTAACTGAGATGTAAAACCAACTGGATGTAATCACAAGAACGGAAGAAGCAGAGGAACAAATAGGTAATACAGAAGATAAAATTATGGAAAATAATGAAACTAAAAAGAAAAGGGAAAGAAAACTATTAGATTACAAATACAGACTTAGGGAACTCAGTGATTCCACAAAGCACAATAACATCTGTATCATAGGGGTCCCAGAAGAGAGAAAAGGGGGCAGAAGGTTTATTTGAACAAATTACAGCTGAGAATTTCTCTAATTTGGGGAAAGAATTAGGCATTCAAGTCCAAGAGGCAAAGAGAACTCCCCTCAAAATCAATGAAAACAGGTCAATACCAAGACATATTCTGGTGAAACTTGCAAAATACAAAGATAGAGAATTCTGAAAGCAGCTAGGGACAAAAAATCCTTAACCTACAAGGGTAGACACACAATGTTAGCAGCAGATCTGTCTACAGAAACTTGCAGGCCAGAAAGAAGTGGCATGATATATTTAAGGTGCTGTATGGGAAAAATATGCAGCCAAGAATACTTTATCCAGCAAGGCTGTCATTCAGAATAGAAGGAGAGATAAAGAGTATCCAAGACAAGCAAAGACTAAAGAAGTTTGTGAACACTAAACCAGGTCTGCAAAAAATATTAAAGGAGACCCTTTGACTAGGAAAGAGTAACCAAAAGCAATAAAGACAAGAAAGAAATGAGACAATCTTTAGGAAGAGTGACTTTACAGATAATACAATGGCACTAAATTGTATCTATCAGTAATTACTCTGAATGTAAATGGACTCAATACTCCAACCAAAAGACATAGGGTATCAAAATGTATTTTAAAAAATCCATCGAAAATCCATCAATCCCACAGCTGCTTACAGGAGTCATTTTTAGACCCAAAGACACCTCCAGATTAAAAGTGAGGGGGTAGAGAACCATCTATCATACTAATGGACATCAAAAGAAAGAGGAAGTAGCCATACTTAGATAAACTAGAGTTTTAGAAAAGACTGTATAAGAGATGAAGAAGGACTCTATATCATTATAAAGGGGTCTGTCCTCAAGAAGACCTAACAGATGTAAATATGTATGCCCTCAACTTGGGAGCAGCCAAATATATCAATCAATTATTAACAAACTTAAACTAATTGATAATAGTACAATAGTGGGGACTTTAACACCCCATTCACAGCAATGGACAGATATCTAAGGTCAACAAGGAAACGATGCCTTTGTTTTTTTTGTTTTTTAAAGATTTTATTTATTCATGAGAGACAGAGAGAGGCAGAGACACAGGCAGAGGGAGAAGCAGGCTCCATGCAGGGATGTGAGACTCGATCCCCGATCTCCAGGATCACACCCTGGGCTGAAGGTGGCGCTAAACCACTGGGCACGCAAGCTGCCTGGAAACGCCTTTGAATGACACTCTGGACCAGAGGAACTTCATAGGCATAGTTAGAGCATTTTTTCATCCTAACCCATCAGAATATACATTATTTTTTAATGCACATGGAACATTCTCCAGAATAGATCACATACTGGGTCACAAATCAGGACTCAACAAATACAAAAGGATTGAGATCATACCATGCATATTTTCAGACCAACCACAGTGCTATGAAACTTGAAGTCAACCATAAGAAGAAATTTGGAAAGACCACAAATACATGGAGGTTAAAGAACAGCCTACTAAAGAATGAATGGGTTTCTCATGAAATTAAAGAAGAAATAAAAAAATACATGGAAGCAAATGAAAATGAAAATATGACAGTCAAAAACCTTCTGGAGGCAGTAATGGCAATCATAATAAGGAAGTATATAGCAATATAGGCCTTCCTCAAGAAGCAAGAAAAGTTTGAAATACACAACCTAACCTTATACATAAAGGAGGTGGAAAAAGAACAGCAAATAAAGTCTAAAACCAGCAGAAAGAAATAGTTAAGATTAGAGCAGAAATAAATGATACAGAAACTGAAAAAATAGTAGAGCAAATCAATGAAACCAGGATCTGGTTCTGTGAAAGAATTAACAAAATTGATAAACCCCTAACTATACTTATCAAAAAGAAAAGAGAAAGGACTCAATAAAATTAGGAATGGAAGAGGAGAGATCACAACCAACACCACAGAAATACAATTAGAATATTATGAGCAATTATATGCCAAGAAATTGGGCAATCTGGAAGAAATGGGTATATTCCTAGAAGCATATAAAGTACTAAAACTTAAACAGGAAGAAATAGAATATTTGAACAGACCTATAACCAGCAAAGAAATTGAATCATTAATTTAAAAATCTCCCAACAGGGATCCCTGGGTGGCGCAGCGGTTTGGCGCCTGCCTTTGGCCCAGGGCGCGATCCTGGAGACCCGGGATCGAATCCCATGTCGGGCTCCCGGTGCATGGAGCCTGCTTCTCCCTCTGCCTGTGTCTCTGCCTCTCTCTCTCTCTCTCTCTCTCTGTGTGACTATCATAAATAAAGAAAAATTAAAAAAAAAATCTCCCAACAAACAGGAGTCCAGGGCCAGATGGCTTTCCAGGGGAATTCTACCAAACATTAAAGAAGGATTAATACCTATTCTCCTGAAGCTGTTCCAAAAACTAGAAATGGAAGGAAAACTTCCAAACTCATTCTATGAGGCCAGCATTATCTTGATCCCAAAACAAGACAAAAGACCCCACTAAAAAGGAGTATTATAGACCAATATTCCTGATGAACATGGATGCAAAAATTCTCAACAAGATATTAGCTAATTGAATCTAACAGTAAAAAGGATTATTTACCATGATCAAGTGGGGTTTATTCCTGGGCTGCAGGGGTGGTTCAATGTCCACAAATCAATGTGATACATACACCACATTAATAAAAGAAAGGCTAAGAGCCATATGATCCTCTGAATAGAAGCAGAAAAAGCATTTGACAAAACATAACATCCTTTCATGATAAAAACCCTAAGGAAAGTAGAGATAGAAGGAACATACCTCAATATTATAAGCCCTATATGAAAGACCCACAGTTAATATCCTCTGAGAGTTTTCCGCCTAAAGTCAGGAATACAGGGATGTTCACTCTTACCACTGTTTTTCAACACAGTACTAGAAGTCCTAGCCTCAGCAATCAGACAACAACAACAACAAAAAATGCATCCAAGTTAGCAAGGAAGAAGTAAAATTTTCACTATTTTCAGATGACATTATACTCTATATAGAAAACCCCAAAGACTCCACCAAAAAACTGATACATTAATTCAGCAAGTTGCAGGATATAAAATCAACATACCAAAATCTGTTGCTGTTCTATATACCAATAATGAAGCAGAAGAAAGAGAAATCAAGGAATCAATCCCATTTACAATTGCACCTAAAACCCTAAGATACCTAGGGATAAACCTAACTAAAGAGGTGAAATATCTGTACATTGAAAACCATAAAAGACTATGGAAGTAATTGAAGAAAACACAAAGAAATGGGAAGACATTCCTTGTTCATGGATTGGAAGAACAAATATTGTTAAAATGTCTATACTATCCAAAGCAATCTACACATTCAATACAATCCCTATTAAAATAATACACAGCATTTTTCACAGAGCTAGAACAAATAATTCTAAAATTTGTATGGAACAACAAAACCCCAAATATCCAAAGTAATTTTGAAAAGTAATGGCAAAGTGGGAGGCATCACAATTCTGGACTTATAGCTGTATTAACAAAGCTGTAATCAAGACAGTAGGTACTGGCCCAAAAACAGACACATAGGTAAGGAGGAGGATAGAGAACCCAGAAGGGGACTCACAACTGTATGGCCAACTAATCTTCGACAGAGCTGGAAAGAATATCCAGTGGAAAAAAGGTAGCCTCTTCAACAAATGATGTTGTGAAAACTGGGCAGTGACATGTAGAAGAATAAAACTGGACCACTTTCTTACACTATACACAAAAATAAATTTAAAATGGATGGAAAGGGCAGCCTGGGTGGCTCAGCGGTTTAGCGCTGCCTTCGGCCCAGGGCATGATCCTGTAGACCCGGGATCGAGTCCCGCATCAGGCTCCCTGCGTGGAGCCTGCTTCTCCCTCTGCCTGTGTCTCTGCCTCTCTCTCTCTCTCTCAAATAAATAAATAAAATATTTTTAAAAAATAAAATGGATGGAAGACTTAAATATGAAAAACAAGAAACCATCAAAATCCTAGAGCAGAAAATAGGCAGCAACCTCTTTGACCTTGGCTGCAGCAACTTCTTACTAGACAGGTTTCCTGCCTGTGCCAAGGGAAACAAAAGCAAAAGTGATTAGGACCTCATCAAGATAAAAAGCTTCTGCATAGTGAAGGAAACAATCAACAAAACTAAAAGGCAACTGACAGAAGGGAGAAGATATTTGCAAAGGACATATTGTATAAAGGGCTAGTATGCAAAATGTATAAAGAACTTATCAAAAAAAAAAATCAAAAAAAAAAAAAAAAGAACTTATCAAACTCAGGGCACCTGGGTGGCTCAGTCAGTTGAACATCCAACTCTTAGTTTTGCCTCAGGTTATGATCTCATGAGTCATGGGATCAAGCTGCAGATCAGGCGGCTCCATGCTCAGTGGGGAGTCTGCTTGAGGATTGTCTCGGTCTCCCTCTCTCCCTTCTCAGATAAATAAATCTTAAACACACGCACATACACACACACACATCAAATTCAACACCCAAGGAACAACTCAGTTAGGAAATGGGCAGAAGACATGAATAGACACTTTTCCAAAAATGGATAAACATTCTGAACAAACATCTCACCAGAGAAGATATACAGATGGTTAAAAAGTCTATAAAAAGATGCTCAACATCACTGTCATTAGGTAATTGCAAATTGAAGGAATGAGATATCATTACTTATCTATTAGAATGGTTAAAATCCAAAAACAAAACAAAAGCAGAAATAAACAAACACCCCCCCCCCCCGCCCCAACAATACCAATTGTTGGCAGGGGTGTGGAAAAACAAGAACTTTCATTTATTCTTGATTGGAATGCAAACCAGTGCAGCTTCTTTGGAAGATAGTTTGGCGGTTTCTCAAAAGCTAAATGTAGTCTGAGCATATGAATCAGTAGTAGTGCTCCTAGTTGGCATTTACTCACCTAAGTTGAAAATTTACATCCACATAAAAACCTACACAGAAATAAAAAAAAAGAGGGCAGCCCCGGTGGCTCAGCGGTTTAGCGCCGCCTGCAGCCCAGGGCGTGATCCTGGAGACCCGGGATTGAGTCCCACGTTGGGCTCCCTGCATGGAGCCTGCTTCTCCCTCTGCCTGTGTCTCTGCCTCTGTGTGTGTGTGTGTGTCTCTCATGAATAAATAAAATAAAAAAAAAAATTACTAAGGAATACTCCAAGCAATTATATACCAGAAAATTAGATCACCAGATCAAATGGACAAAATTCCTGAAAAGAAACTGACTGAAGCCAAAACAGAAAACCTGAGTGAACCTATAGCAAGTAAGGGGATTGAATTAGCAAATTAAAAACTATCCACAAGGGATCCCTGGGTGGTGCAGCGGTTTAGCGCCTGCCTTTGGCCCAGGGCGTGATCCTGGAGACCTGGGATCGAGTCTCATATCAGGCTCCCTGCATGGAGCCTGCGTCTCCCTCTGCCTGTGTCTCTGCCTCTCTCTCTCTCTCTGTGTGTGTGTGACTATCATAAATAAATAAAAATTAAAGAAAACAAAACTATCCACAAAGAAAAGCCAGAGACCAGATGTCTTCCCTGGTGAATTCTACCAAACATTTAAAGGATTAACATCATTTCTTTACAAACTTCAAAAAAATCAAAGGAAACGCTTACCCAATTCATTCAGTAAGGCCACTATTGTTACCCTCATACTGAAACCACAAAGACATAACAAGAAAAGAAAACTACAGAATAATGTCCCTTATGAATATAGATGCAAAATTTTTCAATTATATACTACAAACCTGAGTCTAGCAGCATATTAAAAGGATCAGACCCTATGACTAAGTGGGATTTATCCCAGGGTTGTAAGGTTGGTTTAACATATGAAAATGAGTCAATATAATACACCATATTAATAAATAAAAGACAAAAGCCACACCTCAATAGACAGAAAAAGAATTTGGCAAAATTCAATGCTTTAATGATAAAAATTTTCAAAACTGTTGGAATAGAAGGGATATTTCTCAGCCTGTTTAAAGCCATCTATGGAAAACCTTTAACTAAATCCTACTTAGTGAAGGAAAGGGTGTTTCCCCACTAAGATCAGGAAGAGGATAAGGATGTCCATTGTTACCACTTCTACTCAAATTGTACTAGAGGTTCCAGCTGGAGCAACAGGTAAGTAAAAGAAAAGCCATCCGGAGGGAAAAGAAGAAGTAATAAAATTGTCTCTGTTTGCAGAAGAGAGGATTTTGTTGTATACAGAAAATTCAGTAAAGGAATACTGCTCAGCAATATAAACAAAATGCTGATACACAAAATACCATGATGGATCTCAAAATAGACTGAATTTAAAAAGCTAGACACAAAAGAGTACCTCATATTATTTCACTTTAAAGTTTCATTTTAAAAATCCAAGAAAGGGAAATCTATGACAAAAAGTAGATCAGTGGTTGCATGGGAATAGTTTTGGAGGACTGACTGCAAAGATACATGAAGGAAACTATCAATGTGATGGGAATGTTCTATATCTTGATCATTGTGATTGAGTAAAATGGGTATACACATTTGTAAAACCTTATGGAATGGTTTACTTAAAATGAATGTTATGTAAATTATACCTTAATAAATTTGATTTTTAAAAAAACACTGATATATACTTTTGATTTTAAAACTAGGATTGCTTGATAAACTGTATTTCCTGAATTTAGGATGCTGTACTCTTTGAGCAGCTACTGATAAAGTATATGGTGAAGAAATGTGTGAGTAGTTCTCTTTCTCAAGATCATAACCACTTGCTTAAATAGGTATAAAAAATGCTGAATGGGTTTACTTTTGAAATGTTCAGTGGAAAAAAAAAAGAAAAAGAAATGTTCAGTGGAACTTTTGAAGCTGAAAAACATTGGTAGTAAAGCTGCATCTTATTAGCATCAAGAAATAAAGTGCTACAGAGAACCCAAAATATGACACCTAAGGAGATTATTAGTAAAGCTACATCAGTTGGTAAAGGAATCCCTTTCAGCTGATAATAATGATAAAAATTATACTCAAACTTTCTTTCTTTTGTTGACACATGATTAAGAGATAGGAAACAGGGATTGTAAGGAAGAGCAGAAAGAACAGAAAGAGTGGAATTAATTAGAAGTGCTCAACAGCAAACAATAATAATAAAAAAAACACAAGTCAGAGAGAAGCTAGAATTGTTCTGTTGGGAGGCCACAGCCAACATATCTATGGATACCATATCCTTTGAAACAAAACACTATTAGTTGAACACAGTATCTAAAATTGGCATGTCCCTAAACATTTTTAAGCCTCAGTATCATAGGCATAACCCACCTTTGCTTTGTTGTGAGTTCACAATGCAATGGACTATGAAAGCACAATTAAGAAAATTTCCTACTGTATTTGAACAGTTGATGTGACAGGTATTGATTGTAATGGTTATGTATATAGATTTTCAGGTACAAACAATGAAAATGAAAAGATTTTAGAGTGTAAGGATTTAAACACATGGTCATCTAAAAGATTTTAATCATTTCATTGCTCTCAAGTTGCTCATTGCTCTCAAAGAGCTTAAAATTAGTGAAACCTACTTCTCAAAGATGGTTGGTGCCAAGTTTTATTTTCTAAGTAAGTATAGTTTGCGTCTTTTTCAGTTAACTTAATCATAATCAATGTTTTCAACTCTAGAGTTCATGGACCTTTCTTTCCAAGAATTCTGAGGCGCAGGAAGGGAAAAAGAGACTTTGGAAAGACTATAACACATATTGTGGCAAAAGTCATGACTACTGACATGGTAAGAAATACACTTTATCTCTATTTGTTCATTTAAGTTGCAGTTGTTTATAATAAAAAAGGAAGCTCTTTGAGGGCAGGGTTCTTGTCTGATATTAATGTCTTATTTCTCCTATTACATCCACTTCAGTGATTAACATAGAATAGATACTAAATAATAAATGTCAACAGCTATTTATTGAGTACAAACCTTGTTGCTAGGTACTATGCTAGTAGTATGGGAAGGATAGGAGACAAATATGAGAAAGACTGCATTTGAGGGGGATATAATTTTGAAGCAGATCCACAGTCTTGCTGCTTCATAGATTTGAGAAGTTTGAATTATGGTGGAGATATGGACATGGAAATAGGCAGTTACAGACAACACAGAATGATAAAAGTATGACAGGAATATGTACAGAATGCACATAGGACAGGTATATAAGTCAGAATGAGGAATTATGGTAATGCTAGCAGGAAGAAATAACTCAGCAGAAACCTGAAAGATGAGAACATAAACCAGCCCAAGAGGGAAAAATGTTTTAAGTCAAAAAGTAAATATTTCCATCTCACTTGATGGCTCATTAGTATTTCACAGCTCTCTCCTTGAAACATTCTTTTCTGTTGTCTTCTATTACTGTACTTTTCCTGATTTTCATTCTCTGTAATTTTTTTTCTTCTTTCTTCTAAATGCTTGGTACTTACTTTTTTTCTTTACACTGTATTACCCTTAAGTGATCTGATCTGATCTCTTCCCATTACTTTGATTATATATACTGATAATCTAAAATGTGTATCCACAGCCCAGATTTTTGTTCTTTTTTTTTTAAGATTTTATTTATTTGAGGGAGAAAGAGCATGAGTGGGTGGTGGGATGGAGGTGGGGCGGAGGGAGAGGGGTAGGGAGAAGCAGACTCCCCGCTGAGCAGGGATCCCTTGACAGGGCTCCATCCCAGGACCTTGGGATCATGACCTGAGCTGAAGGGAGATGCTTAACTGAGCCACCAAGGTGCACCTAGATTTTTGTTCTTAGCCCAAAACGTTCATGTCCCGCTGCCTATTGGTCATCACCACTTAATTATCTCACAAGTACATCCTCTTCATGCTAGTAGTATTTTACATTCTTTGTTTTTTTTTTTTTTTTTTTGTTAAACTACCCCTGAATTCCTAGAATAAATCCCACTTGATCAGAGTATGTAACTATTTTAGTATGCTGTTGAGTTTGTTTGCTAGAATTTGTGTTGTTCAAGACCTCTATTTCTTTATTGACCTACTGTCTAGATGTTCTAGTTATTTATTTTTTTTTTAATATTTTTTTTAATTTTTTTTTATTTATTTATGATAGTCACAGAGAGAGAGAGAGAGAGGCAGAGACATAGGCAGAGGGAGAAGCAGGCTCCATGCACCGGGAGCCTGACGTGGGATTCGATCCTGGGTCTCCAGGATCACGCCCTGGGCCAAAGGCAGGCGCCAAACCGCTGCGCCACCCAGGGATCCCGATGTTCTAGTTATTACCGAAAGAAGAGTGCAGAAATCTCCAACTAATTGCTGTTGAATTGTTTCTCCCTTTAATTCTGTTTGCTTCATATATGTTGAGGCCTCATTGTTTGGTGCATTTATGTTTGTTATATATTTTTGATAAATTTTTTTGTCAATAAATAATGTCCCTTTTAGTCTCTGGTAACAGTTGTTAAGTTAAAATAAGTCTGTTTTGCTTAATATTAGTAAAGTCACCATAGTTTTGTTGTTGTTGTTGTTGTTTATTTGTATGGAATATATTTTTCTATTCTGTCAGTACTAACCTGTTTGCATCTTGGGTTCCAAAGTAGATTCCCTTGTAGAAATCATATAGTTGGATCATATTTCTTTAGCCATTCTATCAGTCTCTGTCTTTTAATGATAATCTATTTACATTTGAAGTGACTACTGATATGGAAGATATAATACTGATATAAATACTCTGCTCTTATATAGCTTCATTTCCCCCATTGCTGTTGTCATAAATTACATCTTTATACATCATCTGTTCATTAACATATATTTATGTTTATTATTTAATGCATTGCTTTTTTAAATCACTAGGAGGGACACCTGGGTGGCTCAGCAGTTGAGCATCTACCTTTGGCCCAGGGTGTGATCCTGGCGTTCTGGTATCAAGTCCCACATCTGGCTCCCTGCGAGGAGCCTGCTTCTCCCTCTGCCTATGTCTCCACCTTCTCTCTGTCTCTCTCATGAATAAATACAATCTTTAAAATAAAGTAAAATAATCTAGGAAACAAAAAGAGGAGTTATAAGCCAAGATTACAATATTTCTGGCTTCGTATTTACCAATGTAATTACCTTTACTGGAGTTATTTCTTCCTATGATTCTGAGTTACTATCTAATGTCCTTTTCCTTCAGTCTGAGGAACTCCCTTTAATATATCTTATAGAGAATATCCAGTCTTATTTTTATCTGGCAATGTCTTAATTATTCTTCATTTTTGAAGGATAGTTTTGCTAGATATAAAATTCCTGATTGATAATACCTACATACCCTTAAACATGCCATCCCACTGCTTTCTAACTTCCATGGCTTCTGTTGAGAAATCAGCCATTAATCTTACTGCCAATTGTTTGAATATACTGAACTGCTTCTTTCTCACTGCTTTCAAGATTCATTCTTTGTCTTGACTTTGAACAGTTTGATTATATGTGGTTTGGTTCTCTTTGTGTTTATCTTACTTGATGCAGATTAAGCTTCTTGGATGTGTGGATTAACATCTTTCAACAAATTTGAAATGTTTCAGCTATTTTTTCTTCAAATATCCTTTTTGTTCCTTACTCTCTTCTCCTTCTAGGACTCCTATAATACATGTTGTATTCTTGATGGTATGCCACTGGTCCCTTCAACATTGTTCATTTTTCTTTATGCTTCTTTCTTTATGCTCTTCAGACTGGATATTTTATTTGTCCTATCTTCAAGTTTGTTGATTCTTTCTTCTCCCACTCAAACCTGATATCTAACCTCTCTAGTGAGAGGTTTATTTCAGCTATTGTAATTTTCAACAATAGAATATCTATTTGGTTCCTTTTTGTGATTTTTATTTCTTTATTGATAGTCTCAATTTGTTCATTCATTGTCCTTTTGGTTTCTTTAGTTCTTTGTCCATGGTTTCTTTTATCCCTTTGAGGATATTTAAGACAGTTGATTTAAAGCTTTTGTTTGATAAATCCAAAGGCTTGTCTGGGCTTCCTCAGAGATGGTTTCTGTCAATTTTTTTTTCCTGTAAATGGGCCACAGTTTCCTGTTTCCTTGAATGTCTGGTAATTTTTTTGTTGTTAACTGGTTATTTTCAATATTATAATCTAATAACTTTGGAAAGTAGAGTCTACCCTATACCCAGGGTTTGCTGTATTAGTTGTTGAGGACTGCAGTTGTACATTGGGTTAGCAAATTCTCCAAACTATTTTTGCAAAAGCTGTATTTCTTTTTGTGTGTGGCTACTGAAGTTCCATTATGTAATCTCAGCAGGTAGCCAGTGACCTGACAAATTTCCATAAACACCTATAGCTAGAAAACAAAAACAAAAATCTCTGTTTTTGCAGATTAGCTTTGAGCTGAGGCACTCCTTCAACATTAAGCCAGGCTCCTACAACTGTGCCTTGGCTCTCACCTCTTGCTTGCATAGGGCCCAATTATCAGTGGGAAGCAAAGCCTAGAGTCCTTTCAGATCTCTTCCAAGCATGCATCCAGCCCTGGGCCTGTGCATTTCACTCTAGATGTCCTAGTTTATGAGGTAGCCCTTATTCTTCCAAGAATCTTCCTTCTAACCCTGCTCCATCATGGACTTTTTCTCTGTCCCAGATAGCTATGTGTATTGTATGTCTTTAAATGCTGTCATCAAGTGATACCTATACTGCCACTAAATTCTGAGGGAGGTGTGAGAAAAAGGTAGCTTTGTCAGTCCTTCCTGTGAGATACTGACAGGTCAAAATGTACAACCACATTTTTTTCTTTTTCCTGAAAGAGAGCAAAGGAGGGGCAGAAGGAAAGGGAGAGAGAATTCTTTTTTTTTTTTCCTTCAAGATTTTATTTATTTATTCATGAGAGACACACAGAGAGAGGCAGAGACATAGGCAGAGGGAAAGGCAGGCTACTTGCAGGGATCCCAAAGTGGGATTCGATTCCAGGACTCTGGGATCTTGCCCTATGCTGAAGGCAGATGCTCAACCACTGAGCCACCCAGGCATCCTGGAAGAGAGAGAATCTTAAGCTCCACTGTGGAGCTTGGTGTGGGGCTCAATCTCACCACCCTGAGATCATGACCTGAGACAAAATTCAGAGTCGGATGCTTAACTGGCTGAGTCACCCAAGGGCCCCTCACAACCACACTTTTTTTTTTTTTTTTTTAAGAATAAGGTTCATGGGATGCCTGGGTGGCTCAGCGGTTGAGCACCTGCCTTTGGCCCAGGGCCTGATCCCAGGGTCCCCGGATTGAGTCCCACATTGGGTTCCCTGTGGGGAGCCTGCTTCTTCGTCTGCCTTTGTCTCTGCCTCTCTCTCTCTGTCTCTCATGAATAAATAAAATCTTAAAAAAAAAAAGGTTCATATTGCCACCACCCCAATGCCTGCTCCAGCACCAGCAAGCCACAGAAACATGGGCTGTTCTTTCCACAGCTTCTGCCAAGCTGGGGAATAGGAAATGGTAGGCAGGTAGGCAAAAACAACACTTTTTTAAAAAAACCAAATTTTAACAACTTCTTCATTAAGCACTTCCTTGGTTGCTGTGTTTAATTAGGTTTCAGAGTTCCAAAAATGTTGATTATGGAGTGCCAGGGTGGCTCAGTCAGTTAAGCCATCTGCCTTTGGTTAGGTCATGGTCCCAGGGTCCTGGGATCAAGCCCTGCATCAGGCTCTAAGCTCAACCTGTTTTTCCCTCTCCCTCTGCCTGCTGCTTTGCCTACTTATGCTCTCTCTGTCAAATAAATAAAATCTATTTTTTTAAATGCTGATTCTGTCATTTTTTCCAACTTATTATTTGCTTCAGTGGAAGAACCAATTTTTGGAGCTCTTTACTCCACCATTTCCATGACATCACCTCTCTTTTGTATCATTCTCTCTTCTATTTCCTTCTTAAATGCATTGAGATGTATTCAGTTGTTTTAAATAACAAAACAATGTATCCTAAATACCATACCTCCATCTCTTCTTTTGCACAGCAAAACCTCTTGAGATAATTATCTGTACTTGTCTCTTATTTCTTCCCAATCATACCTCTACTCACAGTGATCTTATTTCTGCCTCCAGAATACCAGTGAAAATGCTCTTGTAGCCAATGTGGGATCAAACTATGGCTAAATGCAGCAAGCACAACACAAAGATTACCACCATCTCCTTTAACCTTTCAGCATCTGACATTATCAACTACTTCTTCCTTTCATGACATCTTGGTCTCCTGATTTTCTCACTACCTCTCTGGTTACTCCTCAGCTTTAAGTTTGTGTTTTTTTTTTTTTTTTAAGATTTTATTTATTCACTCATGAGAGACACAGAGAGAGTGAGAGAGGCAGAGACACAGGCAGAGGGAGAAGTAGGCTCCATGCAGGGAGCCCAATGTGGGACTCAATCCCGGGTCTCCAGGACCACACTCTGGGCTGAAGGTGGCGCTAAACCACTGACCCATCCAGGGATCCCCGAGATATTCTTTTATTTCTATTCTATATGTGTTCTTCAGCTTTTTCTCCTAGAGTGCTATCTTTCCTTCTTTATATAATCTTATAGCTAATCTTATCCGTTCCTATTTTATATGTAAACAACTCCAAGATCTTTATGCTTCGTCAAACCTCAGTCCCATATTCTAAGATTGTATTTATTTGACAGTGAGAGCAAGTGAGCACAAGCTGGGGGAATGGCAGAGGGAGAGTTCGGAAAAGCAGGCTCCTTACTGAGCAGGAAGACCAACATGGGGCTGATTGTAGGACCCTGGGATGAGCCAAAGGCAGATGCTTAACCAACTGAACCACCCAGGCACCTTCAGTCCTATATTCTAGACTCTAATGTGCAGTCTACTAGATACGTTTACATAGAGACTCCACCAGTATTTTAAAATAAATGGCACCAAAACTAAATTCATGCTCTCCATCAAACTCCTCTATTGGGTTTCCTATTTTCATGAATAAGGAAAATGAGATGGATTCTAGAGTTCTTCCAAATTATTTATTTGCAGAGGGTAATTCTGGTAACCTCCGCCACCAAAGTGTTTAGAACACACACATGAATGAATATAGGGGTTTGCTGATTTTTTTAAAATTTTATTTATTTATTCATGAGAGAGAGAGGCAGAGACACAGGCAGAGGGAGAAGCAGGCTCCATGCAGGGAACCCGACGTGGGACTTGATCCTGGGTCTCCAGGATCTCACCCTGGTCCAAAGGCAGGCGCTAAAGCACTGAGCCACCGGGGCTGCCCGGTTTGCTGATTTAATAAGGATTGAGTTTCAAATATATCTGGGAAAAATGTTCATTCTTGGTTATCAAAGGGAATTTAAATGAGGCAGTGAGGATTTTTGCCTATTAAGGTGGTAAACATTTTATAAAGTTACTATTTTTTAATAATAAATTTATTTTTTATTGGTGTTCAATTTGCCAACATACAGAATAACACCCAGTGCTCATCCCGTCAAGTGCCCACCTCAGTGCCCGCCACCCAGTCCTCCTCCCCTTCCACCACCCCCTAGTTCGTTTCCCAGAGTTAGTAGTCTTCTATGTTCTGTCTCCCTTTCTGATATTTCCCACTTTTTTCTCCTTTCCCCTTTATTCCCTTTCACTATTATTTATATTCCCCAAATGAATGAGACCATATAATGTTTGTCCTTCTCCGATTGACTTATTTCACTCAGCATAATACCCTCCAGTTCCATCCATGTCGAAGCAAATTGTGGGTATTTGTCATTTCTAATGGCTGAGGAATATTCCATTGTATACATAAACCACATCTTCTTTATCCATTCATCTTTCGATGGACACCAAAAGATACCCCACACTGATGAGTTTGCAGCAAAATGAGGTCTCAAACCCAATGTTAATTGGTTAAACTTTTCTGGCAACTTAGCAATATGTATCCAAGAAACTTAGTCTTTTATACTTTTGACACAGTAATTCCCCATCTAGTAATTTATCCTAAAGAAATAACTAGAGATATGTGTAAGGATTTATTTGGTGTAGTATTTTCATTTTGAAAAACTGTAAAGCATCTAAAGAGTAATGCAATCAATTATATTATGATATGTCCATATAATACATTTTATGTAATCATTAAAAATTAGGCTTTGAAAAATATTTAAAGACATGGGAAAATATGATGTAATGAAGAGTCAGGGTTCAGGGGTACCTCGTGGTGCAGTTGGTTAAGCATCTGACTTGGTTTCAGCTTAGGTCATGATCTCAGGGTTGTAAGATCTAGCCCCACATTGGGCTCTGCACTCGGTATGGAGTCTACTTAAGATTCTCTCTCCCTCCCTCTAAAATAAACTTTTTTTTTTTTTTTAAGTCAGGATTCAAAGCCATGTTCATGTATGGTATGATATGTTGGTATTACAACGAAGATATGCATGGGAAAAAGACTAAAAGGAAATATCTATATAAATACATATTTAGGTTCAGATTTCCACTTTTGTTATCTTTTCATTTTTTATGTTTTTCTTATAACCACTTTTATAAGAAAAAGGATATATGAATGATAATGCCATTTGTATTTGAACAAAATAGTAGATATTTTCTCAGGATATATTTTTAGTTTTCAAATTTAATTTGAAAGTTCCTCACTCTTCCTAATAATGAAGTTCTTCTCCCCCCCCCTTTTTAAAGATTTTATTTATTTATTCATGAGACACACACACACACACACACACACACAGAGAGGCAGAGACATACCCAGGCAGAGGGAGGAGAAGAAGGCTCTCCACCAGGAGCCCGATGTGGGACTCGATCCCAGATCCTGGTATCACACCCTGAGCCAAAGGCAGGAGCTCAACCACTGAGCCACCCAGGCATCCCTCTCTCCTCTTTTCTATTATCAGTGCAGACTCTTGGTATCTTTTTAGTTATACAATATTTAATATATAAAGTTGTATTGATTTACTAAAATTATAGGATTAGCTCGAGTTAAAGAAAATAAAGTAGTAGACTGGAAAGAGACCTGGTGTCATAAAGATCTGAACTAAAATGAACTAAAATTTGCTTAAGCACTCACCAATTCTATGTCCTTGGGCAAATCATTTCATCTCACTGAGTTTCAGTGTCCTTCACCTGATAACGGGATACTACTACTTCCCCTCCAAGAACTATTGTGAGGCTTGGGAGGTAATATGCTAAGTTCAAATTCTGCCTTCTGGCACACAGTCTTTAAAATTAAAAATTTTTAGTGTCTGTAAAATTATTAGTGATTGTAAAGAAAATCCCATATCACCATTTCCTTAGTTGATGGACTGAAGATATTTGGAACATTTAATGAACACAAATACATACAGTATTTACAGTGTATTACAGTGTAATAAACAAGGTAATTCTTTGAGAAAAGCACATTACTGATAACTGATTAAAACGACCTGTTTCAGTTTAATTCATTGTTAAAAATGTACTATTTCTTCTTTTCAGGTAAAGGACTTATCTTCAGACACACTTCTCCAACAGCATGATGATTTAGATTTGGCTTTGGATAGTTGTTATAGTGGAGATACAGTAGTTATTTTTCCAGGAGAATATCAAGCTGTAAATCTTGCTTTACTGACTGATGACATCATTATAAAGGGTTAGCAGGGCATTTTTTGCAATCTTTTTATAGCAATGTATACGGGGAAAAATGTGCATTAGAAACATGATTTACCTAACACAAAAATCCCTACGTACCTTTTAAATTAAGATTTTCTCACCTGTTCATGAATACTATCTGTACAGGTGACCTCATTAGGACATAATGTACCAGAGTGAATCAATGAGATGACTACTTCCCCATGATAATGTAGCAGTATAAGCAGATTCTAAAAAGATCAAAACCAGAAAAAAAAAAAAACAACCCTATTGGTAACATTTTTAATTTACTCCATCTATATTTTTATCCAAACTACTTTTTCTATCTCTATTGCACTTACCACTTTAGTAAGAAAACCCAAATGTAAGGCTATATTAAAATGTATTCAAACATTTTCTCCGGTCAATTCACACGCAAATTTGCTAAAATAGAAGAGTTTACTAAATTTCTTTTAGGTTCTGAACCTCTTTAGTAATTTTAATCCTGCCCTTTGACATTGAAGTTAGGATATTCCCACTGTCAGGCCAAAAGAAAAGAACCAGGTAACTTAGGCTTTTTTGCCCATCAATTCAAAAATTGAGCAAAAATTCACTAGATCTTGATAACTAACCAGTAGTATTTGCTGAACTGCATAGGTAATAAGGACTATCCTTGTCATTTTCAAATTTCATAGCTTTCTGGAAGATTCAATCCTTATTTTTGGGTTGATTTTATATTTAGATGATTGCTTTGGCTACTCTAGATCAAAATTGTGGATATGATTAATCTTGTAACCTCTAATTCACAAGTCTCTGACAATCTTTTTTAGTTATGGTAATTTACTATGGTTTTGAAATCAGGTTATGGTTAAGACAATTTTTATATCTTAGACATTTTGTAAATGACTGCTGATTATGTAATAGGAAATTGAGAAAAATATATTATGGAATGAGTATGTTGACTAAATACATAGGTACATTTGTATTGACAATAAACCCAGATTCTTCCATCATGGCATCAAAATATGGACAAAAGATTAAAGTATCTAATTAGTTAACAAGTAGATAATTACATATATTACTTATTAAAAATATGTGAAAAGGACAATTAGTAATAGCAAGTATTATTGCATGACTGAGGGACTTTAAACTTTGGGATTACTGATTCGTTTTTGTCTCTATGAATCAGGAGTTGGAAAGAGAGAGGAAATTATGATTACTTCTGAACCGTCTCATGACAGTTTCGTGGTGTCTAAAGCTGATAATGTGAAGCTAATGCATCTATCTTTGATACAACAAGGGACAGTTGATGGTATTGTGGTAGTGGAGTCTGGTCACATGACTCTAGAAAACTGTATATTAAAATGTGAAGGAACAGGAGTGTGTGTTCTTACAGGGGCTGCTTTGACAATTACAGACAGTGAAATAACTGGTGCCCAGGTATTTCATTTTATAAAAACAGCTTTACACGATAGTAGATAACTATGAGTGATCTTAATGTGCAAAGGACAACAATTACTTTATCTTTGTATGGAGTTACAATCAAGCTTAGAATCTGGTAAAGGACAAGTACAGAGCATCATAGCACATGTAGGAAAAATGAACTAAGTCCAAAGTAAAGAATCATTAGCTTTAAGTGTGATTTTTTTATAATCTAGGAATTGGCAGCTACAAAACAGATCATGAGTCAGTTAACTTGTTAACAGATTAGTTAAAAATAAAAGAGTTCAAGTCTTCAGATAAGAATCACAGAGCATTAAAAGATTAGAAAATTGAGGGATGCCTGGGTGGCTCTGTGGTCAAGCATTTGCCTTTGGCTCAGATCATGATCCTGGGGTCCTGGGATGAAGTCCCAGTATCAGGCTCCCTGTGGGGAATGGAAAGATTAAAGAATGAAAATAATAGTATCCTTTTATAGAATGAATTTCCACTAAATTGAGGAAGTAGATGTTAGCAGCATTAAGGGATTTAGAATACATATAAATAAATTTTTATAACTATTTGAAAGAATTGCTTAAAGAGATTTTAGGCTCCCTTCTGGAGATTTCACTTGGGTGGGAGAGCAATGTGACTCAATGAGACTATGTGACCTAACACTCCTTCTAGGCCCAATGATCTTCTAACACAGATAATACTAGTTTTCAACATTTTTAAACATTATTTCTACAATAAATCATTACCTGAATTATATTTTTGTGTAACTTAGTGTTTTGTGAGTACTAATATAGAATTACAATGTTTGTATCTAAAGAAAATTTTGGAGAGGTACATGTGTGTTTTGAGATTGTTTTATTTGCTTTTAATTTACAGGGTGCTGGTGTTGAACTGTATCCTGGGAGCATAGCTGTTTTAGAAAGGAATGAAATTCATCATTGTAATAACCTCAGAACCAGTGACAATTCAAAAAGCACCTTAGGTGGAGTTAATATGAAGGTATTCTCATATTTCTTAATATACAGTTGTTATAAGAATTAGAATTATCACAAAAATACTAAAGTATTACTTCTAGACAAAGTTTAGTTTAAATGTTATCATTGATTTGGAAAATAGTAAAGATAATTAAAATATGGTTTAAATGATGGCTGCTATAAAACAAGTTTAACCTAATTTAATAGTTTCAACTTAAATTCTTAGTGAATAGTTTTGCTTTTATAAAAATGTTTTAGATTTTTCATTGGGTGGATCTGTATATTATGTTTTGGGAAGTAAGGCAAATAAAAAAATAATGAATATATTAAGAAATATTTGTCTTACTTTCAAAGATTATAAGCTAGCCAGTTAAAATAACCAATTATAATAGCAAAAATTTGTAAGTGAAGTGCCTTCCAATTCCTTTCTACTTCTGTAAGTTCTACCTTTCTAGATTCCTCTCTAGACTTAATGTAGTTAATGAAGTTTTTCCCTAGAACTGTAGGTTACATATAATTATTTGAAATTACTTTTAAGATGCAGTTGTTTTAAAGAAATGTGTAAACCCAAGAATTCTAGAGTTCATATCTTATTTTTATAGAAATTATTGAAAAACTAATTTTCTTGAATAATTTAACAGGTTCTTCCAGCACCAAAATTGAAGATGACTAATAATCATATTTACAACAACAATGGCTATGGTGTAAGCATTCTTCAACCAACTGAACAATTTTTTATTGTAGCAGAAGAAGCCCTCAACAAAGGGGCAGCTTCAGGGGATAAAAAAGAGGACAGTATGCTCTCCAGGGTAATGCAGAATCTGAACCTAGAGATGAACAACAATAAGATAGAAGCAAACTTGAAGGGGGATATCAGAATAGTCACAAGTTAAAGCATCTGGATTTATGTTATGTTTTATATTTCAGATATTTGTTTAGTAAATAATTCTCATATCCCACAGAAATGGTAGCTTTAATTAAATTCAAACCCTATTAAAACTATTAAGCATTCTAAAGCTTTCATTGGATGATTCATTTTAACTTTTTAATATAAGTTTTGAGATATAATTCACACACTACAAAATTCACCCTTTTAAAGTATATAGTTTAACAGTATTTACTGTTTTTAGTTATATAGACCCCACCATCATCACTATTTAATTCCAAAACAAATGTGGTCTTATTTTTTTTTCAAATGTGGTTTTAAACATTGTTTTTGATACTCAGTCCAGTAAGAAGCATTAGGTGTTCTATGCAGATAATAGGAAAAAATTAAATTTATAGCCAATTCCTGATTTATTCCCATTTATCTGTGTTAGGAACTGGAATTAGGTAAGAAAGCACTGTAGCACTCACTGTATTTATACAGAATTAGGTTCAACTGTAGGAAACAAGGAAATCCAAAGAGAGTTAAAGACTATAGAAACAGATTTCTTCCTCATATTCAAGAAGGCCAGAGGTAATCAGCATAGGGTTAATAGATGTTCCGTGTTTGTACTTAGTGTAGGCAGCTGTCCATGTTAGAAATTAAAATGTTTTCTATCTTGTTTTACCACTGTAGGGTTTCCCATTCAAAATCACCACATGGGCCAAGATGGCAACTGTTGCTCAAGCCATTATGTTTAAATTCCAGCCAAGCCAAAGGGATAGGACCTTCCTACAAAGTTACATTATTCCAACTTTCATGCCTCCCTCCCGCCATGAGCTAATTACATGGCTTCACCTAATTGCTAAGAATTTTTTTTTGAGTCTTTTAATTGGACTGCTGTGGGTCCTCTAAAATAGGGCGTTTGTTTTCTAAGATAAAACCAATGGTCTTTTTCACAAAGAACTCATATACTGATTTTAGCACACAAAAGGAAATAAGCACTCAGGCTCACTTATTTTCCTTCCTCAATTTGCCTTTTACGTCATGTGATCCGTAGCTTAGCAACATGTAACTCAGGTAACACAACCTAACATGTCATGTTATCTAAGTTGCAGGTCACTCTGTGTTGCCATAGAGAATCTGTTGAGGCTGGGTTGAATGGTTGTTTTTCAGTTTCATCAATGGCCTTTTCATGTATTCTTTACACAAGGTCTTGTTAACATGAGATAATTTTACTTATTGTCATGGAGGCTTTAACAAGAGTAGTCTTTCTATAATGAGTTTAATGAACTGTAAGAGGGGGGATTTTCCTTTCCAGTCTTCTCCACCTGTTTTTGGCTTCAGGAAGAGGCCATAGACAAAGATAGGATCTTTTGAGAGGGAGCAGAAAGAGCAAGAGCTTTGCATGAGCATACTGCTCACTCACAAGTCATTTGTCTTTTTATCTGTTGCCACCGTTGTTTCCGATTTCTCTTTTTCCAAGGCTCTCTTCAGAGCAGGTTTTTTTCTTTCCTATTCTCTCGAGAATGAAAAAGCATTTTTTAGATTTTCTAAGAAATTTGATCTGTTTTCTCCCTCCCTCACCTTCCATCTCTACTTTCCCCTCCAGTGTACCAAATTATCACAACTTTAAAGATGTAACACCAATTTATTATCACACAATTCTGTAGGCTGAAGTTTGACATGGCTTCCATGGGGCTAAAATCAGGCTGTTGACAGGAATTTTCTTTCTGGAGACTTCAGGGGAGGAGCTGTTTTCCTGTGCATTTGGGTGGCTGGCAGGATTGTTTTCTGCAGTTGTAGGATTGAGATGTTTCCTTGATGGTTGTCAGGCAGGGACTGCTCTCCCAGCTTCTAGTGGCCAGCTACATTCCCTGGGTTATGGCTTCCTTCCTCTGTCTTCTGAGGCATTAACAATTGAGTCCCTCTCCTGCCTTTTTCAGTCTCACTGCTCTGACCTACTCTTTTACTTTTAAGGACTTGGCGGTTAGATATAGCCCACCTGGATAATCCATAAATTCATCTCAAGGTCTTCAACTTTAATCACACTTGCAAAGTCCATTTTGCCATGAAAGATACATATGTACATAGTCCCTGGTTCTGGGGATTAGGATATGGACATCTTCAGTGAGGGGCCATTATTCTGCTTACCACTTATTTTAACCCATTTTCTAGGTCAGGGGAAGACAAATCCAAATTCTATTCCTCAAATGGGATTTAAAATGTTTCCTCCACCAGGATTAACTAATCCATGCATAGCTTGCGTTTCCCTATTTCCGTTCTGTCCTTCCCTTTTATTCTTAAGAGTATTGGCAATGGGTTTTAGGAACATTATATCCCACACTGTATGTGCATTCCAAGTAATAACTGCTAGTTTTAAAGTGATACTAAGGGGTCTCTGCCTATGCTAAAGACTGAAATGAGATTTACAATCCAGGATTTTTAAGGACATCTCATCACAGTTGCTGGAAATGGAAACATTAGAATTCGGAAGGTGAAAACTGTACAAATCAAGATTAGAAGAGTGGACTCTGATGGTAAACAAAAAGGGATGAATTTTAATCCTTTTTTGCTTTTTTATAAGACTGGCAGTGGGAATGGAGACTTTCTTTGTTCCGTTGCTCTGCCAGCAGCAGCTAGGAAAGAGCTTCAACTGAAGAGAAGAATGGGACCCACAATGCTAGTGCATGTTTTCAGTTTATGAAGTAAAAGCAGTGAAAGTAGCAGGTGGCTACAAATCAAAGGACTGAAAGGCATTCCTCTGGCAGCACAGGGCACAGAAAAGCTGCTCTGATTATTGGAGCAAGTTGCCATTCTTGGTGAGACACCCACCCGAAGTGCCTAAGTATTATCTTCTAGACTGAACAGTTACAACCAAAGGCATTGCATTTGAGGAGAGGAGTCTAATTTTTCTAAATTATTAAGGTGAAAAATGAGAAAACTAAATATACTGTATACTTTCAGGGACTAAACCAAACTAAGTTTCTTAAACAAATCTATATATAGACAGGTTTCAAGAGTCTGTGAAGTACTGAAAAAATAAAAAAATAAAAAAAACCTTATCAATGAGAGAGAGGCGCAAAGACACAGGCAGAGGGAGAAGCAGACTCCATGCAGGGTGCCTAATGCGGGACTTGATACCAGAACTCCAGGATCACACCCTGGGCCAAAGGCAGGCACTAAACCGCTGAGCCACCCAGGGATCCCCAGTACTGAAATTTTAAGTAAATTTTGTGTACATGCCTTTTGGTGGACAGTCCACAGCTTTCAATTTATTCTCAAATGAGCCTCTTAGCCAAAAAGAAGCTTACGCCCACTGATTTGGGTAATATTTAAGCTTCCTTTCACATATTCTTCATTGTTTGGTCAAAGCCTTAAACACTTGTTTTTAACCAAATGTTTTTTTCTACAAAACACTGACAGAAAACTCAGGCAACTTTATAATCTAAATAAAAAATTTAGATTTTATTTAGATTAGGTTAAACAAATCCTATTATTTTAAAAAGAGCTTTACATTTTCAATCATTTGAATAATTACTAAAATATTAAAAATATAGTTATTTTACAATTTTATAGGTTAACATGGAAAACACAGGTGTTTACCAGCTAAAATGAGAAGTGTTAAACACTGGATTATGTAGACAATTTCCTTTATTGCCTCTCTACTTAAAATTTAGTTCTAGTTTGAAGGAAATATGCAGTTTCAAAGTTTGGAGATTCCTGAATGATCGCCCATTAAGATTAATTCTAGGGTGACCAACTTGTTCCAGTTGGCCACCCTAATTAGTTCCCAGGAAGAGATTCTTTCCTAAAAGCTAAATTATTACTGAAGTAATCTGATAACCTCAGTTAGCTCTGAAAGATTCAATAGTAAATTTTCCCCACAGGAGTCAGCTTTTACACTATACCTAGTAGGACAGTCCACTAATATCTAAGGCACGCAAACACACTTTTAATAAATTTTCCTGTCTCCCGGCCAAATCTTTCAGGTAAATCCAGTGGAATTCAGAAACCTTATTTTCAATCAAAACCAAAACCCGTCAGTTTCAGTGCAATTCAGAATTCCATTTTTAGTGTCCTTACTGTCCTACAATCCAACTCTGCTTCTAGAATTAGAAGCAGGGAAACTAGCTTTCAAATAGGTGCTTTGGGGCAGCCCGGGGGGCTCAGCTGTTTAGTGCCGCCTTCAGTCCAGGGCGTGATCCCGGAGACCAGGGATTGAGTCCCACGTCAGCCTCCCTGCATAGAGCCTGCTTCTCCTTCTGCCTGTGTCTCTGCCTTTCTATCTCTATGAATAAATAAATAAAATCTTAAAAAATAAAGCTCTTTAAAAACAAACAAAAATAGGTGCTTTGCCACAGCTGATGTCCTTCCTAGCTGTCTGTCTGTGCTGACCCTAAACTGATCCACTGTTTATGTTGTCCTGGTCTGTTCCTTTGGCATAGGTGATGTCCAGAGGGTTTTGTATGTGCAGCTCCATAACACGGGAGATTCCATCAAATTGTAGCTGTTACTTAACACAATGCCAACAGTTTCCTGACAGACAGCTCTTCGGCACGGCTTCCAACAGATTCCCCCGGTTACCTTTTTGGCCTTGCTCTGGGCCCAACAGAGTTTTATAATTCCCTTCTACATCACCCTCAGTCTCAGAGAAAGCTGCTGAGTCATAACTGCTACAATCTTCCAGCTTCTACACAGTAAAGATGTCATCATAGACAGAAAAGGTCTATTCTCTCATTCCTGCCTAAATTTCTAGAAGGGCAGACTCAATTTGGTCAGTGCCAACTCTCATACTTCCAAACCCTTATGTATGTGTGTGGTGGTCTACAGATTCTTTCTCTCCAAATTCTCTCCTCCTTACTGTGTCTAGCTACTTTCCATCTCCTGAATGGGAAAGGGGTTCAATCAGCTCTCATTTTGGAAACACTTTCCAGTCACCTTGCACCTGCTGCAACATCCCTTAAACTGAATATTCTCTTTGGTCTAGGCAAACTGTAGAAGGATGCTTGAGAAAGGAAACATAACACATTGGTTGCAATCTCCACACGTCTGATAATTTTTTCAAAGAAGTTACTTCTGGATATGATGTTATAATGGACTGACAATTAAAATGGACTTGACTTTCACCTACAGCTATGACAGTCTGACAGTTGATTTTCCTTCCCACTCCCATGGAAACAACTAGAAAACCAAATGATCTATTTTTTAAAAACAATCTCCACACAATTATACGTATCTCTGCATGTATGTATATATATACCTGAATCAACAGCTTTCACCCATCAGACAAACAATGCAGAACTGTATAATCACCAAAATAAGGGAAACAAATGAGCCCTAAGATCACTCTGCCTTTCTCTGTGGAGGCACTTTGGTAGATCGTGGCAGAGGAAGAAAGAACCAAGCAAAGCACACACAGTCTCACAGAAAAGAAGAGACAAAGGCCCGTTTAGGGAGGATAGCTATAATTTATAGGGCAGAATACAGACAGGAGGCAGCCACAAAGAGAAGGGTTCTAGAAATCTGCATAGGCATTTACTTAGGTTTTTAGTTAAAGACTAAAAGATTATTAAAGGTCTCGAAGTGGTTCTTTCAACCTTTAGGGGATGTAATTTGACATCTCAGTCATTCTTGATCATCTTGATTTCTCGTTTGTGGTTGAAGTTTGTGGAGAAATTAGTACCAGTTAAGCGAGGCACTGAATTTATACATTCTGTGGTACAAGATTTCACAACACGTGCAAAAGGCAAGAGAAAGCATGGTCCAATGACAAGGCTAGAAGTTCAGTATGGTCGGTAAGGAGGACTGAGGCTAGAGTAGAAGAGGTGAGAAGTTTAGCCTCTACTCTCAAGGCTCTAGGAATCACTGGTTAAAGGTGGGAGTGGGTGGTAGTGGTATTACATTTGAATGGGAATGTTTATTCTGGCTGTAGTATGGAGAATGGATTGTAGACAGCAGGAGGACTTCCAACAGGAAGATCAGTTAAGAGGTTGCTGCATCACTGTACATCCAAGTTATCGATAGCCTGAATAGAAGAGGTAGTTGGGCTTACAAAAGTACAAATGGAAGGTGTTTTGGGAGAACTAACTACATGTGGCAATTTATAAAGTTTTGAAAATTAAATAGCTGAAACTCCTGAGACTTAAACAAACAAACAGGGAAGAGAGTATAGGATAGGGCACAGGGTAAATTAGGTGGTTTTCTTCAGTCTGGTAAAGTGCTGAGTTCTTTATTTCTGTGGGATACCTAAGCAGCAATGTATGTCAAACTGCAAACAGTTGTTAGTATGATCTGATGCCCAGAAAGGAAATCTCAGCTGGATACAGAGTTGAGACTCTAAATAGATAGGAGTCATCAGATAATCACAGCAGGTGATCTAAAGCACATAAATAGAGGGGATTCCTGGGTGGCTCAGTGGTTTAGCGCCTGCCTTTGGCCCAGGGCGTGATCCTGGAATCCAAAGGATCAAGTCCCGCATCAGGTTCCCTGTATGGACCCTGCTTCTCCCTCTGCCCGTGTCTCTGCCTCTCTGTCTCTCAAGAATAAATAAAATCTTACCAAAAAAAGGGACATAGAGAAGATTTTGAAAAGGGTACTAATGTAAAATATAACCTGCCCAAGATCACTCATGGGCCCTAGAGCAGCTTTAAGATAGGAGTCCAGTTCTATTTAATCCAAAGCCTTTGTGATCTCTACTGTACTGTGCTATATCTCAAATAAGCGATGTAAAAATTTATTGAAAACCTAATATGTTAAAAACATAAATATCTCTATGAAAATAAACTTGATGCATGGGTGAAGCTTTACTTACCTTCATTCTTTGACTAAATACAACCTTAATTCAAGAATTTTGTAGATTAATTTTAAATTCTAATTAAAATTAATTTTTACATTGCAAACTAACTTAGAAAAGAGAATGTGGATCTTGGTCTCAGATTATTTCAAAGACAAAACTGGGGAAAAAGTCAAAATGTTCAGCCCTAGGTCCAAAGTTTTATTCAGGGATCAGAGGCTCATGTAAAATTGTGCACTGACCAGTATTTACTAGAAGAACAACAATTCCATTTCAAGGCTATTTATTCTAAATACAAGTAACAGTATCACTTGGTATACTTTGAAAAACAATACAATTCTTCCTGTGATGCATAAAACTAAGATGTAACTGGCATTGCATAATTATTCTAATGTGTAATGTCAACAATGAACTACATGACCAGTATTTGGTATAATACTTTATTTTCTATTGTATTAAACTAAAGCCAAGAAAATATCAAGTTAATTTTAAAGGCAAATCTTTACTCCTTAAAGAAAAGAATACAAACTGGTAGTTTCAGAATCAGTATATTTTACATAATATAAACAAAACCACTAATGTATCCATATGCTTGGTTTCCTTAAACTATAATGAACCACAAAATGGGTGGAAAATGGGTTTACTTACTGGCATCAAATAAACAACTTGGGAAAACAGGTTGCATGCATTTTTTAACTGTCTATGCATAGGCACTGACATAACAAGTTTTAATAGCCACCACCTCCTCTTCCTTGTCCAAAGTAACCACTCCCATAGCCCTCTCTGACACCCCCTCGCTGGAATCCCCCAGAACCTCTGTAGCCTCCTCCACCAGATCCTCTATAGTCTCCTCCAGAACCACCTCTATAGCCACCACTGACAGCTCCTCTATAGCCTCCGCCATAGCCTCCCCGATAGGAGTTGGAGCCACCAGCATAGCCACCGCCACTGTAGCCTCCGCCACCAACATAGCCTCCACCACCTCCATAGCCTCCGCTGCCATAGCCTCCACCACCATAACTAGAACCTCCTCGTCTATATCCACCTCCATTGTCATATCGAGCCATCTTGGGAGGACGTGGACCATCTCCATACCTAGGAAAATACAAAATCACCACTTTAGCAAAGCATCCTTAATACATCTCAACTAGTCACAAAGCATAAACATTTAGTCATATTTGAAAATTTAATACATAAAGGAGATGAAGCCAAGTGCACAAATACAAAAAGAAATAAAATCTGACTAAAAATAAAATTCTCCACAGAAGAATGCATCGACTGTAACCATCTGTTTTTCTAAAATTCTTTTTGGTTCATTCTCAAAGATCTTACATTTTGACAGTAGGTCCTTACAGCTTTAGATGGTACCGAGGCTTTTCACTTACCGAGCCTCAGCTATATAGCATTCTACAAAAGCAGTAATATGTAAGAGGCTCCTGGAGTTGGCAGTGTGATCTTTATCACCAAGTACTTTTTTGCATTAACTCTGAAATATGTTTTTGAAAAATGCCTGTGATTTATTTACACCTAAATCTGATTCATGTGGCAAACAAAAAAACGAGGTGTAATGAAAAACTGCATAAATCAAGATGTCTCACTTGTTAACAACTCCAATTCAGCATACCCTTATTCTTCCTATGCAGCTTTTCTTATAGACTAACACTATGAAATTCACAGCTTTTCAAGTCAGAAATATAGCTGGGATCTAACTTCACTCCTTCACCGCTCCTCTGTTCCCACCCTCCCATTTCAATCCATTACCCATTCCTCCCAATTGTCCTACAAACCTGTCTAATCTACTCCTCCCCATTTCAATTCTCCCTACTGTAAATTCAAGCCACCATTATATTCATGCATCCTAAACTCTGATATTTATCCCATCCTTTGTAGGTTCTGGAATTTTGTCCTTCAGGGATTATATGTGAAGCTTCCTTAATCACCATCCTTCCTGCTGAAAGTAATCTCTCCTATTCTAAACACCTACAATTGTTATCTACCCATGACACTTCTTTATCTTTCTTTTTGAAGACTCTCCTCAATAATTCTATATATCTGACCCACTGGGAGAAGAAAGTATACACAATAAATAAGTGCGCTGTTTTAGAAGCTATTTACTGCCTTAGTTTGAAATCCAGTCCTACCATTCACTGGCTGTATAGCCTTGGGTCTTAATGTCTCTGTGTTAGTTTCCTTACTCATATTAAAGGGGAAAAAGATCTACCTACATCACAGATAAAATGTTAAAATGAGTTAATATCAGAAAAGCACTTGGCACAGTGCCTGGTACACACTGAATACTATGTGTATGATTAATAAATTTAAAAAAGTAAACTAGTTATAGCAAAATGGGACTCAGAATTCACACAGGACACAGTTCTATATAATAAAATTATTAACAGTTTATAACCAAATGCAGTAAGTGATCATTGAAAGGAAGATCAAAGAATTATTCTTGGATGATTAGAAAAATTTTAGTATGTTTGTAATATTAGATAGGTTAATATTTAAAATTTTGGGGTGTGATCATGGTATTGCTATGTGCTTAAAAGATGCATGAAGTATACTGATGTAAAATGTCCTAAGCTCTGCAACTTAGTCACAAATGATTAAGCAAAAGTAGGTGTGTGCACACACAAATGTATAAAAGCAGGTGTCACAGAACGCTGACAATTAGTGAGTTTAGGTTCTAAGACTTTATTGGTGTTCACTGTACTATTCTTCTGCCTTCTCGGCAGATATCAAATATTTCCAAATAAAAAGTTGTAAGCAAAGAAAGATTAAAAAGGTGGGAAAAGTCAACCAAATAAGACATTTTAAGAATTAAGAGAAATTTTACACTTAAGATATTTGCATTCTTGCATTCCCCTACTAAGATGAACCTTGAGGCTTTTCATTTGAAGAAGCTCCAATTTAACCCCTCAATCAACATTTTTTCATTGGAGAAAGCAAAAGAGTACCGTGGAAAGAGAATGGTTTGGGCTCTGTCACTTTTCCTGTCATGTGACCGACCCTGGACTTTCTCTGACATGCACTGATACAATATACTATTAACACAGACAAAAGTTAGTAACATCCTTTTTTCTGAATGTGTTAACCCGCATTAAATCTCATATTCAGTGTTTGTCTAGAATTTTAAAGTAAATAAACAAGGCCTCTATTAGCTAACTGTGAATTTTAGGCCAGTATAAGATTACTGTCTTCTGCTTGGTTCAAAGAGAAGTTACTGTGGTACTCACCGTGTACTGCCAATCATGAGGTTGATACCAGCAGCTGAGGGCCTAGAGATTTGGCGAATCATGTTTAGCATATGTTCATTAACAGGGTCCAACTGGCTAATGATATTAGGCTGTTTGGTTACTTCAACAACCAGAGCTTCCATGGCTGCCCGGAGAGCAGTGATACAGGCAGCAGCTTCATGAGATATTTGCAGTCTGATCCTAAAGCAAAGAAAAACGGTAAGGTAAAAGAAGGGTATATATAGCAAAGACTACTGTCTCTCAATTTCACACATGGTTAAGTGATAGAATAAATTTAACTTCTTACTAAGTACCAATACTTTCAACTCCTGCAATGAACCCTACTTAGGCAAACACAGGTATGAAGAATGGTAACAGTTTTTAAGATCCACTGCAGGCTACTGGCAGGTATTGTAAACCAAGAAGTCTATCAAGCAAAATACTGTAAGCAATATAGATCATTCATTTCCAATAAAAGAATGAAAGAGACTCACATTGCTGGAATTGTCAAGAATATGACTGAGCCTACTGACTTGTCAACTAAGATCTATTCCCTTTTCGTCAAGTGCTTACTACATGTTTACCAGTAGTCTTTAACCAACATACAGAGTACATGAAAAGGTACCCAAGTTTCAAGTAGATTCCAATTCCCTAGGGTAATATTCATGCGGGGCAGATGTAGCTTCAATGCCTATGCAATTGCTTCCACTGGTATGACTATCAAGTATGAACTGTACTACCAAGATATACCACTCTCCAAGAAGAGACAATGTTATAAAACACTTCATTTTTGCCATGAAATTTTGTCATGTTTATTCCACAAATAAAGTTAGATTAGCAGCTAAATCCCATTACACCTCAATTCTAAGAATGTGGTTTGAAGTTCACATCTGAAAATCCATACCAGTCATCTACGAGCACGATCTGCCCATCAGACTGGACCTTCTTGGAGGCAAAGAGAAGCAACTGCAAGGGAGTGACTAAGGTCATGCCCTTAGCAGAGATGGCTCGGGTTCGAATCTGCAGATGGAAAAGGAGGCAAGAGGAAACAGATGACATTCCAGGTTGTCAAATGCCATATAATTTATTGAATTATGTTTTAAAAATAAAAACTCACGTTCCCACTGCGCATTAATAAGTAATGACAATGTAGATTTCTAATGTAAATTTTTTTTTTTGAGGTTGGGGGAGAGAGAGGAAGAGTGTGCTGGGCAGAGGGAAAGGGAAAGAATCTCAAGCAGGCTCCATGCTCAGCACAGAGCCCAACACAGAGCCCTGAGATCATGACCTGAGCTGAAATCAAGAATTGGACACTTAACATACTGAGCCCCACGCAGGCGCCCCTCAATGCAAATTTTTCTAAACTAATCTTTTCTTACCTTTTCACCAAATACAAAGAAGGGAGATGGGTACTTCATGTCTTGGCTGCTAAAAGGACAATTAACAGACGACTTGTGGATAAGGGCATTACGCCCTTCAGTGGTGAGAATCTTTCTTTTTTCCTTATGATAGCACACATTAGGGTACACACCAAAAGCCAGAAGAGAGATAACAACATCCAAATTATTATCTGGTCCAGTGTTAGTAAACACTTGGGTCAACAAGCAATCTGTTAAGAGGAATGGGGTAAAAACATCAGATTATCTGGCTAATCCTCGGATTGCATGTAAACTTGTTAAGAAAATTAGGACTGACTCCTTCCCACCTCTTTTTTCAGATTTCCTGTCTTCTCAGAACTTTTGCACCCACATTTTAAGTTCAAGGAGAAATTCTGAGTCTCCACAACAAAAACTAAAATACTTACATTCTCTTATAGACTCAACCATAAGAGTCGAGTGATTACTTAAAGACAAAAGCCAACTCCTCACTCTCAGGTTATCATCTACTTGCTAAAAGTGAGCCAGACCTAACAGGTGAGTAAAGTGGAACATCTACTGTTCCTCAATAACTGTTTTTTTTAGAGAAGAATGACAGTTCAAGGGGAGCCCACTGGAATGAGGGCTGATGTTTCCACCCACACTATGCTTTAGAAGTACTTCCTCATGGTTGAGAAGCATGACAGTGACCACTAAGAACATGGATATATTCTGTGCTGGACAAACCTAAGTTCTAGTCTCATCACTTAACTGAATGAGTTTAGACAAGTAATTTAAACCTCTGTGTTTCCTCTTCTATAAAACAGAGTAATATCTGTATCTTGGGATTATTGTGAGGATTCTATCATATAAGATATGTTCTTCCTTTTTTCCTTTGATTTTGACTTAAAAAATTACAAATTCAGTCCACTTACAACAGAGGAAAACATTTGTCTAGTTACTTAGATTATATCCTTTTGAAATTTGCCATCTTGCCCAACTATGTTCTCTGTCTCTCAACTATAATACAGCTATGTCCAGTTGTGTGCTTCAATTCCCAACTTTAGGAAATGATGCTCTTTTAATATAGTTGGAGAACAAAAGTTTAAAAGCTCAACTAATATAAGAAATAAACAGCTAAATTACTCTCTCTCCATCAAATATCGAAGCCTCCTTACTCTCCAGCACACTTAAAGGCACTTAAAATTTAACATGGTAAATTTCATGTCTAAACACAAATGTGGGCAGAATGATCAATCACTTCACAAAACACTATTTGAGGTTATTCAACGAGCACAGGGTCTAAAGTCTGAAGCTAAAAGACACTGCACTGTCAACGTGCACATGCTACATAAATGTCACTTTAGATAGATCCTTAGAATTTGAGAGTCATACCTTCTGGAAATCCAGAATTAATCAGAATCTCTTTGAGCTGAACTTTGGCTTCCCAGGTCATTCTTAGTGTAGCCATATTGAGTCTCTTGTGCTCACAAAAACGTATCTCTGCTTCTTCTCCACCCATTCTAAAATAGATAAGAGTCATTCTTTTTTTTTTTTTTTTTTAAGAGTCATTCTCAAAGCCCCAAAACACATTAGAAACTAAAGAGAGTTCTCACAGCTTTACAACTTTCTGCTTTCAAATGCATACCTAGCATCATCCCAAGCTTGGAAGACCGATAAAAGGGCCACATGATCAGAAAATCTGTTTCCAGCAAAATTTCGATGAATATAACCCAGTCGCTTTCCTTCACTAATGAAAGGCTCCGGAAAGCAGGTTGCAGCAGAGATGGTACAGACGGCGTCTCCCACACTGAAACAGACAGGAGAATTCAGTCTCATACTTTCTTTCCAGCAGTTCACGAGCCGTACTGTCACTGTGGGTCAGTCTTTACTGGCTATGATACTGCTTTATCAGCACCAAGACTGGCTTAACAAAGAACTTTTACAGTTGCTCCCTCCAGAAGCAGAAAGAGGAAAAAAAATGAAGGAGCCCTGATATTAATGGATGAATATTTACCATAAATTATGACCAAGTATTTTATTTTTCCTTTCCTTATTCTCTTCCCCATCTTCTCAAATCTCTTAATTAATCTTCAATATTTCCTGATAAAGTATACCTGTTTTCCTAGTTCCATTTCTCTTTTAAAGACAACCACTATGCTCCTCAGAGGAACTGCGCTTCCCTTCTGAGAACCTTGTGCTCTTTCCCCTAAAAAGCTGGGCCCTGGTACCCATCTACTGCTATCATGCATTCTCATTTCATACTTTGCTTAATATCTCAAGTATGCCACTTCTAAGAATTTAATTTTTTCTTCTGAGCCCATCCTGTTTTTTATGGTAAGGGGAATAAGATCCTGAAATTGTTTTTCTACCATTTAAGTATCAGCAATAAAACAAAGCACTTACTAGAAAATACATCCCATTATCATCATTTTGCCAAAACGAGGCTCAATGGGGAGTTTAGCCAGGATTCGTCCCAGAGGAGTCAACTCATCATTGGCATCTAACGCATCAAGTTCTGTGGGGAAATATTTCTTTATGAGCAGAAACAGTAATGAACACTCCTTTAACTGAGGCAAAGATGAAAAATTTAAGGTTAATTGAGTTTTTAATATTTGTCAAGTCAACTGCCAGCACCATGCCCATAGCCAATAATTCTCTTCACTCAAAAATAGAACAAAACCAAATTCTGGAGCACCTAATAGGAAGAAGGTACTAGAATTAGGTCCTGTAAGCTGTAAAGCTTGAATACAGCCCATGCAAACTCTATAGATAAAATAAAAACTAAAATAACAGCATAAGTACATATGCCCTAAAGTCTCATGCCATCTACAGGTAATTTTTAGAGAGAAATGAGATGCGAAGAGCCAAAGTCTAAAGTTCATATAGCAGATGAGTACTGGATTCAAAATCAGATTCCCTTGGCCAATGTTCTTAGTTTTTCCCATGATACTACACCACTTCTATGACATGATTAGAAAATACAAATAGATATTTTAACAGATATATATAAAATACTAGATAGTGAGTAATTCATATTTTAATTGTTAAATACTGGTGAAGAGTTTTGTGGGTTTTTTTTTTTCTTTTTTCTTTCTTTTTTTTTTTTTTTTACCAAAAGAAGACTCATGTTACCCCTTTCTTACCCCATGTTGCTCATTTTATAAAACTGACCACACTAAATACATAAGGTAGCACTGGAAGTCTTACCACAGCCTGCCAAAAATGTATCTTGATTCATCTGTTACATGTTAGTTGCCAGGACAAGACAAATGGCATAATTAACATGTGTTAGGTAGGTTCTGTGTTTATAGGTACCTCTAAGGGTATGCTCTGCTTCGATCACAGCATCCAAAGGTGGAGGTTCAATTGCCTTGGCCAGAAACTGGCCAATTCCTCCCAGACGCAGAAGTTTTATGCTCAAAGCAATTTCGTGTAATGGTGTTCGGAACATCTCAGGTGTCATATGGGTTTCAAGTCTAAGTGAAGAAAAGCATAAAATAACCATCCATTCTTGTATATACACGTCTGTTTAACAAAATCTTTGCAGAGAGATAATCAGGTTTATAGAGCTCTCCTTCCCTCACCCTTTTATAATTAACAAAAAATGTTTTGTATTTACCACAAAGACTCTCTGGACAAGACCCTTTTAACTGCTTGAGCAGTGGTTTACCACTTACAGCTTGATATCATTTTTGTCTGAAGAGTGAAGGAGGATGAAAAAAAGAATTCTTAATGTTTTTACCCATACCTATGACTTCAGATCTTGCCTGCTGACAAACCTGAGTTATAAACAATGGCTAAGAAGGGAGAGGGTGAGGAGACAGGCAAAAATGGGTGAAGGGGAGTGGGAGATACAGGCTTCCAGTTATTGAATGAATAAATCACAAGGGTGAAAGGTACACCCCAAAGAATATAGTCAATTATATTGTAAAAGTGTTATATGGTGACGGATGGCAATTACACTTGTGGGAAGCACAGCATAATATATAGAGTTGTTGAATCACTATGTTGTACACCTGAAACTAATGTAATATCAGTTATCAACAATACTCAAAAACAAACACCTCTCACCCCCCCATACCCCTAAATGGTAATAAGACTTTCTGTGGAGATTTGGGCTAATATTAACATTTCCCCACAATCACCTTCCCTTTCTGGTTCATAAAATTTAGTGCCACCAGAAAGTATTTTACAGATCATCTAACCCTTAAAATTTTAGTAATATGTTACTATTACAAATTAATATTAACAATGATAATAACTAACATTTACTGAGAGCTTACCATGTGCCAAGCACTGTTCTCAGTATTTTACATTATTAACTCATTTAGTTCTCAAATCTTGTGGGTTAGGTATTATCTATCTTCCTCTTTCAACTGAAGAAACAAAGTTAAGCAACTTGATCTCACTTTACAAAATGGGAAAAGAGGTCTACAAGACTGTAAATATTTAGGTTTATGTGATATAATAGGTATAAATGGTATCAAAATCCAGGTCTCAAATTTTTTTTTTTTTAAACTAGGGTCTATGCCTAGCAGGAGCTCAACATGATGGGGCTTGAACTCACAACTCTTGAGATTGAGACTTGAGCTAACATTAAAAGTTGGCTGCTTAACCAACTGAGCCATGACTCAGGGGCCCTCAGTTCTCTACATTTCTAATTCACTTCTTGGCTACTATTCACTGTTCATGATGAAAATTCATGGAACAATTTACAGATGATTCCAACACTGCTGGCAAGACACTTAAGTCAGCTTAAATAAAGTTTACATAAATGTAGATAGCAAAAAGAAAAAAAAAAAGCATACAGTGTTATCTGTTTCTTATCCTACAGAGAAAAGAACAAAAATCTTTATTATGGGTTCATGCCATTGCTAATTAGTAGGTGATTTTCACTAAGATGTTCAAGTATGGCACTTGTTTCTTCAGTTCAAAGGACAATCTAGGGCAGCCTGGGTGGCTCAGCGGTTTAGTGCTGCCTTCCGCCCAGGGCATGATCCTGGAGACCCAGGATCGAGTCCCATGTCGGGCTCCCTGCATAGAGCCTGCTTCTCCCTCTGCCTGTGTCCCTGCCTCTTTCTCGCTCTGTGATCTTAAAAAAAAAAAAAAAAAAAAAAATTCAAAGGGCAATCTAACCTTTAAAAAGTAGGTATCTTCCAAATGTTGCAGCCAGTCTCCTGAGCCAACTTCTGATGCTCAAATAAACCCACATTTACAATTTACCAGGGAGCCATTTAAGTTACCAGGACAAAAACAAGTCAAAGTTTCCTTGGTTTCTCTTCAGTGCATTATATACACATTTGGCCACCTAAATTAAATCTGTCCCGCAATTCTTTATTGTGATAAATATACACATGTAGAAAAGCCCTAACTCTATCTTATGGTTAATCAGTTAAAGCTAATGCACACACACACAGATCTTCAGAAACATATAACTATGCATCTTATTTAAATCTGGAGTTCAGGGCAGCCCGAGTGGCTCAGTGGTTTAGCGCCTGCCTTTGGCCCAGGGGGTGATCCTGGAGTCCCGGGATTAAGTCCCACATCAGGCTCCCTGCATGGAGCCTGCTTCTCCCTCTGCCTGTGTCTCTGCCTCTCTCTGTCTCTCATGAATAAATAAATAAAACATTAAAAAATAAATAAATAAATAAACCTGGAGTTCAGAGATAAGGATTTTTTTTAAATCAACAAGTCCCAACCACAAACATTCCCCAAATGGCATACAGTATTTTTTAAATGTACAATAAGTTAACCATTCCGTAAGTATCAGTAATCCTAAAGTGACCTATGTGGAGCCAAAATAATGATTTGTAGTAAGGAGGAAACAGTATCAAACATGCAAATCACTGACAATCTCATTCTTGGACAATCTTGTTTTTTAAGCCAAGTATCTATCCTCTAATATATGTAACCAAAAGCATTTATGTGCTGAGTTTATTAAGTTCATAGTTGGTAGAGTGGGGGGATATATTATATGAAGGGGTAAAAAAAAAAAATCTGTAATCTTGATTCAAGAATTAGTCTTACCTCTCAAAACGAGCTCGGCTACAGAGGTGAAAGCAGAATCCAGGCCGCACGCGGCCAGCTCGTCCTTTCCGCTGCTCAAGGTTTGTTTTGGATGCCCATACTGTAGCGTAGTTGGTCATATTGTTGTGAGCAGTGAACAGCTTCACTTTCTGCCTAAATAGGGAACAGTGGCTAATTCTAAGATTCACATGTATCACCAGTACATAACTATGGTATTTCCACTAGAGGATGGATACTTTTCAGGTAGCTATGCTGACATGAAGCCTGAGCAACAGCAGGAAGAATGGGACTGCACTCTGAGCGGTCAACCTCCTAAGAAGCAGTTACAACACGTCTGTGCCACTTACCAGCTGGACAGGTCCTAGACAAGTTACCTTTCTGTGCCTCATTTTCCTCATCTGAAAATGGCTAACATACTCTTACTGACCTCACAGGGTTTTTATTTATAAACATTAAGTGAGTTAATGAATGGAAAGCAAATAGGATTTAGCACATATATTTAAGTAATCAGTAATTACTCAAGCAAAATTTATTTCAAAATTTCGTATAACCTCCAGCATATCTATGATCTAAAAGTTAGGTGATAAACCTGAGTATGTGGCACTTCTGATGACCTCACCAACCAGTGCTCACACAGTTCTGCTGAACCCCTAAGGCAACCTCAGAATCCTTCAACGTTCCACATAGGCAGCTGGCACTAAATGACTGGAATTGGCACAGACGAGCTGCCTGCTACTCACCATTCCCTATAGTGGGCACTGGTAGATCTTTCTCAATTACCCCGGGAGGCTGAGGTACTATGTAGAAAAGACACAGGGCACAAGCTGGCCAGACAGAACAAAGTTTTGACTTTTCTGTCCTCTCGGTGTATCAATTACCATGTAATTGTGTACTTTTTATCCCTACATAATGCATCCGTGTGTATTTCCCCAGCTCATTGCATTATCGAATATGAATCCTTTTAATTCTTGAGTGAATGTCCCATAGGTGGGATATTTGCCATAAGATAAATATTGATCTTTATACACTGAACAGTATACTACTATATGGCTGTGATCAATGGAAACACCCAATGAGAAATGAGCAAATATCCACTAACAAGAGCAGTGGGAAAGCTCAAAAGTTAGTGTTAAGCTTGGTCACTTTCTATGATAGCTGATTTGTGATAAATCAACACCAAGTATTAGTAATTAGCCTATAACCAAGTATATATAGTCATAGTAATATAGACACTACAGAACACAGGATTTCAAAAAAATAGGTGTGATTTTTGAATGGAACATTCTAAAGATTTATTCTAGGCAAATAGGTTCCTTGGAAACTTACTTGCAAGAGTCAATGACATAAACAACATCATTTATGGTAATGCTAGTCTCAGCAATATTTGTGGACAAAATAACCTGTGAAGACATATTAAGAAAAATTATACCTCAGAAAATATTTTCCTCTTACGCACTTAAAAGAATCATTTGCTCATGTAACAAATGATGAGAATTCCAGGAGCATTAAAAAAAAAATTCACCCACTGCCTAATAAAAAACTTAATTATTATTAGTAAGCTCAGGAAGAGAAGACCCTTTCTTTCCCTCCTCAATTTAGATGAATTACAATTTTGAGGGAGGTAGCTCTCTGAAGGCCTCTAATACCTGCTTAATATCAATGTAACTTCTAACCCCGTAAGTGTAAATGTTTATACTTACCTTGGTAACTCCCGCTGGTACTGGGTCAAATACTTTGCGCTGTTCCTCACGAGGAATCTGAGAATGCAGAGGTAGAATCTGATACCTGTGGCTTCCTATAACAATAAGGAAAGGTTAAGGCCAAAAAATAATAGTCTATTTGAAAACTGCTCTACATTATGCACATTTTAATTCAAATATTGACACAACACTACATTTTTTCACATGCTGCCTAGGGCACAAGCAAAAATACTCATACCAAAATCTGGATTCATCTCCAAATGCTTCTGCATAGTATAAATCAAATTCCAGCCAGGCAGAAAAACCAACACAGCTCCAGGAACATTAAGGGTCTCAATGTACTTAAGTAGAGCTTCAATGAGTTCAAAAGGAGTTTCCTTTTCATTCAACTGAGCCATGCTCGTCTTTGTTTCTGGACCATATTCATCACCACAGATCAGGTTGCAATTTGCCTGCAAATAAACAGGAGGACATATTTTGAATTGTTTTAATTACTACAGCTCACGAGATGTCTCTAGATTTGTTCTTAACATTCAAATAACACCTAATGCTCTTATTAATTCTGCTGATTAGTCATATCTGGCATATAGAAGAAACAATTTCCAAAAATGTAGAACCTACTACATGTTGAGATACTGAATTTTTCTCATGACCAGTATTTCCCATAAGCAATGTCTAAAATTCAAGCACAAACTTTTAAATTTGACTCTGAAACTTCTAATGGCTTCTTCTACCAAGTCCATTTCTCTTATGACCATACTCCATTGGTTTCTCAAAAATATTCTTCTGATTAATGAACTGCTCCTATAAATCCTGCCTGTGTATCAATTAACTGCTTTATCTATACACAAAACCTGTGTAATTCCCAGGTTCATCACATACCAAATATGAAGTCCTTTAATTCTATTTTTTTTCTTTTAAAGATTTTATTTATTCATGAGAGACACAGAGAGAGAGAGAGAGAGAGAGAGAGAGAGGCAGAGACACAGGTAGAGGGAGAAGCAGGCTCCATGCAGGGAGCCTGATGTGGGACTTGATCCCAGGATTCCAGGATCATGCCCTCGGCCGAAGGCAGGCACTAAACCGCTGAGCCACCCAGGTGTCCCAAGTCCTTTAATTCTTAAATCACTGTCCTGTTGGCAGCTTCATTTGATCATCTATTTCCAAAATAATGTGGTCTGTATTTTCTAAAAAGTCTGCCTTAGGGGCAGCCCAGGTGGCTTAATGGTTTGGCGCTGTCTTTGGTCCAGGACGTGATCCTGGAGACTCGGGGTCGAGTCTCACGTCGGGCCTTCTGCGTGGAGCCTGCTTCTCCCTCTGCTTGTGTCTCTGCCTCTCTGTGTCTCTCATGAATAAATAAAATCTTTAATAGCTAAATAATAAAAACATGCCAGGTTCTTTCCTATCAAATTCTGCATTGCTGTCTCATAGTCTGTTCAAATTTCCATATACAAGATGTCTTTTTATATTATTATTGGTCCACATCTCAAAGTAAGTGTCATTTTCCTTTATGGTCTTCTTAGGAAATCCCTCATGACTCCCTGGTTTAATACTCTCCATTTGATGCCACCACTACACAGGCTCTATAACCTAGGAGGGGAACTGCTGCTTCGAAAACTTTATTGTACATATCAATCAAGTGGAGATTTTGTTAAAATGTACAGTGATACAGTAGATCTAGGGTGGAGCATAAAATTTTACTTTTCTACCAGCTTGTTAGGTACTGCGACCCATGGAAAACAAACCCTTGTAAAATTGGGAGTTATTTCTAACCACATGTGGCCTTTAAACATCTCTTTCTTCCTTCTTCTTTTGACTTTTATCTAGAGAGGATTTAACTTATAATATGAAAAAAGCTTATCACCCGACATGGACTCCTTTGGAGTAAAATATATCAATTAAAAAAAGACACGATAGGGATCCCTGGGTGGCGCAGCGGTTTGGCGCCTGCCTTTGGCCCAGGGCGCAATCCTGGAGACCCGGGATCGAATCCCACGTCGGGCTCCCGGTGCATGGAGCCTGCTTCTCCCTTTGCCTATGTCTTTGCCCCTCCCTCTCTCTCTCTCTGTGTGTGTGACTATCATAAATAAAAAAAAAAAAAAGAAAGTGGTAGGGAAAGAGTGATCTGGTTTTAAAAAAAAAAAAAAGACACGATAGTCACTTTTTAGAGAAGTTTTTTAAAAAAGATTTTACTTATTTATTCATAAGAGACATAGAGGGGCAGAGATATAGGCAGAGGGAGAAGCAGGCTTCCTGCAGGGAACCTGATGCAGGACTAGATCCCAGGACCCCGGGATCACGAGCTGAGTAAAAGGCAGATGCTCAACCACTGAGCCACCCAGGTGCCCCAAAAAAGTTTTCTATAATGCTAACTCACTGCATGTTTTTACTAAAATCATTGTTTGTGATAATATCAATTTGTCACTAATAAAAATTTTCAATGAAGATTCACTTACATCATCATCCTCACCACCATCGTCTTCTTTATCTTTCTTCTTTTTGTCCTTTGGTGGAGGAATAAAGTGGGTCATCTGAATACAGTCTTCCAAAAAATATTCTGCCAAGACAATCCAGTAGGTAAATATCATTCAAAATCAAAATTACCTTAAAACCCTTCAATCTGATTCTTCATAAATAGCAAAAAATTCCAGTCATAATAAAAAACCTTTTTTTCCAAACTCAGTGTTCCAATAACTTGGGCTTTGAAAGAAGGTGAGATATCTGTCCTACATGGTCCCCCTAAGCCAGATAAGGTACCGTCTGTATACAACACTCAATCATTTGTGGAATGTCTACAAGGTATACACTATGTATACACTGTATACACTATGCCAATACACTCCCATGGTATGGCAGTTAGGCAAGGAAAGAATGTGTATATGGTAACATACTGTAACATATGGTAACATACTGTATATGGTAACATCCTTCCTCTATCAGGATGCACAAATAAAATGGGTTCCTTTTAGTTACTACTATAAAAAAGGACATCAGCAAAGCTGGAATATCTGATCAATTTTATTCCTGTGGTTCTCTGCTGGGCCCAGAAATGTCTCATATCTATAAACAATACTCCTCTATATGCAAAGAGCCCCACGAAGTGCTACTCATCACATTATATCAAGGGTACACACAACCAATATGACTCATCACTGATGACGTTAAACTTGTTCACTTGAGGTAGTGACTGTCAAGTTACTCCAAGTTACTGCAAATAGTATATACGAGAGTATACAAACATACTCCAAGTCACTGTGAAGTTATTATTGTTTCTCTTTCCATACTTTACTCTGTGGAAGCAAATCATTAAACACAAGACACTCCAGAACAGGGAGGTAAGCCTCACTTTTCTGAGGTATGAAGGAGAATATCTACATAATTTTTTTGAAATTATTCCATATGAGAGATCTGTATTACCCGTTTATTTATTCAACCACCATATAGACTCATGGGTATTTATTTTATCCCTAGGGTTATAGTCCAGTACTGTGTTTTATTTTTGCTCAAATTATTCCAGCTCTTTCAGGTTGGCTCCTGTGTCCATCTCCATCACTGTGGTCAGCAGACAGAAATATGTGTATAAGAAATATACACATGCACTCTTACCCATGTATTCATACATATCTGTAATGATTTCTGTATCTATTCCCTGGTATTGGAACTTGGACTTCTTACTGACGTTTCCACATGTAATTGTATACCACATGGTTCATTCAAGCTTTCCCTCCTACTTACCTACAGCCTCTCAATCCAACAGTAAACCTGGCTCCCCCATCTGCCATCCACTTATTTTATCAATCTCAATATACATGTAAACAGTTTTAAAACTGTCAACCTATACCCTCATAAGATACAACTGCAGTTGGCTTTTACTGTACAGCTAGAGCTGACCTTACTTCTGAATTTCAAAAATAGCACCCCCATGTAGCCAATATTTATAATTTCATATGCACACAGCGAATTTTTTAGCTCATTTTCATGCCCTCAATTTGACTGCTAGATAGAATCTATTTTTTTAACCAAGCTATCAGAGGACTGTCCTTAAAAAATGGTGAAGGTAAAATATTTTGAAGAAAGTAAAGGAACAGGCTGCCTGGGTAGTTTAGTCACTTAAGTGTCCTATTCTTGGTTTTGGTTCAGGTCATTATCCTTGGGGGAGATCAAGCCCTCCGTCCTTAGGCTCCTAAGGCTCCACGCTAAGTGGGGAGCATACTTCTCCTAGCCCCCTGCTCTCTCTCTAAAGTAAATAAGAAGAAGAAGAAGAAAAAAAAAAGAAAGTAAAAAAGCTCAAAAATACCCTTATCAGAAATACTTATCGTGAAACACCCATCTTAATGTCATTTTAAAACATGCCTGCTCCAACTCTAAGAAAGATTCTCTTATAATTTGACTCTGGCTGCTTAAACTTTCTAGTAGTATTTCCCATAAACATCTACATGCTATTATGATTTACACTTGACAGTATGTAATTCTGAAAGTTATCTTTAGCTGTAAGGAAAAGGCAAGAAATCTATTGGATATGCCAACTCCTCAAGTAGTGAATGAAACTTGTTCTTGTTCCTGAGACTATACTCATTACTGCTGGACCAAAAAGCCTGAGAATGCTATAATGTATTTGATATTCTACTCTGGCCTGTATTTTAAATATCTTTTGAACTATGACTCCAACCTCTGGGATTAAGAAAATCCAAACACAATGAAATAAAAGTTGTTCACCTTCCCATTCCACCTCCAAACTATTTACCTTGAACAGGATAAGTTCTCCCATAAACTTCAATGATGGGGCAATTGAAGAAATATTCACAGAACATACTGGTGTCAATAGTAGCAGACATGAGAACAATGCGAACTTCAGGATAAGCCTGAACCACGTCACGCAACACTACCAAGAGGAAGTCAGTCTATTAAAATACAAATGAAAAAACTGCGTTAAGAAATTCATGCTAATCAACACCTAAGAGATTTCTTGTGTTAGGCAGACATCAGTGAAATTCAGTGAAATTCTTTGGTGGCTTGTAGAAGTATAAGATAAAGGGTTATGGTGGGATTCAATTGTATTTTTTTTTTTTTTTGGCAGTGGGGGGGATAGTATTTTTAAGAACAGCTGTAGCGTAACAGCTATGGGAATTAGAAATAAGTGCTATCTGGGTAGGAGAAGGGAAGAGAAAAAAAAATTAATGACAGCAAAGAATTCATCTCAAAATTTTCATTGAACTTTATTATCTGTACACATACATACTTTAGGAAAGAGGGAAAAGTCATGATAAGCCAAAACGCAGTTATCCGATCACCTGCAAAACTAATCTCTAAAATGCTGAAAAGGTCTTATTTCTGGACAGTGCTGTCTAGATGCTTATTTATATTTTTTACTTAAGATTTTTTAAATTGCTTTGGCACTTAAGTCCTTATCTATCTGGATATGATTTTTGTATCTGGACAGAAGGCAAGGATACAAATGCAACTATTTCCTTATGATGGCCATTTGTTTACAGCTCAATTTATTGAAGAACCTTCACCTTTCCCAATGACCCTACATGTATCACCCTCTTATACCAAAGCTCCATTCAACACACCACCTATTTCTACACTCTGAATAATTCAATGCTCAAACTGTCAATCCATGTACTATTTCAATTATTATGATTTTGAATTAAGTCCTGATATCTGTCAAGCCAAGACAATACATTCTGCTCTTCTCTAGAAACCCTGGTTATTTTTGGCCATAAATCATCTCCATACATATTCATAATCACCTTACTAAAAGTCTATGAAAAATTCTGATGGGAATTTGATTAGACCTGCATTCAAACTGGCTCAACTTGGGGAGAATTAACATCTACAGGATTGACTTATTCTTAAGTATTTGACATTCTGATTATTGCAATAGGATCTTTTGAGTGGTTTCCTAGCTGTGTTTTTTTTTTTTTTATAATACACAAAACACAACTACTGACTTTATGAAATTCTAGTTTCTTCCTAATTTGTCATGATTATCATTAATATTGGAAAAGATCAGAGCTGCAAACATCCAAAAAGACATTACTAATCATATTGAATTTATAACTTACAAAATTTATCCCAGATAAATCTCCAGTTAAAAGAAAAACTAATTATTACAATTCTATGAATGATTCAATCATCAACTGTTCAGCTGCTGAATTATGCTACCTCTCACTGTAATGATACTTAATGAGAGGACTTTATTTTCAGAATTCTGGGCTAACAAAGAAAAAAAGGTTTATCTGCTTGCTAAAAACAAGTATCCATTATCTTAGTGACTGAAGTTCCTGATTTTGATAAAAGATGTAAAAAGTGGGAAAAGGGAAAGAAAACATTGTTTTGATTTTTTTTTATTCAGAATATTAGGAGTTTGCTATAACTTTCAATTTACTTACGTTTATGTCCCTTTCGTGTATTTCATCTACAATTACGTGACTGATTCCTCGAATGCCTGCTTCTAATTTTCTTAGGAGCACACCTGGAAAAAGAAATGAGCCCACTAACTGGGGTTGCATTTCTATGTTAATTAAAGTAGGGAGGTATAAAAAAGTGCAAAGAAACAAACTTCTAGACAATTAACTATGCTTCAGTTAATATAACCCCAGCATTATTTTAGGGAAGAAACAGTAACCTGTTGTTATTATTAAAAAGGTAACAGCGTGCTCTGAAACACATTTGAAATAGAGTATTAAAAGACATAACTCTAGTAACTTAAGCAGATTTAATCTTCTCTAAGCTGCAACAATCAATGGGTAACATCATGCTCTCATCAGGAGAGAAAGTGCCAAAAGTTCTACTGAAATTAGAATTCTGAGACTGGCTCCTTGCCTTTTTATATCTTGTCACTCTGCACTGTTACCAAGTTTCTTCATAAATAATACTATATAAATCCCAAGTGAAAGAACAAAATAAAACATACTACTGACCGACAGTACAAAACATTATACTGGCATAAGGACGAGGAAGGACAGACTCAAATCGAACACTATAGCCACAGCTTTTTCCAGGTTCTTCTCCTCTCTCATAGGCAACTCGCTCAGCCACAGAAACTGCACTTATTCTCCTGGGCTGAGACAAGAAAAAAGAAAGTGATTCAAGACACAAAATTAGTTACACTTATTAGGGTTATTAAATTACTATAGTAAATCTGTCCTACTCCCAGCTTGTCAATCAACACCAACAATAGTAACGATCTTTTTTAGCAAGCTCTATAATTTATTAGAATACATCAAAACAAAAAAACTACCACTTAATTCTATGGTACAGTCTTAAAAAGTTTTTCATATTGTATATTAAAATAATTCTTACTTTTTTTTTTAATTCTTACATTTTTATAGAAAATAAACTCTTCACCATTGGCCAAAACTCTTAATATTCAGAGTAATTTTCCAGTAAACAGATTATGTATTCGGAGCTTGTTCTTTTAACTGCCTACCAAAGTAAAGGCACGTGTTTAAAAAATTATTTAACTGAGCGGTATAGGTATTAGGAAGGTTAGCTCCTTCTTTGCCATATCTACTATGGCCACCTTTCATTTAATCATTTTATTAACTCATAAAGTAACTCTTCATGCATATTTATATCAGGTGCTATAGATAGTGCTAGAGACAGAAAATTGAATGAAATCACTCTTGTTCTTGATGAGCTTACATAGCGAGGAAAATAGAGTGTTTATTACTGTTTCCAGCAATAAAGACGTCAAGCCCAAGGAGAATGTCATGTTAATGTTTTAAGTGTTGGACTTTAATTTTTCTGAAAATAAAATTTTCTAAATTATTTCACATTCTTGTAGGTATACAAACAATACTTATGTGGTGGATATGATGGCTATTATTATGTCCTAAAGGTAAAGATACAGAGGTAGATGGAGATTTATAAACACTGAATGTTAAGTTGCCTTGAATTTGATTTTGTAAAAAGTTCTTGATAACAGGTTGTACTTTAGTTCCTTGCTTAGAGAAAACTTTTCTGAGTTTCATAATTAAATACCAATGTTATTCCAGGTTAGGACATGACTTATTAGGAAATCTAAGACTAATAATAATCTTTAAAGAAAAAAAAAGTCCAAAACAAAACCTCAGTAACTTCACTAAAGCTATTAATTATCTTTAAATCAAAATAAGACATGATCTATTCATTTCCATAACCCTAATTTAAGAGTCCTTTAGGGAAGGGATTAAAAGATACCCCCTTGAACATGGTGTTGGGTTTTCTCGAGCTTATTTTTTTCGTTTTTTGCACCTTGACTTGCCAAGTTATGCTAGCTTTTACTACTGACCTGTACTCTGCACCTAACTATGAATAAGTGTTACATGAAGAATTGAGCTCTGTATGTATCCTGTAAGAGAAGAGTTTGACTATATACTTACATCAGGAAATGTAAAAATGATATTCCACAAAAGGTACAAAAATACATTGTTTTCTGGGACCTTTCAAGTTCACAGCTTTCTATAATCAGGTAAATTCTTGACCCCATTATTGTCTCCTTGCTCCATTTTGGTCTTTCCTAAAGTTTTCAACATTCCTACTAAATAGATAGCTTCTAGAAGAACTTCAAATCTATTAGGTTATTTGACTCTTCAGAGGAAGTTACTACTGGGTACTCAGGGGTTGCTTTTATCTCCTTGGGGCTACATTCAGGTCTACTATCTTTATGTTTCCAGCCTTCTAAAATAACCATGGACAGCAGATAGCCTATTCCCTAAGCAGTACTTACTACAGTTCTTAAGTATATGGCCTCCAAATACAATGGTCTTAAGAGACTCAAGAAAGGGGCACTAACTAGGTGGCTCAGTTAAGCATCTACCTTCAGCTCAGGTCATGATCTCAGGGTTCTGGAATCGAGCCCCACGTCAGGCGGGAGCCTGCCTCACTTCTCCCTCTGCAACTTCCCCTGCTTGGGGCACTCTGTCAAATAAATAAAAATCTTAAAAAAAAAAAAAAAACAGAGAGAGAGAGACTCAAGAAAGCCATCCATGGGCGAGGTTAAAAATTAACATAAGAGGTTCTAAAACCATTTTCAGAAGCACTATGGGCCACATTTCCTTGAATATGCACACAAATCAGCATCAAGATGACTATTCATCCAAACGGCTAAAGAAACAAATGACTCTGCAATCTTCCCATATTTTTGTATGCTTCTCTGACTTTTCAGCTTCTAGTATCCTTAACAGCTCTGATTTTAAAACAAAAAACCCCTTTAGCTACATACTGAAAAGAAACATTTCTTTTATTCATAAATAATTTGATGGGATTTTTCCTAAGGTGAGTATAGAGCCAAGTGCATTAAGAGTTAAAATATAGGGGCAGCCCGGGTGGCTCAGCGGTTTAGCACCGCCTTCAGCCCAGGACATGATCCCAGTTGGGCTCCCTGCATGGAGCCTGCTTCTCCCTCTGCCTACGTCTCTGCCTCTCTCTTCTCCGTGTCTTTTATGAATAAATAAATGGAATATTAAAAGAAAGTTAAAATATGTATACCATCTGACCCAAAAATTCCATGTTTGTGAATTTATTTCAATGGAATAATCAAAGGAATACATAAAGATTTAGGTGCAAGTATGTTCATCTCAGTATATATAATACCAAAATGTTAGAAACAGTCTTTAAAAATCTCCATCCTTTAAGAATAACAGCATGTGCATAAAATGGAAAATTATTTTTAAAGATTTTACTTGTCAGACAAAGAAAGAGAGAGCACACACAAGTGGGGGTAGGAGGGAGTGAAGGGAGGGCAAGCAGAGGCAGAATCAGACTACCCAGTAAGCAAGGAGCCTGATGCAGGACTCAATCCTGGACCCTGGGATCACCCTTGAGCCAAAGGCAGAGACACTCAACCACTAAGTCACCCAGGCATCCCACAGATGGAAATTTTCAAGCTTAAGTTAAGTGACCATCTATAATAAACATTCCACCCAGAGAAAAAGATGGAATAATTCTCCAAGTATCTTTCAACTTTATGATTCCATCACTTTATGAAAGAATAAAAGAGGACTAATAGAAGTGAAAGCTGTGTGTTCCTATGCAAAGGAGAATACCATTCTGTAACTCATTACTTAACATTTGTTATAGCCTATATATTAAAACCTGTGCATTTCACAGATAAAACCAGTGGAAATGACCAAATTATTTGGGAAAGGACACAACCTAGTGAAAGTTAAAAAGTGTTTATACAAAAGCCATTTTTGGCTAGATCAACTTGGCTTTGATATCTATTAGATAGCTAGTGAAAAAAACAGCTTCTCACTTCAACAGGAAATGACTTTTATTTTACTCATGACATGTGATCAACTTCTGAGTGAGAAGACAAGTTTTCAGCTCATCTGCTGAATTCTGCATCTCCTTCTATATGACTGAACTGTTTTTTGAGATGAAAAGGGTGAGTGGCAGTAAGGAAGGAGGGCAGAGCAGAGTTCAAGACTCCTCTTCTAAACAATACGCCTTCCTGAAAAATATACCTCCTATAAGACAGGTAAGCATTAAGAGCAAAGATATTAACAAAACAAACAACAAAACATTTTATTGGTCACAGTACTGGGTGCTGGAAATTTCACTATCAAGCAAAGGATTCATAGCCAGTTTTGGGAATGGGAAGGGCAAACATTTTTTTAAAGATTTTTAATTTTTTTATTCATGAGAGATACATAGAGAGAGAGAGAGAGGCAGAGACACAGGCAGAGGGAGAAGCAGGCTCCATGCAGGGAGCCTGATATGAGACTCGATCCCGGAACTCCAGGATCATGCCCTAGGCTGAATGCAGGCACTAACCCGCTGAGCTACCCAGGGATCCCCTGCAATCAAACATTTTAAGAAGAAAGTTAAGAGTCCTTTCCCAGGGGATCCCTGGGTGCTCAGCAGTTTAGCGCCTGCCTTCGGCCTAGGGCATGATCCTAGAGTCCCGGGATCAAGTCCCACGTCGGGGTTCCTGCATGGAGCCTGCTTCTTCTTCTGCCTGTGACTCTGCCTCTGTGTGTGTGTGTGTGTGTGTGTCTCTCATGAATAAATAAATAAATAAAATATTTTTTTTAAAAAAAAGAGTCCTTTCCCAGAACAATGTAGACCTATGATACTTTTTAAGCCTAAAATGCCATTGATTTAAATGCAACATCCATTCTTTCAATAATCTAGTAATTTTTTAAGTCAAAAAGCTCAATTCTTTTTTTTTTTAAAGGTTTTTAATTTATTTATTCATGAGAGACAGAGAGAGAGGCAGAGACATAGGCAAAGGGAGAAGCAGGCTCCATGCAGGGAGACTGACGTGGGACTTGATCCCAGGACGCTGGGATCACACCCTGAGCCAAAGGCAGATGCTTAACCACTGAGTCACCCAAGTGTCCCAAAAAACCCAACTCTTATATCAAACATAAGACAACAATCAAGATCTACATCAATTTCAAAAATTTTAAAAAATACGGTGTGTACATACACATAAATGCATAGGTATAAACAATTTTTGCTATTTTGAGGTTCACAACTCCTCCCCAAGTATCAGTTATGTGTCCCAGGTTAAGAGTCCCTAAGTCAAGGTCTGAGGCTGCCTACGAGGTGGTATCTGGCTTCTTTCTATACAGTGTTCTCCTTCTAAGTGCCAGAAGTACAGGGTTAGAATGGACGGGAACTGCTTCAACCCAAGGCTTGAAAGGGCTAATTAGTTCTTCCCTAAGCTCTGGGACAAACTCACAGGCATCACTTATTGCTGGTAAGGTAATACAATGTAGTAGTTGAATCCTGAAGGCAAATCGTTTGGTTTTGAATCCTAGTTCCACTACTTCCTGTGTTAATAACTTGGGCAGTTTAGTTAGTTCTTTGTGCCTTAGTTTAATGAAGGAGAAATACTAAATAAGATAATATGTATGTACATCTTAGAGTCATAATAAACTTCAAATGAGTTTAAAAAAATACCAACTGTTTCAAATAGAACCTGGCATACATAAAGCATTCAGTTAGAGTCAACCATTACCTGTTTTGTTGGCTTGCCTACTCTTGCTCTGAGTAGTAAGGTGGATCTTAAGATGGAGAGGACCAACATTTACATATTAACTTAAGGAGAAAATATTCTCAGTCTTGTCTGATTCTAGGACCAAAGATTACCTCTAGCCCAGACAAGAATGATTTACATGGTTCAGTTCATCAGTGAAGGAGATTAGAACCAGACTTCTTTTTTTAAAAAAATAATTTTAAAGAGCCTAATGTGGCTATAAAGGGGAGTTACAAAGAACTAGAAATAGCCTGGCCTCTAGGTGTTTCCACCTCTCAAACTCTATCAACACCAGACACCCCCCTTGTAAGCTGGCTCACTACTTACCTGAGTTACTACAATGTTACACTCTGCTGCTCGGTCATTCTGGATGAAGTCATCTAGAATAAACTGTGGAACCTGTGTGGTTTTACCACATCCAGTAGCACCTCGGATAATGACAACCGAATTTTGACTAATTGCTTCCAGGATTTCACTTTCAAATTTCTTCACAGGCAGCAACTCTCTCTCCTGTAAGATCTTTTTTTTTTTGGGGGGGGGGGGGAGTGAGAGAAAGAGAAGAGAGAGAAGAGAGTAAGAGAGTGAGAGAGAGAATGTGTGTGTAGGTGTGGGGCTGGGGAGAGGGCAGGGCAAGGGGAGAGAATCTTAAGTAGACTCCGTGCTGAGCACATAGCCCAACATGGGGCTCAGTCTCATGGCCCTGAGACTGTAACTTGGGCTAAAACCAAGAGTCAGGACACCCAACCAGGTAAGCCACCCAGGAACTCCCCTAAGATCTGTTTCAGAAAAGCTCCACAGCAGTCGAAGTTTTACCAACATATATACATTAGAAGCGACTGTCTTAATCCTAAGAAAAATTTCCCATCTCTATGAAAACATTCCTTCCCACTGGCTTCATACTCAAAAATACCTATTTTCATAAAACAATGTATATATTTATATCTCTAACAGAATATATGCTCCTCTTCACTGAATTTGTGAAGACTCTCTTTTGTGGCTTTGTCCACTTCCTTATTTTCCTCCTTTCTCCCTGGACATTCCATACATTCCCCTTCTTACAACATTTTAATGTTGTTTTACCTTAAAAATAGTGAAAAACACCAAAAAAACTTATCTGAATCTCCATTACATTAAGAATCCCAGGCCCTTAACTCAAAAGCAATTATCTTCAGAGGTACCTACAATTAGAAGTTTGGTAAATACCTTTGATCTACCTCCCTAGAAAGGGCAAAATGTATTTTTCACTATTCTTTTGCCCATACCTAGAAAGTTCTGAACTCTGGGGACCTTATGTCTAAATACTTCAGTGACTTACTGCTGGCAAATCATGATCCTGTTCCAGCTGGTACATTAACTCATTCTTGAGGTCCATGCTTATTTGTTCTGGAGTAGCCTATAAAATCGTAAGGCAACAGTAAAACAAAAGCACATAACAGCTTCAAATTTAAAACATTTTTAAAAATCTAGAGATCTTAATGAAATATATTCAAAAGTAAAACAAAAGAAGGAGTCTGAGCTCAAAAACAATGATGGACTTACATAAGCCAGGGGCCCCTCATCAATGTTGCTACTAGTCCAAGGATTCCAATTAGACTGTGGAGGTGACCAAGGAACCACGCCCATTTGGTTTTGTCGCTGAGATGGCTCAAAGTGAGCCAATTTGCCAAGGTTCAGTACCACAGGCATAAAAGGATCATCAGGCTATTAAAAAATAAAAAACAAAAAAAGCAATACCAGTTGCTTGTCTGACTAGGAATGTTCAATACAAAGGTGAACTAAATAATTATATGCTTACTGGGGGCACGATCTCAAGATTTAGCTCCTGAATGATGTTTTGCAGCTGATGTTCTAAGTCTTGTGAGAGATTAACTTTGTAAGGCTCCACCTACAGAAAAAGGATAGCCATAAGAATTACATAACAAACATATGAGCAGTACTCAAATCTACCAGAGTTAAGGCCATGTAGTCAGCATTAAGCCTCAATATTCCTAAAGCCAACAATGAGTCAGTTCCCCATGAAAAGAATAATGATTATTTACTTAATTGCCTACTCTGAACACAGTATCATGCCAGACAGATGATCATTCCATTTCCATTTCTTGAAATAAGATTCTAAGAATTATGAATTAAACTTCTTTAGCCAAATACTAATCAAAAGCTAAATGGAATTGCAAAATATCCCTCTGGGCTACTAAGTCTAAAGACTCACTGTCTCTCCTTCTTTCTTCTTTGTAAGTCCAGAGTAAGCTTCAATTACTCCAAGGTGGTAGAGTTGTCTGACAAGTGACAGGGCACAGGACTGTGCTGCCAGTTTTTTATTTGATCCATGTTCACGTGCGAAAATCCCTATAATTTAAGTTCAAGATTACCAAAGACGATAGGATAAATCATCTGAGCAAAGAAACATCTCATCATGGCAACTAGGGTCTTAGGTACAAAAGTCTCTCTAAAATACAGAGTATATTACAGACTTTCTCATGCTAATTGCTAACCAAAGGCAATTCCATTAACAGCATATTAAATAACCATCTTGATTATAGGCAGAAACTAAGATATGGACAAATCATTATAAAAGCAAAAAACTTATTTCTACCAAGTTGTCATTAATATTGCCTGGTGTTAAAACAATGAAAAAAAAATGCAGTTTAACTTTTGAAAAGCAAAACAAAGAAAGAAATGAAAATGGGTCCAAAGTAGTTACTGAGACCAGGAGTTGGCAATCTTCTATAAAGAATCAGATCATTAAAAAAAGAAAGAAAGAATCAGATCATAAATAGTTTAGGTTTGGCAGGCCACATAGTTTGTCACAGCCACTCAACTCTGCTTAAAGCATGAAAGCATCCATAGACAACATCGTTTTACAAACGATGGGGCCAGGAACTAAAAATGGCTTATATATTTTTAAAGTGTTGTAAAAATAAGACAAAAATAACAACGGGTGATATGTATGTGACCCGCAAAGCTTAAAATACTTACAATCTGGCCTTTTATCAAAGTTTGTTAGCCCCTGACATAAACAAATAAGCGTCGCTGTGTTCTAATAAAATTTTGTTTATAAAACAGGTAGTGGGCTGTATTTGGCCAGAGGCCTACAGTTTGCTGATCCTGGCACCAGACTGAAGCCAACAAAACTACTACTCAAATTCTTAAAGAAAATGCCAATACAAAGTTTTTCTCCTCCAGTATCATTCAACTTTAAGAGATGGCTTAAGGCAAGGAAAGGGCACAGATACCTTCAGGCCTACTAGCCAATTTAGTCAAATTAATTCTGAAGGTCAGATCAACTGCACAAGTTGGACTGTCTTTAGCTTCTTTCCCGTAACATCCCACCCAAAATCTAACTTATTTATAAAGTCTGGGATAAAAAAATTCAACATCAACTCCTGATGATTCATTTGAACGTTTGATTTTATGAAGAAAGTCTTTCACACATTATACATTTAAATTCTTAGTGGCAGTCGCAGAATTCTCAATCTGAAAAAAATCTTAGGCCATTTCTCTCAATTTGCAGATAAGTAAATGAAGTCCCACCAACGTCAGTAACAAAACCAGGTACAAAGAGCCAGTTCCTTACTTTCATGCATAACACACTGCCTGCTTTAAATTTACTGTCTAAGAACAGCAAATACCTGATCCTATCTTTGCCTTTTCACTTCCTTTATGAATAACCCCAATCCATTCCTGTTTTCTCGGGCTAACTTTTCCACCTCTTCTTGACTCTGTGACTCTTAAATGCACATCCACCTTGAGGTTTCAAATGTTATCATCCAGTATATTTCTTTCTAAATTTCTACCTGAACAAATTCAAAAAAGACTTTTATGTAGAGAGATTTAAAAAAAATGCTCTCTGACACTAGTGGGCTCCTAAGTAGTCTACCTGCCATCTCTCACCCTTTGAAATACACTACCAGCAATGATCCTTTTTTTTTTTTTACATGCAAACTGGGAAACCGGGCCCTCTAATTCATATAATTACTAATATTCTAAAAAACCCCAGGTTGCTACCTTTCAATTAATACTCCAACTAATAAAGCTTATATTTATGTGGCTGAAGACTATAATGTATTACTCCACTATATAAGATTCAAAGTAGCAGGGAAACAGTAACACTTACTTCTGCCCAGCTGCTTGATATAAATGGTCATTTCTGCAATAAAGCTCCTGTAAGAACATATACAAACAAGGTTAGGAATTTCACTGTTAGAAATTTCTAAATCCAGGACTCCCAAATCAGGCAGGCTTTCCAACTGCTTAGGCAAGTCACAGCAAAAAAAACCATTGTAAACACTTATTTCTGTTCAATCCTAGAACAAATCAAGTATATGTAAACTTCAAATAATGTACATGGCACAAGACAACTATAATCAAAGTTGACAAGCCAACTGTTCACGAAAAGAAAATGTTAAGGTTTTAGATTCTGTGTTTACTTACTCCAAAGGTTGCAGTCTCAATAGCTAGAACACAAAGGAATTTTCCATTTAGCCTGGGGCCAAGAAATAACACAGGCCCCAAATTCTTTAAATTACAGTTTTGATTATTTTATTGCTTTGCATGGGCCACCCATTAATGACTTCTTTCTGTTAAGATAAGCTAAATATATGCATGCATGCACACATACACATGAACATACAAACACTAGGCTTGTATCTGTGGCTCCTGAGGCAGGGGTCTGCTATCTGCCTGCAGTTGGAAGCAGCCCTTGATGACAAAAAAACTTAGCTTATTTATATCACACTTATTTAAATCAGAGAACAAAATGTTTTTGGAAATCGCTAGCAGATTCTAGGGGATGAACTTAGGCCTCAATAAAGCATAAACTGTCCTTTGAAAACTATATGCTTTCTGATCCTTCCACTGGTCAGGTACATTCTAGCCTTGACTTTGTGCTGTGAATAAAAGGTTAGGTAAGGCTTAAGAAAAAAATAAATGTTAGACTCCTTCCTATACCTCTTGTGAACTGACCTTCAGGCACAGCGGCTTCAGGGGTCAAAGGCCACTGGCTTTCAGGGGAACAACATCCACCCTTTCATTAATGACACCGATGCCAGTATGTTTCTCAGCCAGGCTTAAAGTCAGCACTCAATCTCATTCTCCTCCACCTAGGGGGAACAGCGACACCAGAAATCAGTTTACAATAGTTTTCCATGTGATTGCTTAGTTCAGCCTAAGCAGCAGCACATGTGTGTATGAACACAGACCTCTGGTGTTGCTGTCTGTTATGCCTTTAAATAAAAGACATACAAGGAGATGCTGTGTCCTAGCTCCCCCAACTGTCTCTGCCTCCCTCCCTGTCATATCCTGAATTCTTCATTTCTTTGTATCAGGAGTCAATGATAAAACATTGGTATCAAAACATGTTTACAACAAGCTCCAGACACATTTATCTGTTCTTAAAATCACCAGGTGCTACTAATAAGCTAAATCAGTTCAGAAGGACAAAATATTAAAGAAAAATCAACAAATGGATCCTTCCTTTATAACCCCTGAGGGTTTTAAAAAATCTGATGTCATATTAAGTATCTGAGAATTCAGGAATGAACAAGTAGTAGAAGGCAGGGGGAGCCATGCTCTGAACATCATCTTGACCATAGTGTCAAAGTTTTATTTTAGTAGTAATGATTTTAGGATTACTAGATGTATTGGAGGGAGAACACTCTGATTTTCAAGGAAAATACTTTTAATGTATTTTGAGTAATTTTTTATAAATAAAGGACAGCAAATTAAATCATCCAGAAGGTTTCCACTGTAGCCTTCTTTACCTTCCAATAAAAATACAGTGCCCCCAGAAGAGTCTAATCCATATGAGCCTTCCTGGGAGTAATAATTACTACACCCTGGAATGCTCTCAGGAAGAATAGCAAGCAGGCTGAGAAACATACTGTCAACTATTACAATGACCTCCTTTTATGTTGTTTTATATATTTAACAGAATAAAAGTAGGCTAATTTAACTCACATACAAAGACTGAAGCTATCCTTCAGCTTTACAGTAAGTCCTTAAACACTTCAACGGAACTCTTAAGAGTTGGCAACTTTCAAAGCTAAGGAAAATATGGATCTAGATGCAATACAGTCTACCTAAGACTTTGGAACTGAAATGTCTAACCTGACCCATTAAAGAAATAAATCCTTGTAACTACCTTCAACAATACCACAGTGAATAAACTCACCACCTAGGGCTGATTTTTAAATCACGGACAAACCACCACTTGTGGCTATGATTTGCCTCTCAGATACAAATGAGAACCTCAAAAGTCTAGCAACACAAATGACAGATTTTGCAGAACTAAAAATCATCCTAAGTGAAAATCATGGTAAACTACTAATTACAAATCAGTGACAATTTTTCTTGTGCAAAGTATCTTCTTTTCAGAATTCACTGCCAATCCACAAACTGAATCAGATAAAACATACAAAAATAGAACAATGACTATACAAAACAACTCTAACTTACTATAGAAGGAAAAGACTGAAACAAGCAAACCTGTTGTGATCAGGACCCACTTGGGTGTACTTATATTCTCCTTGGATCTTTTCCTTTTGGAAATACTGGTTCAGACGAGCCTTAGCATTTTCCAATGTCCAGTTTCCATGAAGTCCAGCATTTAAATCCACTTCTTCTGATTCTAAAGTCTATGGAATCAATAATTACAGTTGGCTGCATTAATTTTAGTTTTGTTATGCATGTCTAAGGTATAAAAATATATAACAGTATCTTCTTTGTATCATCCCCTTATAATGCAGAAACTTCTTTTTTAGGATTTTATTTATTTATTCAAGAGACACACAGAGAGAGGCAGAGACACAGGCAGAAGGAGAAGCAGGCTCCATGCAGGGAGCCTAATGCGGGACTTGATCCTGGGTGTCCAGGATCAGGCCCTGGGCTGAAGGCAGCGCTAAACCACTGAGCCACCTGGGCTGCCCACAAAAACTGTTTTTAATGCTCCTATTCCTAGTCAAAATTGAACTAGAATTAGTTTCTGCTGCATCTGGTGATCCTATTATATAAACAAGCTATTAGTTAATGTACTGTGTATTTACATTATTCCTAAGAAACCTTGACAAATTTTCTTGTGTTGGCTTTAATACTTAATAAGCTTTTCTATGAAGACATATTTACTCTGAGTGCTCAGGAAATGAAGTTTACTAAGGTAACTAATTATATTTCCTGTAAAACAGTTGGGGACACATTGTACCACCAGAAAAATATGGTTTTATTTCATAGACAGTTCTAGTGATCAGTTATAATGTGTAGCTTAGGGTTATGTTGTCTTGTGTGAACAAGCAGCCTCAAGTAATAACTTAAAGAGAATCACTAAATTATTAAGTTGTGAGTATCTTAAGCCTTGCAGTGAACCAAGTACTAAGTCACAATCCTGGATATGTGACAAAGAGTGATATGATAATCTTACCGCTTGTACTTCTTGTTCTTCCTTTCTTGAATAATAATCTTTCAAGTTAGCTCCTCGATCCCAGGTGGGCCCAGGAGGACCATAGCCAGAGGCCCCGATTCCAGAATTATTTTCTATTAGGAAGAAAATTATTGTATTCTTAATTAACCAAACTGTAGGAAGATCCAAAATATTTTAAAGAATATTCTTAGATTTTGGTATTCTGTAACTAAAAGCCAAAATTTCAATTATTTGGAAATGTGCCCCAAATCTTCATGATTTACTTGAAAAGTGTTTCATGATTGAAATAGAGGTGTAAATTGATAATCCCAAGGCTGATATGTAGGGAGGAGATACTAGCAATTATCCTAAGTGACTGACAATCTAGCATACATTTTCAAGTTCATTAAAATTAAGTTCATTAACTGATTAAATTTGTTAAAACCACTTCTTTGCTAAATATGACCTTGAGAGAAATCTGTTAGCGCTAATGATGGGGATAAGTAGAAGCTAAAAAGGTGTAATAAAGTGATGAGTCTTGGGAAGAAAGCAGAGTAGCTAAAAACAGCTAATACTGCCTGATTATTAACTCTACTAAGTCTATGACATGCTTTTTAAAAAATTCATTCCTCACAACAATCTTATGAAATAAATACGGGTATTTTCATTTCATAAATACTGGATCTGAGACTTAAATAACTTGACAAGAACCTAATCTATCCTATGCAGACCAGACCAATAAAAGCTTTGATAATACACAGAATTCAGAAACATTTTGGATCCACAAGGTATAAATCTACAATATATTTGATAGGAATAAGTTAGAAACAAGAAAGGATAATAAATAAGACCCTTTAATCAAATGTCCTAGCTTGTACAAAATCTATCCAGAAATAAAAATTAGTAATGACAGCAAGGAATTAAGCTATGTCACACTTTGTAAGAGAAATCACTGGTGATATTTGTAAATTTATGAAGGCCTTGGGTTGTCTTGACATTAGGAATTTTACTGCAGTTTTCTCTATCCAAATGAGAAAGAGATGAGGACCAAGAAGGATCGTGTGTATCTTACCACCATCATATGCACACAATCAAGTCTCTCACCTGCCTTAAGAGCCAAATGTGGAGGAAGAGGCCCTCCCATGGTTGTTGGTAAACCTCCACCCATAGTTGCTGCGGAGTCAGGTGTATCAGTAAGTGGAGGTGGAGGAGGTGCTACCTGCAAGAGGAAAAGTCAGGACAGGGTGAGTAATTTCACCCTCACAGACTAGTAAATTTTTTTATATTTAAAAGGAGGCCCATGAGTCACCCCTTCCTAACCCTGTAATAGTAATATGTTTTCAATAATTATAAAATTATGTTCTGACTTGAGGCAGAAAAGAAGGGTAGTAAAAATTACTTGTTAATTTGCCACCTGGAAATTTTACATGTGTAATATATAAACACATACAGTTTTTAAAAAGAAAGTAGGATTGGTTTATGGTGTATAGCTAAGTTTTTTCCATTTAGTAGTTTTATAAATTCATTCCACATTCATGAAGTATCTGTTAGGAACCTGCTATAGAGTCGACATTGTTCTGGGTACGGAGGATAAAATGAACAAAAGAGATGGATGTTCTGTACTTAAAGCCATATTCAAATATTCTAATTCTTACAGAACTAAATAATGAATAAAGTACGTCAAGTATAACAATACTATAGAGAAAAATGAAGTGAAAAAGAGAAATACGAACTGTGAGAACACTAAAGTGAACTGGCAAAGCCATACTTATAGGTTACACGTGAAAAAAAAAGTGAAACGAGTGAGGATACAACCAAGAGTATGGGGAGGTGAGATTTCCAGAGATTATGTTCCAAGAAAGATATAAAATATTTTATGTACATCTTCTACCTTTTTTTTTTTTTAAAGATCTGAGAGTGAGCATGCTAGAGAGAGAGACAGACAGACAGACAGACAAAGAGCACACACACAAGCACAAACAGGAGGGAGGGGCAGAGGGAAAGGGAGAAGCAAATGCCCCGCTGAGTAGAGTCAAGAAAGGGGCTGGATCCCAGGACCCTGGGATCATCACCTAGGCTGAAGGCAGATGCTTAACTGACTGAGCCACCCAAATGCCTCTCATCTTCTACTTCTTTAAAGATTAATCTAGATGAATTTTAGTGACTTACTATTCCATTGTATGGATGTAGTACATATAACTCAAGCTATACCATGTTGATGAACATTTAGCTTACAGCCAATCTTAAATTGTGAAACAACACTGCCATAAGCCCTTTGTACTTTGGCTTATTCCTTTCAGGAAAGATTTACTTAAGTGAAATTCCTAGGTCAAAAGCCATCAACATTTTAAAAAGCACCATAGTGCATTACTGAAAGCTTGGACTTCTGTATGTGCTCCTGCACTATATATCTGACAATCTATTTCTTCACATCATATCCAATTCTGGGAATTACATCAAGTGTTTTACATCTTTACCAATATTAGTTTAGTTTTTTGTTACAGTAGCCTATCATTTTAATTTATTTTCTCTGCCTTTTATTCTATCTGGATATTTGTTATTCTAATTTCTAAGAATTTAACATTTCAGTGCTATTCATTTCACTCTTTGTTAAAGATACAAGCTGCAAATAATTTTTGCTGTCCTTTTCCAACTTTGTTAATGCTGCTTATTGACCAAAAGTTATTTTGTTATTTTTTTAAGATTTTATTTATTTATTCATGAGAGACACACAGAGAGAAGGCAAAGACATAGGAAGAGGGAGGAGAAGCAGGCTCCATGCAGGGAGCCCAATGTGGGACTCAATCCCAGGACTCCAGGATCACGCCCCGAGCCAAAGGCAGACACTCAACTGCTGAGCCACCCAGGCATCCCTTGTTTTTGTTTCTGTAGTCAAATCTAGTTTCTGCCTGTGAGATCCTTCATAATATGGCCTTTCCTGTCCAAGACCTATTCTGCAATATTTTCACATGTGTTTATAAATATTTTTTCATTTGGAGATAGCATCATGTAAATATAGTTACTGTTATCTTACAATAATTAGAATTCTTTATTAGTATGTGGACCACTTATTCTAACTTTCAAAAATTCTTCTTGGTTATTTTTCAGCATTATTTTTCCTAACTAACTTCTCTAATTTATCACATAATGTTAAACGTGTAAAATTTAGGGCTGTTCTCAGGGAGAACAGCCTTTCTTACAAGAAGTAATTGATATCCTTCGATAACAGAACTCCCACTCAGAAACAGTGTATAAACAGTGTATGGCTCTACATTTCATAAAGTCTTCTATCTGTTGAGACAATTCTCCATAGATATCTTGTGGTTCTCTAAGTCTTACTTAACATCTTTTCGAGAATGCCTGAAAAGCAAATAACCTTGGAAGGTAAAGATAGTATTTTCCTCCAGGGTAGGAAGCAGATTTGTTTCCTATTGAGGATGGTAAAGGTAGGGAGGGTGGCAGGTTTGCCAGCAGCCCCTTTCTAAGACTGAGGGTTTCTTAAACTCAGAAGTACCTCAAGCGTAATATATGCTCAATGTGCCCTCAGTATCCACATGGATCTGCTCCATATAGTCCCCAAAAGTTTTAGGGATACGTGGGAACCAACACAAACATGGAAGTACACGCTGCCTGCTATTCTATGAGTAATAATACCCTTTTGTCTCTGACTCAGAATCTTGTGTCTTCAGCAAGCAGGCTGAAATCATTAGACTGCAAGTATGGTAAAATCTCAGGGCTCTTTGTAAGACTTCATGATCTATCCTTCAATAAAAATCTGTTATACTGTTCTTAAAGGTCCATGATTTTCACTTAGGACGATTTTTAGAAGTTCTGCAATTTAATTTTTATATTTAAACTACATAGTCTTAAATTCTTTGTAATTTCACTATTACAGTGAATAGGATTTTTCCCAATTAAATTCTTTATAATAGTTCTACCGATTTTTTTCTCTTATATACCCCTATTTTTTATTTACTGCATGACACTGAGATTGGTGGTGACCGTGCTTGGTCTTTGTCTTAACTTTACAGTACAGAAATTCCCCTATGGCAATGCATCTCAAACCATCTGTAATGAAGAACTGGGTTTTCCCCCACCTAATCCACTGGAAACAATATTCTTGTATATATACAAAAAATGGACTCCTACTAGAATATAAAACACATACAAAATACAAGCCCAAGTTTTCTAATTATCAGATTCAACAAATGTAAAATTGCTGTCACAATTCCATTAGTATTTTTAAATGTGCAGGCATTTCTGAACTTAATTCCTTAACATTCTGAACAGCACTACTCTATGACTTGTTTTTAGTACAGGGTATACTATTATTTTTGTTATTTATTATTATTTTTAAAGAGATTTTATTTTAAGGAATCTTTACACCCAATGTGGGGCTTTAACTCAGAAACCTGAGATCAAGAGTGTGTGCTTACCAACTCAGCCAGCTAAGCACACCTATTATTTACTTTTCAACATTTATCAATGAAGTATTTTCCTACTCCATTTCCTAAGTACTTTATTGGTAATAAGCATTTGGTTTTATAAAAATTTTTAAAAAAAGATTTATGAGAGAGGGGGAGAGAGAGAGAGAGGTGAGCACACGAGTGCATGAACGAGGGGAGAGGCAGAAGGAAAAGTGGAGTGGACTCCCCACTGAGCAGGGAGACTGAGTGGGGCTTGATCCCCCTGAAATCATGGCCTGGGCTGAAGGCAGACATTTAACTTACTAAGCCACCTAAGCAGCCTTCAAATGCTTTTTTTTTTTTTTTTTTTTTTAAAGATTTTATTTATTTATTCATGAGAGACACAGTGAGAGAGAGAGAGAGGCAGATAAATAAGCAGAGGGAGAAAAAGGCTCCATGAAAGGAGCCCGATTTGGGATTTGATCCGGGGACTCCGGGATGACGCCCTGGGCCCAAGGCAGACACTCAATCACTGAGCCACCCAGGTGTCCCCTTCAAATGCTTTTTAAAAAAAAAGCTCTAGGGATCCCTGGGTGGCGCAGCGGTTTGGCGCCTGTCTTTGGCCCAGGGCGCGATCCTGGAGACCCGGGATCGAATCCCACATCGGGCTCCCGGTGCATGGAGCCTGCTTCTCCCTCTGCCTGTGTCTCTGCCTCTCTCTCTCTCTCTCTGTGACTATCATAAATAAAAAAAATGAAAAAAAAAAAAAAAAAAAAAGCTCTAATAAGTCAAGCACTGAGTAGATAGGTATTTTTCTCTTATGAACTAATTAAGGTGATGTAGCAAGAAGTTTGATTACCAGATTTTGCTTCAGATTTGCTGGAGGTGTCATATAAAATATGGAATGTGCACCATATTACTTTAGTAAAATATGAAAAATCCTGAATTCTCAAACCTATCTTACCACATGGATTTTTTATAAAGGACTATGAATCTTTAGCTTTTTACTACTTTCTTAATTAGATATGGGATAGACCTTTTTACAAAGATATTATTCATAATTTTTATTACCTAAAATTTTTACTCATCACTATTTCTAATTCTACAATTTGATTTTATCTCTATTAATTTCTTCCTGTTCTACTTGTTTCATTTTACTGAGTTGAAAACTAGGGACCTCTGGGTGGCTCGGCAATTGAGCATCTACCTTTAGCTCAAAGCGCGATCCAAGTTCAGAGATTGAGTCCCACGTTGGGCTTCCTGTGAGGAGCCTGCTTCTCCCTCTGTGTCTCTGCCTCTCTCTCTCTCTCTCTCCTCTGTCTTTAATGATTAAATTAATAAACAGGGTCTTAAAAGCACTACCAGTTTATTCATCTAAAAAATAAAAAACTATGTCTTGTGCAAAAAGTATTTGATATTCTTCTGAATAAATGACAATTCCTTTGGCCTTCCAAAGTTTTGACCTTGTTCTCTAAATAGTCTATAATTTTTAACTTTCATTTAAAATCAATGTTTAAATTTCCTAATGTTTAGGGTTTTTGCTACTTTCTCACATTACCGTTTTATTGGGCCAGTATACACAGGAGCATTTCTAATACTAGGTAGGATGGGTATATTGTGAACTAATATTTGTCTTTTTCTTTCTTCCTCAAAGTTTATTTTGATACTGATACTATTTTATTTTGTATGTCATTTGTTTGCTATAGCTTTACTCATGTCTTTACTTTTAATCTAACTGAAAGATTTTATACAGATAGCATATAACTTGAAGCACAGTGCGTTTTCAAGATTAGGGCTACAAAAGCAAAGTACACCTTATTCTAAGGACACCCTATTAGCCAAGTCACAGGAAAAATACAAAACAAAACAGTGGGTAACAATGGTGCTGACCTCTCCTTTCCGCCACCTTGCCTACTCCAGGTCCAAAATCCTGTTCTAGGGCAGCCCAGGTGGCTCAGTGGTTTAGCGTCGCCTTCAGCCCTGGGTGTAATCCTGGAGACCCGGGATCGAGTCCTACGTCGAGCTCCCTGCATGGATCCTGCTTCTCCCTCTGCCTGTGTGTCTCTTGCCTCTTTCTGTGTCACTCATGAATAAATAAATAAAATCTTAAAAAAAAAAAAAAAAAAACCACACACCAAAATCCTGTTCTACCTATTTTCTTTCAACATAAACTTAAGAAACAATTTCTTCCTCAAGTCTTGGTTGTTTTCTTTTATCATGAAAGACACACAGAGAGAGAAGCAGGACTCCCTAGATCTGGGTCTCCAGGATCACGCCCTGGACTGAACATGGTGCTAAATGCTGAGCCACCCAGGCTGCCCCAAGTCTTGAGGTATTTGAATGGGATAACTTCTTGGTTTTCAGTGACCAGGAATATAAGGAATGGAATGCCCAAAATTAGTATTTTGAAATTCTAAACTCCAATGTGATAGTATTAGGAGGCAGGTCTTTGGGAGGTGATTAGGTCATGAAGATGAGGCCCCCATGAAAGAAATTGGTGATTTATTAAAATAACAGAGAGATCTCTTGCTTTTTCTGCCATGTGAGGATACAGTGAGAGAATCTTTCATGAACCAGGAAGTGGGCTGTCACCAGTCACTAAATCAGCCAGAGCCTAGATCTTATACTCCCCAGCCTCCAGAAGTGTGAGGATATGTTTCTGTTGTTTATAAGCCACCCAGTCAGTGTGTGATGGTACTTTGTTTTAGCAGCCTGAACTAAACAAGGAGGATTTGCTTTTTTATATTTATCAATTAAGATGAAGGCAGAGGTAAAGAGGTTATTAACCTCCAGACACTCTATGGAGCACCCTGGCTAGCTTGGTCTCCATTATAGCTGCGCATCCCCTGTGAAGAAGGGTCAGTGCGACCTAGTTAAAAGTATACATCCTGCCCATTACTTTGAAGATCAAGAAATGTAGCTGACTCTCCTAACACACAGAAACAGACAGAGTTAGGTAAAACAAGGACATAAACGAGTACGTCACAAGTGAAACAGAACAAAACCACAGCAAGAGACACGAGCAAAACAGATATAAGTAACATGCCTGAAAGAGACTTTAAAGTAATGATCATAAAGATACTCAACGGACTTGAAAACAGTGGAGGACATCAGTGAGACCCTTATAAATATGCTGAAAGAAGCAGAGGAATGAACTAATGAACTAGAAGAGAGTAATGCAAATTAATCAAGGTGAACAAGTGAGAGAAAATTATGCAAAGTAACAGACTCAGGGAACTCAATGACTTCATCAAGCATGATGACATTCACATCATAGAAATCTCGAGGAGAGAAAAGTGGGCAGAAAATTTACCTGGAGAGATAAAAGCTAAAAACTCCCCTAATCTGGGGAAGGAAACACATATCTAGATCCAGGAGACACAGATCCCCCAACAAAATCAACCAAAGAAGGTCCACATCAAGACACAGTAATTAAAATGGTAAAAAGTAGAGATAAAGGAAAAAAATTTTAAAGTAGCAAGAGAAGACAGTTACATACAAGGGAAACCCCACAGGGATATCAGTGGATTTTTCAGCAGAAACTTTGGCAGCCAGAAGAAAATGGCAATAAATATGCAAAGTGCAGAAAGGGAAAAAAATCTAGTCAAGAAAAAAAAAAAAAAAATCTAGTCAAGAATATTCTATCCAGCAAAGCTATCATTTGGAATAGAAGACCTAAGTGTTTCCAAAACAAGGACAAGCTAAAAGAGTTCAGGATCATTAAACCAGCCCTACAAGAAATATTAAAAAGGACTTAAAGTGGAAAGGAAAGACCATGAGAGCATGAAAAATAAGAAATACAAACTAGTAAAATGTATTTCTGTAAAAAATAAGTCAATCCATCCACAAAATAAAAAGATGTAGTAAAATATGATACCATATACATAAAACACTGGGGTGAAGAGGAGTAAAGAATGGGTATAAACTTAAGTAATCATCGACAAATACAGACTGCTACATACAGAGTATGTTATACACAACGTAATGGTAACCACAAATCGAAAACCATTAATGATATGCAAAGAATAAAGAGAAAGCAATCCAAGTATATTAATTACAGAAGAAACCCAGCAAATGATGAAAAAGAATCAGAGAAATATGACAAAAACAATCACAAAATAAGCTAAAAAAAAAAACGATACTTATCTATCCTAATTACTTGGGTTCAGTGTTCCAATCAAAAGAGGGTGACAGAGGGGCACCCGGGTGGCTCAGTGGTTGAGCACCTGCCTTTGGCTCAGGTCATGATCCTGGGATCAAGTCCCACATCAGGCTCCCCCCAGGGAGCCTCCTGCTTGCTTCTCCCTCTCCCTATATCTCTCCCTCTCCCTGTCTCTGATGAATAAATAAATAAAATCTTTAAAAAAAAAAGAGGGTGACAGAGTGGATAAAAAAACAAGACCAAAATGTTGCCTACAAGAGACCCACTTCAGATAGAAAGATACCTGCACACTGAAAGTAAAGGGATGGAGAAATATTTAGGTGTCAAAAAAAGCGAAGGCAGCAACACTTCAGACAAAACAGACTGTACCTATATATGTATATATATATATACTGTACCAATAATATTACTAAATATTAATACATTGGAAAATCCAATAAGAAGATATAACAAATATAAATATTTATGCACCTGGCATGGCAGCATCCAAATACTTAAAGCAGTTAATAATAAACATAAAGGAAGTAATTGATGGTAATTCAATTAATAGTAGGGGACTTTAACACACCACCTACATCAATGGACAGATCATTCAAAAGGAAAATCAACAAGGAAAGAGTGACTTTCAGCGACACAGTGGATCAGACAGATTTAACAAATTATTCTGAGCATTCTATCCCAAAATAGTAGAATACACATTCTTTCAAGTGCATATGAACATTCTCCAGAATAGATCACATGAAGCCACAAAACAAGCTTCAACAAATACAAAAAGGTAGAAGTCACACAAATTTTCTGACCATATGCTATGAAATTAGATATCAACCATAAGAAAAAATTTTGAAAGACCCAAATACAGGGGGTTAAATAATATCCATTCAATAAACAATTAATGGATCAACTAACTAAGAAATCAAAGAAATCAAAAAGTACGTGGGAAAAAGTGAAAATGAAAACACAACAGTCCAAAATCTCTGAGATGCAGCAAAAGTGGTTCTAACAGGGAAGGTTATAGCAACATAAGCCTACCTCAAGAAACAAGGAAAATCTCAAATAAACAACCTAATCCTACACTTAAAGGAGCTAGAAAAAGAACAAAGAAAACCTAAACCAGCAGAAGAAAGGAAATAAGATTAGAGCAGAAATTAATATAGAAACTAAAATAATAGAACAAATCAATGAAACCAGATGCTGGTTTTTTGAAAAAGTCAAGAAAGTTGATAAACCTCTAGCCAGACTTACCAAAAAAGAGAGAGAGAGAGAGAGAAAGAGAGAAAGAGAGAAAGGGCTCAAACATGACCACAAACTAAAGGAGACAACTATTACAAATAACAACTATAAGAGAGTATTATAGAACGTATACCAACAAATTAGACAAACTGTAAGATATAGGTAAATTCTTAGAAACATATAACCTACCAAGCTGAAGCAGGAAGAAATACAAAATTTGAACAAACTGATTACCAGCAAGGAGACTGAATCAATAATAAAAAGAACTCCCAAAGGGATCCCTGGGTGGCTCAGCGGTTTGGCGCCTGCCTCTGGCCCAGGGCGTGATCCTGGAGACCTGGAATCAAGTCCCTCATCGGGCTCCCAGCATGGAGCCTGCTTCTCCCCTGCTTGTGTCTCTGCCTCTCTCTATGTCTATCATGAATAAATAAATCTTAAAAAAACAAAAACAAAAACAAAACCTCCCAACAAACAAAAGTCCAAGATCAGGTTTCACAGGCAAATTCCACCAAACATTTAAAGAGTCAAACTATTCCAAAAATAGAAGGAAAACTCCAGATTCATTCAACAAGGTCAGTATCACCCTGATACCAAAACCAGATAAATGTTACAAAAAAAAGGGAACTATACGTCAGTATCTCCAATAAATAAAGATGCAAAAATCCTCAAGATACTAGCAAACCAAATCCAACAATGTATTTTAAAAAATCATTCATCACAATCAAGTGGAATTTTGGGGGGGGGGGTGCAAGTATGGCTCAATATTTGCAAACCAATCAATGTGATACATTAATACCAATAAGAGAAAGGATAAAAACCGTATGATCATTTCAATAGATGCAGAAAAAGCATCTGACAAAGTACAACATCCATTCATGATAAAAACCCTCAACAAAGTAGGTTTGGAGGAAACATATCTCAACACAATAAAGCCATGTATGAAAAATCCATAACTAACATCATATTCACTGGTGAAAAACTTGAGAGCTTACCCACTAAGGTCAGGAACAAGACAAAGATATCCACTCTCAACACTTTTATTCAACATAGTACTGGAAGCCCTAGCCACAGCAATCAGGCAACAAAAAGAAATAAAAGATATCTAAATTGGTATTAAGGAAGAAGTCAGATTTTCACTCTTTGCAGATAATATATTACAGATACAAAACCCTGATGTTTCCATCAATAAACTTCTAGAAATGGATATAAAACCAATATGCAGAATATAAAACCAATATGCAGACATCTCTTGCATTTCTATACAATAATGAAGCAGCACAAAGAGAAATTAAGAAATCCCATTTACAGTCACACCAAAAATAAGATACTTTGGAACACACCTAAGAGGTGAAATACCTATACTCTGAAAATTATAAAACGTTGATGAAAGAAACTGAAGACACAAATGGAGATACTTCACATTCGTGGACTGTTAAGAACAAATATTATTAAAATGTCCACACTACCCAAAGCAGAATCTACAGATTTGATGCAACCCCTATCAAAATACCAACTGCATTCTTCACAGAACTAGAACAGTCTTAAAGTTTATATGGAACCACAAAAGACCCCGAAAAGCCAAAGCAATTTTGAAAAAGAAAAACAAAGCTGGAGATACCACAATCAAAACTTTAAATTATATTACAAAGCAGTAATCAAAACAGTATAGTACTGGCACAAAAACAGACAGAGAGATCAATAGAACAGACTGTCTTCAAAAATGGTGGAGGGGATCCCTGGGTGGCTCAGTGGTTTAGCGCCTGCCTTTGGCCCAGGGGGTGATCCCGGAGTCCCGGGATTAAGTCCCACATAAGGCTCCCTGCATGAAGCCTGCTTCTCCCTCTGCCTGTGTCTCTGCCTCTCTCTCTCTGACTCTCATGAATAAATAAAATCTTAAAAAAAAAAGAAAGGTGCTAGGAAAACTGATCATGCAAAAGAATGAAACTGAACCACTTTCCTACACCATATATAAAAATAAACTCGAAATGAGTTAAAGGCCTAACGTTTAAGGCCTAAAACCATAAAAATCCTAGAAGAGAGCATCAGCACAGATATCTCGGACATTGGGTGGAAAAACATTCTTCTAGCTCTGTCTCCCAAGGCAAGGAAATAAAAGCAAAGTAAACTACTGGGACTCTATCAAAATAAAAAGCTTCTGTACAAATAAGAGACAACCTAGTGAAATGGAGACGGTATTTACAAATGACCTATCTGATAAATGGTTAGGATCCAAAATATATAAAAAACTTATACAGTTCAACACCCAAAAAACAAATAATCCAATTAAAAATGGGTAGAAGTTGGGGCTCCTGGGTGGCTCAGTCAGCTAAGCACCTGCCTTTGGCTCAGGTTGTGGCCCCAGGGTCCTGGGATCAAGCCCTGAGTCAGGCTCCCTGCTCAGTGAGGAATCTGCTTCTCCCTCTCCCTCTCCCTCTCCCTCTCCCTCTCCCTCTCCCCCCCACAGCCACTTCTGTAGCCTCTCAAATAAATAAAATCTTAAAAAAAAAAAAAGGACAGAAGACATGAACACATGAACACGTATTTATCCAAAGACAAACAGATGGCCAACTGGCCTATGAAAAGATACTCAATATCATCCATCATCAGGGAAATAAAAATCAAAACAAGGGTATAAGATAGTACCCCATACCTGTCAGAATGGCTAAAATAAAAAACACAAGCAGCAACAAGTGTTGGTGAAGATGTGGAGAAAAAGGACCCTCATGTACTGTTGCTGGGAATGAAAACTGGGCATCCATTGTGGAAAATAGTATGGAGGGTCCTAAAAATTAAAAATTACAAATACCCTATGATCCAGTAACTCCACTAGAGGGTATTTACCCAAAAGTATATGAAAACACTAATTTGAAAGGATATTATGTGTCTGTAGGTATGTTGCAGAATAACTTACAATAGCCAAATTATGGTAGCAGTCTAAGTGTGTACTGATAGATGAATGGAAAAAGTGGTATATATACATACACACACACACACACACACACACACACAATGGAACATTATTCAGCCATAAAGAAATGAAATCTTGCCATTTGTGACAACATGGATGAATCTAAAAAGTATAACGGTAAGTGAAGTCAGAGAACGACAAATACCGTATGATTTCACTCATGTAGAATTTAACAAAGGATAAAAAGAAGGGGAGAAGGACAAATCAAGAAACAGACTCTTAACCATAGAGAACCTGATGGTTAACTGATGGTTACTAGAGGGTAGGAGGGTGGGGGGATGAAATGGGTGATGGGGTGAGGGAGCATACTTGTGATGAGCATTGGGTGATGTATGGAGTGTAAATCATTATATTTTACACCTGAGACATTGTAAACTATACTGGAACTAATAAAGAAATAAAGAGGGTATTAAACCTGTGCCATAGTGAATAACTTTGGCTCTAAGGAAGATCTAATGATCTGAAAAATTGTTTATGACTTTAAGTGAAATAAACAGGTTATGAAGTAGTATATGCAGGATGCATTCTATCAATTAAAATTCACATTTAAATATCTACACAAAAATCTGATAATAGGGCAGCCCGGGTGGCTCAGCAGTTAAGTGCCTGCCTTTGGCCCCAGGGCGTGATCCTGGAGTCCCAGGATCGAGTCCCACGTCGGCTCCCTGCATGGAGCCTGCTTCTCCCTCTGCCTGTGTGTATCTCTGCCTCTCTCTGTCTCTCATGAATGAATAAATAAAATGTTAAAAAGAAAACAAACTGGGGATCCCTGGGTGGCGCAGTGGTTTGGCGCTTGCCTTTGGCCCAGGGCGCGATCCTGGAGACCCGGGATCGAATCCCACATCGGGCTCCTGGTGCATGGAGCCTGCTTCTCCCTCTGCCTGTGTCTCTGCCTCTCTCTCTCTGTGACTATCATAAATAAATAAAAATTAAAAAAAAAAAAAAAAGAAACAAACTGATAATAGTTCATTCATGCTCTTCTTTACAATTTGTTTTGCAAAATTTCTGCAATTATTATGTATTAAACACTGTAAAAATGTGTAATTCTAGAAAAATTAATATACATAATAAAACATGAGCTACTGACAAATGGATAGACAATTCAAATGAAAAAAATTAGGGGTACCTGAGTGGCTCAGTTGGGTAAATGTCCCATTTGATTTCAGCTCAAGTCATGATCTCAGGGTTGTGAGTCTGAGCACTATATCCAGCTCCACTCTGGGCATGGAGCCTGCTTAAGATTCTATCCCTCTGCATCCACCCCCTCCCCCTGTCCCACTCCTGTGCTGGCTGTCTTGGGGGTGGGGGGTGGGGGACAAAAAATATTAGAAAGAGTTAACACATAAAAGAAATATTCCATTTATTGAATAACTAAAGAAATACATATTAAGTCAAACTATTATCTTTCATCTCATAAATTAGTAAATTTTAGAGCCAGGTGTGAACTCAACCTGGAACTCCTCCCTGATGAGCAAAGATTTCAACTCCCACTGGGCACCCCAAGTTTTAAGACAAACACTTGAAACAGGCCTTCAAAACACCTAATTTTAAAAACCAACAGTTTATATTCCAAGACCCACAAAACAGTAGCAATCTGTAAAATGTCTTACAGGGTTTGTGTGTTGGATTCCCCTGTCCCAGGGCCCAGCTCAGAGCAGCCAACTGCACCCAGACTTAAAGTGAACAAAACACTGGCTTACATTAAATCTTGGTCCAAGGGATAGGCATCTACTTTAACACACCCATCTACAAGTCTGTTGGAACACCAATCAGGAATAGAAACCAGTAGGTTCTACCTTTGCATGCTTCAGAGCACCAAGATCTCCTAGAAAAGAACCTTTGTATGTGTGGTGCCCCAGATTTTGTGGCTGCTGCAAAGGGTATACCTCTTCATCACCTGGCTCTCGAGGGCCAGGGAAACTTGTATTCCTGGTCACACAGAACTGTAATTATCAACATCACCCAGAAAGGAGTTCAAAACCTGTCTGTGGCCCCATATTTCATGACTGCTGCCAGGGGACACCTCTACTTTGCCTGGGTCAGGTGGCCACCGTGACTTACCCTCTGGAGTCCCACAAGACGGCAACCAATGGAGAAAGAGTTCTTTTTCTTTTAATTTTTGAGTAAAATCAACACACAATGTGTCATTAGTTTCAGATGTACAACATAGTGATTTGACAAGTGTGTATACTGTATTACGCTAACACACCCATGGCACGGGAAGAAGTAAAAGATCCAAGAGCAGTCTTTCTGTGGAAGGAGCCCTATTAGCTAATCATTATGACTATGGCCTAAGTAGTAGGCTTCTAATTAAATAGGAATCTAGGGGCTGACTGTAATCTTTTCCAGAGACCTCTGAGTGAAGGCACTACCTCCTTCTACTGTGTTCCAGAGTGCCAGTGTCTCCTGAAGGAAAGCTTTACAGGTATCTGGATTTTGCAGCTAATACCCAGGGATGCCCCTCAATCATCTGGCTCTGGTGGCCAGAGGGGCTTGCATTCTTGGGTTCCATGGGGTTTTGTCACTTGGAGCAACAGTCCTTGTCAGACTACTATCCCCGGAGCATTGTGCACTAAGTGGACTGAGGCACATCTCCAATCTTTCTGTGAAGGAGGTAACTTCATTTGTCCTAAATCTTCAGACAGAGGCAGGCTTCAGGTTTGACACACATTACCTATGGAGCTGCTCTGAAGGAACATATACAATGGATGCCATCTTAGTGCTCTCCTTCTACCTTGTTTCAGCTTGTTGGTATCTCCCCAAAAGGAGCTTATACACTCATTTAGAGCCCAGATATCTGCAACTGCTGCCCAGGGAACACCTCTAGATTAACTGTCTCTGGTGGCCAGGAGCTTTCGGCACCTCAGAACTAAATATATTTACAACTTTTAAAAGCTGCCACCTGAGGGTCAGGCTTCTAATCTACCTGAATCTAGGTGCTGAGATCTTACCCTTTGGGATATTGAGTTGTCTTAGCATATCCTCAACTACTAGGAGCTATTAAAAATATAATAGATCTGCTTGGACAAGCAAAGAGGTTTAAGAAACAATGAAGAGCTGGGGCAGGGCTGAATGAAAAAGTTCATCTCCTACGTGAGGTCTCTTCTTCAAGACTTGGAAGAAGTAGTTGTTTCATTTACTGTATAGAAACCAATAAAGTCAGGCAAAATTAAACAGGAATGTGTTCTAAATCAAAGAACCAGATAAAACCTTAATGAAATGAACTACAAAGTTTATGATAAAGACGTTAAAATAATGGTCATAAAGATGCTCACCAAACTGGGGAGAAGAACGTATGAATAAAGAGATGGAAAATACATGAAAGTGCCAATTAGAGAAGTTGCAGAGCTGAAAAATACAATAATTGAACTGAAAAAATACATTAGAGGGTTAAACAGCCAGATGGAAAAGAAGAAAGAATTAGTTAACTCAAAGCCAAGGTAATGGAACATAACAATCAGAACAGGGTAAAAAAATGTGAAAAAATGTAAAGACAGTTTAAGGGACATACAGGAAAACATCAAATGGACTAATGTTCCTATCACTGGGCTTCTAGGAGGAGAGAGAAAGGGGTAGAAATCTTATTTGAAGAAATAATTTGCTGGAAACTCTCCTAAACTAGAAGACAACCAAATCCAGGAAGCCTGGAGGGTTATAAGTAAGATGAATCCAAGGAAAACCAAAAAGACATTATAATTAAAATGTCAAAAGGTAAAGACAGGAGAGACTAAAAAGCAGCACAGGAGAAATATCTCATTACACACAAGGGAACCCCAACCAACCAATGAGTAGATTTTTCAGCAGAAACTTCATGGGATAGAAGGGAGTAACAGGATATATCCAAAGTGCTGAAAAAAAATTCCAATCGAGGGAGCCCGGGTGGCTCAGTGGTTTAGCGCCACTTTCAGCCCAGGGTGTGATCCTGGAGACCTGGGATCGAGTCCAGCGTCAGGCTCCCTGCAATGAAGCCTGCTTCTCTCTCTCTCTCTCTCTCTCTCTGTCGGGCCCTGCATGGAGCCTGCTTCTCCCTCTGCCCCTCTCTCTCTCATGAATAAATAAAATCTTAAAAAAAAAAAAAATTCCAACCAAGAATAAGTTACTGGCAAAGTCATCATTCAGAACTGGAGAGAAATAAGTTTCCAGGCAAGCAAATGCTAGAAGAGTTCATCACCACTAAACTCGTCTTACAAGAAATATTAAAAGGATTTCTTGGGGCCCCTGATGGCTCAGTCAGTTAAGGGTCACCATCCCAAAGTCCTGGGATGTAGCTCTGCATCAGGCTCTCTGCTTAGCGGTGGGCCTGCTTCTCCCTCTCCTGCTGCTGTATCCCCTGCTTGTGCTCTCTTTCTCAAATAAATAGAATTTTGTTTAAAAAAAAAAGGGGGGGGTGGGTGGGACATGAAGGAATAAATCTCACCGGAAAAGTTTATATAATAAAAGTAGTGAATTAATTACTTATAAAGTTAATATAAACATTAAAAAATATAGTAAACAACTAGAATTATAATAAAGAATACACAAAATAAAAAAATGTAAAATAGTATATAAAAAATAAAACATGGTGGTGAGGGGAGTAAAAATGTTGAGCTTTAGAACTTAAGTTACTGACTTAAAAATACAAAGAATAAAAAAAAAAAAAAATACAAAGAATATGGGCATACCATTAAAGAAATCCTCAGACCAGAGAGAGCAAAAGAAAACAGAAACTAGATAAACATATAGAAAACCATTAACAGGGATCCCTGGGTGGCGCAGTGGTTTGGCGCCTGCCTTTGGCCCAAGGCGTGATCCTGGAGACCCGGGATCGAATCCCACATCAGGCTCCTGGTGCATGGAGCCTGCTTCTCCCTCTGCCTTATCTCTGCCTCTCTCTCTCTCTCTCTCTATGACTATCATAAATAAATAATAAAAAATTAAAAAAAAAAAAAAAGAAAACCATTAACAGAATTGCAATAAGCACATACCTATCAATAATTACTTTAAATGTAAATAGATTAAATTCTCCAATCAAAAAACAGAGTGGCTGAATGGATAAAAAAAAAAAAAAACATGAACCATCTATATGCTGCCTACAAGAGATACAGTTTATTTTATTTTTTAGTAGGCAAAGAACTTTGTTAACTTTGTTTCAAACTTTATTCCCAGGATTCTTCAGCTTAATTAGCTGCAAAGAATGAATTACGTATAAGCAAAAACTGAAAAGAGCTGTAGTGTCATCCTAGGAGCTCGGGCTTAAAAATATTAGAAATCTAGATTTTATCAGATCCATGAACAAAATTTCAAAAAGCAGTCATAATATAAAATAATAGTTCCCAGTAACTTCAAGTTTTATAGTCTTCAGAAGTTAACTCAATTCAGTTTGCTTCATTCATGGAGCTTCATCAAAATTCCCGTAAGATCTGGAACTTCATCATCCTCTCTGATAGCAAGTGGGGCTTTTCCTTTTTTTAAGATTTATTTATTTATGAGTGGCAGATAGAGATCCAGGCTCCTGGTGGGGTGTGTGAATTGGGACTTGATCACAGAACCCCAGGATCACAACTGGAGCCAAAGACAGACAATCACTGAGCCACCCAGGTATCCTGCAGGTGGTGCTTTTCCATCCACATATGGTTGGGACAGAGCTTCAGTCAGTCCTCTTAAAGGTGTCTGACTGTCTCCACCAAGTTGGTTTAAGATACTAGGTAGTGTTTCTGTCAGCTGCTTTGTCTCAGCATGGCCCGTAATGGTGGAAGTGTTTGCTGCCAGAGTGCCTGAAATTTAGGGTTGTTAAAGTGGATCACTGCTTCCTAGTTTGTGAACATGCTCACTTTTTCAATACCAGAGATACTGTTTGTCTCTAACTTCTTTAAAGAGAACTTAAGTTTTCTATCATCTGCTGTAGCTGTTCTGTGAATTACCTTCTTTTGGTAAGCAGTTTCTTCCCACCAATGTGCATGTGTGCTTGCAGTTTGGCAAGTTTCTCCTGGTTCATGACAGTTTCTTCCATATTGTTGGAGCGGAAATGGGACAATATGAGGGAATAGGGTTGGCATTCAGGGGGTCTTGGGTGGACCAGCTAAGATTAGGTACACACATGTGGGGATGCAAGATAGCAGCCAGAGGGAGGCCAGAAGTGATCCAAGAGATACACTTTAGATGGAAGTACACACAGATTGAAGTGAAAGGACAGATATTCCATGCAGTGGAAATGAACATTTCCATTTGTCTGGGGTAGTAACCAGACCATAGACTTTGAAATAAAGTGTAGTAAGAAACAAAGAAGGGCATTTCCTAATGATAAAGGGGGTCAATCAGACAAAAGGATACAGCATTTGTAAATATTTAGGCAACTAACACAGGAGCACCAAAATATATAAAATGCAAATATGAGAAACAGGTAACAGTAGGAACTTTATACCCCAAATCCATCCAATGGGTAATCATCCAGACAAAAATCAGTAGGGAAACACTGGATTTAAATGACTTGTTAGAGTAGATGGATGACAGATATTTAGAGAAAACTGCTAAATAAAATGAAAAGAATCAAACATCTCACTTTCCCTGTTTGAACTCTAACTCAGGGTGACTAAATTATTGATAAAAGAGGTTTCTTGTTATAAAAGTATTCTAACAAACCATGAAAGACTCCTAACTCTGAAAAATAAACCAAGGGTTGTGGAAGGGAAGATGGGTTGACTTGACTGGGTGACAGGCACTAAGGAGGGCAATCAATGGGATGAGCACTGGGTGTTATACTACATGTTGGCAAATTGAATTTAAGTAAATTTTTAAAAAATAAAAATAAATAAAAGTATTCTAGCTCAAAATCAAAGGACACTGCTAATGAAATAAATCTACACAGTGATCATCAACCACTGCTAATATCACATTACTACATGTCTGCCTCCTCCTGATAGAACATCACCTTCGGTATTTCCTTGTTCTTGTCCCTCTACCCTATTCAAATTTGAATCTAATCAAGTCTCTAGATCTAACTACCAAACATGGGAAACAGAGAGGCAGAGAAAAATTTTATGACACCACAGGATTGTAATTTGCAAATTCCAAATTCTGGAAAACTAAAGAATAAATGATGTGCTTTTTTTTCAACAAATTACAGAGAAAAAAGAGAAAGAGGGTAAGAGAATATAGTGATTAAATGAGACATTCATCACTTGCTATATAAATACAGACATCATTTGGAACATGATTTAAACAAAATGTAAAAATTGGATTTGTGAAACAGGAAAATTTGAATACTAACTGGGTATTTGAGGACATTAAGAAACAATTACTAAAATTTTTTAGATTTGATAATGGAACCATTTTTAAAATGGATTATCTTTACAAGATACTAATTGAAGTAATAATAGATGACTCATAGGATGCCTAGAATATGCTTCAAAATAATCTGAAGAAAGCAGAGAAAGACTAGAGATGAATCATTACTGGCCATATTGTAAAATATTGCAACTGGATTATGAAAACATGCATTCATACTATTATTCCTACTTCTGCACACATTTGAAGTTTCAATAAAAAAATTATAAAGTATCCTTTGCATTCAGAAACAATAAAAAAATTATAAAGTATCCTTTGCATTCAGAAACAGGTTACTTTCAGCAAAAGCAATTTGTGGAATTAAAAGGGCAAGTAAGTGACATGAACAAGGATTTGGCAGGGATGAGGAGGTGAGATAAAGATGGTAGCTAGGGGCACCTCATGGTTCAGTCGGTTAAGCATCTCCTTTTGGCTCAGGTCTAGATCTCAGGATCCTGGGATTGGCCCTCCCTGCTGAGTAGGGAGCTTGCTTCTCTTCCTCTCCTTCTGCCTTGCCCATGCTTGTGTGCAGGCTCACTCTCTGATAAATAAAATGAAAAAGAAAGAAAAAAGAAAAGAAAAGAAAAGAAAAGAAAAGAAAAGAAAAGAAAAGAGAGAGAGAAAGAAATAAAGAAAGAAAGAGAAAGAAAGAAAGAAGAAAGAAAGAAAGAAAGAAAGAAAGAAAGAAAGAAAGAAAGAAAGAAAAACTCGCTCTTATGAACTTTTATTCTTTACGGAAGTCTGGGGAGAAATGAAGTTAGAAGAGGGTTTTTTACATTCAGTACAACTGACATTTTGGGCTGGTCAATTCTTTGTTGTAGGAGGCTACCTTGTGCATTGCAGGATGTTTAGTAGCATCCCTAGCCTCCAACTATTTTGGGTCGGTATCCCTGACACCCCCCCCAGGTTGTAAAAACAAAAATGACTCCACACACTACCAAACATCCCTGGGAGACAAATCACCTCTAGCTGACAAGCACTGTGTTAGAAGAAGTGCTACTAAGAAAAATGAAACAATGAAAGGAGATAAGAAATACCAGGTTAACGGTAGTTAACAAGGATTGCTGTGAAGAGCACTCAAGACAGAAAGGATACTTATATACAAAAGTCTTGAGTTAGAAAGGTGTTGGCATATTGAGAAATGGCAAGAAAGCCAGTGTAGCTGGAACAGAGGAATGGGGGGGAAAATGGCAAATGCATAGATTAGACTGACCTTCTCGCAAATAACATGAAATCTAGGGGAAATACAAAAACACCTGCCCAAAAGACCCCCAAGCTATATGCAGGCCTATGAACAAAAGCTGGAAGATTCTGAAGGTGTCTTGAAATGAGAAAGCAAGGAATAGAAAAGGCTGTACGTGTCTATTAGGGCTGTTAGCCTGAAGAAGACCATGTTAAGCAGTTAAAACTTCAAAAGAAAACCCAGTCTTTCTGGCCTGAACAGAGAATATGAGCTTGGGAAACAAATGCTGCTAGAATATAAGAAGGCAATCCTGGAAGGGAAAGAAGGAAGAACCTCAAATTCTGTTTTTAAACTCTGCCTAACACCGAGGGGGGCACTTGACAGGATGAGCACTGGGTGTTACACTATATGTTGGCAAATCGAACTCCAATAAAAAAAATATACCAGGGATCCCTGGGTGGCGCAGCGGTTTAGCGCCTGCCTTTGGCCCAGGGCGCGATCCTGGAGACCTGGGATCGCATCCCACGTCGGGCTCCCGGTTCATGGAGCCTGCTTCTCCCTCTGCCTATGTCTCTGCCTCTCTCTCTCTCTCTCTCTCTGTGATGACTCTCTGTGATGACTATCATAAATAAATAAAAATTAAAAAAAAAATACCAAAAAAAAAAAAAACACAAAAAAACCAAAAACCTCTGCCCAAATCACTGGACAACACATGTACAAGACAAACTTCAAGTTGCCTAGCAAGCATCAGAAAACTGAAGTGAGATTTGAGCTATTACCCAAAGATAGTGTTTGTAGTAGGAGTCCAACCAAATTGCTTAACAGTACAACAAAATCAATAATCTTTTGAGAAATATAACATTATTTAGGGTCTTTACAACATAATTACCGTAACACCCAAATACAATCCAAAATTACTTGACAGAGAAAAAGGTGAACAAATCTCAAGAGAAAATACAATCCACAGAACTCAACCTGAGATGACCCAGATGTCAGATTTAGTAGTCAAGAATTTTAAAGCAGCTACTGTAACTATGCTCAATGACATAAAGAGAACTCACATATTATGAACACATGCTTATAATGAATGAAATGGTAAAAAATGCCACCAGAGAAATAAAATCTCTCTCTTTTTTTAAGATTTTATTTATTTATTCATGAGCAACACAGAGAGAGAGAGAGAGACAAAGAGAGAGAGGCAGTACACAGGCAGAGGGAGGGTCTCCAGGATCACACCCCGGGCTGCAGACGGCGCCAAACCACTGCGCCACCGGGGCTGCCCTAAAATCTCTTAAAAAAAAAAAAAAAGAAAAAACACCTGATAATTCTGGAAATGAGAAAGATAATATATGAAATAAATTCACTGGATGGACTGACAACAGCAAAATGGACAGAACATTCTGCAAACTCGAAGATAATCAGAAGTCATTCAATCTGAAGAACAGAAAAGAAAGAAAAAGAGAAAAAGCCCCAGGGACCTTTAGGATAATATACAAAAGTTTAATATGAGTCCCAAAGAGAGAAGAGAAAAAAATGAAGTGAAAAAATTTTTTGAAAAAATAGCCAAAGATTCCCCAAGTTTGGTAAAAGACATAAATTTACAGATTCAAGAATCTCAGCAAATTCCAAATGGAGTAAGTACAAAGAAAACCACACCTAGTCACCTCATAGTCAAACTGCTGGAAACCAAAGAAAAAAATAAATGCAACCAAAGGAAAAAATACATTACACAGAGGGGGAAATGACTGGATTATAATGGACTTCTCATCAGATAACAATGGAAGAAGATAAGTGCTGAAAGAAAAGGAAACTGGCACACGAGAATTCTATGTCCAGTGAAAATATGCAAGACAAAAAATAAAATAAAAAATATTTTCACATAAAAGAAAATTAAGAATTTGTCACCTGCAGACCTACACTTTGAGAGGAAGAGGCCAAAAGATACAGAAGTCGTAACAGATGGAGTAAATCCCAATGTTCCAAATATTTGGAAGATATTTGCAACATTCTTTTCATAGCTGGAAAGAATCTCTAAGATCATCTTGTCCAATCCCTTCCTTTTGCAAATAGGCCAACCATTTGCAATTATCTAGTGGTACAATATACTACAGAGTGAGTCCCTTAACTTCTGGGTCAAAGCAATGGAAGGAAATAAAACATACACATTAAGCTTTATAAATAAGTCAGAATACAAACAGTGAAAATAAATTGTTAAAATATAGATTTTTTTCCCTAAAGTTTTGATAAAAACTGAATCTTTTAAGTTACCTTAGGTATTTACTTAAATCATAATGTGAATCTTCTTATATTGTTATGAATTCCTCTATTTTTGTGAAAACTCAATTTTCATTTTTAATTAAATGCAAAATAAAGTGTATCAAAAACACTAGAAGGGAGTCTTTGTTGCATATCTACACAATATAAATGAAGTAATCACAGTATCAAAAACACAAGAATGGTATGCCATTGCACAAAATAGAATTTTTCCTCTGCTGTAACAAGGAACTGTCAATGGGGGTATATGCTGTGTCCTAAGGTATTTCTGATTTTTATAGTGTGTGTGTATATAATGTTCTCTATATTTTATTTTTATGTTCTGTATATCTTTTCAAGTATACAGAACTGAAAATTAGCTCATGAATGAATGAAATATATAAAACCATAAGACACACAGATAAAGGAATTTCCCAACCCCACAAGTCAGGTACATAATGAGAATAATATCCCAATCCTCATGAACTCATCCCAAGGCTCTGAGAAAACAAGATTCTAAGGTTCACCAAAGAACACATTAATATGTTTAAAAACATCACTGAAAAATCATCACCCTGTGTCTTTATACATAGGGTTGGCATGACCTTGTGACATATATTTTAAGTGCTGGACCATAAGCACTTACCCCAATAGCTGGGACTTCCTCACTCTTTACTTCATTTATCCGAACCAAATAGTTAACAAAATCTCTGGCAGCATTGCTCTGTGCATCTTTTTTATTGGTGGAATTGCCCATGCCAATGTAATTATAACCTTCCACTCGAACCTTTAACAGTCAGAAAAAAAATGTATTAGAAGAGACTAACTCAGGTAATTCTGGGATTTAAAAAATTTGTAATTCAATAGTTCATTAAGAGGTAATAGTCAAACTTTGAAGATATACTCTATAAAAACATTGAAAATAACACATCCAAAAGAATTTACAAGCTAACTTATAAGAAAGCTTGAATTGTTTTCCACTGATAAATATAAAAACAACAATATTAATTTATATGGCTCAGATATTCTCTTCTGTAACAGAATGTTCCACATTAAAATCTGATTTCATAAGACTCAAGAACAAGCTCCTCATCTGTATTTAAACAACTTAACTTGAGGCAATCAAGAATCTACTTTCTACAGGAATTAGTAAAACTGCAAATAGCAGTACTGGGGAAGATACATGTTCTAACCAGAATAATTCACCTTTCAGATTTGTTTTAAAAGTAACGCTCACTTGAAAATGATTTATAATGAAACAGAATAGCAGGCAAGCGACAATAAAGAACAAACAACACATTACTCTTTCCAAACAGAAAATACTGTTCTAACACCAAAATAAGTGTCAAAAATCACATAAATGTAAATTGTATTCTGTAGTACCTCACACATGAATTTCTGCCTGTTTTTGTTCCCCACTGCTCTAATTTCATAGGATGGGGTCATCTTCCTTTTGCCACACCAGGCATACAGAAAATTTTTAACATCACCCATGATTCAAGTGTCTTCTTCAGACCTAAGAAAACAAAAGTTACATCACATTATTTATAAGAGCAAACACTGCAAAGGACCAGTATCTTTGGTTAACTAAAAATCTAGATTAAACACAGGATATTCTATCAGGCTATTAAAATTGTCTATGACAAAATTTTAATGACATAGTTGGAATGCCTACAACATGTTATATGAAAGGCAGGATACAAAACTACACAATTTGAACTATATAAAAGGATATATGCATAAATCAAGACCAAAAAAGAAATATCCTTCAAAATGGTTACCTTTGGGTGACTACAAGTGATTCTAAATCGCTCTTTTTATTCTGAGAGAGGAAGAGAGCTAATTCTAAGCAGGTTCCAAGCCAACACAGAACCTGTAAAAGGTCTCTATTTCACCATCCAGGTACCCTTGACCTTTCCTTAAAAACATTTTATGAGGTGCCTGGATAGCTCAGTCAGATGAGCAGGTGATTCTGGATTTCAGCTGGGGTCATGATCTCAGGGTCCTGGGACTGGGCTCTGCATCAGGCTCTGTTTGGGCAATGGACAGAGTCACTTGAGGATGCTCTCTGCCCCTCCCCCACTCGTGCATGGGCATGTGCTCTCTCGAATGAATCTTTAAAAAAAATTGTAGGTAATGTCCTCCTTTTTACAATAGGCACCTTATGTGTTTTAACTCATTTAACCCTCAAACAATGGGAGATAATTATATGGTAAATACTATACTATTATCACCTCTATACAAAGGAAGAAACAAGACAATAGAAAGTTTAACTTCCAAATCACCCACCGTGGAGGCATAAATTCAAACTACAAGATTAAGAAACGGTCATCTATCATGTGTGTAAATCAGAGTGTTTATTCTCATTCTGAGGTGTCTCCTAGCAGACTGTCCTCAAAGTTGTAGGTTATGTATCACACTACTAAGCCCAAATACAACAAGTATTCAGTACTTAGACTAAAAACACTAATCTGGGGCAGCCCCGGTGGCGCAGCAGTATAGTGCCGCCTGCAGCCCAGGGTGTGATCCTGGAGACCCTGGATCCCAAGTCAGGCTCTCTATATGGTGCCTGCTTCTCCCTCTGCCTGTGTCTCTGTCTCTCTCTCTCTCTGTGTGTGTCTCTATGAACAAATAAATAAAATCTTAAAAAAATAATAAAAATAAAAATACTAATCTGTTAAGTACCCAATCTCTCCTTTAGGCCTTTTTATTCATTATAATTTGAGGATGCTATGTTTTCTTAATATGCACCATACCATACTTGTTGGCACTCTCCCTCTAAACTAGTTTATAAATACACCAAATGATATGGAGCCTATAAGTCTAAAATCTGAATCTAAGGATGCCTGGGTGGCTCAGCAGTTGAGCACCTGCGTTTGGCCCAGGCCATGATCATGGAGTCCCCGGATCGAGTCCTGCGTCGGGTTCCCTGCTTGGAGCCTGCTTCTCCCTCTGCCTGTGTCTGTGCCTCTCTCTCTCTCTGTGTGTCTCTCATTAATAAATAAATAAAATCTTAAAAAAAAAAATCTGAATCTAAATCAAAAGCAAGATATATGAAGGATGCCTGGGTGGCTCAATAAAGCCTCTGACTCTTGATTTCGGTTAGGGCCACAATCAGGGTCATGGGATAGAGCCCTGAGTGGGCTCTGAGCTCAACAGGGAGTCTGCTGGAGATTCTCTTTCTCCCTCCCTCTGCTCCTCATTGCACATACGTGCGTGCATGTGCGCTCTCTCTCTCTCAAAATAAATAATAAATATTTTTAAAAAGGCAAGATATCTAAGACCAAATTTAATCTGGAAAAAATATGCAAAAAAAATAGTTTGTGTGTGAGAAGAAACCCTATTACTTCTTCTGTTCAGTGCATTTTGTTAGCACTTAAATCTAACGTCATGATACCGGACCCTAGTATAAGGTTATTCTGTAGCGACAGGTTAACCTGGGTAGATCCTATTGACCGAAAAGCGGCGGAAAGCTCCCGATGTCCATCTGTAAATTCCACCCCTGAATAATCAACTAAAAACAAAAACAAAAACAAAAACAAAAACAAAAACCAAGAACCTCAGGGTGAAGGAGTACCATGAAATATGAAAGACTACACTATCAAATTCCTTCCTTAGGCAGTCTCAACGAACGCCATTATACTCAATTATCAACTATATGCTGATCGTGCCCAAATATATATTGAAATAGTCTTTTCAAAGCTCCAAAATCAAGTATCCTCCAACTACCGCACTCATGTGCAAACGCTAACCTGACGTCTCAGTAAAAACAGACGTTTCCTTTCCACACCTGCCCCTTCCTCCCCGCAGTCCAAGTGTTTCCACCTCCTGGAATGGCACCGCCAAGTTACCCCCGTCACAACCTGGGAGTCCTACGCTCCCTTAATAATGCCCTCCACAGCCATCCCTTGGAGGACTCTCCGTATGCACACCAGGCAGTAAAGCCTTAGGGGATCATCTACACGTAAAGGACTTTTCCTGAACCTACAATAATTATACAGATGAGAATACTTATTCTCCCCGTTTACATACAGATGAATAAACTGAGACAAAAACAAACAAACAAACAAAAAAACCCCCACAAAAATCCCAAAATCCTTTGCTCCAGAGAAGACAAGAGCTCTCAGCTGGGAGAAGCCAGACTTCCAAGCCGGGTAGGCGGACTCCTGACCTACACGCCATTCCGCCTCCAAAACCAGTTTTGCACCCCCTGCGCGTCTGTCCGTCCGTCCGTCCGTCCGTCCGCTGCCACCACTGCCGCACCTCCCGGCCTCCTGCAATCACGCCCTGGATCTAGGTATCTAGATCGCCGTTTTCCACGCTGACCGTCCTGAAACCCATTCTCTTCACCCCTCAAAATATGCTCCAGGTAACAGGGCCTCCTTGCCGTTTCTTCCCCCAAGTCCCGCTCTCAAGCGCTAGCTGATCCCGCATCTCGGAGCTGACGCATCCTCGACCTCATCCGCTCGGGAAGTCCTCTCTCCCCCCGGCCCCTCGGGTGAAACCAGCCTTCCCCCTCGACGACCTTCCATTTCCTCAAGCTTCTGACTGCAGCCTGCAGACACTGGTGCTGCCGGAGCCTCCTCCCACCGCCGAAACCTCCCGGCGGAAGGGGGAGGGACTGCGCCCCCACGTGCTCACGGCCCCGCCACCGCACCCGCAGGACAGCGCCCGGTCTTTGTGGCCGAAATGAATGGATGAAGGGCCTCGGGCGTGTGCGGCGTCACGGCGGCCTCGCCAGCCCCGCGATTCCGCCAAGAGCAACCAGGGCGTGCAGGCCGCGGGAGAAAGTGGGGCTCGGCGCCGCGGACAAGGGTGTGTGTGGGGGAGGGGTAACGGGTCCCCCGCACCGGCCCGGGCAGCGGAGGGAGGGGGAGGCGCGGCGAGCCGCCTGCAGCCCGTAATCCGGGAACCCGGCGGGCGCCGCGCCCCTTCCCCCACCCGCCACCGCCGCCCGCGCTTCGCAACAAAGCCCGGCTGCAGGAGCGCGGGGCCCCGCGCCCCACAACGGGTGGCAAAGACGTCTCTACCCTACCGGCGTCCGCCTTCCGGTGTCCGAGAACGCAGCCCTCTCAGAACCCTCCGTGGCCGCGGCCTCCCTCAGAGACGCCCGCTTAACGCACCGCAGCTTGCGCGGAGGCGGCGGAGAAAATGGCTCCGACGGCTGCGCCAGGGGGGCGGGGCCAGCGCGCGTACGCATGCGCAGGGAGCGAGCTCGGGGCCGCGGGCGCCCCGGGGGGGAGGGGCGGGGCCGCGGGCGCCCCGGGGGGAGGGGCGGGGCCGCGGCTACCGTGCCCGCGCGTGGCGTCCGGTTGCCAAGGAGATCCAGACCCCATTCTTCCCGTGCTGTGCTACCTACCCTAGACTCCCTTGGGTAGATATGGAGGGCTGTACATGATATAGATGTCAAGGGCAGATATAGGGTTTAGTTCTTACATTAATTAAAATAAATGTTTATTGAAGGATGTTTTGTTTTGTTTTGGTACTAGGCACTATTGGTACTAGGAAATAGCCATAAATAAGACAGATGTGAGATCCTTTTCTCACAGAGCTTGCGTTTGGAGATGACTTCTGCGTATGATAGAGTAGCTTTTATCAAACCAATTCTCTTGCCAAAAGCAACTCCAAAATCTGAAGCAAAAAAAAAAAAAAAAAGTCAAAACAAGACAGCTATTTGAAGCATTAGAGGCAAGGCAGCTAATATCCTGGGGAAGGGGAAACATCGGTGCTTTTTAAAAAAAATTTTATTTTTTTTTTTTAACATTGGAGCTTTTGTGTCACTTTTCACTTTGATGCATTTGCTGATTCCTAAGCTGCCTCGGGAGAGATGGAGAAGCCAAGTAGCAAACAGAGGCTGCAAGGCTGAAAAGCTAGGTAGAGCATTCAGGAGCCTCATGGTCCTGGAGAGACAAAACCTGGAGTTCACCAAGGCAGAGAGCCCAGACTTTCATCTGATACCTCCTGCAGGGGTACATTCTAAAAGGAAGGACAAACTCCGGTGAATGAAAACCAGCCTTGAATCATCTCACTTCCTCATTGGACCAAAGTGCTCTAGCTTTCTCTTTCTGCCAGAAGAGGAAGACAGAATGACCTATAACTTCTATAATTTTTTTTATAGAATCGCCCAAATTCAATAAAAAAAAAGTCCCCAGGCAAGCCAGGAGACAAAACAAATGACTGAAAATCAAGAGGGAAAAATAGAACTATGATCATAAATGATTCAGATATTGAAATTATCAGAGACTTTATAAAAATTACAATTAGTATGATCAAGAAAATAGATGAAAACACTGGAATAAATATGAAGTATCAAACAGAAATTTTAAAAGTGAAAATGGAATCACCAAAATTCCGGACTTAATTAATGGGTTAATAGATTGTATATAGCAGGAAAAAGGATTGGTCAATAGTAAATAAATAGATCAGTAGAAAATATCCAGTTGGACCTTGCAGAGAAAAGCAAATGATAAATACACGAAAGAACCTAAAGGATGAATGGAACATGGTGAAAAGATAATTAAAGTTTCAGTAATGGAGGAGAGATGGAATGGAGAAAAAGCAGTATTTGAAGAAGTATTACCTAAAACCAATGAAGACATAAAGCCACAGATTCAATGAAAGCTTGCATTTGAGCAGACAATAAAAAAGGATGCAAATAAAATATTCACTGGAAATAAGTTGCTATGCAGAGAATTAAGTGTAATGCTAATGCTGAGATAGAATTTGCCTGGGTGGGGATCCCTGGGTGGCGCAGCGGTTTGGCGCCTGCCTTTGGCCCGGGGCGTGATCCTGGAGACCCGGGATCGAATCCCACGTTGGGCTCCCGGTGCGGTGCGTGGAGCCTGCTTCTCCCTCTGCCTGTGTCTCTGTCTCTCTCTCTCTCTCTCTCTCTGTGTGACTATCATAAATAATAAATAAAAATTAAAAAAAAAAAAAGAATTTGCCTGGGTGGCTATTTTAAACTGGATGGTTAAAAATATCATCTCTGAAAAGTTAATATTTAAGCCAACATCTGAAAAGCAGACAAGAAGATAACCATGTGAGGATCAGGAGAAGAGAACTGCAGGCTCTTATATTCCCCTGTAAGGAGGAAAAGAGGTAACAAGTCAAGTCAGTTAGGGCTGAATAAAGTTTGAAACAGAACAATGTCTGTGTTCTCAAAGTACCTGGAGCACCATGATCTTCCCAGCCGGGCAGTTCCAAAGATTATCAGTTGAAGAACAAGACATTTCCAAGGGAAACTCTACCACAGGTCAAGGCAACTCTTTACGGTAAACACCTAAGCTCTTAGTAGGAAACGTCTGCAACACAGATAACAGGATATTTGGGAGGAGAGGATGGTGGGGAAATAAATGGCTGTTATTTCTTCATATGATCCAAATTCCTCCCTTGGAAGCAGAGCTGATGGCCATAGTTTTTGCATTTTATTTCATTCCTTCTGATCCATTTTTCGTGAATCCCCTATAAGAAAGTTCTGTGGTTCCCTTGACTGTGGGTCACAAGCATAAGTCTTTCCTGAACTCCCTCAAGGGAAGTGAACTGTTTTGGCAGGTCACCATGCTTTTAGTTATACACAGACTATACTAAAAGAATTCACCCCAAATTTTCATACATAATTAATTCAGTTAATTGTGGTCCCTTTCTTTTAACTGGGGTATTTACATATGTAAAGATGAACTACCCTTGAATGTACAGCCCCTCATGTTTTTGTTTTTTAGCCTGTGTGTACGTACACCAATAGAACTACCACCCAAATCCAGATATCAGCCATTCCTATTATCCACTAAGTTATCCTGTGTCCTGTCTCAGAGGAAACTACCATTCTGACTTTTATCACGATAGTTTTGCTTGTTCCTGAACTTCACAAAAGTGGAATCACGTAGTATGTACTGTTTTGCATCTGGCTTATTTCACTCAACATAATACTTTTGAGATTCATGCATGCTGTTAAATATAGCCATACTTTAAAAAAAAATTTTGCTATTAGTACCCCATCTTATTATCCACGATTTGTTTATCCATCCTCCTGATGATGGGGATTTGAGTAATTTCTAGTTTGGGCTAATATGAATAGAGTTGCTATGAACACTTCTGATTAAGTCTTTGGCCTCTCTGCTTTTAGTTTTAGTTTTTGTTTGCAAGGGGAGAAATGACAGCCTTTGAATGGTTTGCAGTACTAGAACTCCAACAAGGCAATATTTAATAATTGTATTAAAATGTGGCCCCAGCTCTATAAACTTTAATTCAACTATTATTAACAATGAAGGCTTAGAAATAGTTGAGTTTTCTGATCATGATTTGAAAGAACTTAAAAGACTTTGGGCAGCTTATTAAAGAAGAAATTCAGAGGCTAAAGGAAAAGAAAATGTGGATTGAATGGGCCATTTCCACAAAATCATCTCAAAGTTTAGTTTTCTATTGCTACTTAACAAATTAGTATAAACTTGGTAACTTAACACTTGGTTATTATGTCACATTTCTGTAGGTCACATTCTTGGTAGAACATTAAAAAGACTGTGGTCCTATTTGCTTTAGGAAGAGTAAACAAATTTTATATTGCTAGGTTTGAAGTGTTTTAAGTGGCTGGTCTCATCCTACATTGGTCTAAGATTGGTCTTTTGGGGGAATTGCATACGGAAAGGGATGGTAGGTCACTCCTGAGATTGCTTTAAAAGACTATGATTTCTGTTTTGGGCTCTGGCACATTCTTTCTTTCTCTCTTTCCAGAGAAAGCAAGCTGAAGCCAACAGCCAGCAAGGAACTGAGGCCTGCTCACTACTATATAAGTGAACCAAGAAGCAGATTTCTCCAGCCCCAGTTGAACGTTGAGATGAGTGAAGCTCTTGCCTATAGCTTGACTGGAACTTTGTAAGACACCTTGAGCCAGAACCACCCAGTTAAGCTTCTCCTGGATTCTTGACTCTCAGAATCTGTGTGAGTTAATAAAATGTTTGTAGTTTTAAGCTGCTAAGATTGGGGGTGATTTGTTATATGGAATAAATAACAAATGCAACTATCTTCTATATCTAGGTTCTATTCTTCTTTCATTCCTTGCTACCACTTTCTTAGTTAGAGCTTCACCATTGGGTATTAATTGCAATAGACCACCAAATGGTTTATCTGTTTCTTGTCTCTGCTTTCCAGTCTACTCATCACACTGCTTCAAGAGTGAAATTTTTAATACAAAGTCGTGTCACGTACTTCACTATCTCATATGCACATCTTTTTAGTGATGACTCATTGTTTTCCCTTTTCCTATCCATGCATCTTTGATCTGCTTGTTCCTCTCAAATCACTTAGCAAAAGGCATCGTCTCATTATATAAGTCACTGTTCCAAATAGTCACATGTGGCTCACTCAAGAGCCCAGAGATATTTTTCATTTCCTACCCTCTATGGTTAGAGGGAAACAGTAAAAACTTCCCAACCCAGGAAACAAATCTGAGACTGGCACTATCATCTGGGCTCCATTAATAATAAATGCAAATTTCTATTGCAGTCCTTGCCTCAGGTTTAGTATCATTTTCTACTTTATTTTGCCAGCTATTAGTTAAAAGATTTAGCAGTGATGTAATGTTTCTCTGTTGTATAAAGAGCATATACTGAATGCCTTGGATAGCTCTAAAAACCAATACTTCACTGTGTTTATGCTGTGCCAGATACTATTCTAAGAACTTTATATGTATTATTTGGTGTAATCCTCATAAAAACCAGGAGATAGATAATAACATCAAGAGATAGGTATTCTAATTCTGTTATAGATAACTGAAAGACTGAGAAGTTAAATAAAATATTGTAGGTCAGATACATAGTAATCAGTGGAGCCAAGACTTGAACCCACACAGCCTGGATCTGAGCATATACTTACAACCATGAGGCAAATCTGCCTGCCATACAATATGGTATAGTGTTTGTCATTTCATACTATATCGAACCTGACTCTCCACTACATCAGTAGTAGGTCCTTGGGCTTGAATCTTAGGGAGAACACTAGCTAAGAAGTATTGTTTTTTTTTTAAATTTTTATTTATTTATGATAGTCACACACACAGAGAGAGAGAGAGAGAGAGAGAGAGAGAGAGAGGCAGAGGGAGAGGGAGAAGCAGGCTCCATGCACCGGGAGCCTGACGTGGGATTCGATCCTGAGGCAGGCGCCAAACCGCTGCGCCACCCAGGGATCCCGCTAAGAAGTATTGTTAAAAGTAGACATATGGTTTTAAGATTTTCGGTGTGAAATGTAGTCTGGTGTCACCCAGTTAAGATTCATATTCTGGCTCTGCCACAGACCATGTGTGACCATAAGGTATTTAACTTCTCCTTGCTACAGTTACTTCATTTTTAAAATGGGAAGATGCTATGTTGTATCAATTCTAAAATACACTTAACAAGAAAAGTGTTAACTACAGTAACTGATGGCTTAAAAGCCAGGGAGGCTCTGAGTTAACATTAAGTTCAAACTTAATGCTACAGATCCAGAGAGAGATGCTGCTGAGTGGAATTGTGCATACTCACTACCTGAGCAAACAATACAGACTTGGAGTGAGGATAGGGCTCAAAAGATGCTAAACACAGCAAATACAACATAATAAAACAAAAGTTCAATCATTTATTAAAAGTGGAATAAATAATGGTACTATTAACAGCTTGAGATTTAAAGGACTGATGACTTGTTTAATGTGGTGAATGTCATAGATGAAGTACATAATCCAGATTCCAACAGAAATGATTGTATAGGTTTTGAGGATGAAGAACGTAACATATCTGATACCTTTAAAATTATTCCCTTCCATGTCATGTAGTTACGGTATTCATGGATGCCAGTTTCTATTAGAATTCATTTTTGTGGCTTGCTGTGCATATTGATCAGTGAACACTTGCTTTTTTTTTTTTTATAAGCAAACATGACATTGGAAATCGTTCACATGAGTTATTTTTCTATATCTGTTGTACCAGTTTCTATGGAGCCATTTGTTTATCTACAAGTTTATTCAAGGTCATTGGATTTTGCAACTTGCTTTGTTCTGCTTTTACAATTCTATTTGCTTTCTCTGCCTTTTTTCTATGGGAATCTGTTTATTTTTATTTTTATTTTTTTATTTTTTTATTTATTTATGATAGTCACACAGAGAGAGAGAGAGAGAGAGAGAGAGAGAGAGAGAGAGAGGCAGAGACACAGGCAGAGGGAGAAGCAGGCTCCATGCACCGGGAGCCCAATGTGGGATTCGATCCCGAGTCTCCAGGATCGCGTCCTGGGCCAAAGGCAGGCGCTAAACCACTGCGCCACCCAGGGATCCCCGGGAATCTGTTTAAATTCAGTTAACAGTTTGGCTGCTTCTCACTTCTGTAGCCACTGAAACATCATATTAACATTTGCTTTAATGGTTCCCATATTAAGGTGTGGGGCTTATTTTCCCATGTATTGGAGCATTTTGTCATCTGCTTATATCAGCTTTCATGGATACTGATATATATCTATAAGATAGTGAGATTTTACATTTTTTCAGTGTTAGTTTCACATATCCAGAATTGTTAATTTCCCATTGGATACTACTGTATTGTCATTTTGTCATAACAAAATAATATGTTTCCCTCTGCAAACTACTTTAGAAAGACTTTTCTTTCTTTCTTTTTTTAAAGTAAGCTCCACTCCCAGCATGGAGCCCAGCACTGGGCTTATTTTTTTAAAGATTTTATTTATTTGTTCATGAGAGACACAGGGAGAGAGAGAGGTAGAGACACAGGCAGAGGGAGAAGCAGGCTCCATACAGGGAGCCCGACGTGGGACTCGATCCTGGGTCTCCAGGATCACGCCCTGGGCTGAAGGCGGCACTAAACCACTAAGCCATCCAGGCTGCCCCCAGCACTGGGCTTAAACTCACATCCCTGAGATCAAGACCTGAACGGAGATAAGAGTTGGACACTTAACTGACTGAGCCACCCAGGTGCCCTTTTAAAAAAAAAAAAAACTTTAAATAAAAGTAAATGGGATAAACTCACCTATTAAGAGAAAATGACTCTTAGATTGGAACACATAGCAAAATATGTTTGCTCTATTTAGAAGAAACATCTACAGTGAAAGATTCCAACTTGAAAAAAAATGGAGATGTTCCAAATAAACCTAATGAAAAATAACAAAAAAATGTTGAACATAATTTAAAAAAATGCATAGCTGTGCTGCCAAGAAAGTAAAGATATACCTTAAAGGTAAACAAAAGTGAAAGGAAAAATGAATCAGAAGAGGCAAGAGAACCCTGATGTAAGTAAGCATCTACCCTGAGGACTGCTCATCCCAGATGGACTTGGGCTTTCTTTCACTGAAAACTGCCTGGGGCTTAGGAGAAAGGAGACAAAGCCTGGAGGCTGCCTAAAGTGCAGATGCTGGGATGCACTCAGAAGTCAGAATGCTTTACACCTGTAGTGAAAAGTGAACAGAGACAGTAAAACAGCAATAACAATAAAAAACAAACCTAGAGGAGGACCATATTTTTTTAAAAGATTTTATTCATTCATTCATGAGAGACAGAGAAAGAGAGGCAGCAAAAGGTAGAGAATACTCAGTGGAAGGATTCAGGAGGGCTGCTCACATTGGGAACTCAAGGCTGACTGAAGTGATTTCCTTAGGGAAAGGACAAGGACAATACTAACTGGTCAATGTACTGGAGAGTCCAGATAGCAACTGCAACTTGCAGACCTCCCAGGCTTGTGAATATTACCTGCAGTCTTAGTAAGAGATGCTTTAGATTGTGCCCATTCCCTCAAGTTCTGAGATTGATCACTTGGTTGCAGTGTAGCCTGAGCATTCCCAGGAATGTGGTGTGTTGTCCTGGTGCCACCTCCTCCTACCTGAGACAGGGGATCTTAAGCGGGGCCAACTAGACTTGGACTCTCGATCACTCTGAGACCCTGACATGCTTGCCTGTCAGTGGGAGCCCACTTCCAGGACCTCAAAGATAACTTGGTTATGTGTGCTTGCTGATGGGTGAGAGGCCCATCCCTCACATCAAAGGTTGATATTTGAAAATTTCTTCTGTGCCTACAGGACTTCATCCAACATCTGGCTCAAATCTGGGAATTTGGCATTAATGAAGGTCATTCTAGCTGCTGTGCAGAATAAATATTGGAGGTGAACATGATGTCCAAGCACCTAGGTGCTCCATCTGGCATAGAACTTGAACACTCTGTAATTGGTATATAGACACAGCTTAACAAGTCCTGCTGGATATAGGCTCTATATACATTTTGTGCATTTTGTGGAATCTGTTCCATTATCTTTACTAAGCTAATGTGTGATTAAGATTTAGGAAATTTCTGTAAGGTTTTACTTCTGGTTGTCTAACTTAAAGTACTAAAAAAGTGTCCTATGTATCAAATGATTTCTCAAGAATCATCAAAGGAGTTGGCAGTGAAAACATGATTTGGGTTATTCTGTCCACCAAGTAGCCATTTCTCAGCCCCAGGAACCCAGAGTGCAAGGCAATGCCCCACCTCTACCTAGGGCTTAGCTCTGCCATTTGTACAACTTTGATTCCAAGATTCCTTCTTAGTTTAACTGAAGGAAATTGGGTTGAGTGAGTGTGTGATAAAGATAGTGGAAGAATGGATTAGATCCATTCTTTGCTTTTCTTACTTTGACAGGCATGTAAGTCCCACTCCATTCTTCCTCATGTGAAAGCCCAAGGGAGCCCAGTTGGGTCCTGGTCTTGGACTACAGTCATTTTAGGATGTCCCTTATCCCAGCCCAACCTAGCCTTCTCTCAGGCTTCAGAGTCCTGACAGAAGGGATTTTATGTACCCTTCATGGATCATAAAAAGGAAATTTCTCTCAAGTTGTAGCAAACAGACTTTCAGGGAAGAATATGCATTACCCACTCCCCATGTACACTAGTGAGATGGCATTTTCCTACATCTGTGAATAAATCCTAAGTAAAACCAGTCCCTGGAATCACTTTGTCCTTCCACCAGCCTCAATGAATTAATCTCATAATTCTATCTTGAAACAAACATGGTTAAAAATCCATGTGTGCTGAGTGAAGAATTTCATATCATTATTTTAGTTTCAATATTAAAAACTAAATTCAAAGGTAACAGTAAATTTATAATACTCTAAAAGTTTACTTTTGATAGAAGGCATTATTAGTAACTATTGCTGTGTAACACTTGTTTCCAAGGAGTTGGATGTTAGAACACACAGAGCTAAACTCAACCCTGGTCATTTAAAAAAAATTCTCTCATTTCTCTCTGTGTTCACAAGATTTCATTAAACATCTTCAAAGCTATCTAAGCACTGACTTCAGAAGAATGAAAACAGAAAAACAGAGTTCTTTCTTTAGTGGATAGTCAAGATTTATCTTCATTGAAAAAATTAATTTGGCTTTAGTATACTTATGTAAGGATATGACACCTCCTCAATCAAAAATCTCCCTTTTCTTCCTTTTCAAATTAATGGCTATAAAGAAAAGTTTCAGTGAGAGAATATAAGCTCACATAAGTCACTGCAGTTCATTTTTTTACTCTGATGTCTTATTCTTGAAGGAGAAGGAAATAGGAGAAAATGGCACATGTCATTCCTGAGCAAAAAAAAAAAAAAAAAAAAAGAGTGAGGAGCCATAAATATAACCCTTAACCAGCTGATCAATTGGCAAGGGTAACTAAATCCACAGATAATTTCAAATTCTCATTTCAAAAAGGTTTCTCTTTTTAAGAGATAAAATATAGAGAGTAAAACTATTATGAATTTCAATACTTTCCTTTTGTCAATGAGGAGACTCATTAGAGAAGAAACAAAAACAAAATCCTAGGTAATTGATAGCCTGGAAAGTAAGGTTTAATTACCAAGGGTTTACTGACAATACACTTTATTACTGGGAAGCACTCACCAGGATTTGTTGGAAAGGAGACTAAGCAGCCATACCGAGAACGAAGAGAGTAAAGAGGATGTGTAGGGAAAGCCAGAATGAAATCTCTGGGTTCTCCCCAAATCTTTCTTTACTGAAGAAATGTGCTGGAAGTGTGATCAGGAAATAATAGTAGCCCCTGGGCTTACCATTGAAGGGACGTTGGCCTTCACTTAGAATAATTCAGGGCACTATGGGGGAGATACTTTCTTCCCAATGGGGAAAGGGAAAGTGTGTGGTGCCCAGGAGAGCTCTTTGGTTCTTTGAGACTTTGAGCTTTTAGAAATTCCCTGTATAGCAAGAGGTGGAGACTTGCGTTCATCTTTGGGGAGAACCTTTTCTTTGTTTCATGAAAACTTACTCTAAATGGGCCCTTTAGCGGTAAAAACTAAAGCAAGTCTTCACCTAACCCAGTGTTTTGGGGGGAAACTGAGACATCACAGTTAATCTGAATTAACTAGAATTCTATTCTAGAATTAGACTGAGCAGTGAAGTGAGTTGGGGTGTTAATAGTTGTGTAGAGTTGAGTCATGTTGTAATTTGGCATTAAAGTGTACCTGCCTAAACTCAGAGTTGTCCTAGAGTCCAATGAATATTTATTAAAATGAAAGTACATTATAATGGTTTAAAATTAGATAATTTTAAAATAGGATTAAGAATCAGAAATCAAAATCATGAAAGCTCCTAAAGGCAGATAGAATGAATCATTATAATTTTCCTCTTGATTCCATTTCATCCATATAAGTAGAAATTTCTCCACAAAAACTTTGTGAAATATCGAATGACTCAGAGCTCATGACTCCTTTTACAGTTTTTGCCCCTTCACAAAATAAAACATTTTTAGCATCACAGAAGATACTTAAACACTTGTTGATTGAGGTGAGATTTCCTTTGCTAGAAAAGAGTTTAGTTCACCTAAAAGTCTCTGAGAAATGAATGCACTACAAGGTACACACTCTGATTTGATGAGAGAGGCACTAGCTACAGGATTCAAAGTTTCCATCCTTTAAATCAGTGGAAAGAAGGAAATCCAGGCTCTTCAGCTTCGCTTTTGCATTATCAATAAACTCCCTGGAGGCTTTCTGCAGTGGAGGCCGGGGTGGGCCCATTGGAATCCCAGAGACCAGAGTCATGATGGCTTTGGTCTGCGACACTCCAAAACCTAGATGGGAAAACAAGGAAATATGACCAGGAGCATCCACTTTGCCACAAACATTCCAAAGAAGAAATCGTTTTCTTACAATGACTTCTACAATAGGATAAGGTGGAAGAGAGGGGAACATTTGTTATCACTATGGCAGACTGAGCAGACATAGGGAATCCCTCTTTCTGCCTTGAACATATAGAACAAGTAGAGAGTTTTTCAAAAAATTGACAAGCTGCAAAACAAAGCAAAGGAAGACTCAATGTCAACCTCAAAAGCAAGAAAGAGGGACCAATGGTATCAGGAATAAAGAGGTCGGTGTGGTGAGTTGCTGAAGCCAAGTGGTGCATGAGCATAATCTGATTCAGGGATATACTGCATGGATCACATGACACAGGACTTCATTGCTAAGAGAGAATTTAGTTTAATCACATCTAAGAAGTCTCTGAGAATGACGCTATTTAAGATGCTGCTATTTAAGAGCTGGCGTTATAAAGCTGGGGCAGGAATGCTAGATGAAGCCTTGGGTCTGTGCATAGCAGGGGGCTGAAACTAAACTCCCTGTGCAAAACTGGTAGCCAGCCTTCTATGAAAGGCAGTAGAAGAAAACCTGGCCTGCTGGCCTGGGGACAGAGGCAAGGAAGCTTGACTTTTGCCAGGTTGTGGATGGAAAAAGATCATATGAAAGGAATCAATCCCAAGCCTGTGCCACATATGAATGCTGAAACCATATTTGCATTAGACCCTTGGTGTAAAAACCAGACTAAGAAATTAACCTAAAAACTGGTTAGAATTGGTGAAATTATAGTGTCCAACAGAGGCAAATGTAGAACCACTTGTTAGGACACCTTATAACCCAGAGCAGAATGGATTCTCCAGAAAACAACAGTCTCTGAAAACAAGTTCAGAGTTAAAAATTACAAAACACATGAGAAAAAGAAGCTGCACAAGAGCTAGCAAATGCACAACTGACAAATCCCACATCCTGAGATTAGAGGATACCAAATTCTGAAAGAGACCTCACAGAGATAAAAGAACTGGACTAGAAGCCATAGGCTAATAGAAGAGCATATATATAAAGAACAAGAAGATTGGGATACCTAGGTAGCTCAGCGGTTGAGTGTCTGTCTTTGGCCCTGGGTGTGATCCCGGGACCCGGGATCGAGTTCTGCATCGGGCTCCTCGCAGGGAACCTGCTTCTCCCTTAGCCTGTGCCTCTGCCTCTCTCTCTTGCTGTCTCTCATGAATAAATAAATAAATAGGGATCCCTGGGTGGCGCAGTGGTTTAGCGCCTGCCTTTGGCCCAGGGTGTGATCCTGGAGACCCAGGATTGAATCCCACGTCAGGCTCCTGGTGCATGGGGCCTGCTTCTCCCTCTGCCTATGTCTCTGCCTCTCTCTCTCTCTCTCTCTGTGACTATCATAAATAAATTTTAAAAAATTAAAAAAAATAAATAAATAATCTTAAAAAAAAGACCTGGGAAAAAGCAAACAAAAATACTAGGAATGAAAAATATATATTTAGTGAAATGAAATAGTAGAAAAGAGAGCTGAAGGGACGCCTGGGTGGCTCAGTGGTTGAGACACCTGGATGGCTCAGTGGTTGAGCATCTGCCTTTGGCTAAGAGTGTGATCCTAGGGTCCTGGGTTTTAGTCCCAAGTCGGGCTCCCTATAGGGAGCCTGCTTCTCCCTCTGCCTATGTCTCTGCTTTTCTGTGTCTCTAATGAATAAATAAATAAAATGTAAAAAGAAAAAAAAAACAGAGCTGAAGATAGAATTAGGGATTTTGAAGGTAGATCTAAAGAAACAACACAGCACAGAAAAAAAGGTACTTGTTTTTTAACTGGCTATGGCTTTTAAGCCCAAGGTAATGAGAAGTAACTTTCTTTTGCTAAGCTAACTAATCATAACAGTTGAGCATCTGGAAGAAAAATAGCACGACCAAAGATACAGAGAATAGTTTGATGAATGCAAAATGGCCGTCCCAGGCTTCTTACAAATGGCAGATCAGGGAGCTACTCTCATAATAAGACTACGAGTTTATTAAGTTTCTCCTCGCCTAAATCAGGAATGCTCCAACCCGCCAGGGAAGTTTGAAATGATTTCTTTAAAGATATGCTCTTTTAAACCATAAAAATTATCTTCATGAGTCCATTTTTTCTTTCTATCTATCTATCTATCTATCTATCTATCTATCTAGAAGGGCAGAGAGAGAGAGAGAGAGAGAGAGAGAGAATATCCAGAGCAGACTCCAGGCCCAGCACAGAGCTTGATCTCATGACCCTGAGATCATGACCTAAGCTGAAATCAAGTTGGATGCTTAACCGACTGAGCCAACCAGATGCCCTGAGTCAGTCCACTTTTAAAATGCAAATATTCTGGCAAGAGAGTAAATTCTTTCAGCTAATATCTCAGAGCTGTAGTTGGCAAAAATGTCGCAGTATCATACTGGTATACAGAATGATCTTATATATACACAGGTACGAGTGTAGTTCTAATTTTAATAGTTCAATATTTATTTAAATGCACCTTAGGAACATGCATAGCTGTCATGCCAAATCACAATTTTGTGAAAAGCATTGCTTAGAACAAGGGAATAATAATAGGTAATTAATTGTACTTATGGCACATAAATATGACAAAAATCATGAAAGTGAAAAGCAAATGGGAAACACTGTCTCTGAAGGATTAAGGGAGCTAGCTGAGAGCTTCTTCCCTCCTGCAAGAAGGAGGGACATACCACATAATAGGTGCTTGGGGCTCAGCAGGAGTTGCCAGGACAAGACAGGCTCTGATGGGGAGGTGGGAGGTCTGCCAAGAATAAACCTAAAACTTTTTCTGGACTCGACCCAGGTTCTCAGGAAGGGTCAGTCTCCTCAGGAGTGGGATGAATGGTGGCATCTGTCATTTGTGATGGGGTAATATTTAGGAGACCCTGAGAAGGTTTCTCTATGCAAACTCACTGTATTTCCCTCAACTTTTACTTTGTCATATTATCTAAACCTCCATCCACTTGAGCTTACTTATGTTAATAAACTCTTTTTACATTGCAAATACTCTTGGGGGAGCTGTCAGTCATTCACAATTTAGTAAGATCTATATTCAGACTGCCTTCCTCCAAGTACTCAGGCTGCAATCAGCCACAGTGTGCTAGAACTCTAATGAGTAGAGGCAAGTAGCAGGAAGGAGTGCTCAGAGGGATCAAAAGATGGGATGCAGAGTGGGGAGACCAACAAAGTGCTAAGATGGGGGAATGAGATTTGTTGAAGGGTGCCAGAGACCTGCCAACTAGGTTCCATTTTATAGGGTGGGCCCTGAAGCTAGTATGGAAATAAAATTCTGCTTGCAACAGAACATTAAAAGGTGTCCTCACTGAACCCTCAAAGAAAGTGATAGTGTTCCATTTCCTTTATCCTATTAGCAAACAAAGCAGGAAACTTACCTAGTTTGAGCACAAAGTTGATAAATCTCTGAATACAAAACTGGAAAGGAAAAACAAATCTACAGTCAGCATCACTAAGCTGTGATAACAATTAAAGAATTTTGGAGGTCAAAGGACAGAAACCCCAAACTAAAAGGCCCATATACCTTAGTTTTCTGAAGCCCTGTCAGAGTGGACAAAAACAGCCAAGTGAGGATGGTTGAAAACCAGCCAGGATACGGTAAGATTTTTTCATACATGTAAGTTTTATAAGAAAGGTCCATGCAGAAAAGCAGCACCAAAGATAGAATTGAACAATAGACTTAAGATGGCGGTAGGCACCCTTTATCCATCTAGCTGATCTTTATCCATCTAAACTTATCAGTTAGTGTGATTGTTTTTAAAGTGAGGTACACTAGCTTCTGGGGTACTCTCTAAGATAGCTAAGGGGCGCTCAGCCAAGGCTAAGATTTATGGGAATAAATAATTTCTGGATCCTCCACTTCCATTAAGTGCTATTTTCTAAAACTGATGAGACTACGAATTTGCATGGAGGTGCAGGTTGTCATTTTAGATTTCTCTTTCATAAGTGCTTCTTATCCCACTTTTGAAGGAAATAAAGACATATCTTCTATATCACTGCCTTGGGACACCCCTGGGAACCAAATAAAGGAGCAGATCAAAATATTGGTATTGGCATCGACAAAATGACAAAGCAATTCCTCTAATTAACAGGGAAAGAGTCCTTTAAAAAATCATAGGGCTTTCAACTTTTTGCTTTCAATGTTGCTACTCAGGTTGTCAGCTGAAAATCACTAAAGCATTCTGTGATTTTTAACACAACCCAAAAAACTGTGCAAAGAATTGAGTGACATTGTGATGACAAAATTTCTTTCATTCTTACTACTGATTTACAAGAACAGGGTTTCATAGCACTTATTTCTCTAAAAACAAAAAAACAAATAGTATCGATGCTGAAATTTAACTCATTCTAGCATTATGTAATACTTATCCATGAATTCGTGAACTAATTCATAAAAGACAGACTCTCATCCATTTAAGAGATGCATTTTCGATAATACTTTTACGTTGTTTTAATCATTAGTTTAGTAACAAAAAATTCAGTGAAGAATGAAATTTTAATACCCAGAGCCTTACAAACATCTATGTATATGTTCTTTTCTCCCTCATACACAAACTGTAATACATTACATTCATAACTCTGTAGTCTGCTGCTTTTGTACACTTAATATATCATATATCATGGAATCCTTTCAGATCTATACACAGAAAATGATCTCATCCTTTTACAGGCTGCATGTAATTCCATTGCATAACTGAAACATAATGTTTTTAACTATTTCCTTATGGACTGATATTTGGGTTGTTTCAGTCTTTTGCTATTATAAACAATGTAGTAAGGAACATCACTTATATGTGTCATTTCACTTATGTAAATATAACAGATGGCATTTAAGCCCATGAGAATGAATAAATTCTGCCCTTTTTGCCTGTCTGCTTCTTCACTTGACTGCAAATTCCTTTATAGCAAGAGACCAGCTTTCCTTAAGTTATGCACTTGACTCAGCCCTTAGCATATGAATAAAGGAGTCAGTGAGACCCACTCACACTAGCCTTCTGTAAGAAAAGACAAAGAATGTGGTAAACTACATTCCATACCAATACCATTTTGAGTGGGATGACTATTTGAGTGGGACTCATGGGGTAAAAAGAAATGGAAACTGAGCCAGACATTAAAAGAAACTACTAAACAGAAGGGCTCCCTGTCATTCAACTCAGAACAGGTTGGAATTTTCAGAAATAATTTTCTTTGGGAGACTAACTTATTGGGACTGAGCACCTGTTCTGATCTTGCTTATGCCTTTCACTCCTACTTACTTTCTTGGGATACTCCAGTTACTTTTACTACCTTGAAAATCCCTGCACCTCTTGGCCTCCGAAAAGTCCTTCTCTTCTGCCTCTGCTGTTTCCTTCCACCTCATTCCACTTACCTCAAGTACACATATTACCCAGCTGCGAGACTGGTTCTGCCCTTCATGAGGCTCTTCATTCCCTGGACATCTAGCCTGCCTTCCGTGTAACATCAACAGCAGCCATCATTTCCCCTGGGGTCTTCTCTGTCATCCATCAGCTCCTGCTGGTTTTGTCTTCCTGTTTCAAAGCCAGCATCTGCTTTAAGATCACTCATTTGGCTCTTGTTTCTGCCTGGTAGATGCTCCCAGTTCTCAGCACATGGTAGGTGAAGATGACTGACCTGCTCTGACTTTGGATTAAGTCTCCCTATTTTAGGTTACCAGCTTCACAGCTTCTTCATATCCTCCGGAGATTGGGGTGTGAAGTCCTCAAGAGGATGGCATATGGTCATTTCCCCAAAAATCTATCACTATTGTTTTATTGTCACAAAAATACTTTGAACATAGAATACAAATAAGATCATTTCCAGGAGGGACAGAGAAGGTCATTCCCTTACGGGGCCTGTCCTGATTAGACACGTAGGCAACACAGACAATGGGTATAGGTTTGGCTTTAAACAAGAGCCAGTAAGAAGCCGAAGGAAAGTAAAGACAGATGCAGATAAGCAATTTTAATGAGGGCAGGTGTGGCAGGAGTGCACATGAGAGAGAATAAGAATTATCCAGTGGGGGAAAAAAGTGGCTGTGATTTATATGATGGGAAAAACAAGTTAACCTGATGGTTCAGGGCTGAAGAGAAGTCCTTTTGTTCAAAAGCCTCCAACATCTGGTTTGTCTTTTTTCCCAGGTAGTTATAGGTACTGGAAAGAAAACAGTACATACTGCAGGATCAGTAACTCAGCAGGAGAGGTCTAGATCTTTAAATCCCTTTGATGCTTAAAAGGGAAAAAATATACCAGGCCTTCCAAAAGACTATTTTTTTGGCCCTAATCTATTAGAGATCAAGTGTCTTCAGTTCTGAGTTGTCCAGCAACAGTAAGCAGTGCCAAGAGGAGGCACAGAGTACCAGAGGGGATAAAGGGAAAGGAAGGAAAGTGGGAAAAGGATAAAATTAGAATAAAGGGGATAAAGCTAGAGGTGGAGGTGTGTTTGGTAGCTAAACACCTGCCCGAGGGCACAGGCACAGGCACAAATATAGATTCGAACTATTGGGTAAAATATAGTATCTGAGGTGAGGCCTAAAAGCCTTATGCTGAGGAACTGGGTGAATGGGGCAAGCCCCAGCAGATTATCTGAATTCTCTGCCAATTTATACATTACCTGTAATTTATATGCTTATATAATTTACATATTACCTAGCAATTACTTTCTAATAATAATAAGGATCATAATAAAATGAGAGATCATTTCTGGTCTATTCTGTTCTAGGTGCTTGACATAAATCATGTCTCGTCCTCTCACAGCCCTGGCTTCTGTTTCATTGTGAGGAAACTATGACTTAAAGAAGGCTATATAGTTGTGGCAAAGGCTTTTATCACATCACGCCGCTATCTACAATTCAGCAAAAATGAAAGTGAGAATAAGTTATTTGATCTGAGAAAATGTGGACTTAAAAAAACCCTCCAACTTTACTAGTAAAGACAAGTACCTCAGACTAATCACAGAATTCTTTTTTTTTTTTAATTTTTTTTATTTATTTATGATAGTCACACAGAGAGAGAGAGAGAGAGAGGCAGAGACACAGGCAGAGGGAGAAGCAGGCTCCATGCACCGGGAGCCTGATGTGGGACTCGATCCCGGGTCTCCAGGATCGCGCCCTGGGCCAAAGGCAGGCGCCAAACCGCTGCGCCCCAGGGATCCCTAATCACAGAATTCTTAGAAAAACCATCAAGGTAGACATTTATAGAAATTCTTAACAGGGATGTTTCCCCAGTTTCTAGCAGCTTCTCATATAGTCAGTTTCCAAAAAATATATTTGATGTACCAAGAACAGAGTGTTGTTGGTATTTCACATATGGAGACCCTAGAGTGAACAGTAAGGGATTCCAAGAATATGATGTTCACATTATCTTCTCATAAGAAAGTAAGGAAAAATAAAATATAATAGCTGAGATAAGTCACTTATAGATGTGAAACACTCCTAAGTCACAACATATTTGAGGAGCTTCAGAATAGTAAAATTCAAATTTCAGGGCTCTTAGGCATATTAAATTAGAGAGGAGTATAATTATAATGAAGAAGAAATAAAGTCTAATGAAATGTACCTCGCTCACAGATTATGTGGACAAAATTAAAATGCCTAGTATGGAGGCCAAAAAACAAAAGTCATCTTTGGGGACAAAACTAGTAAGAATTTCATGGTCAGTAGATCTAGGCATTCAGGTTCCCTTGGTAGAAATGTCCTTGTGGTGACAATGTATGTTGCAGGCCAATCTGGCTTGGTGAATAAGCCATTGAGATTATACAGCTAACTTATTCTTCATCAAAGCCATGCTCACCAAGACACGTTATCACTATTACTTTGCTTCTCCTACACTTTTCCTATAGGGAGGAAATGCACTTTCAGTTAATATGAATATTTCAATCAATCACTTGCAGGCACATTTCTAATGAATTAAGTTAACATGTGCAGTGGAGATGCTAATTGAATTCCCTGCCTTCCCTAAGCCTCTGCTGAGTAGGCATCAGGCCACAGAATTCTACTTCTCTGGCTGCAGCTGATTGGACTCAGATATGAACAGGGAGTGTTAGCCAGTAATATCCTGAGATGCCATGACTGGGCAGCCACGAGTGGCCATGTGTACACTGAAGCATGAAAAATACACATGGAGAGCAAGAGAGGGAAATAAAGAGGTGTGCAAAGAGATGCAGGGGTAGAATCTCCAGAGGACCATAGACGGAGAGCCATCTGCCATGGCTGTTGACAGCTTTGCTGTCCTGGGTTCTCATTTTCTCTGAGGCTTGGCTGCATTTCCTCCTCTTGAGTTTTATGTAATTTCCCAGTAGTTTATAATAATGTATCTTCTTCCACATTAGCTACTTTCAACGGGTTTCTGTTGTTAGCAACCAAGTAATTTCTGCCAAATTCTGTGCATGCTCTTAGCTCCTGGGCCTTACCTCTAATTGCAACAGATGCTTCTAATATAATAACAATGACTGAGTTGCTAACAAACTGCTAAGCCATACTTAATTTCTTTTTACTGAAAGACTAGGGGAAGGAAAGGCCATTTTTTGTTAGATATGGTGTCCATACAAGAAGTAGAACCACATAGGCGGCAATGCCTCCATGGTGGGGGTGGGGGGAACTTTCCATTTATAACTGTTGGGAAAAATGAGCTAGGCTTACCTGCCCACTGCTCCGGTGGCTCCCATCACCAGGGCACTCAATAGTTGCTAATCAAAAACAGACACAGAGTATTCACTTTTATGAAAAAGAGTAAGAGACAAGATGCTGCTACATAAACAGCTTTACAAATTGTTCTGGAGGGCAACTAACTGGCTGGGATAGGCCAGTGGGTGACTTACCTCATCCACCCCAAAAAGGAAAGCAAACTGTCGCTGGCGATTCTGATCAACACACTGCCCGAAGTCTAAGAGATCTGTGTCACTGAACTTCAGCCCTTGGAAGGTGGGGATCTTATCCTGAATCCCATCCAACAACTCCTCTGCACGAACTGCTCAAAACAGTAAATACCTCACTAATCTGCACACATCCAGAAAATGTCAAATCCCATCTTGTAGCACCGCTCACATTTGCACTGAGTGCCAGGGGCTATTCTTTAATGGACATCACTGACCCTCACCTAGTAGTTCCTATATATTTATCAGATTTCAGCCCCAAGGTTTCCATTTCTCAAAGACAACATATGAATGTTTCCAAAGCACAACTTCTACTTTTTTTTCTTTTAAGGAAGTAGGAAGGAATAAAATCTAAAAAATACTCTTTGTGTCTCTCATAAGTAATAAAAATAATAATCCCCTAATAAGTTTCCTCTAATTAACAATCTCCTTCCTGGAGAAGCATAGTAACCATAAAAGAAAAGCCCTAAAGAAAAGTGAGGAAAGATCAGAGTAACTTCCTGTGTGCCAGGCACTGAGAATACAATAGAGTACAAGGTAGACACAGTGGATGTCCTTCCAGGGCTTATAGGCTTGTGTCTTCTCATATAAGAAGTGGATGTATGTGTGATAGACAAAAGGTGTCTGCTAGAAAGGCATCTTTCATGCTTAAAAACTTTCATTGTAAGTTAGTGTCAATGATAAGAGTGACTTATTTTTTTTAAAGAGGAGACCATTTTGCTTTATTTTTTTTAAAGATTATTTATTTATTCAGAGAGAGAGAGAGAGAGAGAGAGAGAGGCAGAGACACAGGCAGAGGGAGAAGCAGGCTCCATGCAGGGAGCCCGAAGTGGGATTTGATCCCCAGTCTCCAGGATCACACCCCAGGCTGCAGGCGGGGCTAAACCACTGTGCCACTGGGGCTGCCTGAGAGTGACTTATTTTTGATAAGACTGACTTATTTTGGAGCCAATTGGAACCATCTGGTGAACAGTTTTATGTTTGTGACATGAGGTGGAGTGAAATGCAGTGGGAGTTTCTTAGTGAAATGGTAAGATGTGAGAGATGGAGGGAAAGAAACATTGAGAGAAACATGGAATGGTACTTACTCTTTACTCCTGTCAAGGCCGGAATGTGATAGTAATAAAATGGCAATGCTGGGGCGGCAGCAGCCACCTCCTTTAGGAAATTAATCAAGACATCTGAAAGAATAGCAGGAAAAGCCATGATGTGAACAAGTATAAAACACTGGCTTTCCCTGGTAAAAAATTAACCGTCTATTGAACTGCAACCTCCCTCTCAGGAGCTGAAAATTCTCTATCACTCTTACCATCCCTGAGATGGTTACTGCAATGTCTTTGCAACTTGCTTCATTCAAAGTTTTACTTTTCTGTAGAAAGGCCAAAGTAAGATGATTGCTTTCCTACTGTACTAAAATACCATTAAAAAACTGGCATGAACCTTCCCACATAATAAGAGAAGCTCATGGAATACTCTTATAAAAGCCAGAAGCCCATCAGTAGGACTCTTGTGCTCTTACCCCACAGGGGTAAATGTGGTCAGTGAACACAGGATTTTGCATTAGGATCAGAATCATCAAGTTGTAACTGAGAAAATTCTATAACAAAAGATAAACATTTGCTCAAAGAGGGAAGTTGTAAGAATAGTGGCACATCTCACAATAATTCAACCAGGGGTTGGCACTTTTCCCATTTGGGGAGAAATCCAGCAGCAGAAGAGCATTCATTCTAGTTTACTGAGGATTTGCAATTTCCAACATCATCTTCTGTAAGCTTTCACTGTGACATTACTGTAGAGGATCCAGCAGACTCGCTTATACTGGATAGTGGGAGAGAGAATCTTAGGTACTCCATCTGAATACTGTGATGATGTACTCTGTCCCTGATAAATATTTGACAAAATTATTATGTAGAACTCATTATTTTTCCTTTACTCTTTTTGGGAAACGTATTCATGTAAAATTTTTATAACCATGTGAAAAAAACGTTTAAAATGTTCATCTTCAATTCCCCAAATGGCAGAATTTAAATTACTTATCCTATGTTAACAATTATTTTCTACCAATAATAGATGATATTTCACGATAATTTTGATTCAATCACATTTGGCTATGAATTTATTTAGTCATGCATGCAATCATGGATTGTCTGTTTTCAATCCTTTCAAAATTTATATTTCTTTGTTGGCTAATCAGAAGGATTAAAAAGACTCAGTATACTTGGAAACTACAAATAGTTTCCATAGAGAAAGCAGAGAAGAAGGAGAAAGCAATTAACTTGGTATTTTGGGAGACAATGGATCTTTCTGTGAAATCTCCCTCAAATTCATTAGTCACTCAACCTTGAATAGAACACATAGTCTCAAGATGCCCATCACTTACATTCCTCTTTTTTGAGAAAAATAGTCATGCTTTGCTGGACTATTTCCAAGCCATGTGACTCTGACATTCTACACAGCCAACTCGACTAGGAATGGACACCTGACTCAACCACAGGCACCTGTAGGTTGACCTGGGGCTTGGTGAATGACTTAATCAGGTCACTTGGAAAAAGAGTTGAAGCCCTTCTTAAAGGAGCCTTTTCTTTCATGGATCCAGGGAGACCAGATATTCTGGACGGCTGTTGTACTGCTGCAACTGCACACCGTTAGTCCATACAACTACTTTCGTAAGTTCAATATAACCAGTTTGAATGAAGTCAAAAAGAAGTGGACCATGTAAGGCACTGTGTGTTTTAGACTATCTGTTTACCTTTGTTCCATGGCTTGAGAAAGAAAGGTGCAATGACAGCGATGCCATCGGCTCCAATTTCTGCTGCATGTCGGGCCTTTATGAGAAGAAAGAAGACCATTATGGGTCTGGTCACAATTCTGTCTGTAGGTTGAGGAGTGATTCCCCACATCAACAAGCAATTAATTCTCCGATAAGAGCTGCATGTCCTGCAATTCTACTCAGCTCTGATACTATCTTCCTGGAGACAGAATCAGATTACGGGTTAAGGGCTCAGTCCTATAAGACTAGCCTACTTCCCTGAACTTTAGATGCCTGTCACAAGCCCACGTCATCACCTGTGCTTCTGACTGACTGGCCACCGACTTGGAGGTTCTAATGATCCCTTTCTTGGGTCAATTAATTTGCTAGAGTGGCTCACAGAACTCAGAGGAACATTTTACTTACTAGACCATCAGTATATTATAAGAGGACATAATTCAGGAACAGCCAGGTGGAAGAAATGCCAAGAGCAAGGTATGGCGAGAGGGCTTGTAGCTTCTCTGTCTTCTCCCAAGTGTGAGTGCACCACTCTTCCTATATCTCCACATGTTGACCAACCTGAAAGCCCTCTGAAACCTGCCCTTTTGGGTTTTAATGGAGGCTTCCCAGGCAGCCTGGGTGGCTCAGCGGTTTAGCGCCGCCTTCTGCCCAGGGCGTGATCCTGGGGACCCGGGATCGAGTCCCACGTCGGGCTCCCTGCCTGGGGCCTGCTTCTCTCTCGGCCTGTGTCTTTTCTCTCTCTCTCTCTGTCTCTCATGAATAAATAAATAAAATCTTAAAAAAAAATAATGGAGGCTTCCCTACATAGGCATATTTGATTAAATCACTGGCCATTGGTGACTGGTTCAACCTTCAGTCCCTCCTCTCTCCACAGAGGTGCAAGTCAGGTAGGACTCAAAGTTCCAATCCTCTGATCACATGGTTGGTTCTCCTGGCAACCGGCCCTCATCCTTAGCTGCTTTCTAAGAGTCACCTCATTCACATAATAGGACATTTTTATTGCTCTCATCACAGAAAATTGCAAGAGTGTTAGGAACTCTGCACCAGAAACTGGACAAAGACCAAATATATATTTATTATAAATCACAATATCACAACCATCTTGGAATAAGTGATTTATTATATTCACCTACTGCTTAGATACTGATAGTTGTAATAAATTTCAAATTTGCCAACTGATACACCACAAGATAGCAGAAAATAAGCCAAATGTAATAATGAATGTCATTACCAGGAAAATCCCAAATTGCAAAGTAGAGACCCTGGGTGGAGGTGACCTGTGCATTTAATCTTATTCTTCAGACTTTGTGAGTGCAAAAATACTTTGCTAAAGGAGACATGAGTGGTTCATTGTGATAAGTTATAACTGTGAATAGAGAAACTCACAAGTATAATTTCTCTTCTAGTGTTCAGCCCAGGAGTCTCTCCTGTCCAATGATATAATAGTCATATTTTAAAATTTATTCTAAGTTTATTAAAAAATTTTAATTTATGGATTGGGAATGCAGTTGAGAAAGGTTCAGAAGAAAAAGATTATGTACATAAAGGAAGATTCAGTGTACCACTATTCTGAAGTTTTCTCAAATTCTCCCTCCAAAAATGACCATTTCCTTCTGCTGGGCCCTCAAAACATTCTTATCTATTTCAAGTAGAGTACCTTAAATCTACTACATTGCAAGAGAGTGTATACGGCGACTGTTCTCAAACAGAAGGAGTTCCCGAAGGCAGGGGTCAGATCTTAATCACTCGTGTACAGTTAGTTAATTATGGTGCTGAGCACATAGAAGGGATTTGCTGACTGCTTCAGAACATGCCCCCTCCCCCAACCTAAAAGGGAAAAACGCTTTCCTCTGAGACTTTAACTAATAATATCGATCTCTAATAGATGTGATTTGCTTTCTGCAGAAGTAGGAGAACCAAAGAGAAGACCGGGATATAGTCCAAAGACCAATTGTGACATTGGGTAGAATTTCATTAACACCAGTTGGATGTAATACGTTTGAACATTTGTTTAACACTCTGTTTTGGACAAGAGTAGAAGGATAACTTTAGCTGAAAACAAGGAAAAAGGAAACAGCTAAAAGACAGTTGATGGCTATGCCCATTCAAATATCATCCAATGGAGTTATGGCTAAGCAGATACCAAATTATGGTCTTGTTGGAAAGATTTTCCCCATAGTAAGGGATTATCTCTATAGCAGGAGATTATACTAAGATTATTTCTATACTATTCAAGTGTTCAGCCCTATGGATGACAGTCTTTCATGCCATGACAATATTTTAAAATTTATATTACACATACGCAGTTAAAAAGAGATGAAAACAAATTTCCTTCTTCCTACTACCTTAATTGAAAGGTCTATTTTAAGAACAAATCAAGCATAAGAAGGATAAATCAAGCCTCCAAGTCCTGATTCTAGGTTTATTACACAACCATCTAGCAATATATCTTCCCTGTGGCTTGCCTAAGAGTACTGAATTGCAATTTTGTGAATATGTATTATACGTTCCATCTGTAAATTCAGTAATAGGAAAGACAAGCAAAACCCATCAAGAAGATGTTGGGGCTAGATCAAGTCATTGTAATTTTTGGAATCAGAATATATAAATTCTAAAAACATGACTAATTTAGTAGTGATCCAGGTATTGGGCCTTCTGGTAAACACCTCAATACTTTTGATCTTTCTTTTTTTACCCAATTCACAAAGTCCTCAAAGTCACCAGGTCAGGTACTTTTCTGCCAGAAACTTTAACTCCTTCCATTCCTGCCCTTTGCTCCATGTAATCTGCTAATCTTTAAACCTGGAGCAATCCAATTGTTTGTGTTCTTGAACCCATGTTCTGGTAGAAGATTGTAACTAGAAAGAAATTTTTATAACTTAGTTGAATGGTGGCAAGACAAATTTATGACTTATAGCTTCAGTTGGTTTTTAGCACTTCTGAGCAGTACTTCTTAAAAAATTAACTAGTTAAGGGTGCTTGGCTGGCTTAGTTGGTAAAGCATGTAATTCCTCATGTCAGGTTTATAAATTCAAGCCCTATGTTGGGCATATAAGCTTATTTCAAAAAAAATTTTTAATGTGACAAAACCACATAAAATTTACCACCTTAATAATCTTTAAATGTACAGTTCAGTAGTTTTAAATACATTCACATTGTTATGAAACAGATTTCCAGAACTTTTTATCTTGCAAATCTGAAACTCCATACCCATTATATAATTCTTTCTCTCTCCCTTTAGTTCCTGGTAACCACCATTGTACTTTTTTCTGTTTTTATGAACTTGACTACTTTAGATACCTCATTTAAGAGGAATCATTTAGTATTTGTCTTTTGGTGACTGGCTTATTTAACATAAAGTTCTTTTTTTTAAAATTTTTATTTATTTATGATAGTCACACACAGAGAGAGAGAGAGGCAGAGACTCAGGCAGAGGGAGAAGCAGGCTCCATGCACTGGAAGCCCGACGTGGGATTCGATCCCGGGTCTCCAGGATCGTGCCCTGGGCCAAAGGCAGGCGCCAAACCGCTGTGCCACCCAGGGATCCCTAACATAAAGTTCTAAAAGAGGTTCACCTATATTACTACATGTGACAGGATGGATTCCCTTCATTTTTAAGGATAATATTCCATTGTATTGTTAAAAAGAAAACCACAGGACCCAAATGGAGTCACTTATGTTAGGTCCCACATCAGCAAACCAAGACCTAATACCTAACCTGATTGCAGTTTCAATTCTCCCAGGAATGTAACGTTTAAACTGTCCACATGGAATATCCTGGTCAGCCCTAGGAAATTTACTGCCAGACCTCTACTATTCCCCTTAGGAAGGCAATCTTGCTTAAAACAATGTGTTCTTTGCTAATAATCTCCTTTTTCTTGATTCCTCTCTGTCTTTAAAACCTTTCCTTTTCCATAGCCTGATGGAGCTCCCTTCTCTTTGCTAGACTGGTTGTTGCTGGATTCATGAATCACTCAATAAAGCCAATTTGATCTTTTAAATGACTTAGTTGCATTTCTGTCCTTTAATACTATGTATGTACCATGTTTTTGTTTTTTTAAATCTGTTTGTCCACTAACAGGCATTTGGGTTGCTTCCACCTCTTTCTATTGTAAATAATGCTGATATTAGGGGGATCCCTGGGTGGCTCAGTGGTTTAGTGCCTGCCTTTGGCCCAGGGCACGATCCTGGAGTCTCAGGATCGAGTTCCGCATCGGGCTCCCGGCATGGAGCCTGCTTCTCCCTCTGCCTGTGTCTCTGCCTCTCTCTCTCTTTCTCTATCATAAATAAATAAATAAATAAATAAATAAATAAATAAATAAAATATTTAAAAAATAATGCTGATATTAACATGGGTGTGGACAATCTTCCTGTGTTTCAGTTTTCCTTCTCATTCTCCCGGGGCAGCGACTCTCAATTTTTACCACTCTTCACATCTGGACCCCATCTTCCATCTCCTTCAGGCCCAGCAAATGACTTCACCTTCTGCTTTTGAGAGCAACTGAGGTTGGCTTAAGTTCTCGTTACTTGCAAACTGAGCTATGTCTATACCCACCCTTACTTCGCTCAGAGAAAGAGGGACCTCTGTCTCCTATTCAAAACTCTGCTCCAGGAGTTACCACCTTGGGCTACTCATTGTGGTTCTGTGCCTGCTTCTGGATGGGGAGTTCTGAGGTCTCACATCTCATATTCCCCAATGACAGTAACTAATATATGGCAAAAACGGTATTGAGTTTAACTTCAGCATAAAAAAGGAGCTCCTTCCCTTCTGTGGAATCAAACAAATGAACATATAAACAAACAAAAAACCAGAAACAGACTCAAACACAGAGAACACACTGGTAGCTGCCAGAGGGGAGGAGGGTAAGGCGGGAGGATGGGCAAAATAGGTGAAGGGGATGAAGAGGCACAGACTTTTTTTTTTTAAGAGGCACAAACTTTTGGTTATAAAATAAGCAAGTCACAGAGATGAAAAGTACAGCATAGAGAATGTAGTCAATAATGTTGTTAACATTGTATGGTGACAGATGGTGACTACACTTATCATGGTCAGTGCTGAGTAACACACAGAATTATCAATTCACTATGTCATTCACCTGAAATTAATAGAACACTGTATATGTTAACTGTGCTCCAATAATAAAAGAAAAAGGAGGTCCCTTGAGTGGTCTCTCTCAGATGGACCTACATACATACCAGTTCTTGTGACTCTTTCAAGCTCAGGGCTCCTACGTGAATCACTACTTGATCCAACCTGCAAAAGAGAAAACACTGTTGGATCACTTGGAAATTTACAGTAACATAGAAGGGCTGCACCACACAGGTTTGTGCTGGTTTTGGCAGTGAACTAATGTCTCACTAATCTCAATCTCAAAACTATTAAGTTCTATAATGGTCTATTTGAAATTAATCTAATAATGGATTAAAAAAAAAAAGAATGTCCAGAGAGTAAAATTTAAGGTCCAACCAAATGGAATTTTGAAACCATGAATCAATTAATCAGTATTTGAAGATATATTCTGACGAAGCATTGTTTTAGATGGTGTATTTGATGGTGATATGTGCATGGAGATTGGTATGAAATGGAGGTATTTTTGGTTAGAGATAAAAATTAAGAGGTTCTTCAAAGAGTACAGCCAGGAACAAGCCATATGAGAAATGAATTCACTGTAAAAAGCTTTTTCCTGTCTTGTAAGTCCTCGGAATTTGGCCTCTTATGAGAGGTTTCCTCTGAGACCCTAATATTCATCTTTGGGGTTGCTCCATGTGTCCCCATGGGCAGAGGCCACAGTGAGTGACACTGGTGTTCAGAATAGGATGAATAAAACGCAGCTGTGAGTCCAGTCATCCCAACGACTCTTCTGAGGGACCCTGAAAAACTCACATGCCATCCTCAAGGGATGGAAACACAACATTCTTGTTTAGGTCTCACTAGTGAGTCCCCAGTGACTCTGACTTGTCGTGCCTCAGGTGAAATGGGCCCTCACTAAGGAAGTAATGTGATTAGGGTTGCATTTTTATTCTTATTTTTAAAAAAAATATTTTATTTATTTATTCATGAGAGACACACAGAGAGAGGCAGAGACATAGGCAGAGGGAGAAGCAGGCTCCATGCAAAGAGCCCAACTCGGGACTTGATCCTGGACCCCGGGATCATGCCCTGGGCCAAAGGTAGCTGCTCAACTGCTGAGCCATCCAGGTGCCCCAGGGTTGCATTTTTAAAGATTTTATTTATTTATTTGAAAGAGAGAGAGAGAGTCAACAGAGAGGGTGGGGGAAGCAGAGGGAGAGGGAGAAGCAGACTCTAAGCTGCACAGGGAGCCCAATGACCAAAGTGTTCAGTCCCAGGACCCCGAAATCATGGCTTGAGCTGAAGGCAGACACCTAACAGACTGAGCCACCCAGGGTTATATAACCTCAGGGTTATATTTTTAAAGTATAAGACCTCTGAAAGGAGAAAGGAAGGTTGACTGCTGGACTCTTACCAGCAGCTTTTTTGCACAATCTCCTTAAACTTTTCAAACTCCTTCTCCTGGCTTAGGTTAAAACGAGCCATCCCATTCCTTCCCCCTTCCCCCTGCTGCTAAGTGCTGCTACAGAAAACCATCCTATGGCTTTCATACCAACCTGTCCTTTCCCAATTTAAGAGAACGAGGCTCCAAAAAGCCTTCCGGTCATCATGACTTACTTCCCTTCCAATTCCCCGCAGTGGCTACTTCAAATCTGGACTATTCTCAAGCTCTTGATTCCAACCCAACTCCTTGTTCCTGGTTGATGTCCTCACTTACAACACACCAGAAGTATAGACATTTCATACACAGACTGCCACACTTTTCCTCTTGTGTACCTCTATGTTTAGCCACATCCTCATTTATGCTTTCTTTCCAGGTGTCCTCTGAAGTTACTCTATCTTTGGTTTTGTTTTAACCTGCCACCCCCCAGACCTTCTCAAAGGTATAAGCTGTCTTCTCTCTCTTAAGCTCTTCTCCCATAACAATGTCTTTTCAGCAGAGAAACATGCTCAAGACTTCCCCACTTTAAAACAAACTACCCTTCTTTTAATCTTGCTTCCTCCTCCTTAACCTACCACTCCATCTCTCCTTTCCTTCACCAGAAAATGTTCTGAGAATGAGCTGTACTCATGCCCCCCCACCCCTGCACTTCTGCAGCCATCCACAGTTCACTGCACACTGCGTCTATTTCAACAACCCGACCGGCTCCATTCTCTCTGAGGTCATCAGTCACCTCAAACCAAGCGGTCTTCTCAGCCCTCCACCTGCTGACTTGCACAACATCCAACTTTTATAACAAATTTGATGATGAACACAGCATCTACTGCAAATGATTACAATGAATTCCTGTATAATACTTGCTACATGCCAGGCACTGTGTGAATCCTTGCTGCACCATTTCTAGTGCTTTTCTTAATGTTGATCCTTAACATTCCTCATTTCTCTGTCCACAGTCTTTAATCTTTTGGGGCCCACAATCTGACTGGAAATGAGCTGAAAGCCAATGCATCACCAGAAACTGTCTCTGTGGACATGCACTCAGCCTTGCATACGGTCTCAGAGTACTCGAGGTGCTCTGAAGCCCTTTAAGGATCCCCAAGGAGGTCATGGGCTTCACACTGACAATATCTGCTCTAGGCTCATTTGGCACTTACCTCTGATCTTCGCCTCCATCTAAGGCAACATCTCTCACTGCCTTCTCTCATCCCCATTTATGCTATTTATCAGAAGAATCAGTGTTACATTTCATGATCTGACATCACCATTGGATGGCAAGCAAGCTGAAGGCAGAAACATGGTTTCATCTCCCCAGTGCCAGCACAGTGCGGAACACACAACATCACAGACAACAATTTCTTTGTTTCTTGGTGAATTGAGTGTGCTTACTGAACTGATCCTGTCCTATTTGTTTACCATGGCATGAATTGAGCATTATAACAAAAATATACCATTACACTGAAGTTTAAAGGATACCAAAAGTTCCCTAAGTCTATAAAAGGAAGCACCATAAAGAGCAGGCTAAGTCATATGCACAGAGATGTAGGGAAGCAAGGGCTGAAAGAAGCATCAGGTACTCATCCCGAGAGGGGAAGGGGCAGGAGCTGTTCAGAAGGGCAAGGGGACAGCAGTCTTTCATCAGCACTCCCCCTTCTCATCCCTTCAGTTCAAGGATGAGTAACCCAGGGGATTGGCTTTGTCAATAGATAAGGGGCAGCTTCTAGCTTCTAGATAGGCCCTCTGGGAGCCAGGTGGGCCATACAGTCAGGCTGCCCTTACACCCAGAAAGGAGGGGCGCTCCTCTGCCTCAGCTCCTCGCCAAAATGCCAAGATCCTCATGCCTTGAGCCTGACCTCTGACCAGAAGGTGGGAGGCTGTGTCATCAGAAAAGAGCCATACTCTAGGCAGCTCTCTTGAAGAGTGCCTTTATCCTGGTAATGCCACTCACTTGTTCCGCCCTTTTGTCACCCACTCCTCTGCCACCCGGCGACGCTCTGAGACACTCAGGGACAGGCCTTCTCCCGTTGTGCCATTCACTGTTCCAAACAGAGAGACAGTTAGTGGGGCCAACCAATTCCTTTTGCTCCTCCAACACCAACATTGAAGTCAGACCTCCCTGCTTAAGAGGAAGGGGGGAAAGATCAGAGGATGGAATCTGGATGGGAAATGCCATGTTTCCATTTTTATCTAAAATTTTTTTTTTAAGACTTTTTTTTTTTAAATTTTCACCTTGTTCAAAGCAGCAGGCAGGTGAATTATGACTTGTAATTACAAATCTGTCCTTGCTATCAGGGACAGATAGCAAGTACTTGAATACAGACTTAGATAACTATCCTCATTTTAGGCAACCCTCTAAACACACCTCCCAGTTCTATTATTTGGCTTGAATGGCAGGAAAATCAACACCGCCCAGTACTGGGATGTCAAAGGGGCATAAGTGGGAGTTACAAGGACAGTGGTGCATACTACAGGTCTACAATGACCTCAGGTTATAGTTCTACATGATGAGCAGATTCTAGGACAATCTTGCCATGGTAATTCATAAGAAAACACCAAGGATATTAATATTTCTTGTTTAAGCATTCTTGCGTGGTTACTTATCCTCACAACAACCCTGCAAAGTACAAACGATGCTTCTCATTTACAGATGAAAAAGATGAGTTTCTGAATCACTAAATTTGAAACCAGAGCTGTGTGTTTCCAAAACTTTCCCTTCTAATACAATAATCTCTTAATGGACCACAGAAAGTATGCAAATGGCACTAGGATACATTACTGGAGCCTAATGTATATGGCAGCATTTTGGATCTCCAAATACTGAGCACTCAGCTGGGGTAGAGAAGCAAGGGTGAGAGTAGGAAAGGGTGTTTTTATCACTCTTTTGGGCTCTTGAGACACTTCAAGTATGCTCTACTAGTAGAAATGTTCCTGCTTCTTCCCTATACCCAGGGGAGATCTGTGGCCCTTTGGAGAATAAGAATCCGACCATGGCTTCCCCGACCATGGCTTGGAGTTGTAGGGGGACACCAAATGATTCTGTAATCAGATTCTGGTTTTGACATGTGCCCTGAACACCTTTTTGCAGTTTTAATCTGCCTTGATTATGACCTTGTACTTCCAGTCCTTGAGGGGCCCCTGTTGGTAGAATACTAGCTTGAAAAAAAGCTATAGTGTCCAGTTTAAGGGGTCAAGCACCCAGAACACTAGGCAAGGGGCAACTCAATCATAGGTAAGTATAGTTCTCAGTCCTAAAATGTTCAAGGTCTGATTTTTAAAATTTCTACTGTCTATGACATAAATGAGGGTAATACTGGACCTGTGACTCTTTTGTGTTCTGAATTTAGAGCCTTTCTACATTTATTGTATGAAAGGTCTGGGTGAAGACACAATAAAGCTCATTCTTAAGAGAGAGAGGTCTGGATTTTGCTATTACTCTACCATTTCTTGGCTAAGTGCCTCTAGGCACCGTAAATAATATATCTGAGCCATAAATTTTCTTCTTTAAGTTGGGATAAAAACAATACCTTATCTGTTTTGAAGGTACACCACCAAATTAGATAATCTCTTGAGGTACTTTCCAGGTCTAAAATTGATGAGTCTACAGATTCCCAAATTTTACTTAGCTTAGCTAGGCTCAATCATAACTTATGACACAAGACACTGTGACTCCCTAACTAGTAACCAGGTGACAGCTACTTTCTAAGGAGTGGACTAGAGATATGTAGAGAAATCTCTAAAGATGACTCACCAAAAATATTCTTCACTCCCTGTTCTTCCACAAGATAATCCACATACTGACCAATGACTGAAAAGTTGATTTCTCTAAAGGACATGGGAAAAAAAAGGTAAAAATAATGTATATTTAGTCTTTAGATTATTATTCAACCAATCCTCAAATCTATAAGTGGCTCTCTTTTGTTAATAGTTATTAAAAGTCCACCCAGCCGTATTATACTAAGCAAAATAAGTCAGTCAGAAAAAGACAAATACCATATAATTTCACTCCTATGTGGAGTTTAAGAAACAAAATAGATGAACAGAGGGGAAGGGAAGGAAAAGTAAAATAAGATGAAAATTGAGAGGGAAGCAAACCATAAAAGATGCTGAACTAAGGAAACAAACTGAGGGTTGTTGGAGGGGAGGTGTGTAGGGGGATGGGGTAGCTGGGTGATGGGCATTAAGGAGGGCAACTGGTGTAATGAGCATTGGGTGTTATATGCAACTGATGAATCACTAAATTCTACCCCTGAAACTAATAATATACTCTATGTTAACTAAATTGAATAATAATAAAAAAAAAGTCCACCTACCTAGTTTGTAAAATTCTTAGCTTGCTCTAAATAACCCCTGGATTTTTCCTTGTTTCCTTTTTTTTTCCTTGCTTTTTTTGAATCTAGTGATTTTTCAATCAAAATGCAGGTGAGGATGATGGGGGATGGAGAGTGAAAATCCAAAGGAAAACTGTGGCTATGGCTAGCAGGTATTAAATATCACAGAACCCACAGTTACATTGCCAAGAACAAAAAGTACTAGTTGGCTTCCATTTACATTTTGTGGATGGGGCCAGAGAATTAAGTTTCATTTCAATCTTATTAACATCTTTTTCATCTTATTGTATTCCTTGACAAACAAACAAACAAAAATCAATCTGATGCATATAAAAAACAAAAAAAAATCAAATGTAATTATCACAGGTAATAGGAACAGGAGAGATAAAAGCAAAGAATGCACAGGTGATCACTGCTCACAACATGCAAATGACAGCTGAGCCAGCCACTTGGGAAGACCTGCTTTAAAGAGAGCAGACTCCCTCCTTGATGGCTCCTGGTATTTTAACCTTGCTCTCCCTGCCCCACCTGCTCAAATGCCAAATTATGGCCTCTGTCTTGCTGAGCAGGGAGGCTCCCTGAATGCACAACAGGACCAAATTTAGGTTGTTTTCACCTAAAGGGAGGATGGGCAAGTTATCTGCCTAGATAATCTATCTCAACACCCTCACTTAGGTGGGCTTGACCTGCGCAACTTGAAATGTCTACGCCTCAGACATTCCTGACCATTTGGAACTGGCTCCTGGCTGCTTCCACCAGCCCATCACCACTTGGGATAAGCTCTGAGATGCAGGAACCATCAGCAGCAGCTTTGTTTGCATATGAACTCAGATTTTTGACCAATAATGTCCATCCTGCTAATGCAAGCAACCAGGAAAGAGCTCCCAATCACACTTCCAAATCACAGGTTGGAAACTGGAAATAAACCTAGTGGGCAACAGCCTGCATTAGAATCACAGATTTCAATATGGTGGCTCCTGTACACTTTCACTGAAACGTTGACACCTCCTCAATGCTATTCCAGCCTGTGTACTCAAGATCATCTAGAGTAGGCTTGGCTTCTTCACCAAGGAGGAGCCTGTAGAGCTTCAGATGGTCAAGGGCTGGTAGGTAATTGTACTCACTTTGATGTGTGTTTTTTTGGTTTGATCTAATGTTTCTTTGGAAAGGGAAGTGAGAGAGCTTGTTTCCATTTTCAGAAATACTTAAGGAGAGAAACTGTTTCTGTTAGGGGGTGTATGTGTATATCTCCAAATTGGACTCTAATCTCAGTTAGGGACCCATTCTGTGAGTAGGCCTCTAATGGCCTGTCTAGTACATGGGCTCAGCACTCTACCTGGCTCCACTGAAACAATCATTGCTGCTGTCACTACTCCCTCATGACAAAACCCAGAAATACCTCACACCCTCAGCAAAGTTCATCTCTCTCTTACTATGAGGATGATCTTGTAAATTGTTTATGCACACCCTCCAGGCTAGAGCAAGGACCTCGTGAAGGTAGGCACTGTGCCATTTATACCTTACAATCCCTAGTCTGCACCTGGCAGAGTGTGGAAGCTCAATGATGATGAAACTCTCATGATCTCTGCCTTAAAAGCAGCTTATCCCCACACCTGCAGGTTACACTTAAACTTCACTATTAACTGAAGAAAGGAGATGGCACAGTATACAAATAACTACAATATTGATGAATATATATTGAAGGCTATGACTGAGTTAAAAAGTGTACAGCGGTTCAGATGAGGGATGAATCATCCCAATTAGGGAGGCTGCTCCTTGAAGGTGGATCTGGAATAAAGAGGATGAAATCCTGTGCTCTTTCTTCCCTCTGATGTTCTTCGGTTGCTATCTGGCCCTGTGCTGGTGTCCTTCTCTTTCTAGGGAGATAGCTACACCCTTAGGCAGATCTAAGCCAGTTTCTTCTCCTTCCTCAGTGAACTCCACACTATTTTATGGCTTCAGTGGGTAGTGCTTACATCTACATTGACCCCGTCCTCCTATGCCTTTAGGCTTTGCTGGATGACAGCTGTAATTTCCCTTGGGTTAGGGGTGCTAATTTGGGTGATACATTATCTATCCCTTCAAGAAGGCAGTTGGTTGCTTCTTATAGAACGTCCCTAGCCTACAGGAGTGACACTAATAATAGAATCTCTGGGCAGTGATAGAGTCACGCAAAAATGTCCTTGGATGGATAGTCTTTTGGAACTACCAAATCCTTAGAGAAAGAAAGGTTGTAAAGAGATGTTTTGACTTTATGTTTTGACTTCTATGTTTTGACTAAATATGTTTTGACTTCTATGATGTTAAAAATTGGTTTTCTTGTTTTTAAAAAAAAAATGAAAGCCAGAAGATCTAACGAGGACAGGCCTACATTACTATGCAGCACCAAATGGCTGGGAAAAGCAGTGGCTGTCCCCTTTGGAGGCACAGAAGCTTCCCAGACCACCTCAGGGATTTCAGATCTCTGCCTGACGAGAGGTCCAAGTTTGCAGCCTTTCGTGTTGTTGCTCAGTGGCTACAGTCACCAGTGAGCCCAGGGAAATCACGTAGAGCTGTTTCCATAGCTGTCACCAAAGTACCCCAACAGCAGGACCAGGGTGGGAGCGGGATGATAATTCTCTCTGGGTACTTAGCTCCCTTTCCTGTTTTCTCACTGTAATCTACCTCTCCGTGGTATGTCGGTTTATGTTTATTGCTGCAGGCACTGTATCAGGTATTTGGAAGTCACTAGAGATAAGGCAAGCAGTAAGACCAGATTATTCTCCTCCCTGCTGGATGGCCACTTGGGGCTCACTGCTCATAGGAGTGAGAAGTGGCACAAGCCAGTTCATTTCCAAAGGCAGGACTGGCTTTCCATGGCAATGTCTCTACCTTTGTGAGCCCCAAGAACACACTAAGTACTGCCACCTCGACCGAGTAACCCAGAACCAAATCCCATGCTTGCTGAAGTCACTCCCCTACTTAATTCTGATTTAGGATCTTAATTTCAGTTCCCAGGAGTTCGGATTCCTTGCCGTAGGTCCACGATTTTTTTTTTAATAAAAATACTTAACTTTTTTCATATTATAGAAGCTATGCGGTTTATTTTTGAAAGTACATACAATAAAAAAGGAGGGGAAAACCCACTCATTATCTCCTTGGAGATGATTACTCTTATTACATTTGACATTTTTCTATTCACCAGTACAAAATACAGTATTTTCTTAAATAAGTATGGTCATACTGTACAAAGTATTGTAATATTTTTCACTTAGCATGTGGAGTATTTTCTCACAACTTCAGATCTTCTGTTCCTCTACTGGCTACACAGCATTCCATCGTATAAACAAACAGAATTAATTTAGTGAATCCTCTACCCTTGGACATTTAGTTTACTTCCAAACTATGTAAGAGGAGAGAATGTTTATCCAATTATTTTTGACACAAATCGACGCCCTGAGTAGAAACAGTCTGAAATAGCATGTAGGCTGTATCTTTTCTCTTAGGGTAGAAGGGTAATAGAATTTTTCTAAAGTGGCTTTTCAGAGAAAAGTCTCTATTGCTATTCATTTCCTCTCCTGGTATATGACATAAAGTGAAAGACTTTCATTTTGAGAATACAGAATCACCAGGCAGGTCTTTCCATAACTGGCATACTTGTCAAAAAATCTGATGTCCTTTTTTTTTTTTTCTTTTTTTTGCCTTTTACATATAACTCTCAGCCTTCAAAATCAGATGAGTTATGTGTGCTTTAGGCATAATAACTACTTGGCTACTTTAAAACTCCTTTGGTGGAGAAGTATTCAGAAACCACAGCTGCCCTGGCTTGCCAGAAAACATTCTGTTCTGGGAATCTGGGTCATGTAGTCTCCCAACACAGTGAAAAAGACAATACACAACTCCGACTCCAGTGGTCCAGGCCCTTTCTGACGGGGGTAACCGGTCTGTTTTTACTAAAGGGTGTTGTGAGGATTCCCATGGTGAAGCCAAAGGCATTTGAGGAAGAAAACAACTTTCTTCCTAACATTGCAGCCAATCTGAAATGGACTTTCTGTTTTAACAACTGCACCTGCTCCATGGGAAGAAGTGACTTCTTGAGACAACTAAAGGAAGCAAACATCTTCTACTCTAGTGTAGAAAGACGAGAATTGAGATAGGTAGAGAAAGACCTTTCTCTCCAGCTATATGGCGAGGTGCAGCATGTTAATGTTTAGGATCTTGGTCTCATCAACTGCAGAAACAGAAGTTGTGTTTCTCTCTCAGAGTTGTTATGAAGAGTAAATCAGAATATGGACATTAAAATGCCGGCATGACTGACACATAATAGTAGTTAGCCAATCAGTGTTAGCTTTTTTTCCTCATGAAATAACAAAATTTACCATTCACTGTGCTAGATGCTAAAGATAACAAAGATAAATAATAAACATGTTCAGTCCTTGTATATTGCTTGGTACTCAAAAAATATCTGTGGAATAAAGTGAAGCAGCTCAATGCTTGTTGGGAGAGACAGGCATGTAACAAACAGTTATTATAGTAGTTGTCATAAATAATTCTGATGTAATGTGAAAAGGCATGCACAGGCTGCTGTGGGATCACAGGGGAAGGACTCTCTAACTCTTTATTGGAAATGGGGAAGCACCAGCAGAGGATGGTTTTGATGGATAAGTAGAAGTGTTCATGTGTGGTAGAGAGAGGAGAGGATGATGGGAGAAAAAGGCAGAGGAGACAGAATGTGTAAAGGCACAGAGAGAAGAAAGAACACAAAGTGTTTGGGGAAACAAATGTAGCAGGAGAAGTATCCTGGGCAGTCTGGGCTTTAATTTTAGATCAGTTCATCTCAGACTTTATGGTGCTAAAGGGACAGTTAAAATGCACATTCTGATTCAGTGGTATGTAGTAGGGCCTGAAATTCTGGTTTTCTAGCAAGTTCCTATGTGACGTAGAGCAAATAGTCCATGGACCATATGATGAGTAGTAAGCCTGAGACAAAAAGGAGTCAGCAGAGATTCTTAACACCAGAGGCTACCCTCTCTGAATTCAAATGGGCCTTGGAGATGATACGGCCGAACCCTTTACTTTGACAGAGAACTTTTCTTTTAACAGGTGACAAGGCCTCCCCAGAGTCAGACAGCTAGTTGATGGTAAAGTTGGAGCTCAAGAACCCAGATACTCTAACTAAAACCCATTTAACTACGTTCTTCCTGCCAACTTCTCCACTTTAAACATCAACTTATATTCAGATTTGAATCTGAGTATTTCTTAGAATTATAAAGAAAAAAGGACGCAGGGCAACAGCTCTTGTTCAGCCATTCTTAATCATGGAGACTGTGGCCTACGTTATGAGCCAGGTTAGGAAAACACCCCTGATGGCAGGTCACCAGCCAGAATTTCCAGTTATTCGATTCCATTGGACCCTTCTTTCCAGAAACATGTCAGAAGTTCACACTTCCCTGCGGGCAAGGAGGCAAATGCCGACCTGCTCTTGGTGGCTGCTCCAATCTTGTTTTGTACCCACAGTAATGTTTGGATGGAGCAGATGGTGGGAGAAAGGGGAGCTAATATAGCTTACAAGCCTACTACATGCCATGTACTGACATACGTTTTAATTTAATTTAATTCTTAAGACCCTCGCAAAAAAAAAAAATGCATTCTTATTTTGATCTCACACATCAGGAAAGTGAAGGTCCTAGAACGTCCTGGGAGGGAAAAGAATTGATGAAAAAAGAAGAAACAGAGAAATAGAGGAAGCAGGGCCAGAGGTCTTGGGGGATAGAGAAGGATCCAGAAAAGCAGAGTCATTTATCTCCATACACAGGGTCTGGCGTCCTCTGGAAAATACCAGAATAGGGAGGAAGAACACACCAACACATTGAGTCCCACATGTACAAATGAGACTGTTTGAGAAGTGTCTTCTAGGCTGAGGGGTCTGATTAAAAAAGTTACAGCAGCATCAACCAGATGTAGTGCTGGGAGCCTGCAAACAGAATCCTTCTCAATAACAGGAAGTGAATCCTGCCTGCCCATGCAATCACATGATTTATCTATTTTATTGGCCTCACAAGTGGCTAGCACATCCACAAAGAGCTGACTTCAGCCTTTCCTCGGAACTTACGGAGATGGAGAAGCAACAGAAAAGAAATTGGTATGAATCACTGAGTAATCTAAATGCTATCTCAGCATGAATTTGATTTAGATCTAGTCAGGATGGGATTTTTCATGAAATTGAGAAGCTGGAAGTCTTGAACTCCAGTGATCTAAGGGTAAACTGTGATTCGGCCAACTTGGAATGAGAATACTAAGTCCTAAGAAACTTCAATATTTTATTTTATTTATTTATTTTTTTTATAGATTTTTATTTTTATTTTTTTTCAAATTTTTTTTTTATTTTATTTATTTATGATAGGCACACAGTGAGAGAGAGAGAGAGAGAGGCAGAGACACAGGCAGAGGGAGAAGCAGGCTCCATGCACCGGGAGCCTGACGTGGGATTCGATCCCGAGTCTCCAGGATCGCGCCCTGGGCCAAAGGCAGGCGCCAAACCGCTGCGCCACCCAGGGATCCCGAAACTTCAATATTTTAAAGGGGTAGGGTAGGGGCACCTGGGTGGCTCAGTTGTTTGTCTGCCTTTGGCTTAGGTTATGATCCCAAGGTTCTGGGATGGAGCCCTGAGTTGGGCTCCCTGCTTAGCAGGAAGCCTGTTTTTCCCCTCTCCCAGCCACTCCCCCTGCTTGTGCTCTCTGTCAAATAAATAAACAAAATGTTTTATTTATTTATTTATTTTTAAATTATTTAATTTATTTATTCATGAGAGAGAGAAGCAGAGACATAGGCAGAGGGAAAAGCAGGCTCCATGCAGGGAGCCTGATGTGGGACTTGATCCCGGGACCCCAGGATCATGCCCTGGGACGAAGGTAGGCGTTAAACCACTGAGCTACCCAGGGATCCCCTAAACAAAATATTTTAAAAAATAAAGGAGTAGGGTAAAGGTTTGCAAATTCAGCAACAGAAGACCAAACTAACTAAAAGCTTTTCTTAAAGATACTTTAAGTGCCACACCTTCCTTTTATTCCCATCTGATGCCACAATAATGGTTCAAAGGAACCTACTGACCTAAGTGCATCCTGACCCTGTGCAGAGCACCATTATGTGGATTATCTCGCTTTGACGCTCAGAACTCCACCATGCAGGTTATCATTATATTTTAAAAAGAAAGAAACCAGAGGCTTAAAGAAGCTAGAATTCTGTTTTGGCAGACTGAGCCCCCTAACATGTCAAATGTATTTAGATAAATCCCCTTATGTTCATGCAATGTCCAGAGGGGCTATACACAGCGTGTGGACACCCATGGCACATGACCGTTAGCTGACAGTACAAGCAAAGGACTGCCATAACATTCGCCTGGGAGTTAAGTGCTTGTTTGGATAATGAGTTCTCAGCAATCATCTGTTGCTACCTCTCACTCCTGCAGGCCCCCAACATTTAACCCATGTGGAAATGAGACTGTAAATATACTAAGGGGTCCATCCTGCAGTTAACTTTCCCAATTTCCTCAGGGTAGGACATTTTCATCACATCTGTGAATAGCCTGAAGTGGAATCATGCAGCTACCTAGGGACAGGATCTAGAGGGGCCCGGGCCAGGGCTTTGGAGCAAATTCTGCTAAAATGAGATTCTCCTCATTCAACTCCACTGGCCTTATTTGGGAAAGTCAGGGCAAATCCAAAACGAATTTCTTTTGTGGAGCTACCGACACTGGGAGAAAGGCAAGATCCTATTTCACCTTCTTTCTTTCTGTAGTTTGTGATATAGAGACCTCTTCTCTGACTTGGGATTAGAGACAGTACAGAGAGGATGACAGAAATAGCTACCTGGCAACAGTACCACAGAGATCTAAGTGACTGCTGTTAGAACTTCTGTCCATTTTGGTGGAGGGAGAACAGACCCCCTTAGGTCCCAAATGATAGTTACCCATGCTCAGTCATTGGTGTGATGGTTGCAGCAACAAGACCTTGAAGCTTCTTCTTCGGGGAGGCCATTGAGCTGCTGAAAAAAGTCTGCAAAACATACAGTGCAATTCCTCTCCTTCTTCAAGGAATGTCAATTAATGATAAAACTCCCAGGCAAAGTCCATTCCCAGTTTAGAACTATGAAGAATGCTTATACGTACACAAACACTCAGAGCAAACGAACAGAATGTAAAATGTAGAGCTTAATTCTGCAGAGGAGGAGACTATTTTTAAAGACAAGAGAAGCGGGGAGACGAGAAGGGAGCAGTGTGCTGGGAGAGAACTATCAGAAAGGCCTCCCACTTTATACAGGTGATTCAGGCAGTCTAAAACCTTGAGGAGCAGGGGTAAGTAAAAGCAGACTCAAGAAGGAACATGAATCTAACTCAGGGAGGTCAAATACATAAAGAAACTATTACTTAAATTATAATATAGTCAGGAGAAAAAGGAAATCCCTTTTTCTGTATCTTCATTCTTTTAAGCAATGATCTCACCTAAATCCAGCGCTTACAAGTTTTAAGGGCTTCAGTGTGATCTGCTTCACTATCTTCAGATTTCCCTTTCATATTCTAATTTTGACCAGTTCTGCCCTGTTTTCCTGCCTCTAGTAAACCATGTAAATTCCATCAGAAGTGTTTATGCACCTCTCAACCCACTAGACCAAGCTCCCAAGGACAGGGAATACATTTCATTTGTCTTTGCTTTTCCTGTGCTGAGTTACCTGCTGGACACCTTATGTTCAATTAAAAAGTGATGAATAGGGGATCCCTGGGTGGTGCAGTGGTTTAGCGCCTGCCTTTGGCCCAGGGCGCGATCCTGGAGACCTGGGATCGAGTCCCACATCAGGCTCCCGGTGCTTGGAGCCTGCTTCTCCCTCTGCCTGTGTTTCTGCCTCTCTCTCTCTCTCTCTCTCTGTGCGACTATCATAAATAAATAAATAAAAATAAAAAAAAAGTGATGAATATGTGAGTAACTGAGTGAGGTGTTTAAACTGTAGCTGGATGATGACTTCCACACACAGGGAGATCTGCTGAGAGACTCAACCTGACTCTACTCATTTGGGGCAAAAGGGATCTCTCACCATCTGGCAGACAGTACACCTGTCTAAACTTGTGGAAGAAAGTCTAGAGGTTGTTGAAAACAGGCAATGAGAGGCAACAGAATATCATAGCTAATAGCTTCAATTCCACAGGCTGACCGCTAGTTCAGTTATCATCTTTGCCATTTACCAGTTATAGAAGTGCATTATTTTTTGAGCTGTAAGACATAAAAATTCAAAGCCACAAATGCAAAGTCTAACAACTACAGAAGAAAATACAATCAGATAGTATTTCGTGACAATTAAACAAAAGATGGTTGGCTTAAAGCAAGCTCAGTGATGCCTATATGTAATGGACAAGATGGGGTATATCACAGTTCTGAAGTCACTGGCACATTTAAAATCCCAGTGCCTACTATACTTAAATTTGACCTACATAATGCAGTGATTACAAACTATTTCATTTTGTTTGCTCTTTATAACTGTTCATCTCATCTCTCTAAACGGGAATATAAATTTATGGAGTACAAAGATCATATCTTCTACTCTTTCTATATCCCCCAAGAGTTCTGGCTTGGGAGAGCCCTTAAAATCTGAAACAGGACAAAACAAGGAAAAAGACATGAAAGGGCACAGGATGGCAAAATGTACTGCTTTTGTAGAAAACCAACAAGATACTTCCCCTTATAGGTATGTGCCTAGCCAAACTTGCTCCTGAAATTAAGCCCAAATCCTTCAAGTAGCTTTGCTCTGTACAAAAGGGCAATAAAGGGGCACCTTATCTGATATATGGGATACTAGGATTTCTCGGATTTTTCCTAGTTTGAAGATGAAACTAAAATCCTGTTAGAGGTTTTGAGAGATAAATGGGAGTCCACCAGGAAAACACAAGGCCATGACACAGGCCCTGTCCATCCCAGAGGAATGTCTGTGCATTAACTGAGATGGATGCTATGCCTGCTGCAAATCCTCACCCAGCACTCCTACAAGCATCTGTACTCTAGATACCTCAAAGTGAACCTGCCAACCTGTCCCCTCAGATTTCTTCCTTTGTTCCTTACAGTGGAGGGGTTGGAGCACTAGCTCTGGAGTCAAACGTCATGGGTTTGCATCCTGGCTCCACCACTTACCAGCGGGGTGCCCCTGGAACTGTTATTCACCTTCTCTGTGCTTTCGTTTTCACTCCTGTAAATAACAGTAGTCATAGTTCATAGGTTGTTGAAATTAAATGAATTAATTCTTATAGAGTGATTTAACAAGAGAGCCAGGCACATAGTAAGTACAACTATGAAGTTTTGTCAGATGGCTACAGGATGTTAGCAAGGATCGTTTGTTTTTTACCAGGGCCTTCTTTCCTGCCATTTCAGCTTTACTGGTACTGCTTCTCCGACTCTCACTACTCTGGTCCATCCAGGGACTAAGTCGTTTCAGTGTTCTTCTCTTCCTTCCCTACAATCCTTCCCTCCCCCACCCCTTACTGCCCCTCTCAGAATTTACCCTTTGTTACTTCTTATCTAGACCAACAAGCACAACCTCAGGAACAAGGGGCCCAAAGGGACTCAAGAAGGCTCAAGTGATAAGACTCTCAAGAGCCAGGTTCATTGCTAAAAGTCTCTTGATTCAAACACTACCAGGCTGTTCACACTAGACTTCTGTATTCTGAGCTTTCAGCTGCATCCATTTCATATTTAGGGCAATGGCATTGACATTCTTAGGACTGTCAGAAGCTTGGATGGGTAGTTTTATATCTGCTTTTGATCAAAAGAAATAAAATCAAGTGCATGTACATGCAGTGTGGTTAAAAAATTTCAGAAACATAGAGCCTGTGGGGGTGTGGGGTCAGAATTGGGAATGATTGTTCTAATCCCCACTCTCCTCCATCAATCCACACAGACTGCCCGGCTAATCTCCTGGCAGCACAGACATTTCTGGTCCTGCCTTTGCCCTGCTCAGAAAGGCCAATAACTTCCCCCGTGGCTCCTGTAGGAGAAATAACCAAACTCTCTAGTCTAGGTCTCTGTATAGATCTCTTCATGCCGGAATGCACCTGCTCAACTGATCGCAGTTGCTCCTCCCTACCTTGTCTGGCCTGCTTCTTTTCTCCTGAAGCGCTCTCATCAGGAATGACATCTCCCACTTGAGGCCCTCGAGGCCAGCCAACTTTTAAAACTCACCGGAAAGCTAGCAAACATTCCCTGATCTGCCAAGATAATTTCTTATTCCTCAAACACTTGCTTTTCCTTAAAAACTGCATCAGTTATTAGGCTCTTCTACAAGATAAGCCACCAGGGGGCAGGAACAGCTTCAAAAATCTATCTTTTTGCACAGAGCCATACACTAAATGAGCAAAATTTGCTGATTCTGTGAACACTGAAACTCCAGGAAGAGAAGGGGGAAAAGGTCACAACAACGGTAACAGATAATGGTTGCTATTTTGTAAGTTTGAATTTTAAATAAACTAGGTAATGCCAAGCTTTAGTATTCTTTATAGTGTGTATCGGAAGCAAATAGAATGTTCTCCAGCCTAAGGCTTGACGTGAATTTTGTATGTTAACACTGAAACGCTGGGAAGGGGCTATTACTCTCGAAATCTTGTACCTCTACTCACAGAAGACACTAAGTACAAAGAATTCAAGTTGCCTAAGTCAAATCTTCTTAAAACGACACAGTTAAAAATATAAAAGTCTCTTGGGGGAAAAGGATGCGGTTCTGGGTATGGTGTATGACTCGAAAACTACATGGAAAGGAAACAGAAAATGGAGAAACTAACGAAACAAACACAGAAAGAAAACCCAGAAATACAAGCAAGTTCCCACGGACAGAAGGGGTTTCGCTCCACCGCTGCCTCGGGGCACTTAGAGCGAAGGAGCCCTCGAGAAAGCCCCCGGGCCGGGAAGCCTCCGGGCGGGAGAGCCCCGCGTCCAGCCGCTCTGCCCTCGCCTCCTCCGGCCCTTCTCGCCCCCTCCCAGCCCCGAGTCCCGTCCCGCGTCCCTCGGCCCCAGCCTCCCGGGGGCTGGCTCTCTGCGGTCCCGCCGCGCTCACCCGCCGCGCGCCCGTCCGCCGCTGCCCGCCGCGCCTCTCCCCGCGCCGCCGCGAGCCGCCCGCCGCGCCCCTCCCCTCCCCTCCCCGCCGCCGCCCCGCTGCGCCCCCTGCCGCCCAGCTGCGCCCCTGCCCCCGCCCCGCCGCGCCTCTCCCCTCCCCTCCCCGCCGCCGCCCAGCTGCGCCCCTCCCCTCCCCGCCGCGCCCCTCCCCTCCCCGCCGCCGCTGCGCCCCCTGCCGCCCCCCTGCCCCTGGCGCCGCCCCGCTGCGCCTCTTCCCCGCCACCGCGAGCCGCCCGCCGCGCCCCTCCACTCCCCTCCCCGCTGCGCCCCTTGCCGCCCAGCTGCGCCCCTGCCCCCGCCCCGCCGCGCCCCTCCCCTCCCCGCCGCCGCTGCGCCCCCTGCCGCCCCCCTACCCCTGGCGCCGCCCCGCTGCGCCTCTTCCCCGCCACCGCGAGCCGCCCTGCCGCGCCCCTGCCCCCGCCCCGCCCCCTGCCGCCCCCTGCCGCCCCCTGCCCCCGCCGCCCCCTGCCGCCCCCTGCCCCCGCCGCCACGCCGCGCCCCTGCCTCCTCCCCGCTACGCCCCCTGCCGCCCCTCTGCCCCCGGCTCCGCCCCGCTGCCCCTCTCTTCCCCGACACCGCGAGCCGCCCTGCCACGCCCCTGCCCCGCTGCGCCCCCTGCCGCCCCGCTGTGCCCCTGCCCCCGCCCCACTGCGCCCCCTGCCGCCCCACACCAGGTGCCCCCGCGGCCCCGCTGTGCCCCTGCTCCCGCTGCCGCCCCGCTGCGCCCCCTGCCGCCCCGCTGTGCCCCCCTGCCGCCCCGCTGTGCCCCTGTCCCCGCCCCGCCGCGCCCCCCGCCGCCCCGCACCACGTGCCCCCACGCCGGGCCGGGGTCTGCAGGGCCCGCGGCTGTACTCTCAGCGCGGCCCCGAGACCCTGCGCACGCGCGCGGCTTCCCTTCCCTCCGCTCCTTGGACGGCCGGGGCGAGGCCCGGGGCTGCGAGCACCTGAGCGGGCTCCGCGGTTCCCGCCGCGTGGGGCCGCGCGCCCGGATTCCGGAGGCAAACTGCCTCTTGGTCCGCTGCTCAGCGGGTCCTCCCGCGGGCGGTGCCCCCGGGCTCCCTTTCGCCTTAGCTCCTCCCCGGGGCCCCGCAGCAGCCGGCCGGGCCGACCTCGGCTGAGGGCCTTGGACGGCTGCTGCTCCGGAGCTCGCGGAGCGCCCTGCGGCCGGGCCCAGCCCCGCCTGCTCTCAAGCTCAGAGCCGGGACGGGGATGAGAAGCGGATTAGCTCCTAAAGCGGTAGCTTTCCGGAATATTCTGGAGAACAGTTGAAGGAGTTTTGAAAGGGAGGAGTCGTTCTAGACAAAAATTACTCCTCTACTTGCAGGAGTGTCCAGAGTTTATTTTCTAATATCGTGTGCTTATTGCTAATAAATCAGAAACACAGCCATAAACAAGGCCTCAGCTCCCTCTTGCTGAGGTGAATTAACCTCAATTTTCCGTAAAAGGCAGTACCGATGCTTGATTTCACTTAGCAAAAATAAATTTCCCAAAGGTCCTTCTAGTTTGCAACGTGCTTTAAAATCCAGTAGAGAAGTTCTTTCATTGCACACAGCTCCAGAAATTAATTCATTTATCAATTCATAAAACAATCGTTTGTGGTGCGTACTAGTCTTTAAGTTCATATTTTACAGTTGGGGAAGCACCATCCCGTTCAGAGATTTAGAGAGTTTAAAGTGATTTGCCAAAGGCCAGCGTGCCTGCGAGTAGTTGAGTGGTATTTGGATTCCAGTAGTCTGAGAGATGATACTTTCTTTTTTAAATGAATTTTATGTATTTATTCGTGAGAGAGAGAGAGAGGCAGAGACACAGGCAGAGGGAGAAGCAGGCTTCGTGCAGGGAGCCCGATGCGGGACTCGATCCCAAGACATCAGACTCACACCCTGAACCAAAGGCAGACGCTCAACTGCTGAGCTACCCGGGTGTCCCGAGATGATACTTTGAACCACTACTCTTATGTTATCCTGCAAAAAAGGAAAGAAAAAGGCCTAGGTGTATCTGTTTGTCTTGTAAGGTTGATAAGAATATTATATCCTACTGGGAAAAGGTTAGTAATTTTTTTTTCAAAGTCACACCTTAATGCACGCAAAATTAAATATTTCAGTACCCCAAAGGTATAGGACGTTCGGCTGAATTTTGTCAACCACTAAACCAGTACGCTAAATGAATAAACTACTGTTTAAATAAATACAGTAGTACAAAGCACTGCCTTCTAGTAATGTGTTGGGAGTTTGCTAAGAAACAGATGCTAAAATGGGATTTGGTGTGCAGGAAATATATTGGGAGGAGGGACCCAGAGAAGGCAGGGAGAGCCTTGATTGCCATGCAGGGCTGACACCTGTGGAAGAAGCTATGGAAACAAGAGGGTGGAGAAGGACGAATTTCACTGGAATGAGGGAAGCATTGCATCAGAGCCTCCACTGTCTGCCCTTAAGAAACTCACAGCTTTTCCAATGAATTGTAGGGAAAACATTGGTCTTTAAGAATATGTATGCCTGTGCAAAGATATGAAACAGGGAGGGGAAGACCTTAATCTGGGCAGAGAGGTGAGTGTGTGGGTATGTGTGTATGTTTGTGTATGTTGAGGCAGTGGAGTCTTTTTGAAAAGTCTTTCTGGTGGAGGTGACGCCTGAGCTGTGCTGTCTTAGACAAGGAGTAGGCCTTAGAAGAAGGGAGAGGCAACAACAAAAGGCTCACTACTGGCCAGAAGTCCTCTAACACTTGTCTGATAAGTGGCATGGGCCCTGGGACCTTTCTTCTGTGGTTATACAGTATTGTCTAATCATTAATTTTCACGCTTTTATTTCTTGCCCCCTAATTCCACTACGAGGTGGTCAAGGCAGGTGCTATGTCTTGTTTCTTTGTTTTTCCACGGTGCAGAATGCGGTGCTTATCTACCTACAGGCCTAGAGAGTGGGATTTAGGGACATTTACTCCCTTCAACTCTCCTTTGTTTTTTAAAAAATATGTTGAGGTTCCACATCATATTGTGTTTGTTATAATTCAAGTTTGAAACTCAGTGATGTGAGGAAAAGAGCTTGGGGGATACATGTTCCATCCTGGGAGCCGGCAGTGTAGCCCTATTGCAGCCTCCTGAACTGACAGGGGGGAGAAGGTGGTTCCCTAGGAGGGTTCCCCCTCACCTTCGTGTAATGATGCTGAAATGTTTGAGTACCAATTCTAGTGTACGGAGGGTACTCCCCATGCTAAGAAGGAACAGTTCTCTGACACCAGCTGGGTGTCCTCCAATTTAAGTCAATTCCGATACTATCTACTCAGAGATAGCATCAGATTCCACAGATTAAGGGTTCAGTCCTACAAGTATGCCCTCCCCACCCCACCCCTACTTCAGATGCCACATCAGACCCAGGCTCTTACCTATGCTTCCGACCCCCTGGCCCTAAACCAGAGGTTCCCATGACCCCTTCTTTGATTAATTTGCTACACCAGCTCACAGAACTCAAAGAAACATTTTACTTACTAGATCACTGGCTTTTATTTATTTATTTAAAATATTTTATTTATTTATTAATTCATGAGAGATACAGAGAGAGAGGCAGAGACATAGGCAGAGGGAGAAACAGGGATGTGGGACTCAATCCTGGGACCGCAGGATCACACCCTGAGTCAAAGACAGGCGCTCAACCGCCACCCAGGCGTCGCCATCACTGGCTTTTATATAAGGATCTGATTTGGGAATAGCCAGGTCGGGGAGATTCCTGGGGCAGGGATAGGGAAAGGGCTCATAGTTTCCATGTTTTCTCTGAGTACGAGTTCACCACTCTCTGAGAATCTCCATATTCACCAACTGGAAGCCCTCTGAAAGCCCTCCTTTTTGGGTTTTTATGGAGGCTTCATCACATAGGCATGATTGAATCACTGGCTATTGGTGATTAATTCAACTTTGGAGAAGGTTGGGGGTGGAACTGAAAGTTTCAACCTTCTAATCACAAGGTTGGTTCTCCTGGCAACCAGCCCCCATCCTAAGGTGCTTTTCCAAAGTCACCTTATTAACATAACAAAAGACATTTATTGCTCTCATCTCTTAGAAAATGCCAAGAGTTTTAGGAGCTCTGTGCTGGAAATGGAAGACCAAATACACATTTTAAAAAAAATTATAAATCACAATATGACAGTTGTCCTTACCAGAAAAGAGGAAACGGATTGTAGACAGCCAGAATATTGCTACACTGGGGAACACTCACGAAGGAAGGAGAACATAATTTGGATCTTGGAAGTGTTGCAATCCATTGGTGGGCCTGAAAAAGTCCAGAGGTGAGCAAGAAGAGTCCTTTGCATTCCTTGTAAAGACATATAATCAAGTCATAGGTAGGAGAATTACTCCTGGAAATTCTGATTGTGTGGGCATGTCGATGGGGCTGATGGAAAAGCCGAAGTTTATTTTACATCAAAGTCCAGAGATATTTAGAGCAGGGAGCAGGCCCTGAGGACAGATTGCTGGCCCCCAGACAAAGACCCTTCCCTTTTAGGGTTTTATTTCTGCTGAATGCCAACTAGTAGAGTGACATCTCTTGAGGGGAGAAAAGTCCTGTGCAGAAGCTGGGTTTCAGAGAACCGTTTTGGGGTCACAGGAAGGGATAGTTTTGAGAGCAGTCAACTGTCTCTTGACCTAGCCCTTTGATGAACGCATATTGGGTTCCAACATAAAGGGAAAAATAAACAGGACATGCACTTCCATATGTGGCATTCTTAGCCTGGGATCTGTGACTACAGATTTTTATTTGTAATAGCAATAATCTAAATCTTAATAATACCAATCTTTATTAAGATACTATTCAATACGATACAATTCACCTATTTTTAGCAAATTTTATTATTCTTTACTGTAATTTCACAGAGTTGTGCAGCCATTGTTGCAATCAATTTTAGAACAATTTCATGTTCCCCCAACAATGCATATAGGTAACAGTCATTTCCCCTTCTTCTCCTCCCCCTGGCTCTAAGCAACGGTGAATCTTTCTGTTTTTATAGATTTGCCTGTTCTGGACATTTCACCTAAATGGAATCATACATTATGGAGTCCTTTGAGTCTGGCTTCTTTCTTAGTGTAATATTTTCAAGGTTCGCAGCAGGAATCAGTACTTTATCCCTTTTTATGGCCAGATAATATTCCATTGTGTGGATATACCACATTTTATTCATTGGTTGATAGATACTTGAGTTATTTCTGTTTTCTAGCTATTATAGATAATAATCCATAGTTATTATGGATTATTAAATAATCCACTATTGTGATGGCAGATTTTAGATCTCTTGGAATATTGTGGTATCCTTTTTCCAGTGGAGTTAAGTCCTTACCAAGGTCCGGGCTTTTGCATGTGCCCGGGCTGCTCTGCTTCAGGCTGACAGTGACTCATTCTTTAGATCATGGCTCAGATGTAACCCTCTGGAGAAGTTCACTTGCACAGACCCTCCTCTTGGCACCCAATGCTTTTCCTTCCTATCACAAGTCAGTAGTATGTTTAGTTCTCCCCATGAGGTGGTAAGTTTCTTGAGGACAGTGATCTGTTTTTTCTCTTCCTTGGGACACATATAGTGCCTGCAACATGGTAGGCACTCAAAAATAGTTGAAATGACACGCAATGCAGAATGAATCTTGATAGGTGAGAGCAGTATCCTAGCTCTGTTGCCTGAACATAGACTTTTGAACTGATGGGAGGAGGGTACCTCCTTGTTCACTGGTGTTGATACAAGATTAAGGACCCCCGTGGCCAAAAGGGATGGTGTTGACACAGAGAATTAGACCTAGGGAGCACTGAGGACACAGGAGCCAGATAAAAAAGGACTGTAATACCCCTCTGAGAGGAGGAAGGCGGGATTCCTGATGTGGATTAAGTCTGGAGGAGGTTGCCTTATTGCTGACTTTGAGACCCTCTTTCTGAATTGTATCTATGGATTGGAATGCCAATGGGCTACCCACGTTGATTTATCATCTCCATAATAATTGGAAAACCTTTTGAAAATTTGGGCCTAGGGCACGTGGGTGGCTCAGTGGTTGAGCATCTGCCTTCGGCTCAGGTCACAATCCCGGGGTCCCGGGATCGAGTTCCGCATCCAGCTCCCTGAGCCTGCTTCTCCCTCTGCCTATGTTTCTGCCTCTCTCTGTGTCTCTCATGAATAAATAAATAAAATCTTAAAAAATTTGTTTTGTTGGAGTTTAATTTGCCAACATATATCTTAACACCCAGTGCTCATCCCACCAAGTGTCCCCTTCAGTGCCCATCACCCAGTCACCCCAACCCCCCACCCACTTCCCCTTCCACTGCCCCTTGTTCATTTCCCAGAGTTAGGTGTCTCTCATGTTTTCTCACCCTCACTGATATTTTCACTCATTTTCTCTCCTTTCCCTTTATTCCCTTTCACTATTATTTATATTCCCCAAATGAATGAGACCATATAATGTTTGTCCTTCTCCGATTGATTTATTTCACTCAGCATAATACCCTCCAGGTCCCTCCACGTTGAAGCAAATAGTGGGTATTTGTCGTTTCTAATGGCTGAGTAATATTCCATTGTACACATAAACCACATCTTCTTTATCCATTCATCTTTCGATGGACACCAAGGCTCCTTCCACAGTTTGGCTATTGTGGACATTGCTGCTATAAACATCGGGGTGCAGGTGTCCCAGTGTTTCACTGCATCTGTATCTTTGGGGTAAATCCCCAAATAAATAAAATCTTTAAAAAAAAAGAAAATTTGGGCCTTGTTTGATGACTAGCAAGGGGGAATTATGAGGATGCCATAGTTTGAAGACAGAAGAGGAAGTTAGTAATATTTATTTTGCTTGGCAGGGCTTCTTTGACAATATTAAAATACTTACAGAGGCAAACCTCCTTTTGAAGGATGTCCAGCCTGTATTAGGTATTGCCTACGTGAACATTAGGCTGTTGGAAAGCACACAAGTGCGGCTTGTTTTACTTGTGACAGTACCCTGTAAGATTCTTCAGGGATCTCAGAGAGAAATAAACCTGTTGTCAAAAGCATCCCAATGCTCAAGCAGCTCATATTATGAATTAGGTGAAAACTCACCACTAGGTGACAGTCTCTCAGCAGAAATTGCTTTCTCAGTTAATGACTTTTCCCCCATTGAAAGTTTCTGGGAATATCAGTAAAAATAAAAACATTAAGTAATCTTCTTCTGACCCCATTTCCGTATCCTGTTTTTCCCAAAAATTGGTAGAGCTGACATCCTCCATTTTAAAGATTCTTCTTCAATTTCTGTCTCAGTATTAAAATAATGAAAAAAATGATGTGTGGAAACAGAAATCAGACCTAGAAAATTCAGTCCCCCATAAACGAGTTCTTTGGGTTTTGGAGATAAATATGGCTGTAAAAAGAGTACTCTCAGTGGTCTTGACTTTTTGATGTGTAGGGAATACTTAAAAAAATCTGGTTTAGGTTTAGTTTATGAGGATTTTCTCCCTCACGAATATAACTCTATGCTTCCTTTCAGCATTTGAAGTGAAGATGGAGCCCTTAGGAGAAATATATTGTAGCTCATTTATGAAGAACTTTCATTTTATGTCCTTCCTGAGTGAAGGAGAAACTCTCTGGAGCGCGTTCAGTGAGGTAAGTGCAACTTGAAATTTCATTTGCTTCCACCTGAGGCTGCTTCAGTTTTGGGTAATAGCCTAGTTCCAGCACTAACAGTCTGGGTTCAGGGAACTTGGGGCGCCTCCTGTCAGCCAGTAGCATGAGGCCAGAGCTCAGATGGCTTCTGGAGGGGGCATTGGGGCCTCACTTGTGCCCAAGCCATCTGGGTGCTGTTGTCTTGGACTAGCAGACTCTGCTTCCACTACGTCCCCCATCGACCAGGTCCTTCTGAGCCTACCCAAGAGTTCCCACAAGTTATTCTACAGTCTCACTCTTACTCCTGTGCTCCATTTCTCAGCTTAGTTATCTTAGTTACAGCGAAACTATGTCAACTCTGAAAGAAATGCCTACAATCTATATTTGGCCATACTTTTAAAGGTGGGCCGAGTAGGTTAAAAAAAAAAAAAAGCAAGAAAGAAAAGCGAAGTACAGAACGGTATTTATTCGATTCTTCCATTTGTATTAAACGAAAAAAAGGTGCGCGTAGAGACGTGCCTGTATGTGTAGGCATGTTGTCTAGAGGAATTAACAGTGATATTCAAATATTTAACAACTGGGTCAGCATTGGGAAAAGGGTGGCTGCTGGCTTTAGATCTGGAAGCATGCTGAAGATCCTCAAGGATCTAAGCTTTAACTCTTCATTTATTTTTATTTTTTTAAAGATTTTATTTATTCATCAGACACACACACACACACACACACACACACACACACACACAGAGGCAGAGACACAGCAGAGGGAGAAGCAGGCTCCCCATGGGAAGCCTGATGTGGGACTCGATCCCAGGATCTCAGGATCACATCCTGAGCCAAAGGCAGATGCTCAACCACTGAGCCACCCAGGTGCCCCTAAGCTTTAACTCTTTAATGATGGGTTGCAATTCAGCGGGGCATCACTCCAAGGGCTTCAAGCAGCAGCTGGGTACCAATCTAGAGACTCTTTAAATGGTTCAACAACGTGTGGTTATCCTAGTGGATGACGACAGCTCTCAGCCGTTTCTCCTGGAAGTTGGGGGGGCTCAGGGGTTGGAGAGACTTCTTTTTCACTATGCCCTTTAGTACTGTTTGAGATGTTTTGTTGTTGTTTGAATCCTATTCAGTCATGTACTCGGAGATCGAATTTAATTTTGTTTGGCTCGGGGGATGAGTCTTATTTTTAGCATTTGGTTCTGGACATTTCTGTCGAGTCATCCGACTCCAGTCTGCCTACAGACGCAGGGCTGCTCTCTTTACTGCTGTCCTACAGAAGCCCTCCCACCCAGGGCTCTGCTTACACCCCTCTGCTCACCTGGCTGACCCCCTTGCACCCGCGCCATCTCCACCCCCAGTGCTCTATGTGGGTGTCTGAATCAGTCTCCTTTGGTTACTTATCCTGCATCTCTTGTCTCTGCACCTCACCAGACCTCAGGTCCATGACTAGCTAGGAGAGATGTTACTCGGCCTATTCTCGCGGACAGACAATAAGCGCTTTTTTGTGTTCACACAACTCTTGTGTCTGCAGCACCTGCACTTCCCTAAGTTTTGTCTGAGCATCAGCCTCAATGGTACTGGTCATTGTAACCACGGTGATAACTCACATTGCATTGTTGTGTGCCTCCGTCTGCTGGTGCAGAACCACCCCTGCCTCCGTGTCCTGCCGCTGTGTCCAGGAGGCAGGGTGGCACAAGCAGTGGGCCCCCTTCCATCCTTTCCTGTTAAGCTTGGAGCTCCTTGTTGGTGTCCCCTGCTGTGAAGCCACTGGGGGGCAGTGTCTCGTCTCAGCCACTCAGCCAAGGTGGCTCGTGCCTGGTGCCTCAAGGTGTGGAGAGAAGCCCTGTCTCTTCCTGTCACCCAGGATGTGCCTCTGCAGGGCTCAGGTTTGAGTCTATGGAGCCAGGGCAGGGAACCAAAGAAGGAGACAAGGCATTTCTGGTTTCCCATCCTGCTTCCCCACCCCAAGGCTAACCCTTCCTGTCCTCCTTTTCTCCACCCAAGGCTGTCACAAAACCATCTTCAAGCAGTGGCTTCCTTGAGTCTAATCAACTCCTAACCCGGTCAACTGTGCCCATAGATTTATCAAACGAAGTTGACCTTTTGTGGTGGGCACAGCTGGGCTCCGGCTGGCACCCTGGCCACACATGTTCTATTCATACTTATCTCACTGCGTGGTAATTATCGGTTGGCACGTCGGCTTCCCTGTTAGACTGCTGGTTCCTCAAGCAGGAGCTCCTAACTGTGTGGTATTCATCTTTGTATGGCCAGCACCCAGCCCCTGCCTGTCACGTGGCAGACCTTGATGCATATTTTTTGAAGAAGAATCAAATACAGTCATTTTGCATAGATAACGAAAAAGAAAACCTCTTGTCTTTACCAGAGGGACATCCAGGCATCACACACAGAGGGAGGGGGAGCTATTTTAAAGGGATATCCCCGACCCTACAAAATAGCCATTCAGGGCTCTCTGGGTTCCTTGAGTCCTCAGGGGAGGAGAAGATGCAGGGGCAGAGTGGCACTTCTGGGAGAGGCTTGCACTGGTCTTTTCAAGAGAATAACATGTTGAGCAACTGTTTGTCTGGTTACATCGTATTGTGCACCTGCCAATTGAAAAAAAACAAGGACAAAAGCATGACAGGGTACAGTATTGGCAAAACATACCGATCGGAAAGGGAAAAGGCAGATGGCATACAGGGAAAGGACATTTTTATTTGTATCATCCCAAATTCGGAGAAATTTGGTTAACTCTGCGCTCCAGTCACCTAGATGTTCACAGAGGAAGTAGAAGTACAGACTAAGGCACGGATCTGCTAATGCTGGCTCTCGGGTGTCCCTTCTCTTGTTATTTACTAGAAGTAAGTCTGATGTCATGTAATAGACCACTAAGCGTAAACGACTCTTCCAGAAAGAGAAAGAAGTTGTGTAACTACCTGACTTTATTCTCTGAGAAGCAAACCCATGAATCACAGCCGAGGCAGACACTCTTCAGCTCGCGTGTGAGACTCACAGAGGTACTAATTATGTTTATTATAATAATAATAACAATATTCCACACTGGCTTCAAGGCACCGCATTTGCAGAAACTAGAAAAAGGAAGAATATTCCAGCAGGCTTCTGGATACTCAGGGGCAGTGTCACAAATAATCACAGTCGCTGAATACTTTCAGGGATGGGGAAGGAGGGTTTAGTTTTAGAGGGAGGTGTTAAGCAGTGTGTCGAAGGTCACACCCAGGAAGAAGTCTCTCTAATTCTAGAGCGTGGCCTCTTTCTCTTCACAGCAGCGCCTCCGCCATTGGAGGATGTTATGGTGTAAAATCTTCAGATGAGAAACGTCACTCTCCTGTGATTTTAAGAAGGTCTTGTCTGGTCACATGTTTTGGTTTCCATGTTCTATGTACATAGAAAAATGTAGGGACGAAATGATTTGGGAGGTGACAGCAGGTCATACGGAAGGGGAGTGGCGGGAAAGGCCACAGCCCTGGAGCCCCCCACCACCCAGTGTGTCCCCTGTTTGGGGGTCTCCCTAGCTCTGCCTTCTTCGAACCTGTCACAAGATCAATCTACCGGTCTCCCACCCCACCCACCAACCAGTAAAGCACTTGTCACAGGCCCACTTTGTTGTTCCTCGGTCAGCGTTTAATGCTATGGGGAGTGCCGGAGCCGCACCAGACAGGCCCCTGCCACCCTGGTGCTTGTAATCTAGGTGGAGAGACGAGGCAAAAATACGTGACACAATTACAGAATCTGACAGAATGTAATAAAGTGCTAAATTGTGTGGTACAGACAATTAGAGAACAAGACAGTATATAATAAAGTGCTAATTGTGTGGTACAGACAATAAGTATAATAGGAGTTCAGTGAAGGGATGGATGAGTGTGGGCTGCAGTCTTCAGGGAAGGCTTCTCATCATGTCAGGGCTGCCGTGTTTATCCGGTGCATGACGGGAAACTGAATACGAAATAGAGGATGGATGAACAGCAGAATAACTGTGCTGTACTTTGATATCTCTTCTCTGTCTGGATGAGGGCAGAAAGGGAAAGGATTCTTTGAGAGGTGGCCTTCTCCATTTAAAATAAAGATCCAGTAAAGAAATACCTTATTTTTTCTATTAATTGTGTTACAGAAAATTTTCACAGAAACTTACAGTCATATTTTATTTATTTATTAAAAAGATTTTATTCACTTATTTATGAGAGACACAGAGAGAGAGAGAGAGAGAGAGAGGGAGAGGCAGAGACACAGGCAGAAGGCAGGCCCCATGCAAGGAGCACGACGTGGGACTCGATCCCGAGACTCTAGGATCCCGCCCTGGGCCGAAGGCAGGTGCCAAACCGCTGAGCCACCCAGGGATCAGAAGTGATTTACAATGATATTTTAATTTTTAAAATATGATTTTAATCATATTTTAAATTGAATGATGGTCTCCTTGGTACTAGGTGAGTTCAGTGTTTACAGAACTCATGTTGTAAATCCTTTTCGTTAATGAAGAGTACTTGACAGATAATCACTAGTTTGTATGAGACCTCTTAAAGCAGGTAAATAGATACTCTTGTTTACTAGTGGCAGGATTGATAAACCTTATGCAAGGTAACTTGACAGTGGGCACCTCAGACCTTGAAGATGTGCCTGTTCTTTCAACTATCAGTTTTTCTTTGGGAATTTATCCTAACGGCGTAATCATGGCTGACTGTAAGAATAACTCCTCTACAAGGATCCTTGTCGAAGAGTTGAGAGAAACTGGGGACAATCTAAATGCTCCCAAATAGAGGACCAATGAAATGAATCAACATACTTGTAAAAATGGAGTGTGTCATCAATAAAATGTGGCCACGCAAAACCATTTAATGTGATGGGAAATGTTCACAATATATAGATAAGCGAGAAAAGAAAATGCTACAACTCCTAGAGTGTGATTCCATTTTTGTGAAACACGTGTTTTACGCAGAGAAACATGTTTGAATGGTGAAGATATATGTTATTTCCACTTCTTTATGCTTTAGTGAAATTTCCACATGTTTTCTAAGCTACATGGTTTACTCTGAATGAAAACATGTATCAAAATCCTGTGGTTCTCTGATTTGTATTGAAAGTTTGGAGAGTCACAATTTGGACTGTCATCATCCAGTAAGTATCCTGAGAGTGGAGCAGACCTGTCCTGGGAGGGTTCCTTCAGACCTAGAAGGTGGAGGTAAGTGAGAGCTGCAGATACTATGCAGCAAAGAAGTTTTGGGCCAAGAGATAAGCTTTAGAAGCATTATTTCAGGGGCATCAGGGTGGCTCAGTTGGTTAAGCATCTGCCTTTAGCCCAAGTCCTGATTCCAGGGTCCTGGGATTGAGCCCCACATCAGGCTCCCTGCTCACATGTTCTCTCTCTCTCAAATGAATAAATAAAATCTTTTTTTAAAAAAGAAACATTATTCCATTTTTCTTTGAATCATAAATAATTCCTATCTAGCAGAATGTGTACGTATTTTCACAAACTCACATCAAGCTAGGAGGTAATGAGAAGTATGCATACTCTTTAAAGTTTTTAAAACATAAATTTTTAGAAGCAGAGCCTGTCAGGGGGCAGAAAGCCCAGGACATGGATCAATTTTTAGGATTTCTGGAATACTAAAAGAAAAAAAAAAAAAAAGAAAATAGTATAGAGTACCAAAATAGAGTTTTAAAAATTGTGGTGTTCTAAAAATGCTTATCTTGAGGAAATCAGTACCTTTAACACAGAGAAGACAAAAACAGGAAGTTAAACTTCATGTTAAGAATATGTTGAAAGTGTGGATTTGAGATCTTTGGTGAATATTTGAGTCCAGGCTAAATTAGGCCCTGCCTGGAAACCATGTGGGGGATGTGGGATGATTGAAAAACATCGGAAAATATCTGGGAAAGACTTTGGAATTTTGGGTTCAGGGGATTTTCCATGTCTAAAGTGAAAACAAAATACTCTTTTTCTATTCTGAGAACTTAATTTAGAACTATGTTGAAAAGGGCCTTTCTCTGAAAGATTTCAATACAAAAGCACGATATTTTCTTATCTGATGACTTGGTGACTAATTCCATTTCTAGATTTTCATCCATTTTCTAGATTTTGACTAATTTAAAGTCTTAAAATATACATATTTCAACCCCTTCTAGTTAATAATTTTCTATTTTTACCTCCTCATCTAGCTTCTCATCTCTTTGTTGGTCCAGTGAAAATAAAGTACAGTGAAGTCAGAATTTTACCATCTTTCCTGTGCCCACCCCCTTCCCCAATAGATGGAAACTCCTTGGATACCCAGGGTTTTGTTTTTTTTTTTTTTTAAATTTATTTATTCATGAGAGACAGAGAGAGGCCGAGACTCAGGCAGAGGGAGAAGCAGGCTCCCTGTGGGGAGCACAATATGGGACTCGATCCCAGGACCCCAGGATCACAACCTGAGCTAAAGGCAGATGCTCAACCACTGAACCACCCAGGTGTCCTGGATACCTAGGTTTTTGAGAAGTCAAACCTTAGCTAAAACTGGGACATGTTTACTTCTCTTGAAGAATCCATCCTGTAGGAAAATTTCCTTTTGCCAAAGTGGGCAGCATCCCCATAGTTACAAGTTGTGAGGACTTGTCCCTACACATTCCCTCGTCTTTCAATTAATTTGGGTGAATTAATCCCTCTGTGTTCCAGGCTTTCCATTGGATGAGACAAGTATAGTGCCCAGCTGAAATATTTGTGACAAATAGCAGCCTGAGCTGACATGGACAAGCCTTCCCTTCCATTACTGCCACATAGAAAGCCTAGATAAAATACCAAATATTTATATACTACCAGTCTTTAAAAAAGTAAAGAAAATAGTCTCATTCTTAGTATGAAAAAGGAACTCAGAGCCAGTGTGATAATTGTTGTTGGTGATAGCTAATGTTGCTGGAGCTACATGTGGGTCCTAGAATCTGGAGGCTCAGATATTAAGGCCATGTGGGGACGGGATATGTAGCCCCAACGCCAAGTTTAGGCTGGGCACTGTGACTAGGGCTATCAGATTTAGCATTTAAAAGTACAGGAAAGGGGCACCTGGGTGGCTTAATGTTTGGGCATCTGCCTTTGGCTCAGGTCATGATCCTGGGGTCCTGGGATCTAGTCCCACATCGGGCTCCCTGTGGGGAGCCTGTTTCTCCCTCTGCCTGTATCTCTGGCTCTCTCTTTGTGTCTCTCATGAATAAATAAAATCTTAAAAAAGAAGGACAGGAAAAAAGTCAATCAGAGAAGGACAATCATCAGATGGTTTCACTCATGTGGAATAAGAAATAGTGAAAGGGACTATAACGGAAAGGAGGGAAAGTGAGTGTCTCTGCCTTTCTTTGTGTCTCTCATGAATAAATAAAATCTTAAAAAAAGAGTCTCTCTGCCCCTCCCCCTCTGTGTACTCTCTCTTTCTCTCTAAAAAAAAATAAAAATTAAAGAAAAAGTACAGAATCCCAGTTAAGTTTGTTTACAGATAAACAATGAACACTTTTAAAAAAGATAAGTATGTTCCAAAAGTTGAATGGGACATATGTATACTAAAAAATGTTTATCTGACATTCAGATTTAACCAGGTGTTCTGTATTTTGTCTGACAACTCGATGACAGAGTTCTCTCAATAAATCCTGGGGGCCAGGTGGGGTGTCTCATCCATGAAAGGGTTGTGGAACTACCTGACTTTAAGTACCTTGGGGGTAACATTTACAACTGTTGTGAGGAAGCATAAAGGAAGCTTTAATTGATCTGGGGCTATTGGTGGGAAAATGTAAGTGTCCCCCAGGCCTTACCATGAATTAATGTAGGATTTGAATTTATATAACCTATGGAATATAGGAATCTCAACCTGAGAAATTACCATAAAAACTGGTCTAGGACCTTTAGAACCTCAGAATTTCACCAGAGACAAACTGCTATGTTAGGGATATTTCTACAACTTAGCACACAGGTATCCATTAGGATGACTGGTCCTGCTGAAAACGAAGTCTTAATAAAAAATTACAAACCAAATGAGGAAATGAATCATCCTGAAGGGGAACCTGGAGATAAAATAAACAGGAAAGTTAGTTATCCTAAAAGTGAACTAACTTAAAAAATCTGAAAGAAATCATGAAATAGGTGACTTTTAAATGTCAAAGACATAAAGGAAGACACAGGATAAAAGAAGAGTATTATGAAAGAAGAGTAGGTTTATTTGAAAAAGAACCAAATAGAAAGCATAAGAATTAGAAAATATATTTGTGGACTTTAGAAATTCAAAGGGACCTGTTAAATACCATATTAGACTTTTGAAGAGAATGAGTGAACTATAAGAAAGAACTAAGACAAAAAAAAAAAAAAAGAGAGAGAAAGAGCTAAGACATTCACCTAGAATGCAGCATGGAGGAATAAGGAGGTAGAAAAAAATGTACATGAATAAGAGAAATGGAGGTTAAAATGAGGTCACTTGTGCATGTGCGTGCACATGCCCCCCCAAACATACATGTATGCACACATTAAAGAAAGTGTAAGGAAAGGGGACAATAGAACAGAGGTCCAATTGTTGAGGTATAATAGAAGTTGCTTTAAAAAACAATCCTGGGGCATTTGGGTGGCTTAGATGGTTGGGCATCTGCCTTCAGCTCAGGCCATGATCTCAGGGTCCTGGGATCCAGCCCCATGTCAGGCTCCCTGCTCAGTGGGGAGTCTGCTTCTCTGTCCCCTCCTCCATTGTGCGCGCTCTGTCTCAAATGAATAAATTAAAAAAAAATCTTAAAAAGACCCTACAATATAGAGGCCTAAAAAATATAGAAATTTATTTCCCATATAACAGTCTAGATGCCAAGGGCTGGTGAGTGGCTCTGTTGTTTTAATCTGTGGCTTTTATTTCAGGATCCCACTTGATTTCTTTAGCTCAGGCTCTGGGGTCTGTATCCTAAGCAGGCATGGCAGTAGTGGGACAGTGGGGCGGGGAGTTGAAGGGAAGAGAGGAGTCATGTCTGCCCATGTCTTTTAAAAACACTATCTAGAAGATACACATATCACTTCTTATATCACAAACCCATTAGGGAAGCAGGGGGAGGTCCTGTGTTCCCAGAAAAAAAAAGTGATAGTTCTTCTCCCAAAGGAAATAGAGAACAGTGGATATGAGAGGACACCTAGCAGTTTATCCTGCAGAAGTGAGGCAATGCTAGAAGAGGTCATGATGGGGAATTAATTTCCCAGAATTGACAAAAGATAAGAGTGCTAGGAATGAAAATTAGAGCATGTCCCAAGCAAGATAACTAAGAACAAATCTCACAATGGACTAATATTGCAGACTATTAAAGAAAAACAAAATATTAAAACAACTAGAAAAAATAGATTAATCACAGATGAAGGACAAGTAGATCAGTAGTAAACTTTTTATTAGCCTCAACAGACACTAGAAAACAATGAAATATCTTCAAAGTGTTGATGAAAAATAATGTTCAACCTAGAAATCTATATCCAATTGAGTTGTCATTCAAGAATTAGGAAAAAATAAAGGCATTTTCTGATAAATAATTTAAAAATAGACTTTTGCTGAAAGACCTACCAAAGAATATGTTTTGGTAAGGTGGACATTGAATACAGAAGGAAAGTGTTGGATGCAAGAAAAAATCGGTCACCTCTTCCGTGTATAATATTCTTAAACCCAGTTACACTTAAAAACTCATCAGCAACAATGTGGCAGGATGATGAGGAAGAGAGGTACCATGGAAAGTGCATCAGGTCTGAAGGTTTGTGACCTTTGCTATGACACTGTATTTTTCAGAACTTTAGATAAGACTACATATTTATATCATTTACTCTAGCTTAAAAAAACAGCCACAATTCAACTCTAATTCATATAATCTTTCTGATTTAGATATGGGCTTTGTTATTTATTTATTATTACTTAATTACTTAATTAATTTATTTTTTATTGGTGTTCAATTTGCCAACATATAGCATAATACCCAGTGCTCATCCCATCAAGTGCCCCCCTCAGTGCCCGTCACCCTATCACCCCCACCCCCCACCCACCTCCCTTTCTACCGCCCCTTGTTCGTTTCCCAGTTAGGAGTCTCTCATGTTCTGTTAGAGATGGGCTTTGGATTATGATAGTCTTGGTTCAAATCCTTGCTCTCTCATTGACTAACTTTATGATTGTAAGCAATTTAACCTCCTCAAGCTCAGTTTTCATATCTAGGAAATAGAAAAAGTAATTATATTAGAGTTCCTGTATTAGTCAGTGTTCTCTAGGCAATAGAAGCTGACTCTTGGCTGAATAAATGGAAATACATTTTATTTAAAAAATACCAGGTGGATCACAGAACTGGTGAGTGGACTGGAAGTCTGGGCTTGAGGCTAAGTCTTGGCATACAAAACCCCAAACCAATCCACAGATCTGATAGGAAACTCCTGCTGCTCCACAGCTGCTGTTTCTACATCAGAAAGGTATTATTGCAAACCATGAGAAACAGTCACCACAAAAACCGGACAGCTCTGCTTCCCTCTCACCAGCAAAGATGCCAAGATGGAAGGTCCATGTAGAACCTTTTTCTTTTTGTTGTTTACTTTTGAATCAGTAGCTTATGATGGTGTCCCTGATGGGCAGGAACTAATCCATGTGCCTGAATCCTAAGATTGCAGATTGCATTGGGACTCCGATGTTGAAGTGGTGATAACTCATGATTTGAATATTTTTTCCAAATTGAGGAAGGAGACTCAAAAAAGATAATAAGGTGCCATGACTAGGATAGATACCCATAATAGTAGTAGTAATAATAGTAACATAATAGCAAAGATAATGATATCTACTGTCTAGAATCTGAACTCTCTTCTGTTTGGGGAATCCACCATTTTGAGAGTCTTGCTAGGTAAAGGATCTTCATCCCATAGAAGCCAAAAGAAGGCTAGATGCTGGTTTGCTTGAAATTTGGACATGAGACAGTATGTGGACATGAGACAAGCTCTTGTCCTGAGCTGTCCAACAGTAAGAGTGACAAAGAAGCAATGGCAGTTTGCTAGTCATTCTAGGACTAGTCATTCTAGTGGCTGCAGTATTCATTGGTATGATGTTCACCTTCCAATGTTCAGTAGTGATGATGACAGTAGGGTGCAGAGTCCACAGCACTTACTCTCATGGTGGACATCTTTTCCCTTCTCTGAAAATGGGTGTGCTTTACTTTAGAGGGCGTGTGTAAGCGTTCAGGAATTGCATCTGAAAAAGGTCTCTGAGAACCATCAAGCACCTAATCCATGCATCTCCTATCACAATTGCCAGCCTTGGGAACATAGCATAATACTTAGAGTTCCAAAACAATAAGAGAATAGATAAAACATGTTAAGAGGATACAAAGACCATTCATTCATTTGACTGTTATTATTCATTGACCATTACAAGATTATAAATGCAATACTACATTCACTCACTGGGAAAGTGACAGATCACCTATTTTGACAAGTGGGTTATTCCCTCATTATATTAGTGAGCAATTGAGATGTTTGAATTTCAGCTGTGAAACGTCTTTTGAGTATATTCATTTGTGACTCCAGATAAGGCTGATTCAAAATTCTCTAGCATATTACAGTTACTCTCAGTTAAAAAAAACAACAACAACAAAACTTGACACCTCCTTGCCAGAACCTTGTGTGGTAGGAATGTACAATTAATTTACCAAGGTTTTTCATTTTGTTTTTGTGTTTCTACTGTATAGTGATATGTCTCTGTAATGTTTCCCATCCAATATTTTTATGTGTGTTCCATTGATCTTTTTGTGGCATTTAGACTAGAAAGTGATGGTTGGAGGACTCTTGAGTCCTTTTGGGCTCAGCCACCTTTTGGAGAGGAAAAAAAAACCCTCTAATTTATAACATTTGTCAGTTGCCAGAGTGAAATACTCCCACCATGGCTAATTTCAAGCTACCCATGTGGTGTCACAAAACATGGGGTTGGGAGGACATGGGCAAATCAGTTCTAGCTAGCTGGAGGCAGCCAGCTCCCAAAGCATGCCATTGTTTGCATTGTAAATGTTTGATCTTAAGAAAACTCAATGTAGGCCATAAAACATACTGTTTAGTTTCATATATCTTAAAGCTACACTGGCTCAAAACCAAAAAAAACAATAAAGCAAAGGTAGATTCCTAATGAAAGTTTTATCCCAAGTAAACCTGGACATGTATTGTCCTTCTAGACTTCTTTAAAACTTGCTAATTTAAATGAACAGGAGGCATAGACATCTCTTTCTACCCTAAATGAAGATGGAGAGGCTTCTGTTCAGGTGGGAGCCCCTTTTGTGATTTGGTGTAGGAAGGAACCTTTTCCAAGAGTATTGAATCATGTCTTAAACATTTATATGGCGCTTTACAGTTTTCTTCATTTGATGCTCCATTTTGAAGAGGAGAAAGCTTACCAAATGGAAGGATTAAGACTTGATTGTTTTGATTCCAAATCTGGTGCTTTCCCTGCCATTGCAAGGCAGCCAGAACTTTCCTTGGTTCCTCTCTCTCAGTCCAGCTCAAACAGGATGTTTTCTTTCCTCTGCCAGGAAGCAGGTTCTTTCATCAATCCCTTTTTCCCCACTTTCAAAGAGGAAGTTCCCTTGGCCTTCGATGGACTTGCTATTTTCAGCATCTCCTTGGATCACATCCCTGCCAAAGCCTTTCTCTGCTGACAGATAGACTGCTGTGACTAAGCACTCTTGCATCACTCCTCAGAAGGGTGACCTGTCCTGTGTCCCAGCAGTGCTGGAGGAATGCAAGGCTGGAGAGCTACTGGGGGAAATGTTAAGGCTCATCATGAGAGATACCATGTGTTGGGCTGATCCTTCTGCCGTCTCTCTGATAACATTGGTCCACTCTGTTAATGGTGCTAATGAATTTTTCTGATGCCAATGATTAGTGTACAAAGTCTGAGGCAGCTCAGAACCTTACTTGTTTGGATCTAGAGGCACGCACAGCAACAGCTATCACTCAGCAGTTTCATGCGAGAATGGGAACATATGGATTGCATAGGAAACTCAAAAACCACTCATATTTATTGTGCATCTATTGTGTCCATGGTTCTGTTGTAAGGCCTGGAGAATCTCAAGGTAAAGTGTTGTTTTCATTCCTCCTATTTGTACATAGTGGCAAAGCAGACATGCACACATTGATGGTTGTAATTGAATGTGTAGAGATAAGAGCAAGCATGGGACAAGTGTGTCACTCTGCCCAGGGGAATGAAAGAACTGGAGCTAGAATTTGAAGGATAAGAATGATACCAATTCTGTAGTGCTTACTATGTTCCACGAACTATCCTGTTCTAAACATTTTCCATATATTTACCTATTTAATTTTTCAAAAACCCTATAAGGTTGGTTCAGTTATCGTCCCCATAGGAACCTGACTCACAGAGAAGTTAAATCACTTGCCAGATGTCAACTAGCTGGGGAACCGTAGAGATGGGATTTGAATCCGTGCCACTAACCTCTGCACTATACTTCTGTGATTTGCTAGGATTAGGGGAATGGTTGGAATAGCATGAGCTGGGGTGTAGATGATTTTTCAGGCTGAGGAAACAGCATAGGCAAAGGCCCAAGGATGTGAGAAAATACGACACACTTGTGATCCTTGCTTTGAATTTTGGTGGGAAGGCAACATAGAGCCATTCAACATACACACATTTTCTTTCATTGCAGAAGTTTTCCTAGAGGATATTTGGAAAGGAATTTATCAACACCATTTCTTAAATTTGAGTGTTTTTAAATGACTACTGTCCAACTGTTCACTCTGCTAACTTGTCGGCTGAGGGTTGTTTTAAATACATCCCCAGAAGGATATGCATTTCTTCATTTCCCATTATTCCTGAAATTGATTTATTCTACTGCAACTTGAGATCAAAATTGCAAATGGATTTCCACAGAAGGCAGTTAGCGTTTCTGGAAGAAAATCTACCACAAAGTATATTCTTGGTCATGGCCAAAGTTCTTGCCGCTGTTAGCAGTTGATCACCAAGTGAGATAGTGTGTTCCATGTCGTACTTTACCATCTCCTCAGGATACGTGGTGTGTGCTCGAAGGTATGTACTTTAGTAGCAACAACAAAGTATGGCCATATTTGTCCTAGAGCAGGACCTAAGTGAAGGATCAATCACCTGGCCAATTCCATATTTCTTTGGTAATTTTCTGCTCTCGATACTCTGAGATAGGTCATTCATTTATCCTTTCAGCATCTTTAAATATGCACTGTAATAAAAGCTGGTAATAACAATGACCATTAGTAGAGCTTACCCCTTACAGACACTGTGCTAAGCACCTTAAAATGATCACATTTTGTCTTCACAATAACCCCACAGAGTAGGAACATTATTACCCCTGGAGGAGAAAATGGAAGGATTAGGAAACTTGCTCCATGTGACATAGCTTATTGAGCTGGGAGAGCTTTTCATCACAGATCATCTTAGTCCAGAACCTGCTGTGCCAAGTCATCTCCTTATGTCCAAGGTTCTGTAGCAGGCATGGTTAGGGATGCAAATGACAAACTGTAATCAAGTCAGAATGAGACAGGTACAGAACACTGGTTCTCAGTCTTTTGATCACTGAAGTGTATGCCATCCGAGAGGCATGCATGAGCTACATTCTCTGGGACAACACCAGCATTATGCATAATTTCAGTCCTTTCCCCTTTTACCCCACCCTCCTGCCCCGGAAAAGCATATTACAATACACATGAGTAAGTGACATTATTATGAATCAGAATGAATTTATGAAGATGATAAATCCTTTGCATATTTTCATACAGGAAAATAGTGTCTATATATCTCAGGGCACAAATAAAAGTATCTGAGAAATATGATATTTCCTTTGTTTCTGTAAATCAACTTAAATTTGGCTCTGGACACGCAGCCTCTTGGACTGAGAGGAAGTTTAGCCTCTGTTATTTTGAGCTAACCCTTCTTACTCCCTGTGAACTTGTGTCAAGATTCTGGGCTCTGATGCAGGGCCAGCGTGGTGTAGAACAATTATCTATACTGGTTCCATGGAGACAGCAACTAGCTACTTTCGGCTCCCAGGATCCATTTGGCACTTGGGGCCCTGAAATCCATGAGGAATCTGGGAGACCTAAGTGAGAATCCAGCCTCTCAGATTCCCCAAAATGACACAGGGTCTTTTCCTCTGAAATCCCTTTGACCTGTCTCTCTTCTCCCTAAGCCAGGCCAGTTCTTTTTCTCAGAGGGAAATCCCTCCCCATTTTCCCTCTGACGCTCTTGCTCTTTTTCAATGATCAAATTTCAATTCTCCTTGGTGGGTTGTTTCTCCTTGGAAGAAGGAAAAAAAAGCAAGCTGGGAAGTGAGGTATCTTTTCTCTTTGTTCTTGCTGCTAACTTCCTGTAAGGCATGTAAGCTAGACTCTACTTGAATTAGAAGGGGAAAGTAGTAATAAAAACAACAGGAATGGTCATTAGGGTAGAATTTACATGGAAGCAGATATCCTTCATTTCTCCTTTGTATTTTCCTCCTCTTTCCTTCTCTTTCTTTTTCTTTACAAAATGCAAATAACTTTGTTTTTAATTATAAAAGATGCCCTTGAGCAAATTAACACTCAACTACCGAGTGGTTTATATTTTTTTTCAGACGTCTTTTTACTATGCATACAACATTTAACAACATTTAAGAGATATTTGAGTTCTTGCTGTGCCTCGTAAGCTTGTATGAGGAGGTTACATTTCATTTGAAGTGTCAACCCACTGGGGAATCTACAGGGTAGTCACCAAGAATGTTTTTTTACATGTTTTAAAGATTGTACCAACTCTCCCATGAAGAGCAGATTTTCAGGACAATACACTATTATAGAGGTCCAGATAAGACCTGGGGATTCTGGATCTGGTTGGGAAGATAAATAGATAGGACCAGCTGGGTACTGGATATGGACATAAAGAGCAGTGAGGAATTGAAAATGATTTTCAGGTTTGGGGCTTGTGTAGCTGTGTGTGTGTGTTGTTGTCTAAAGATAGGAAAGTCTAGGGGGAAGGGGATGTCCTTCATTTCTTAAAACTCGGCCAGAAGAACACTTGCTAATTCCTGGGACTTTCTAGAGTCTTGAGCAATGAATTTTGGATATAAATCTTTAAAAAAAATTTTTTAAAGATTTTATTTTTATTTATTCAAGCAGGCTCCCTTTGGGGAGCTCCATGTGGGACTTAATCCCAGGACCCCAGGATCACACCCGAGCCAAAGGCAGACGCTCCATCACTGAGCCACCCAGGCGTCCCTTGGATGTCAATCTTGACCAGGAGAGCTGCAAGATGATCCAGTGGATTGAAGGAAGAACATTTAAAATTTAAACTATTTAAACTTGTTTTTTCTTCTCATCCTATTAAAAGTGTATGTCCACATATGCTTTATAATATGCATATATATATGCTTTATATATATACATTGGCATATCACTTATAGATAAATAAGAATGACTAAATTTAAAAAAAGAATAAACTGAGGGTTGTAGTGGATAGCTAAGTGTTCACTGAAGTCTGTCCTTCATTCCAGATTATACAGTAGTAGCTGGGAGTAGTTGTAGCTGTAGTAGCTGTTCAGCCAGAGACAACTCTCTCAGACCCCTCATAAGTAGCTGTTATGGGTTTTCCCCAATAGGATGTGAGTAGAACTGATAGGTGTCAGTTCGGGACCAAAGCTTTTGAGAAACAGGCATGCCTCCCTTGTACTCTTACCTCTTTTGCTGGCTTAGATGCAGAAAATAGCCTGGTCCTGGGGATGATGGAGGTCTGTGATGGATGGAACTTGCATCCTGAAACATTGCTGGGAGGAGAACTACTCACTTACCAAGAACATCTACCTCAGGCTATTACAGGACCAAGAAATAAACTTTTGTGTGTTTGAGTCATGACACATGTCCCAGTCTCTGTTATTTCTGCTTAGCATACAGGGAGCATATCTAACATTTTTTTATTGAGATGCATGTGAAAAATATTCAGAGGCCACTGGTCATAGTACTTGCCAAATGCAAATGTCAGAGTTGTCTTATCCTGTCAGATGCAGGGGACAGCAGCTTGCCATTTCTAAGCCATGCCCTCACTTAATTAAAAGTTGTAATTATCATGGAATGATGTTTAAATAAGCTGAGTTTTAGTTTCGCAGAAAGTGAAAATCTTTAGGAAGCCTCAAATGCAGATCGCCATTAATTATATAAAAAGCAACTAGCCTATTGGTAATCCAAGGGTCATCTTAGAAAATGTGGAAATACTCAGTGAACATTATTGGAAGAAATCAGTGAAATTCAGCAAGATGGAACATTTGTTTGGCACAGATTTTCCTAACATTTGCAAATACTTTCATGTGCTCAGATTTTAGCTTAAATTGTCTTCTTTCCAGGTCTGTGGACTTTCAAGATCCAACTGTTTTCTAGTTACCTTTGCAAATGAAATAACAGTGCTATGAATTCCCTCCACCACCTTCCCTGGGGTTTAGATGGTGAGACTCAGCCTTCCTCAGAGCATTTAGAGAAGGGAGAGAATGATGTATCAAGGCAATATTCCTGGAAGCTGAGATCAACAGACCATGATTAAAGTCAGCTTGCAGTTATATTGGCTGAGAATGTCATGCCAGCTGCTTGCAAACCCCACAAGATGACGGATGTCTTACTGCTATCCTTATTGCTCTCCAGAATTTATCAGCAAAAAAGAAAAATGGGGATGGTTACAACTCCCAGATATTCACAAGTTCTTTTTGCAACAGTGAGCAGTGAAGGCTTGGGTGACAGTTATGAATGAATCACTGGCCATTTGTATGGTGGCGGGAGGGTGTCTGAACCTTGGCACCATAATCAAGAGAAGCAGGGGCTACCTGGGCTACCTGGACAGAAGGGGCAGGTGAGGCCTTAAGAGGGCTCTCATGGCAGATCCATTGTCATTCTAACTGGAGAATTTTAGCTACTTGCTGTTTTGGGGAAAACTCATTATTAAGATTAGGGAAACAAAATTGTATGGCCTTTACTCACTGTGGAGGAATAAATGGTAGACAATATAGAGAAAATAGAGAATGGAAATCTCGCATGGGTTCAGGGGTGAGACATAGGAGTTCTGGTGTTGTAGAACTGGGGGAAGGATCTGTAGGAGGGATTCCAGGGGCTACTGGCTAGGGCGGCACAAGGATGGATTTGAATCAGTCCTCTTGGGTCTTGATGCTAATTTCCTTCCTTTCCTTTTTCCTCTCTTTCCTCCTAGAAAGGGAGCTAAGAATAAAAATGCTGGAACCTGCTGTTTTATTTTCACTCAAGAAACTGATTAATGAGGGCTGCTGGGTTTAATCAATGGTTGTCTATTTCAGCTTAGAAAACACTATTTTGGGGAGTGGAAAAAATATTGGCAATCATTCACCTTGTGGAGAGCTGCATTATTTTGCAAATGGTTAAAGGAATAGACTTTGGCATTACAGAAGCCTGGGCTAGGAAACTTGTGCCTCCATCTGAGTTAGAATATTTAATAGATGTGTGACTTTGAGTGCTTACTTCACCTGATCCTTGGTCCCCACACCCAGGAAATGGTGGTAATAATGCACATGCCTCGTAAGTTTGCTGTAAAAATTGAGTAAGAGCCTTTTATGTTGGATAAATGTTAACTCTCTCCATTATGTATCTATCTTTTCTCTTTTTATCTTTTCAGAGGTAAGATAGAGATTGTATTTGTTTATGGATTGTTTGGTTTAGAACCCCTGATCCTGGTTAAATTTCCTGCTGAGTGTCTTCCCCCACTACTCTTCGTTATTGAATCTGGAGGGTTAACATCACCTGTATTCATTTCTGTCTGGAACACTACCCTCTTTTTCTTGTCTTAGGATGTTAAAAATGAACTGATAATGAAGGGAAGTTTGCTTTATTTTCCTGAAGAAAATACTTAGTGTTAGGCACCCTTACATACTTTGTGCAGAGCTGCATTATTTTGCAAATGGTTAATATGTCATCTGTGTTTTAGGACCATGTCATCTAAGAGAGAAAGAGTCCAGAGGCCCAAAGTCAGTGTAGTGTCCATGGACTAAGTGTACTATATCCCAACTATTGTATGTGATTGTTTGAGAACTTCATTCAAGCACTGTGCCACTGTAACCTCTTGTACATAGGTATCTCTTGTATCTGGGAGACAGGGAAATGTCAGTGAGGGTTGTGTTCAGGAAGAGAAATTACCTGAGGTATTTTAAACAGAAGGGGGATTAACATAGGAGACTGGGTGCTTCCAAAATTACTGGAAGAGGTAGAAGGAATGTGCTCTAGGCTAAGCCTCCAGAATGACCCCGAGTACTTTGCAAAACTGACCCATGAGAGACATGAGGATCTCTCTCCCTGTTAGGAAAGGCAGCCAGAGACTATAATCATAGACTTTCAGAACACAATGACATAGATCAAGAGATCAGAAAGACAGCATTAAGAAGCAGCTACTGATACTGAGTTGGGGAATTAAACAGTGGACTGTGGAGTCTGGTAATCTCGATGGCCCAAGCACCTCTCCACATTCACAAAGGTGGGGACTAGGTGCTGATAACACTAAAATCATCTCTGTTCACAGAAAATAGAAAAACAGCAGGAAGATAGCTTACCATCCTCTAACCAGAATCTGGAAAGTGTATCTTTTTGCTTCCAGCCTCTGTCACATTGGAAAGCACTTGGAAAGAAGTGAGAACAGATTCTGAGCCACAGTTTATCAAATCCTGCACCTTGCCCTACCTGAGTCCCATTATATACACATCAAGCTGTCCAATTCAACAGTATGTGCTCAGCAATACCAAACCAGTTCACTGAGGGAGAGAGAGAGAGTTAAATATGGTTAGCAATTATGCTGAACCCTCTACTCCAGGAGAGAATGTCAGATCTGGTGTGAGTGTGTGATGGGAGGGGGACATGGGCTGTCTGTTTCCTTGGTGTACATTGCACAGTCAGAGAACCTTGCTGTCTAGGCTTGTGTACTCTGGAAAAGGGAGCCAAGTGATCAAAGAGTTGTATTATTGTCACAGTCTGGGTCAGACACAAGACCAAATCCTTTGTGTTTACAAGATAAAATGGTAAGCATAAAAAGTATTCTACGAAGATAATATTTTATTTTATTTTATTTTATTTTTGGAAGATAATATTTAAAAACTATTTATGAGTTTTTCCTTTGTGGTTGAAATTTTATTTTATTTTATTTTATTTTATTTTATTTTATTTTATTTTATTTTTTGTGGTTGAAATTTTAGACCACTTTTCCCCACCCTAATCCCATAAGACATGGCCTTGCTGTACTTCACTTAGAATTCAGTAGGAATCAAATCAAATGGGAAGTCATGTGAAAGTATATTGTAAACTAAGAAGTCCTACCTAATATCAGGTATTAGTATCATACATAGTACCTTACATGGAATGGGTGCATTTAACATTTTAAAATTTTAATTTAATTTTTTTTGCATTTAACATTTTATAAAATTTGTTCTATCATTATCTCTCTCTCTACCTTCCTCTCTCTCTCTCTGTTTCTCTTTCCATATATATAAAAACATAAATTTAATAGGGATAAACTTAATAAGAATAATTGTAAAGTCTTATTTAAGTTGTAAAAATTCATTTGCAACACATATCATGAGCATTGTGTTCTAACTGGTGTGAGAAAAGGAGAACATAAAAAAATTACCAGTTTCTCTACTAGGTCTCATACTATTATGTAATTATAGATCTTCCATCTTACTAATTGTTCCCATAATGATTTTTTATAGCAATTTTTTTTTTTTCTGGTCTAGGATCCAATCCAGAATCATACATCTGGAATGGTTTTCTGGCCTTTCTTTGATTTTCATGATGAATAATTTTGAAGAATTTAGGCCAGTTATTTTTTAGAATGTCCCTCAAATTGGGTTTGTCTGATATTCCCTCATGATTAGAGTCAGCTTATGCAATTTTGGCAGGAATATTAAATAAGTGGTTAATGTTTTGTGCACTAAATTGAAAACACTATCCAGCATAGATTCAGTAAGTGATAGTTTGAAGATCACTGGACAGGGAGTCAGCCTAAAGTGGAGGCCAAGTTCTGCCATTTAACCATGAGATATTGAGTTACAATAGTAAAAATGATTATAGTGATGATAGTAATAATAATGACTTTATTTGGTAATATGTAAAGTACTTTTACATTCATTATCTCATTTTTTCCTTTATCTCATAAGGTAAAAATGATTCTGACTTTATGGATGAGGAAACAGACTTGGGGAGATCAAGTTCCTTGCCCAAGGTCATACACGTGGAGAGAGGCAGAACCAGGGGTTCAAACCCAGGTCTCAAAACCAGGCTCTGATGCTTGTGCTTCTAAACCCACATTCAGGAGTAGAAGCCACATCGCCTTGTTTGGAATTCATTTCTAAAAGGAGAGGAGTAAATAAAACAAAATGCATAAGGTAGTAGTGCTCAGCCTTGTGGATTTCATAGAGCAATAAAAATAGTTTTAAAAATTAGGGAATAGACACAGGGATTTTATTCTTTATATTGCCAAGTAAGAATATTAAAATACAAAGCTATTTCATAAAAGGACTTTTCAATTTAAAAAATATAAAAAAGCCATAATTTTAGAATAAAAAACATTCTTCGAAATTGGATATATTAGTTTGTGGCATACTCAGTACCTTGTCATTAATTTTCCCAGTTCGCTGGGGCCTTGTAAAAGCTCTGCCCAGAACAGCCCCCATCTGGGGTGGCATTTGGGGAGCACTGTATGATACTGTCTTCTTCCTCTGTGGTCCAGTGGCTTTATTCCCCCTGACAACACTGTGAGCAGGGAAGGGAACAGTGCACAGTGAGATAGAACAAGGTTAGAGGAGAGATGAGAATTTCAATATTGAGGAGTGTGTATGTTATCAGCTTCTAGGATTTATGGATTGCCTTTGATTCTTCTCCCTTACTTACTCACCACTTTTTGCCCTGTATTTACTACTGTTGTTCTTTTTTTTTTTTTTTTAACCCTATCCCAGTTCCTCTTCCTTTGCTCCTGTGTTCCTTAGCCCTCATTTTTAAGGGGTATTGGAGAGTTGATAGGAGATTAAAGACAACATCATCATTTGGGGAAGGGAAGAATGGAATACCACCTGTTTTGTGTCTGAGGGCTCAGGATAGAAGGTCCCAGGAGAAAGGTTCTGTGAGTTAAGTTAGGCAACCATACTGGCACAGAGTGTACTTATTTTATTTTTGTGTGTCTTTTGTTAATGCATTAAATCTTGAAGTGTGTCTAATAACTCCTACAATGTCAAAATAGGGATGATTGTAATATTTTACATTATATCAATTGTAAGGTGAGATTAAAATGGCCATGATCTATATAAAAATTGTTGAATTTCTATACTTTAATGACAATGTAGCAGAAAGAGAAATTAATAAAACAATTTCATTTAAAATTGCACCACAACTAATGAAGTACCTGGTGATAAACTTAAGGAGGTGAAAGACCTATACTCTGAAAACTATAAAACTTTGGTGAAAGAAATTGAAGATGACTGGGCACCTGAGTAGTTCTGTTGGTTGAACATCTGCCTTGATCATGGAGTCCTGGGATTGAGCCCCATTTTGGGATCCCTGCTCAGCAGAGTCTCTATCTCCCTCCCTCTGCTCCTCCCTCTGCTCATGTTCTCTCTCTCTCTCAAATAAATGAAAAGTCTTTAAAAAATTGAAGATGACACAAACAAATGGAAAGATGTACTAGCTCATGGATTAGAAGAATTAGTGTTGTTAAAATTTTCATACCACCCAAAGCGATCTACAGATTTAATGCAATCGCTATCAAAATACCAATAATATTTTTCACAGAACTAGAACAATACTAAAATTTGTATGGAATCACAAAAGACCCCACAAAGCCAAAGCAGTCTTAAAAAAGAATCAAACTAGAGGTATTGCAATCCCAGATTTCAAGATATGTTACAAAGCTATAATAATCAAAACAGTATGGAACTAGTACCAAAAAAGACACATAGATCTATAGAACAGAATGGACAACCTGGAAATAAACCCACTCTTAATCTATAATAGTTGATCCATGACAAAGGAGGCCGCGATATACTTGGGGGGAAAGGCAGTCTCTTCAATAACTGGTGCTAGGAAAACTGGACCACTTCCTTATATCATACCAAATTTTTTTTTAATGGATTCGAGACTTAAATGTGAGATCTAAAACCATAAACCTCAGAATTACTGCACAGGCAGTAATTTCTCTGATATCAGCCAAAGTAACATTTTTCTAGATATGTCTCCTGAGGCAAGGAAAACAAAAACAGAAATAAACTATTGGAACAACATCAAAATAAAAAAGCTTCTGCACAGCAAAGGAAATATTAAAGACAACCTACTAAACGGGAGAAGATATTTGCAAATGATGTATCTGATAAAGGGTTAGTATCTAAAATATATTAAGTCTTTCTATAACTCAACACCAACCCCCCCCCCAAATAATCTATTAAAAATGGGCAGAAGATGAACATATATTTCTCCAAAGAAGACATACAGATGTCCAACAGACACATGAAAAGTTGTTCAACATCACTATCTGTCAGGGAAATGCAAATCAAAACCACAGTGAGGTATCATCTCATGCCTGTTAGAGGCTAAAATAAAAAAACAAAAAACAAAAAACAAGTGTTAGTGAGGATATGGAGAAAAAGGAACCTTTGTCTACTGTTGGTTGGAATGCAAAGTGGTGTAACCACTATGGCAGACAGTATGGAGTTTCCTCAAATAATTTAAAATAGAACTACCATATATCCCAGTAATTCCATTACTGGATATTTACCCAAGGAAAATTAAAAAAACACCCTTCTGTTTATTGCAGCATTATTTACAATAACCAAGATGTAGAACAACCCAAGTATCCACTGACAGATGAAGAGATAAAGAAAATGTGGAGTGTGTGTGTTTGTGTGTATGTTATGGAATATTACTCAGCCATAACAAAAAATGAAATCTTGCCATTTGCAGCAACATAGATGGATCTAGAGAGTATAATGCTAAGTGAAATAAGTCAATTAGAGAATGACAAATGCTGTATAGTTTCACTCATATGTGTAATTTAAGAAACAAAACTAACCCCCAAAACGCTGTTAACTATAGAGAACGAGCTGATGATTACCAGAGAGGAGGTGGGTGGGGTAATGCATGAATTAGATAAGGGGATTAAGAGTACAGTTATCACAATGATCACTGAATAATGTATAGAATAGCTGAATCACGACATTGTACACCTGAATCTAATATAACACAGTATGTTAACTATACTGGAATTAAAATAAAAAAAATGGGCAGAAGACCTGGTAGACATTTTCCAAAGAAGACATGCAGATGGCCAAAAGACATGTGAAAATATGTTCAACATCATTATTCATCAGGGAAATGCAAATCAAAACCACAATGAGATATCACCTTATATCTGTCAGAATGGCTAGTATTAAAAAGACAGGAAATAAGAAGTGCTGGCAAGGATGTGGGAAAAAAAGAACCCTTTCACACTTTTGGTGGAAGTGTAAATTGGTGCAGCCACTGTAGAAAATAGTATGGAGGTTCCTTGAAAAGTTAAAAATAGAACTACCATATGATCCAGCAATTCCACTACTGGGTTTTTTCCAAAGAAAATGAAAACACTAATTCAAAAAGATATATGCACCCTTATGTTTATTGCAGTATTATTTACAATAGCCAAGATATGGAAACAACCCAACGGTCCATCATTTGATGAGTGGATAAAGAAGATGTAGTATAACAAAAATAAATTCAAAATGGATGAAAAACCTAAATGTGAGACAAAACCACCAAAATCTTAGAGAAGAACACAGGCAGCAACCTCTTCAACCTTAGCTGCAGCAGCTTCTTACTAGACATGTTGCCAGAGGCAAGAGAAACCAAAGCAAGAATGAACTATTGGGACTTCATCAAGATAAAAAGCTACTTGCACAGTGAAGGAAACAATCAACAAAAATTAAAAGGAATCCAATGGAATAGAAGATATTTGGAAATAAAGGCTTAGTTTCCTAAATCTTTAAAGAGCTTATCAAACTCAACACCCAAAACCCAAATAATCCAGTTAAGAAATGAGCAGACGACATGAATAGACATTTTTCCAAAGATGACATCAGATGGCCTACAGACACATAAAAAGATGGTCAACATCACTATTCATCAGGCAAATACAAATCTAACCCACTATGAGCTACCACCTCACACCAACACCTGTCAGAATAGCTAAAATTAACAACACAAGAAACATGTTGGCAAGAAACAGATGAAAAGAAAAGGGAACTCTCTTGCACTGTTGGTGAGAATGCAAACTGGTGCAGTCACTCCGGAGAACAACATGGAATTTCCTCAAAAAGTTAAAAATAGAACTACCCTATGATCCAGCAATTACACTACTAGGTATTGACCCAAAGGATACAAAAGTACAGATTCAAGAGGTACATGCACCTTGATGCTTATAGCAGCATTATCAACAGTTGCCAAACTATGGAGAGAGCCCAAATGTCCACTGATTGATGAATGGATAAAGAAGAAGATATATATATATATATATAACAAAACCGTGAACATATGGGAGAGGGGAGAAAGGAGAGAGGGAAACAAACCATAAGAGAATCCTAATGATAGAGAACAAATTGAAGGCTGTTGGAGGGAGGTGGGTGGGGGTTAGGCTAGATGGGTGATGGGTATCAAGGAGGGCACTTGTGATGAGAACCAGGTATTGTATGTAAGTGATGAATTACTGAATTCTACTCCTGAAAGCAATATTGCATTGTATGTTAGCTAACTAAAATTAAAATAAAAACCAAAAAAAAGATGTGGTGTATATATATACAATGGAATATTACTCAGCCATAAAAAGAATGGGATTTTTCTATTTGTGACAACATAAATGGACCTAGAAGATATTATGTTAAGTGAAATAAGTCAGAGATAGACAAACACTATATGATTTCACTTACATGGGGGGGGGGGTTCTAAATAAGAAAACAAATGAACAAACAATAACCACAGAAATAGGCCCATAAACCCAGAGAGTAAGCTGATGGTTGCCAGAATGTAGGGGGTTCAGAGGAAGGGCAAAATGGGTTGAGAGTGGGAGGGACAGGTCTCCAGTTATGGAATGAATAAGTCACAGTGATAGAAGGTACAGCACAGGAAATATAGTTAGTGGTGTTGCAGTAGGGTTGTGTGGTGACAGATGGTAGCTCTACCTGGGGTGAGCATAGCATAACATATAGAGGTGTTGAATCACTACGTTGTACACCTGAAACTAATGTAGCATCATGTGTCAACTATAATTCAATATAAGATAAAAATAAAATAGCCGTGATTTTTACAGATGGCAAAGTCACGGGTGCTGCTTCTATTAGAGAAGAGTGATGCCTTCAATTATAATAGAATGAAAGGCTGCATTTCAGAGGTGAGCAAAAATCAAGATGCAGTCTTTTTTCCACTCCCAAGTTCATTAGGTCCCTGAATTCTATTCATGGATCCCTTAGAGGAGGGGAAATAGGAACCCCAGGTTAAAAGCCCTATTTTAAAGTCTGTACTCCCTGCCCATTTTCTTATTTTCTATTCTTGTCTCAGGCTTATGATTCCTCAAATATCCTGTTGAGTGCCAAGTACCTATTAGGATAAGCAAACTTCTGTAATCGGATTTTTATCCCCATGGCTCCGGGTCGCTGCTCTCACCAAAGTCACTAATGTTCCCCCAAATACACCTTTTTCCATCTCCATATTGTTCCATCTTTGTGCACCTTCAAACCCCAAACCATTCCCTCCTTGGAACTTTATCTTTCTTAGGCTTCTGCAGTAGTGGTTTTTAAACCCTCTCAGTGGTAGACTCACATAGGGCGTGTTGTTAAAACACAGGGCTGGGATTTTGCTCTCTGGGTCTGAGGGAGAAATTCTGTGGTGGGGTCCAATCTACATAGGTTATTCCAATTTGTACCAATGGTTGAGAATTACTTCCTAAGTGATTTATGAGTATTTAATGTATGCTTTACACCCACAACTATAATAATTATTAATAATAATAAAATAGCCATCATTGTAGACCTTTTTTCTCTTTCAGTGAATTTCAAAATGTACCTCTAAATCTTTTCTTGGATTCCTTTCTCACTTTAAGAGTAAAAACAAAACAAAACTCCACCTTCTTCGATAAAGCAATTTATATTAATGAGGAAATGTCTGCAAGATGCTTCTGGAATCAAATGTCTTTTATAAGAATAAATATCATACTTTGTTTTGGAAGCAAACTGGGAGAAGGCAGAGGTAGATTATAAATTCAGGGGTGGCTTGTAAAGTTCTCATTCATTACAATGACAAGCAGTGTTAATCTCTGTCTAAGAATGTGGGACAGGCAGGAAGTGGACTTTTGCAAATGTGAGGTTCGAGGTGGCAGATCTAGTGCAAAGTTGTAGAACCTTAAGACATTGACTTTCGAAGTTGGAAAGAACCTTAGCGTTCCTTCATCTCCATCCTTTATCTCAAGCTCCAATCCCTGTTGTGAAGACATCCATCAAGACCATATCATGAATTTCATAGTTCCCAGGCACATTCGTTTTTGTAGATCTCTTGTTCCAAAAAAATATTTAAAATTATATTTTATGACTCTATTGGTACTATTGACCATAATCCAGGTTGGATTCATGATTATGTATTCATTTTTCTTCTGACTTTAAAAGAAACTAAAATTAAAACATTTTGTCGGTCCCCAAAGGAATCACAGGCCCTAGGCACTTGGCTCCTATACTAAGGGAGACATTGGCCCTGCTTCCAGAAGGAGAAATCAGTATCTTACAAAGCAGCTCATATATTCTATTTAAGGATGCTTTTATTTGATAGAAGGTTCTTTCTTATTAGAAGTTTGAGTTGAAGTTTGCTTTTTTTTTTTTTTTAACTTAAAGACTTTTATAGTAGTTCTTTTCCCTAAAGAGAGTCTAGTCCTTTTTCCCATGTGCTGTGTACTAGAGCCTGGCTATTCAAAGTATGAGCCATACACCAAAAGCCTTGACATCATCTGGAGGCTGATTAGACATGCAGAATCTCAGGTCTCATTCTGTATCTATTTAATTAGAATCTGCATTTTAAAAGCCCCTCAAGTATTTATCTTCACATTAAAATTGGTGAAGCATGGTATTGGACAGACTAACAATAGCAGATATTTATTGAGCACTACTTTATGCTGGGCACTATTTTAAGTACTTTATCTTTTATCTTTATCTTTTCAACAATCTTACTTATTTTTCCCATCTCACAGTTGAGCAAATTAAGGCACAGAAAAGATGAGGGACTTGCTCAAGGTTTATCCAGTGTGTACAAAATCAAACCAGGCAGTGTGACTCCAGATGCCCTTTACCTCCATGCTGCTTTGCTCATCTTTACATGCTTCTTTTGAGAAGTTGCTGCTGCCTTGCTCACACACCAGGGCAGGAGCAATTTTTCTTTTTATACCACTTAATTCCACCCTCTTGTTGTATCTGAGTGGAAGAGAGGTGGATCCCTGATCCATGCTAGGCCATCCACAGCTATACTAAAACTTATGATTTGGATGATCTGCTAAAAAGTAGTTGGTAAGCTGGACTTCATTAGAATTAAAGACTTCTGCTCTGGGGAGATAATGTCTCTAACTTATCTTCTTGTTCAGAGAAAATATTTGCAAAAGACACATCTCATAAAGGACTGTTTCCAAAATATACAAAGACTTCTAAAACTCAATAATAAGAAAACAACTTGATTAAAAAATGGGCTGAAAACATTAGCAGATACCCCATCAAAGAAGATATACAGATGGCAGATAAGCATATGAAAAGATGCTCTGCATCAAATATCATTACAGACCTGCAAATTAAAACAATGAAATGCTATGATACCCCTACTAGAATGGCCAAAATCTGGAGCACTGACAACACCAAATGCTAGTGAGGATGTGAAGCAATAGGAATGCTCATTCATTGCTGCTGGGAATGCAAAATGGCACAGACACTTTGGAAGACAGCTTGGTGGTTTCTGACAAACCTAAATATACTCTTACCATGTGATCAGCAACTTTGCTTCTTGGTATTTATCCAAAGGAGTTGGAAACTTATTTCCACACAAAACCCTGCACATGGATGTTTATAGCAGCTTTATTCATCACTGCCAAAACTTGGAAGCAACCAAGATATCCTTCAGTAGGTGAATGAATAAATAAACTGGTACATCCAGAAATGGAATATTATTCAGCGCTAAAAGGAAATGAGCTATTGAGCCATGAAAAGACAAGGAGGAACCTTAAAAGCATATTCTCTCTTTTAAATCAAACTCAACACCTAAAAAGCAAATAACCTCATCAAGAAATGGGCAGAAGACATGAACAGACGTTTCTCCAAAGAAAACGTACAAATGGCCAACAGACACATGAAAAAATGCTCAATATCAATCTCACTGTGGTTTTTCTAAAACACACACACACACACACACAATGAGATACCACCTTACACCAGTCAGACTGGCTAAAATGAACAACCAGGAAACAACAGTTGTTGGTGGGAATGCAAGCTGGTGCAGCCACTCTGGAAAACAGTGTGGAGGTTCCTCAAAATATTAAAAATAGAGCCACCCTATGACCTAGCAATTGCACTATTAGGGATTTACCCCAAAGATACAAATGGAGTGATCCACTGTTTATAGCAGCAGTGTTCACAATAGCCAAACTATGGAAAGAGCCCAGATGTTCACTGACAGATGAGTGGATAAAGAAGATGTGGCACATATATATAATGGAATATTACTTAGCTATCAGAAAAAATGAAATGAAATCTTACCATTTGCATGACCTGGATAGAACTAGAGGGTATTATGCTAAGTGAAATAAGTCAATCAGAAAAAGACAATTAGCATATGATTTTGCTCATATGTGGAATTTAAGAAACAAAACAGAGGATCACAGGGGAAAATAAAAATAAGACGAAATCAGAGAGGGAAACAAACCATAAGAGACTCTTAATGGTAGGAAACAAACTGAGGGTCGGTGGAGTGATGGGGTAACTGGGTGATGGGCATTGAGGAGGACACTTGATGTAGTGAGCACTGCGTATTATATGCAACTGATGGATCACTGAAACTAATAAACACTATATATTAATTAATTGAATTTCAATTAAAAAATTTAAAAAACATATTCCTAAGTGAAAGTCAATCTGAAAAGGCCACATACTGCATAATACAATATTCTGAAAAAGGCGAAACTATGGAGACAGTAAAAAAATCAATAGTTGCGAGGAGTTGGAGGTGAGGGAGAAGAGATGAACAGAGGATTTTTAGGGCAGTGAAACTAGTCTGTATGATACTATAATGATGGACACATGTCATATATTAGCACAACACCAAGAGTGAACCCTAATGTAAACTGTGGGCTTTGGATGAGTATGATGTGTCAGTTTAGGTCCATCAGTTGTAGTAAATGTACCACTCTGATGGGGGATGTTGATAATGGCGGAGCCTATGTATGTGTGGGGGCAGGGGTATATGGAGAATTTCTGTACCTTTCTTTCAATTTTGCTGTGAACCTACAACTGTCTAAAAATAAATAAATAAAGTCTTTAAAAAAATAAGTCAAGTTGCTAGGATTCTCACTCAATGGCATTTAAATGAAGAAACTTGAAAAGAAATTTGCTAGTTGTTAGAGGAAGAAGCAGATGGGTGGCCTGTAGATGAGTCATGTGAAAGGTGACTTTTCTATAAAAAGGCACTTGAGCTTCTGCTACAGTAGTGTTTAGACCACCTTAAGTTCAGATCTACTCCCACTCATTTCTCCAGGAGGCTGGGGCCTATTATAACCTCATCTCCTGGATTTCCCTGGGAGTCCCCTTACAAGCCCTGTACCTATCCCATTTTAACTTGAGCTAGCCTGAATGGGTTTTTGTAGTTTATTATTCTAAAAACCAAACTACAATCACGCATATTCACATATTTGAAAACACCTTTGCATTTCCTTGAGATACCCCTTCCCCAAGTGAAACATCTCTGATTCTACCAGCTAACCTTCATGCCACGTCTTCATCTCCACTCTCTCTCTTGGTCCTTTCTCCCTGGACCATAGAGTTGTAGCCTTCAGAAATGAACCAGTAGGAAAGCTGGAATTGGAAGCTACTTTGTGGCACCATGTGAAGGGAAATGAATGGGCCTCCTAATCTCAAAAGTTCTTCTTTAGACACTGGAAAGTCTTTTCCTCAGAGCTTTAAAATTGGTTGTGGTTACAGGAGCATCTTTAAAGGGGCTACAATATCATCAAAATAAAGATGAGCAGCTGAGAACAGTACCCTGTGCCAGTCAGTAAGAGTAGGTAGGTCCCTTGAAGAAAAGCAGTGAAAATCAGGGATGAGAGGAAGGCCAGAGGGGTGTTTTTTTCAGCCTGCCCTGGCTTGAAGGCATTTCAAAGGAGAGACCCTGATGGAAGACTTTGTCCCCCAAACTCTGGGGAAGGAACAGGTGTGCAAACTGACAGGTAAGTAGTTTGTAGCAGTAGAGAGAGAAACTGTGGTCTCTTTCCCCCTTGTGGTTGTCGTGTTCAGGTCAGTACTAACTTTAGCCCTGCTGTCCTCAAATGGGGACAGTCCACTAGTGGATTAAATCCTCCTTGAATGACTAAGAAGCTTTTAGCCAGAGATCAGAAGAAAGGAAAAGAAATTATTCCATCTATTCTCTGTCTGGTGCATGATGACTTCCGGGGAAGCCATTCTCCAGTGTCTTGTGGCATAATAACACTTTCTATTCCTATAGCATTGGTCTCTCGGGAGGTTGCCTCCACAAACATTTTATCAACTGCTCTCATCTGGGTGTTTGAAATGGCAGGAGGAAGCAAGGACAGCGTTTGGCTTGTTTTCTTCCTGATGACCACTCCTTTAGCCAAGAGTTCAGGACCTTGGCAATCAAGAGAGGATGTGGAAAGCAAATGCAAGGACTTTGTCATTATATGGAATAGGTTCAAATAGTGCCCCTCTAGTGGCTTCATATTGGGTGTCCGCCTACCCACTACTATGTAATTACCTTCATTCTATCACTTATTTGCCTTCCTTCAATGTGGAGTAAATTTCCTCATTTTTAGATGGGGAATTTGAGGCATGGGGAAGCTGTGGAGAATGACCAAGTTCTCATGCCAGGCCACTGATGAGTGTGAAGCAAATGGTATCAAATGTTCAGCTCCTGACACACCTCTCCACCTTCTTCCTGCCTCTGGTGAGGAGGGGACTGCTCCAGAGCTGAGATGGGCTGGGACTCACTTAATCTGAGGAAGTTTGTCTTGACACAAGTTTGAGGATAAAGGGGAGGTGTCACTGGAGCTGTCGGGCATGGCCCCAGGATGGTTGGCTGACCTTCAGACAAGCTTTCCCTGGACCCGCATCCGGTGCCGTTCTCATCAGATCAGGCTGCCTTTCTGGGACTTGAACATATCTGAAAGGATCTGAAGGGCATTTCAGATGGTGCTAGGACGTAAATAGCTATTGCAGGAGAATGTTGCCTCAGTGATGCGATGACTGAATCAGCATGGCATTGAATTAGCAGCAATCTGGTGCTCAGGATAATGGAGTGATGGTAAATGAACATTATTGCATTTTTACTCTGTGAATGAGTCCTTAGTAAAAAGGATAAATAGCTTCCAGGTGTCTTGCCACAAGAGTTAAACAACTGAGTCACTGGAGCTTGATGGAAGAACAAGTAGCAGCATTGAAGCTCCTCATGATTCAGCGGCAGCCAACTTGGATTATTCCCAGGTCCAACTTTAGCATCATTCTACAGCCACCATGGCACAGTCATTTCCTCTGTTGGGAGTGCACAATGGGCAGAAATTCTAGTGAAGGAGACAAAGCTGCCACTGTCCCACCTGACTAGACATCCCCAGAAGCTATGGGCTGCCTACGCCATGAAAGGCTGTTCCTGAGAGGAACCACCTGTGGATATTCCATGTCAAGGCTTGGGATCACTGGCTGTCCCTGAGCAGGCCTGATTGATGGGCTGACTCCTATAGCTGCCCAGGATGAAAGGTCATCCCTCAAGAATGTTCCATAAGGTGGCTCAGCCCAGACTCTGTTGTTGTGGCAGGAGATGCAGGATTCTCACTAAGGTAGTGTTTCTGGGCCCTGACAAAAATAGGCTGGCAGTTCTTACCCTCACAGCACTGATTAACTACCGGGAGGACTTGTGAAAACACACAACAGTCTGTATGGTATCCTTAAATGGGAAGCACACTGAAATTTACTTGTTTCTGCTTGGGAAAGCTCCAAATTAAAGGGATACAAGTAGCTTGGTATTATTGCTTTTGTTTTCACAGTTGCTGAAATAGCTCTGGCTCTCCTGGTTCAGTTCATAACTTCAGCTGCAATCACGTGTGTCTGAAGATAGGTCGGGGTGGGTCAGACCTTCTGAATGGGTATTATCCTTTGTTCAAAGGGAATCTACTCATTTTAGCTTGAAGGAGTCCTTGGCCAACAAATGAACATGAAAAGCCCACAGAAGTCCCTAAATATGGATGATTTCATTGATAGTCTTAACAATTCATATTACTGTGTTTGCATTTAACAGATAATTTTAGTAAATAACAGGGGCATGTGTGGCCCCCTTTCCATTGGGCAGCTTCATAATTAAATGCCCACATTGCAGCTTTGTACTGAGGGACAGCAGTTAATTGCTTCAGAGGTAGATGATCAGAAAGGTTGGGGGGAGCTGGCGATAGTGTGGGAGTGCAGCAGAAAGAGGGTCTGCAAAGAAAATTATAAGATGGACTCGGGGGTGTTTAGCTCAGGGAAGAATCACCAGGGAGACAAGCTGTCTTCAGATGTTTGAGGGACTCACTTGCCCAGGGCAGAAAGAAATAGGCTGCCCCTCTATTATCCTAGGAGGTAAAACGGGCCAAAAGAAGGTAGATGCAGGGACAGATGCAAGACTGTTCTTGTATATGTGGGAAAAATCTTTAAAATAGGATACTTGGGAAATTTAATGTAAGAAACAATGCTTCAAGTTGTTTAAAATGATGGAGGGGAATGCCTTGAGCAATGATGAGCTCCTGATCACTGGGAGGCATTCAAGCCAGGGAAGGCATGGCATAGATTCCGGCATTTGGTGAGAGGTTATATCCGGTGACCTAAAGTTCATTCCAATTCTAAGAACTTAGCTTGTGGTTTGACTTAGATGCTGACGTCATTTGCTCTTACATGAATCAAATATGAGATTGGTTTAACAATGTATGTTGGAGAAGAGCATGTTTATGCACTAAAACCTCACTGATTTAAAATAATTGAAGGGGAAAGCCAGTTTGGTTGATGAAGTCAATTATGAAATGCTTGTAAATAATAGAAGGCCACTTTATGACTTTAAAATCCATGGGTACATGGAATTATGTCTACCAAAGTTGCCTGATCAAGGTTCTGCTTTAATAATAGAAAATGATTTGTAATCATCATATCAGAGCAGCATGCTTGTTGGCCTCTCTTAGATTGGAATTAAATCATTTGTAATTCAGTGTTTGAAAACAGTTGGCCTCTTAAGGAAATAAACAGACCCCTCAGAATTTCAAGTATTTGTTTATTGTCAGCCCTTCCTTTTTTTCTGTTGATAATGCAGAGGGAAGCTTCTGATCAACTCCTGTCAAAACATCACAGTAAAAAAAACCCAGAAACGCACCATGAATAAATGAGATTTTTGCTGTATTTTTGCTAGATGAATTTGTCATTTTTCTAGATTGGATAATAGATTGCTCGAAACTCATGGAGGGAAATTTTCTGAGGGTGTATTAATATCTATAGGGTGTGGCAAAGAATTGGATTTAACTTTTTTTTCACTCGTCAATATTTAATGTTTGAAAAGCCAACATATTATATGATTGTATTTATATGAAATGTCTAGAATGGACAAATCTATTGAAATAGAAAGTAGATTAGTAGGCTTGGGGTAAGGAGTGGGGAATTTTGGAAGAGAAATGGAGAGTGGCTGCTAATGCATGCTGGGGCTCTTTCTAAGGTGATGAAAATGTTTTTATATTGATTGTGGTAACTGCACAACTCTGTGAATATACTAAAAACCATTGAATTTTATGCTTTAAACAGGGGAATTATACGGGATTTGAATTATATTTGGATAATAATGGAGCTGTGTTGTGAGCTGGTGCTCTGGGCACTTGGAATAGAATCTTGAAGAAGACTAAGTCCCTGCCTTCATGGGGCTTGCATTCCAATGGGAGAATAAGGCAATAAACATGTGAGCAAACATGTAAAAACATAATTTTAGGAAGAAATAGTACTATGAATTAAAATAAAACAAAATAAGGAAATAGAGAGTGATTTGTGTCTGTACACGTGTATGTGTGTTTATGTGTGTGTCTGAGTATATAGCATATCTGTATGTATGCATGCGTGTATTGTGTGCATGTGTTATAATGTGTGCATTGTGTGTATATGTATATCTGTGTGTTTACATATGTTCTCTATTTTATTTTATTTTTTTTAATGTTTTACTTTATTTTTTATTTTTTTAAAATTTTTATTTATTTATGATAGTCACACAGAGAGAGAAAGAGAGAGAGAGAGAGGCAGAGACACAGGCAGAGGGAGAAGCAGCTCCATGCACTGGGAGCCCGACGTGGGATTCGATCCCGGGTCTCCAGGATCACGCCCTGGGCCAAAGGCAGGCACTAAACTGGGCGCCACCCAGGGATCCCTCTATTTTAGATGGTGAATTGGGAGGCCATCTCTGGGGAATATAACTTTGAGCAGAGATCTGAATGAAATGAAAATATGAGCCATCTGGATAAGTGAGATAAGTATATGTCCAGCAGTGCAAAGACCCTAAGGCAGCAATATCATTGTCTGTACAACCAAGAAGAGGGGACAGAGGGACACGGAGCTAGTCAGAAAAAAAGTTGGAGAGGTTGGCAGGGGTCAGGTCAGGTAGGTAGTAATCATGGTAATATCTGTGAATTATTTTAGTAGCTCAGTCTTAGCACTAAAAATCACCATGAACTTTGCATGACGTATTATGCCACCCATAAGTGCTTTTTCACAACTGTTATCTGGTTTGAAGCTCACAACAGAAGTTGCGATTAGTCATCTCAGTCTATAGATAAGAAAAATGTGGGACTTGTGATGAATACCAGCTGCTGTACGGAAGTGTTGCATCAATAAATTGTACACCTGAAACTAATATTATGCTCTATGTTAACTAACTGGAATTTATTTTTTTTAATTTTTAAAAATATTTTATTTATTTATTTGAGAGAGAGAGAGCACAGGCAGGGGGAAGGGCAGAGGGAGAGGGAGAAGCAGACTCCCTGCTGAACAGGGAGGCCGATGAGGGACTTGATCCTAGGCCCCTGGAATCATGATCTAGGCCGAAGGCAGATGCTTAACAGACTGAGCCACCCAGGTCCCCAACTAACTGGAATTTATTTATTTATTTATTTATTTATTTATTTATTTATTTATTTATTTATTTTTTCTAACTGGAATTTAAATAATATATACTTTTTTAAAAAGGAAAATGTGGGAAATTGTCAATAATTCTCCCTGTTCCATGAGCCCATGATCTCACCTCAGGACATGGCTTGTGTCTGCTCATTCATCTATTCTCATTTCCTAAATCAGCACTTGGCATAGGAACAATAAATATTTATGGACTTGACTTCTTTGAGATCACAAAGTGAGTGGACAGCTGAGCTAGAACTTACATTCTGGTCATCTCACTCCAAATCCTATCCTGTTTGCATTGATTCATGTGGGCCATATTGCTGTTCTCTTCAAATCACAGAATGATGAGATGACAGGGTCTTCAGTGATCTTCTTCCCAATAAGTTGGCATTTGCATCCTCTATGGCCTGTGGGTGTATATGCAGTTTTCCAGGTCTCTGCTAAAAGGGACTATGATCTGACTCTCTTATTACACAATCCCACTTTAACTGGGGGAGTAAGGTTTTCTTAGCATAATCAGGTGACTTTAGCATAATTCATTTTAATCCACTGACACTTACAGTTTGGCAACTTTCATCTCTACCTTACTTGCCGGCTCCCTCTTAGTAAAGCTTACCATCTCTCACCCTTTATCTGCATAACAAAGTGGTTGAGACTATAGGTTTTCAAACCCTGAGGTGAGTTCAAATGTTGACCCTGTTCTTAATCTGATCTTTGACTACTGGCCACTCTGAATCTCAGTTTTCTCATCCGTAAAATGGAGATAATAATACTATTGATTTCATAGGGCTGTTTTGAAAGCTAAGTGTGTCTGCATAGTGCTTGGTACATTGCCTGGAACAGAGGAAGCGTTCAGTAAATGTCAGCTATTAGTAGCTGGTATGCTTATGCCCTCCCCCTCTCTGGTACCACTCACTGTAAAATTATGGCCAGGGAGGCAAGAAGTGAGAAAATTGCTTGTCAGTGCTTCTCAGTACACAGAATTTAGGATGCTATTGTGAAAGGACGGTTAGGTGGTCAGAATACATCCTTGGTTTGGAACATAACGTGTGCAGAGGTGGAAATTAGGGTTGATTAACTCCTAAACATTACACAGAGGTGGAGGAGGTGGTGATTATTGAGTGTCCTCAAGTAGACTATTTCATATGAATTCTGTGGCTGTCATTGAACTCTCCAATTGGAGGCTATTCTTACCAGGTGGTGATAGAAATTGGGGATTAGAGATTCAGGAGAACAATGTGGGCAGGGATGAAAAGCCATTGATAAAAAGAGCCATTTGTTTCCCTTCCTTTTTCCTCTCTCAGATTCTGGAAGAAGCTGCTCTCTCTGGTCTTCACTGGTGTTTTGTCTCCTGTTAGCAGGATTGTCACTGTTGCCAGGTAACTGGCTGGCACCTGTAAGGGCTTTTGGAGGAATGGCCTATACTTGGCTGCTTGCTGGCTGGCCGGGTGACTGGGAAGGAAGTGCAAGGGGTCAGAGGTCAAGGCCAAAAGGAAAGGAAGCATCAGAGCATCTACACACATACTAGGGCTGGTGAGATCCTCACCAGGCTAATGGGAGAAGAGGAAGCCTGAAAACATGGAAATACTAAGGAAATTCTCAGCACCACCTTTTCCTATTAATAATAGTCTCTGGCACAATAAAAAGCCAATAAATATAAAGCACCTTGGGAAAGGAGCAATTTGGCCTGTCCTTTTTTTTTTTTTCCCCTCCTTTAAAAAGAAACCTCAGGATGCCTGAGTGGCTTAGTGGTTGAGCGTCTGCCTTTGGCTCAGGGTGTGATCCCAGAATCTGAGACTGAGTCCCACGTCAGGCTCCCTGCATGGAGCCTGCTTCTCCCTCTGCCTATGTCTCTGCCTCTTTCTCTCTCTGTGTCTCTCATGAATAAATAAATAAGATCTCTGCCTCTTTCTCTCTCTGTGTCTCTCATGAATAAATAAATAAGATCTTAAAAAAATAAAAAGAAACCTCATTCCTCATAAATTCCAGAAAATATGTGTATATGTATATGACTGCGGGTGCCTTAATACCCCCATTCACAGCATGTTAATTCCTTCATCTCAGTACTCAAGGTCAGGTGCCCCAGCAGAGGGAAAAGATAAACTGTCTTGCCAGGCTGTGTATAAGCCTCTCAGAAAGCCATCTTTCAGGTGTTTTTTCTCTCCTGGGTTAAGCACGGATTCTCTTCCTAAAGAGGCAGAAGGTACTAACACTAGAGAAAGAGCAGATGGAGAAGTGAAGGAGCAGCTTACTCTAAAGCAGCATATTTCATCGTTCACCTGAAAGCTGAGTATCCTCCAGCACACATGCAGCAGAACAACCCATTTTCACATGGCAGAAGCTGTGAGTGTCAGCTAGAAGGGACCTAGGAGGTGATCCAGTATGATTCCTTACTTCGGGGATGAGGAAAGACCAGAGGTTAAGTGCTTCTCAGGTTCAGGGATGAGACTCCAGATCAAACCTTCCGTGAAAGAGAGAGAATGTCCTCCTAATTCTCTAGCTTTCACATCTTTCGGTGTCCTTACCATTAACCTCCAATCTCTTGCCCCACAAAATGCTTCTAAAATGGTCTGCCTGGCTCTCCAAGGGGTATTATAGCCTCACCGTTCTGCCCTGGCCAAATTGACCTGCCATCCATCTCTGAACTGTTTCCCATGCTCATACGTGGTCTCAAGGTCTTTTTGTAGTTTCCTCTGAAGTATTGGCATTATCTCTCTCCATCAATAAATGTTCACTGACTCCAGCAAAAGAATTTGATCTTGATTTCTTGATCTATCTCCTCATTTCCTGATTCCATATATTTTTAAAAAGATTTTATTAATTTATTCATGAGAGACACAGAAAGAGAGAGAGAGGCAGAGACACAGGCAGAGGGAGAAGCAGGCTCCATGCAGGGAACCTGATATGGGACTCGATCCTGAGTCTCCAGGATCACACCCTGGGCGGAAGGTGGCACTAAACCGCTGAGCCACCTGGGCTGCCCTCCTGATTCCATATTTCATGTTAACTACTTTTAATGTTTCCATAATGATTGGTTGTAGGAAGGTTGCGCAGAGTATAGCCAACCCATGGCCTGTGGAGATGGGAGAGTCCATCACAGGAGATGTTAGATTTTTTAAAAAGATTTATTTATTTATTTGAGGGGGGTGGTATGCATGTTTGCACAAGTGGGAGTAGGGGCAGAGGGAGAGGGAGGAGCAGACTCTTTGCTGAGCAGGGAGCCCAAAGCGGGGCTCGATCTAGGACTCTGAGATCATAATCTGAGCTGAAATCAAGAGTTGGATGCTTTAGTAACTGAGCTACCCATGCATCCACCCCCTTTGTAAAGTAATACCAAATAATAGGTCTTAAAGAAACGATAATTTCATTTAAAAATCTAAGATAATTCTAAAATATATTTATTTCTATTTTTATTTTATTTTATTTTATTTCTATTTTTAAAAATATATTTTTTCTTAAGGCATATAAATAGCATAAGCTACTCTTTATTGAGCACTAAGTATTTGCCAGATCCTGAAATAGGTGCTTTACATGTGTTATTAAATATTATCAACAATACTTTTATGAAAGTATTGTTATTACAATCTAACACAAGTGGGAATGAATCCCAAGGAGGTTAAGCAGCTTGCTCAAGGTCATGCAGTGAGTGGGCTTTTTCTAATTCTATGGTTTGTGCTCTTTCATAATATCAGGTAGTCTCCATTAATAAAATAGTTTTGGCTTACCATCTTAGATGTGAATACAATGTAATACATTGACATTTAAAAAAAAGATTTTATTTATTTGAGAGAGAGAGAGTGTGTACACATGAGGAGGGGTAGAGGGACAAGCAGACTGCCCCCTGAGCAGGGAGCCTGTCTGTGGCTCCATCCCAGGACCATGAGATCATAACCCAAGCCACCCAGGCACCCCATAAACTGGCATTTTATGAGTCTTGACAAAGCAATTGTTGATTATCTACTGCCAGGTAACAAATAGACTCCAAAACTAACTGTTTATAAAAGTAATTATTATATTACAGTTAGGTCAGGAATCTATGCATGGCTGGTTCCTTGGCTCAAGGTCTCTCAGAGACTCCACTCAGGGCTTCAGCTGGGCTGCAGTCATCTCAAGGCTCCCTGAGGAAGGACTGGCTTCTGAGCTCATTCAAATGGTTGTTAGCAGGATTGAGTTCCTTGCTTGCTGTTGACCTGGGCCTCAGTTTCCTTCTGGCTGTTGGTTCAGGACCACGCATAGTGGTGACCCCCAAAGATATGAGATCCTAATCTGGAATCTGTGAACATTACTTTAAAAAATTAAAAATCAGTTTTTAATTGTGGTAAAATACACATAACATAAAATTTAGCATATGGTAAAGCTTTGATTGTTGAGATGAATGCTTTTGAGATGAGATGATCCTGGACTCTTTGGGTGGACCCTAAATGCCATCAGAAGTATCCCTATTAGGGAGGCACAGAGGGAGATTAGACACAGAAGAGGAGGAGGCAATGTGATCACAGAGCCAGAGATTGAAATGATGCAGGCACAAGCCAAGGGATGCCAGCAGCCACCAGAAATTGGAAGAGGCAAAGAACAGATTCCCCACTAGAGCCTCCAGAGGAAGCACAGCCATACTGTCACCTTGATCGTGTCTGTGAAACTGATTTCAGACTTCTGGCCTCCAGAACTGAGAGAATAAATTTGTTTTTCTTTAAGCTACTTGGTTTGTGGTAAGCTTTTACAGCAGCCACAGGAACTAATAGACTGCCCTCAGCCCCTTGCCATCTGGGCCTCTTCATACGGCATCTCACAACACGGCACTTCCATTTCATTGGTCACAGCAAGCAAGGAGAGCCAGAAAAGAGTGTGAGCAAGATGGAAGTCGCGACTGTAGAACTTAATCTCAGATATAATATCCCATCACTTCTGTTGAATTTTACAAATTAGAAGCAAATCACTAAGGTTCAATCCAGACAGCAGGGGAGGGGATTATGTGGAGGCATGAATACCAGGAGGCTGGGGTCATTGGGGACCATCATAGAAGCTTCCTATACAGCAACCTTTAGTATTTGGTATGAGATAAAGGGAAACCAGAAAGCGTCTCAGATTGCAGAATGGCCTCTGCTAAGTGTTTTTGTTTTGTTTTGTTTTTTTGCTTCTTGCTTGATTCCATTGCTGAGGCAGCATTTACCTGGAGGTCTCTTGTTAGGAATGACATAATTTCCTATAGAATCCATTTTGATCCTACTTTGCTGGAAAAGACTGACCACATAATCTCTACCCTTCTTTTCCATACCAACCTAAAAATCTCACATCTTTCATGTAGACTTTCAAGATCAACTGGAAGTCTTAAATAGATTCCCAATACCCTAAACATAATAAACTCATGACCTTTATTCTTTTCTGAAGGAGGGAAACAGCAAGACATCCATAGAAAGATTCCAGCTAGGGCTGATATAAACAGTTTACTTATAATTATCAAAGTAATTTTGTTGCTGGGTTTCTGCTGAAGCAAATAGAAATTGTTGCATTAAACTCTGTTTATCTGGGATGGTACTTTCCACAAAACAGCGGAATGGATGGAGCTGATGTTCAGATAGATCGGTTGTCTCTCCCTACGCATCTCTTCCATGTTGGAGCCCCGCCACTCTCCCAGGGTGTTGTGATCCATGTCATAGCTTTACATCTCTTACTGGGTTGTAGGGCTGTGTCCTAGGGTTCTGGGAGCGTGATTTGCTGGCCAACTGAGTCCTAATCACCTAAAGAGGCTTGATAAAAATACAGTATGTAGGCCCAACCCAGTTTTGCTAAATCTATGAAATCCGGTGTGGGACCCAGAAACCTATATTTTAAATAAGCTTCCCAGGTGATTCTTATGCACAGTAAAGATGAGAACACTAACCTAAACCCTGTTCCCTGCTCAAGCAGTTATTGTAGCTGTCTGTGAACACTACCCCATCTGCTCTATCATATTTATATTTTCGCAGTCATTCGCCTTTTTTAAGTATTTGGAAATACTTAATACAGTATTTCCTAATTAGTGATAATTTTACCTGCTGGTGGTAGGCGAAAGGATTTCGGGGGTTACATGTGTGACCATTTAAAATGTTGATAGTTGTTTTTGTTATCTTTAGAATATTTATGGCAGATTGTATAAGTTTTACTTTTTGGGAGTGATACAGAATTTCTTGAATGAATTTATTTTTATAGAAAAGAGCTAATTTAAAGAAAATATATTAAATAAATAGTATGTAGGTGGTGTGAAGATTGGGCAGAAACAATGACAGACAGAATCAAATGGTTGAAGTTTGGGAAACTCTCCTAACCCAAAGGAAAAGCTCTTTGTAGATTTCAGGCATCACAGCGGGAACTGGAGGAGGTATTTTGGGGCAGAAAAGCCCTTTGTAGGTCACTGCCAACGCTTTTATGTGGGGCAGGCCCTGGTGATCAGTATCTGTTGTGAAGCTCGTCAGAATAAATAGATGAGCCACGCCTTCACAAGGTGTGTCTCTTGTGAATATAGAGAAGGGAGAGCCAAAGTAATAAGTAGTTGCAAACTGGTGCAATAAAGCTGTGTAAAGGCATAAATATATTCAATATCAGGACTGGTTCTTGGTACAAATGCAATGGAGATAAGGCACCTGCCCCCCTCCTGCCTCCCCCCTTCCCCCACCGGGTCCTCTCTCTGTCAGGGGCATGGCAGCATGCAGTCCCCTCCTTCCTTCTCTTCCCCTCTTCCTTCTCTCTCACCCTGACCTCATCAAATTTTGCTCTCAGGGCTCTTATGTTTTCAGAGTTGTAAATGACCCATATTATCCCTAGGCATTGGTTTTCAAATTCTATTGAATTAAAGCATTTTAGCACAAAAATGAACTAATGAATTTATTTTCTTGGAGATGAAAAGAAAAACCCACCTTATTTTCTTTAAAAAAGAAATAGAACAGTGACTTTTCTTTAGTTACAGATGATTATAATGTTCTGTAAATAATGTAATACAATATATGTTACAACAATTAGATATTTTTGGAAATCTGATTCATCATATAATATATTCATTAAGTGTTTTTTTCCATTTGAAATCTTAGGACTGTGTTGCCCTGTATGGAAGCCACTAGCCACAAGGGGCTATTGGGTACTTGAAATGGGGCTAGTCTGAATTGATATGTGTCGTTAGTGTAAAATATACACCTAATTTCAACAACTTAGTATAACAAAAGAGAATGTAAAATATATTATTAATAATCTAAAAAAATATTAAGTATTTGTTAAAGTGATAATATTTTTGGCTATATAGTATTAAACTATACTGTATAAATTAATTTCATCTGTTTCTTTTTACCTATTTTAATGTAGCTACTAGAAAATTTAAATTTATGAATGTGGCTCATATTAACATATTAGCGGTTCACATATTTCCGTGGACATCATTGCCTTGGAAAATACTAAATTCAACTTGCAATAAATCCCAGCCTGTTGTTGACTTGACACTAAATGATCATGAGCGCTGAATTTCCCAACATCCTCTATGTGCTAACAGTGCAAAGTTATGACTCTTTGGTTCCTAACTTGGATATTTAGGTCAATTCCCTTACCTCCTTAGTTAATATTAGTAGATTCTATTACAGAAAGATCATCTTGGTCAAGCCTAATTCTTATTAAGCCATACCTTATAATGAGACAACATAAAAATGCGTAGAAAAGTATTTGGATCAAATACAAAGTCAAAGAAGAACATAGGAGTATCAGGATATTGAAAACAAGTCCAAGATTCCCAAGATTCCTTCAGTTATTTTTATCTTTGGCTTATTGATGAGAATCTTCCAATCTTTTTATCCGGCAAGTATTACCCTCTTCTCAGGTGGAATGTTTAGACTTCATAGAGCTCTTTTTGCTGCAGGTATCATAACACTAGGCATTGAAAATCTTAATTATCATCATTATAATTGAGTTCAACAGCTTCCACTTAATCAGTACCCATGAATGAATTTAGAGTATTAGATCATTTTGTGACCTACCTGCTTTTTGCTTACCCAAATCTGAAGCCGAAATAAGTGATTTTGGCATCCAAGCTGTATCTTTTGTTTTGGCTATGCTATTAAACAATACTATTGTATCTGCATATATTCCCAATTTTATTAGACAGTGTAAATGAACACTTGGTACTGGAGATGCATCTGCCTGAGTCTTTCTTCATTACTCTTCTTTTTACCCTGAACCCTGGGTGGTCCTTGACATCATCCTTAGTTCTATTTGCTTTGCTTCCTCAATCTTTAAGCTGTCCCTGGTCTCCTTGCACTCCAGTGCGGCTTCAGATCTGAAAAATGAGTGAGTCACTCCGAATGTACTGTCCAGTCCTGTCTTGGCCAAACTTGTATCTGAGCCCAGATCTCAGCCCTAGCTTAGCTCCTACCTGCTGGCTATGTTTGTCCTACCCTGTCAAAATTCCTTAGGCTTTTGATACCTGATGCCCTATGTCACTAACAAATTCTAGCAGTCATCAAAGTCAATGAATATATAGCAAATAGATACTAAAATGCAGCATCATAATTCTACAATCTTTCATGAATTCCCCTAGGTAATTAATTTCCTGGAATACTGAGCATGGTACATCATTCTTTCTTTCCTTATTTATTTTTAAAAAAGATTTTATTATTTTTTAAGTAATCTCTACACCCAACATGGGGCTTGAACTCACAACCCTGAGATCAAGAGTTGCATGCTCTACTGACTAAGCCAGCCAGGTGCTCCTGGAGCATGGCATATCACTTCTTACCCAATACTCTTGGAAATAATCTGAAACAAAGGATGAAAAACCTTTCCACAAAATTGTGTTGAGATTTAATTAAGAGAAAACCCTGTATAATGCATGTAACATTAAGGGGAGTCACTGCCTATAGATACAGCATTTAGATATCCTTGTATCCTCTGTTTTGAAATCCATCCACCTCACTCACACTTTTGACATTGAAATCCTTTTTCAAAGAAGGCTATGGAATCATGAGATACACTTGCTTCTGTGTTCAGATTTCCTATATGTCTCATACATTGGATATTTTAATTTGCCAAAGTGATCTTTCAACTTGGTTGTATTAAGCTGTGATGGCTTCACTTTGTGATTTCTGGGAAGCCACAATAACATTTGGCTTTCTAGCCAGGACTGTACCTGAGGCACGTGCCACAAGAAATCATCTTTGGAGCTACTAGGGTAAAGGACTCTGGATTCTTCTTACTGTGGTACTTTTGTCTTAAAAGAATCTTCCAGGAACTTCTACTCAAACAGCCATTCCTCATTCTGTAATAGCATGTTCCTATTTGGCAATCATTATCAACATATAACATTCAGTCCCTAATAATAAAATTGTTTATTATTATTAAAATTGCTAAATTATATTACTAATATAATAATTTTATTATTATTTCTTAGGTGCTTCACAATAACCATCATTACTCTTAAGTTCTCTGCCATGTTGGTAAGTCTGAGAAATCTTTTGCTGAAGCCGTATCTTCTCCTGGGAGGTTTTTCTTTTCTTTTTTTTTTTTTTTCCCCATTTTTTAAAAAGTAGGCTCCACCTGATATGGGGCTTAAACTTACAATCCAGAGATGAAGAGTTGCATGCTCTACCAACTGAGCCAGCCAGGTGCACCCTCCTGAGAGATTTGGGCCAAAGGATTTAAATTCTGTTGACGAAATTTTAACAGCCAGGAGAGAGAATTTGGAGTGATGATATGTGTACTTTCCAGGCTCTTAAAATTCTAGCATCTAGTTGTTTCCTTATTTTCTCATTGTTCATTTATTCATTCAAGAAATATTTATTTAATACCTGTTTTTCGATAGGTTCTGATTGAGGTACCGGCAATGTAGCAGCCTAGAAGATTCAGAGCCTTAAAGACAGGCAAAGCACTGCTATCATGCTGTGTGTGTGTGTGTGTGTGTGTGTGTGTGTGTGTAGAGGGAGGGAGAGAGGGAGCAGGAGAGAGAGAAGGTGAGGGAAAGAGAGAAAGTGAACTAAAACAGACTTTCACTTCTCATTTCATTTGGGTTAGTAGTTGCAGATCTAGCAAATATTATTCTGGAATGAGATGTGAGGATTGTTCTGCTTACGTTATAGCAGAGTTTCCCACATTTTTTTGAGAAGAGGAATCATAGTTTTCACAGAACACCAAACAATATCTTGGGAGTTTAGTTGAGGAAAACATCCAGGTGATCACTGATGATCTTTCTTTCTAAGTTAACCTTTCTAGCGTTGTATATATACCCCTCTTTGTTCCCACTGCCAGTAACTTAGTCCCATTCATTATCTGCCGTACCTGGGCCATTGCAATAATTTTCCATCTGGCCTTCAAGACGGTAGTCTCTCCGAATGCCAAACCATCCTCCATGCTGTACTAATATCAGCAGCTTTTTACTGAGCCATCTTTAGTTGTAAGTGAGGCTGGGAGAGATTAGGTGCCACAAACGAGGTCACATAGGTAACAAGTGGCAGTGACAAGAATTCTATTAAACTGGTGTTTTTCAAACTGGGATCTGTATAACCCTGGAGGTCTAAGGACATTCCCAAGGACTCTGTGAAGATTTGTAAACTTTGTGTTTTCATTTAAATCATAATCCCTTAGAAACAACAAATACCCACCATTTGCTTCCACATGGATGGAACTGGAAGATATTATGCTGAGTGAAATAAGTCAATCGGAGAAGGACAAACATATGGTCTCATTCATTTGGGGAATATAAAAAATAGTGAAAGGGAATAAAGGGGAAAGGAGAAAAAATAAGTGGGAAATATCAGAAAGGGAGACAGAACATGAAAGACTCCTAACTCTGGGAAAGGAACTAGGGGTGGTGGAAGGGGAGGTGGGCGGGGGGTGGGGGTGACTGGGTGGCGGGCACTGAAAGGGCACTTAATGGGATGAGCACTGGATGTTATTCTGTGTGTTGACAAATTGAACACCAATAAAAAATAAATTTATTAAAAAATAAAAAAATAAAAAGCTTCTGCACAACAAAGAAAACAATCAACAAAACAAAAAGACAATGTATTTAATGGGAGAAGATACTTCCAAATGATATAACCAATATGGGGTTAATATCCAAAATATATAAATAACTTATGCAAGTCAATGCCAAAAAAAATCAATAAAAATTCAATTAAAAAAATCATAATCCCTGGGCAGCCCGGGTGGCTCCGGGGTTTGGCACCGCCTTCAGCCCAGGTTGTGATACTGGAGACCTAGGATGGAGTCCCATGTCGGGTTCCCTGCATGGAGCCTGCTTCTCCCTCTCCCTGTGTCTCTGCCTCTCTCTCTCACTCTCGCTCTCTGTCTCTCATGAATAAATAAATAAAATCTTAAAAAAAAATCATAATCCCTTAACCTCAGGGAGCTAGACCACCCAAAGTGACCCTCTCCTTACTGAGGACTGCAACAATTTCACTTGTGTTTGTGCTCATTGTAATGTTAAGGTCAGTAATGTTGCTTTAGTTGGGTTTGGCTTTTCAGAAAAAAGCAGATTGAGAAATTCTTTTCAGGAGTGGTTGCAAAAATCTTGATTTGGAAGAAGACTTTCCCATCTTTTCTAACTCTAAGGAAATGTTTAACTATTAGCTGGAGGGTTTGTCCTATTCCCTTGGGGGCAGGAGGGGCACAGGTGGGTGACACAAGGCTTGGAGAATAGGCAAAGAGGAATTATTTTATAGTATCAGGTAAATAAGAAAATAGGAAGGAATCCAACTGCCAATCAGTCAACCAAGAGGCAGCAAATTGGAGAAGTTACAAATAGTAGAGTGGAGCCAGGTCTCTTTGCAGTGCTAGGTTTGTGAGGGCTGAAGGTGCAGGCTTGTTTCTACCTAAATCTCCAGGGGCTGCGGGTGTTTCTGAGTGAGTACCGAAGGAGCTACCAGGTGGCAGGTGGACTAGAGCCCAGGTCCCATTCCGTGCTTGAGAAGGAAAGGACAATGAGAGATTCTTGCGAATTTTTAGAAGAAAGTCATGGGTGAGGACAAGAAGATAGAATGCATGTCGGATAAGATCTTCAGAAAACCTGCCCTGGTGGATTTCCCTGCAAGGGAGGAAAGTGAAGGTTTCTCGAACCCTTCAGTCTTTTAGTGCACTGCACACATTTTAAATGTGGCCTAGGGGACAGGTTACATCACAACTGCTTATAATGCTGGTAAAAAATACAGCTTTCTGGGGCTGACTCAGAATCTTGGAATAACACAGATTGGGACCGGTCAGTTATAGCATTCCAGAAAATTCTTTTTTTTTTTTTTTTTTTAGATTTTATTTACTCATGAGAGACACACAGAGAGAGGCAGAGACATAGGCAGAAGGAGAAGCAGGTTCCCTGCAGGGAGTCCAATATGGGACTCAATCCAGGGACCCTGGGATCATGACCTGAACCAAAGGCAGATGCTCAACCACTGAACCACTCAGGTACCCTGCATTCCAGAAAATTCTTAAGCATGTTAGAATTTGAGATCTAATGGCCTAGGGACTTTCTCTACAAGGTAGGGGACAGAGTTGCTGGAAGGATTCTAAATTTTTCTTTTTGAAACCTGGCCAAACTCTATTCAAGAAAAGGTGATTACTTACTGGAGTGATAGGGCATACATGTTTTAAACCAGTGTGGGCTCTTAAAATGGAAGCACCCCCGAGAGAGAATGCATTAAGTCCCTATATATTAGAATCACTCAGTTTCTTAAGGACAGCAAGAGGGACCTGGGCTCCATTGTGAGTCAGGGTTGAGATGTTAGAGGACAGTTCCTGTTAAGAAAAAGATGAAAAGAAATGGTGGGAAAATAAAATTCAAATAAAATTCTTAGCTTTGACCATTTCTTCTTACCTTTAAGGCCCCTTGCTTATTACCTCTACCATCTTTCCCAAACCTGATCCTTACACGCGGTTGCCTTTGCTTTCAAGCTAGGGAAACTTTTTCCTTCATCAGCTCTTTTGTGGATGTGTTTGGAATTTTGCCTAAACAAGGTCTGCCAAACCTGCTCCTGTGTTATCTTTAGTATCTCCTTTGCATATGTGCCCTGAGGAAGTGAGATCCTCTGTGCATTCTTTCTTCTGATGAATATTTGATTGGCAACCTTAAAATTTTTCTTTGTGTTTAAATTATAAACTCAGTGCAAGCACAAGGCACCTTTCACAGTCTTTTAAACTACATGTCAATATGTGTTCTTGTGGAGCTATAATTACCTATTATTTCATAGCTTTCTGAATTAAATATTCATTAAACAAAAGCTGAAAATGGTATTAAATCTATATAAAAATTTTAATGTGCAAAAATTACTAATCAGAGTGTTAATGTAGCATTATCAGGATTTGACTTATGTGGCAAGGAAGGACATTACATTTTTTTACTAATGCTTTGTTCTTTAAAGCCATTCACCTTTATAGAATAATGCACATTTTCCTAGAATAATGAATTATTATGTGAGGGAGTTTCAAAATGTAAATGAGAAACAATTTCACTGTACTGTCTTTGGGGAAAGGAAAGGATGTGATTTTTGAATATAAATAGAGGTTTCCCACTTTTGCCAATGATCAGAACTAACACAGCAAGTAGAAGGGAACATAGTAGATGGATGTAGGCAAAAGCATTGTTCATGGATGCGGAGGAAATAGGACTTCACTAGCCCAGACTGCTCCTTCTCCCTCAGGGTGTTCACGGGGTAGAGAGAGAGGAAGTTGTGTAGAAGCCAACATCTTTACCATCCATGCAGGTGTACACGTCTTAGGGAGATAATGTCTCTAATGCAATCAGCCATTTCATTAAAATGTGTCTGTTCAGGTACTACATGAACCTTGAAAGAAAAAAAGATCATGTTAGAGGGACGCCTGGGTGGCTCAGTGGTTGAGTGTCTGCCTTCAGCTCAGGGCTGAAAAAATAAAAAAAAAAGGTAACTACCCAAAACACTAAAAGTCACTTGAGGATAGTTGCCTCTAGTGAGTGGGAATGGGGTAAGGAAGACAGTTATTCCTTTTAAAGCCTTTCTATACGATTTTTAAAAAGATTTTATTTATTTATTCATGAGAGACATGCAGAGAGAGAGAGAGAGAGAGAGAGAGAGAGAGAGAAAGAGAGAGGCAGAGACATAGCCTGAGGGAGAAGCAGGCTCCCTGCAAGGAGCCCAATGCAGGACTCCATCCCAGGAACCCAGGATCATGACCTGAGCCAAAGGCAGATGCTCAACCACTGAGCCACCTAGGAGCCCCTAACTTTCTATTTCTAAGCCTAATTTTTGATGGATTATTTTAGGATATATCTGTTGATTACTCCCCATCAGACATGAGTATTACACTATTCTCCCTTTCCCATTTTAATTTTTAATGCAGTTGATAGTTCTGTTGGTTTCCTGTTTTCAATCTTTAAAAAAATTTTTAATCTCCTTTTCTTGTTCAATCATCTTTAGAAATGGATAACTCTGGGCAGCCCTGGTGGTGCAGCGGTTTAGCGCCGCCTGCAGCCCAGGGTGTGATCCTGGAGACCCAGGATCAAATCCCACGTCCCGCTTCCTGCGTGGAGCCTTCTTCTCCCTCTGCCTGTGTCTCTGCCTCTCTCTCTCTCTCTCTGAATGAATAAATAAATAAATCTTAAAAAAATAATAAAAAAAAGAAATTGATAACTCTGTATGTTAGATGAAGAATTTAGCATATGTACCCTTCCTCTATGTTTTCTTCCTCTTTATTAGCTCCATTAAATTTTGGCTCTTGGATTTCATGGACATTATCCATATTGTTTATCATTTATCCTTATGCCAAACTTCTTTTACCTGTGCGAGCTAGAGAGGTCTCTGTTCTTCAGGATCTGAAGAGTCCATACAGAAATGATTTGGATCATGTTATTTATGTAACCGTATGTTCCGTTTTCTTATGTACTTAAAGGGATCATGAACATTTTCCTGGTATCTTTATTTTTTAAACTATCATTCTCCATGGCTGTAGACTATTCTAATATGTTAAATACACAGAAGTTTGGCCTTGGCTTTGTTATTTAACCAGCACATGCTATTCGACTTTGGTTTGGGTTTAGTCTTTGAAGCTCTACTAGATGAATATCTACTTCAGTATCATTTCTGACATCTCTAAAGTTGAGTATGAGCAGTGATTATATAATTGCTTATTTATCATCATAAAATAATAGTGTAACAATACCTATAAAATGAACACATTGTGCTATTTGGATTTGTTGTTAATATTGGAGTATTGGGATATTAGAACCTTCAAATATGGGTAAGTTTTATTCTAGTTGTAATTTGGAGTGAAAAATCTCTTTATGTGCTTTATTTAAATCTCGTAGTCAAATGAAATATAAACATATGTTGATTTTTGTAAGAGTAAAACTCTGCAGTAATTAGTATGATTGTGAGAACTAAAATTTTAACATAAAAGTTACTAAGAAATTTCAGGTAAATAAATAAGAAAAGAATGTCTGTTAATATATATATATATATAAGAGAATACATTAGCCAGATTACTTTAGAGAAAACTATATGCTTTCTGAACCTACAAATGTTTATAACATTAAGTTAATTATAACACAAGGTACAGAAATATAGAATAGTCAATATTAGAATTCTAATCTTTGTGGAATTATTTGGTGTTCTAAAATTCATAACATTAAACAAAATAGCCTGTAAAAACTATATTTAGTTTTTAGTTATTTAATTTGGTTTAGGTCATGAGTCTCTCAAGGAAAGGTTCTATTTGGAAATTCTTCACATTTTATGAGAATAAGTAAAAAGCAGAATGTCAGTTTTACTTCCTTGAAATGTCATGAAGAGAAAAACTCCAAATCATGAAAATCAAAATTCATCATAACTGTCTTCAATCCTGGCATATTATTAATAGCCAATACTTAAATTGTACTGTTCTATTCTCTCTATATTTTCACTTAATGCTCCCAGTGGACCCTTGAGGTATGGATATTATTAGCTCATTCTAGAGATGAATAAATTCAGACTCAGAGATATTAAGCAATTTATCCAGGGTCACACAGCTAGGAAGAGGGAGAGTAGGACTTGAACTCAGGCAATCTGATTCAAATCTGTGCTCTTTAGCAAGGTGTCATCTCTTAAGTAAGAGATAACTGAAAAATACTTAGATGGGGTTCCTGGCACAAAGCAAGCATCCAAAAAAAGTTGATTCTTGTCATCAGTTGCTGGCCTGGGAAGAGCTGGAATGAGAGAGGGGGAGGAGCTGATGGGTTATTCACCTTTCCCCTCCCAGCCTCTGGGGCCTGGAAGGTGAGGGGTGAGGGAGGTGTACATGGCCCCAGGGAACCAAGAAGCCAGCTTCAGCCAGGAGGGTCTAAGATAACAAAAGCCTCCATCAAAAGCCTCAAGTCTGGTTGTTGGGCTCCTGGAGGCCAGGGAGCTGCTGCAATGCACAGGCTCCCGTGGCTGGGCTCCACCAGCAGTCTCCTTCTTGCTTTCTAAGAGTAACCAGGGAAAAGGCTGCAACATTATAGTTTCTTTTAACATTAGGTGCATGACTTCCTAGCTCTGTTGGGAAGGATTGTGGTAGGATGGAGATTTCCATGCAGTGGTAGCTTATCACAGCACCGCGTTTAGGGGGCTTCATAGAACCAGCTCTTCCCCTAGGTGAAAAGAGGGTTACCTAGGGTTGCTTAGAGGCTACTTATAAGCATTCTATAGTGAAAGCGTGGTAAAACCTAAAACTGTTTTCTTTAAAACAGAGAAGTTTTGGAAACCTAAGGATTTTTCTGGGATTAGCCCTAGGTAGGCACAAATGCAATTCTTTCCTAAGGGCAATCATTGCCAGTTTACTGTAATTAAGAAATGCAAACTGCAAGCCACTGAGAAGCCATTGAGTAGGAGTTTAGGGGCAAGATGTTAAAGATCCAGAGGAAATTGAAGCATGCTAATAGCAGTTGAGGAAGCTGAGACAGCTGTTTTAATTGCACCTAAGTGTTCATGATTTATTAACTGTCTTCTTAATAGTGCAACCTTTAACATGTGTGCAAATGGTCCTCATGAATTATTAACATTCATGTTTTGTTACTTTGATGGGGTTAAACTTTATTTTTAAAGCTCCATTAATATGTCTTTCTTTTCCCAGACTAGGGAAAGTCTGGCTGATTAAGTCACATTTTACCTTGACCTCAGGTACCACTGTGTAGCCAAGTCGATCAGATTTTAAGACACAGAATCTAGTAGAAAACACACTACCTTCAGAATACCAAGAATACCAGCCTCACAAAGTCAACCTTATTAAATGGTGGCACATATTCCCAAATTTCATTTTTAGGTCCTTCTCCCCACTTCTGGGTTCCCGGGATCCCACAGGTACTCTAGCACTTCTCACTGCTCCTTCTCATATGAGGTGGCTCTTGGATCCCTGTCCTATCACTCACCCTGATTCCCATCACCAGATTCCCCCTGTGTGTATTCCCGCTATGGCTCTGCTGAATGACCAGTTGGTCTTGCTGGTTTTAAAACTGGCAAGATTCAGATGCTCTTCTTGGTCTAAGAAGTATACAAAGAAGTGTTAAGATACATCCAGTCTGGGTCCATAGAAGTCAGCAGCAGTCCTGCTGGGGAGTATGGTGAGAATCTCCCATATTTTTCGGTCTGCTTTAATAATTAGTCTTTTGAAACGCTTCTATAATACTTTATCAATTTAGAATCATTAATAATGCTGGGATGCCTGAGTGGCTCAGTGGTTGAGCCTCTGCCTTTGGCTCAGGGCGTGATCCTGGGTCCCGGGATCGAGTCCCACATTCAGCTCCCTGCAGGGAGACTGCTTTTCCCTCTGCCTATGTCTGTGCCTCTTTCTCTGTGTCTCTTATAAATAAATAAATAAATAAATAAATCTTTTAAAAAAAGAATCATTAAAAAGGCTGAATAAAGTGCAAAATTAATCTGAAATTAAGGCATGCAATGGAACAATTTAGAAGGTTAAAAATTGCTGTCATGATGTACTGAATTGCATTGTTACTGGGGTAGGCAGCCTCCAAGAGGCCCCCCAAGGACTCTAGCCCCCTGATTTCACACATTTGTGTAGTCTCCTCTTACATTAGTCTGCATGCAGCATAAGCAATGGTGTATTACTTTTGACACTAGATTATAAAAGATTGTAGTTTCTGTCTTGGATACTCTTGTACTACCTTGCTCATATTTTCTCTCTTTATCTCTAAATCACTACTCTGGGGGAAGCCAGCTTCCATGCCATGAAGAAACTCAGGCAGCCTATGAAACCCAGCCCGCGTGCTGAGGAACTGAGGCCTAAGGACCTCCAGGGCTGTGAAAGAATACATGTTCCTGCTTTAACCCACCTAATTTGTGGTAATTTGTTATGGCAGCCCTAGCACACTAATCCAGGTTAATTTGTGAGGCAACAATGGATAATGGAGACAATTATGTAATCAAGTTATGCTTATACTATATTCATTGACTTTTTTTTTCAGTGAATAAGTATGTGGAAAAGACACCTGTTTCTTTGGGCCACTTTTCTGTGTTTTTGGCAATTTTGCAAAATTTTACCTGGAACTACCTTCTTCATCAGGGCTGGAGGGCTCAGATGTGTTTAGACATGACACGCTGGGATGCTTAAAGCATATAACCTCAAACACAGAACCTATGGTGCAGCTATAGGCTGGGGCCCTGTGGCACAGCAATTCTGATATGTTTGATTTTGCCTATCTCTACCAAGAAAGGGGGGGGAAGGATGATTTCATGTACTCTATTAGGGAGTGCACATTTTGTTTTTTTATTATTTATTTATTTATTTATTTATTTATTATTTTTTAAGGGAGTGCACATTTTGATTAGACATCAACAAAATAAAATTTTCTGCTTACAATTTTACATGTATGCGATTGAAAGCATTTTTCATAGACTAACGACTCTGTAAGCTTCAAATCTAGCTTCTCTACTACCTATGTACCTCCAGTGTTGCTCACTTTCATGTTATGATGTGCCCTCTGGCTCTGTATCTTTATGTTGTAAAGCTGAATGAGTTAGCACAGTCGGTGATAGGAGTCCTCCTGGAAAACCATTCCTATACCAGGGTGGCTAGAAATGATTTGAAATATATGTGAGAATGACTGATAGACACAGAAAAGCTCAAGCTAAATGTATCCCTGGCTCATCTTCCCCTTCGCATATCCCCAAAATACCCTTTCCCGGGAAAGAAGCACTCTTTTCTTTGGCATTATTGCCTCTAGGGTGATATAAACATAATATTGCCAGTGGCCGTTTCTATCTCTCTGTGACGAAATCTTGCCAGAGCGAAGCATATCCAAGAAAAGCAGAATTAAGATAAGGGTAGGGGGTGGGAGGAGTGGGGAGATAAAGAGACAGACAAGGGTGGTGGGGTGGTGGGGGAATTTATTTCTGATGATATCTCTAGATCCAGTTGTGATTGAAGCCAAATTTAGTTTTTCCCTTACATGAGCCAAGATATTACAAACACCCCTGTTTCTGCTTAACTGAGCTTGAATTGTTTGTCTTTTCCTTCTTTTTTCACTATTGCATCCTCAGCTTCTAGAATTTGACACATGATAGGCACTAAATAAATATTTGTTGAATGAATGAATAAAATGAATTTCTTTAAAGCAGAGATGGCCTTACTAAATCAGGAAGACTTTTAAAGATTATTTATAATCAAGGTAGAATTTCAGTGCTCTAGACCATGTTATTGATAAGTATACATGGTTAAACAGAGAGGGAGCACACTTGGGTCACATTAAAAGCTAAGGCCTAGAGAAAGGAATGCACTAGACACGCTCAGAGCACGTGAGTGTGGTGGTCCTGTTGGGTTGTCAGTTTCTGGAGGGTGTGAGGATGATGTTGAAAAGGTAGGTAACTCATCTCTGAGACATTTGGATGATCAGCTGAAGAACTTGGCATTTATTTGGTAGCCAATGAGAGTCAATGGGTGATTTTTAAGCAGAGAAGTGAGATGTTGTCCCTTCATGGATAGTTTCATTTTAACAGAAAACACAAAGCTTCTACGTAAAAGGATTTACTTTTACATAATAGAAATGTAAAGTCATAAAGCAGGTTAGTGAAGATTTTGTGAAAGAACTTTCAATAGTCTCAAATTATACCATGTAGGCTACTGCCGTTTTATGACTATTTTCCTGTGATAATCTGGGGTTAAGTTCAGTCATTTCACAAAAACCTAGTTGCAACTTTTAGTACTGTGAAATAGAAACACAAAGACCTAAAAGGAGTTAAAGGAAAGAGAGATGATAAAAGAAGAAGATGCTTTTTTCTCTCTTTGGGTACATTTTATCTTTTGGAAAAATTCAAAATGATGAATAAACTATTTAAGATAAGTTTTCAGCAATGCTAAAACCATCGGATGATTTAAAAGTGAAACATCTGAAGAAGCAGAAATTGTGTGAATAGCCCAGAAACTAAGACCAATTAAGCATACTCTGATTGGAACCTAGAGTAAGTGATATAAATCAGACTGGAAAAAATAGGGTGTGGTCAAATTAGACTGGAAGCATGGAGGAAGAAAACAATTTTGTGAGCAATCCACTTAGAGTATGTAACATATTTTATACCCATAGCTAACAACAGGACTGTAAATTATGTAAATATAGTGCATTGATTTTGATTACACTACAACATGCTATTTGTTTCTTCTTTTCTCAATCTATACAAATAAAGAAAGCTTTTTATTTTTGATGTAGAAGATTTCAGAAATGTTATATTTCTGATTTCAAGGCATCTTGTTATTTCTCTTGCATTTACATCAATTTTCTTCTTTTCATGATATCTCTTGTGAAAATGCATTTGTTGTTTGTAAGTACATTTTTAGAAAAAGTTTAACTTTTTATTGTCTTCTAACTTAAAATTATATTTTCTGTTTTTGGTTTCTGTGAGAGAGGAAAAATGATCTTAAATGTTGATACTCCCTAGGGTAAGGTTACTTGGTGCTGCTCAGCCTCTGGCTCTTGTGACAATGAGTGCTATAAGTGATAGACATGGCAAGGACAGAGGGCTGGGTATAATAATTAGACATGTGGGACTGATGGGGTCTAAGGAGCTGTTGAGACAAGAAAGAACCTAGAGGAGTATGGGAGGAGTTTGCAGGAGGGGATTGGGGGTGGGGAAAAACCATTTGTATAAGCAATTTTATGGAAGTTTTGACTGGGGATAAAAAGTGTCATACCTATCACTGAATCCCTGAAAAATTCCCATAAAAACATCGCATTTCTGTTTGTTGCTCTTACAATCAGATTTGTGAATATGTGAGCATTTTTCTGACTTATCAGTGTGTTGAGATTGGATTCAAGGTGAGAGGAGAAGATGGCCCAGTTTTATTTGGGTTACTTTTTTTAAAAAAAATATACCATTCTATGGTGATTAAAACTATAAAAAGAAGACTTTCTGTAAAAGAAGGTCATGACAACAGCTATAAAACAGTGTTTTTCTTTTTTAGTACCTTTCAAATTTCTCATATTGTTCTGGGGTTCCAGATTCTGTGCTGCTTCACATGTACTCATGAACTAATTTTCTTAGCTACCATCTGGTTCCATCAATTTTTTTCTTTTCTAGTCGGCTTTGGCGATGTCTTTGATATCATGGCCACCATCATGTCATAGATGTCCAGTCAAGTCTCCATTGCTTATACCCACCCAGGTGTGGCTGACTTGACAAATGCTGCCAAAGTTAACCAAAGCTTTGCCACCACTACCTGATGAAGGTGATGCCTCTGAAGCTACCATAGTACTGCCTATATTTGATATCATACCATCTCTGGCATTTCCAATTCCAGATGTGGACGCTGGTTGTCCACTTCTCCAACTGCAGAATCCATTCTGTTCCCTTTTGTTTTTACTCTAGTCTCCTCTCTCTACAGCACAGATATGAGACCATGGTTATAGGACACACTATATAACAAGAACCAGGAGGCAGAACCAGGGCTCAGAAATGCTGGTTTGTTCTGGGATCTTTCTTATAGGTCTCATTGCTCTCTTACCAGAGGCCATGTATTTGTCCCTGGAAGTGCTTTGGCCCATCACATGAGGCTCCTCACACCTCCGGTCATGTTTACACTCATCTTAGTCTCAGCATGGAGTTCAGGCCCTTATGTCAGCTTTATGAATAACAGTTTTCATAGCCCTTTCATTTGTATTTTGGATACATATTGGATAAATATTAGTGCATGTATCATTAGGATGATTGGTTTCTTTCTCATACCCAATAAAAATTCCAGTTTTGAAAGCTGTTATTTAAATATTCATTTCTGTATTTATTTATTGGTTCATTCAACACATATTTAATTACTAACTACTATGTACCAGGGACTGTTCTGGGATTGAGGACATGCCAATGACTAAGACAGACAAAATTTTTCTCTTCTTAGAGTTCACCTTCCCATAGGCAGACAACAAGTAAACCAACATGATGATTTCAGATAGTGGTAAGTTCTCTGAAGAAGTAAACCTGGAAAGGGAATCAAGAGTGATGGTGGGCACAGGTGTGGGGGGACACTTTTTGAGATAGGGTGATCCCTCAGGGCAGGTCTCTCATAGTCTCTGAAACATCAGACTTGTAGTCCTTTTACTTGCAAATAGTCCCTTCCGGGTGTCATCATGCAGTGAGCTGGGGAGGTGATTATATCTGTGTGCTGAGGCCAGAGGTATCATCCTCTCAATAATTTCAGTTCAGTCATTGGCATGAAAAAGGAAGGAGACACTGTTGATTTCAGGAAGAAAAATGGGCTTGACTTTTTTCTGTAGAGAAATTATTGATGTTTCCAGTGGCCTCTTCTGCCCCCACTCTCACCCCCTAACCTCAGCATGATTTTTCACCTTCTTATGCCAGGACATAGTGTGGCCCTCATTTAACTGTATGTAACTATAATGCAGCAGGTTCTTCTTCTTCTTCTTCTTCTTCTTCTTCTTCTTCTTCTTCTTCTTCTTCTTCTTCTTCTTCTTTAATGCAGCAGGTTATTCAAATAAACAAATGCACAAGGCATTTTCTTAAAGCTTATACAGTCTTCCTAACTATTTCGTAGACATGAGTGTCCTAGGTCACAGAGTGAGTAATAGCAATGAGAGTTACTCAGAGTGACTACCTGCTGGTGCCAAGGACAGCTAGCACATACTCACTCCAATTTTCCTAGGAGACTAGCATTAGAATGTTCATTGTGTTGGAGGAAGTTGAGGTTGAAGAGATTAAAGACTGTCAAGTCACACAAGTACTGAGCATAATTTTCTGCTTGATCCCTCAACACCATTCACTTTCCATCAAACTATGATCATTCCTAAGGTGAAATCAGGCATTTGTAGGTGACCCCAGAACCTCTATGATCTAAGTTGTGAAAGAGTAAAAGGTCTAAAATTCAATCTCAGGTACCTAAATTGCATCATATCTAAGAGCATAAGCCATGGCGGGGGTCACACAGATCTCCCTTTAAAACAGGCTGCAGAACTTACTAGCAGTGTGACTGTGGGCAATTTTTGGAGACTTTCTGATTCTCAGTTTTCTGATCTGTAAATGGGCATAATAAACACACATCTCAAAGGATTATTTGGGAGAATTAAATAATGCCATATTCTGTTTTTAGGACAATTTTTGGTGCATATGAAGTTCTCAGTACATTCTAGCTAATATCATGCTATTTCACTATGGCAGGCCCTAATATTGCCAGTTTACAGCCACCTACCCGGTTCCTTGCAAAGAAAACCACAATTCTCTATAGCTGTCAAGCAACCACAATACCTGACAGGCTTGACAGCTACCTCCCCATCTCTGGTAGGTAGATTATGATTGGTCTAAGCCAGAAGTTCTCAAAATATGGTCCTAGGATGAGCAGTATGAGTATCACCTGGGGAGTTGTTAAAAATGCACACATTCAGGCTTCACCCAAGATCTACTCAATCAAAAACTCTGGGAGTAGAGTGCAGCAACCTGTGTTTTCACTAACGTTCTAGGTGACTCTGTTAAAGTCTAAAAGCCACTAATCTAAAAACAATCATGATAATCTTATTCCCCTTTCCGATCATTGGGTTAAACATGGGTGTATGACCAAGTTTTGGTCTATAGAACCTGAGAGCTGGGGAGGGAAAGCATGCTAAAGTTTTCTTGGCTCATTTTTTTTTTAAATTTTTATTTATTTATGATAGTCACAGAGAGAGAGAGAGAGGCAGAGACACAGGCAGAGGGAGAAGCAGGCTCCATGCACCGGGAGCCCGATGTGGGATTCGATCCCGGGTCTCCAGGATCGCGCCCTGGGCCAAAGGCAGGCGCCAAACCACTGCGCCACCCAGGGATCCCTCTTGGCTCATTTAAAGAGGTGATTTCTTCTTTGCAGGATGCTATAAAGAAAGCAGAGCAGAAAGGTAAAAAGAATTGGGTCCTTGTTGATGCTGCTGAGCTGCTGAATTAGCCAAATTTTGGACTTCCCCTTATGTGCTTTAATAAAATTATTGATATGTAAGCTACTTCCAATTGTTTTTCTTATTTGCAGCTGAAAGCAAACTGTCTAATATTCCCACATAATAGTTGTCTCTTGGGTAAAGCAGTGCTCTCTGGAATGTACAAAGATTATGGTGCATTGAAAATGTGGGCTTTAATCATAGTAATTATTTATTTTAGTTTTCTTTAAAATTACTTATATTTATTTAGTTTTATTGGTGGTGGAGGGGCAAAGCATTCATTTTGTTTTTTCATTAGACTCTGGATGAGCCAAGAAGATGTCAGACAGCTCGATGAAGAGACACTTAGTTGTTCACATGTGTCCAATGATCTGGATGTTTGGCTTCTGAAAATGAAAACATCTGGAGAACAAAGCAGTGTTTTCACTTTTCAGCTATATTTTGGTATCATCTTGAGACCATCATTAGGAAAAGCCAGGAAGAAAGGATTTATGCAAGGAGTAGGATCACCCAAGAGTATCAGTGACAAGGTGTGCCACCCATATTGCAATTACCTGCTTCATTTTTTCAGTCATTCAGAAGAACTGAAATCTGTCATGTTTAGCATACTGTGTTATAGGGGGTAACTATGACTTCATATATAAATATTACTTCATAGATGGAAAGATGGTCTTTGTCTTCTAGGAGCAAATAATTTAGTTGTAAGCAACTGGTATAATGAAATAAATTGACGTGGTAGAGATTGGTAAGATGTTTGTGGGGGTGTGGAGACAGGAACTGCCATTCATTCAGTTATTCAACATATACTCGTTGTTCTTTAATGGCAAAGATGCTGTTTTAGGCTTTGGGGGTACAATGATAAGCATTACCAGCTCTGGTCTCTACTCTCATGAAGCTTACAGTCTAATGGGAAAGACATGAATGTATAAACACGAAACATACGGTTATAAATGCAGATAACGTGATGAAAGGAAAGTACTGTGCTATCAGAGAGAGTAATCGGGGTGATGCAATTTGCTTTGGGTGTTCAGTAAAGGACTGTCTGAGGATGTGACATTTAAGTGAAGACCTGAAGGGTGAGTGGGAGGGAACATGATTAAGTTTGGGGGAGGCGGGGGAGGAAAGGTTAGAAGCATCTTCTTACAGGAAGTGGCACTGAAGTCGAGTCTCAGAAGTCAAACTAGTGTGGTAGAAAATGCCTCTACATGTGCACATAGAGAAGACTGTAAGGAATATACCAAAATGATAACAGGATTTTATCTCTGGGTAGTGTGATTGTGTCTACTTTTTAATTCTCTTGTTTCTGTTTTTACTTACTATATTTTTGGTATACTCTCTTGTAATAATAATAATAGAGTTCCATTAAAACAGTAATCCTAAAAAGAAGGAAAGAAAAATGAAAAAGCATTTTCAAATAGGCAATGATGGGGTCAAGTTTAGGTGTAGGTGTCTATGACCAGGTGGGGTTGGGGGCAACTGGGTCAGATTTCAGGCAGCAGTTTGCAGTAGTTAAGTAACTGCTGGTTACGGGAATATCTTCTTAGGACTATAGCATGCCAGTGGGGATGGGGGTGAGAGATGGCAAGAAGTCAGGTCAGGAAGGACCTTTGTGGTCAGGAAGAATTTTAAGTCCATTCTCTGGTCAACACGGAGTAAGGTGATCAGATCTATATTTTAGTGACACCCTCCTGGTGATGGTGTAGGGATTACGTGGGACAATAGCAGTCAGCAGGGTGAGCAACAGAGGGCAGGGCAGGGCAATTTTGGGTGTTTTTAAGTGGTACATGCAACGGAGTAACATCTGCTGCTCTTCATGGCTTATTGGTAAATTGGGCGATTTTTGTCTGTATAGACCAAAGCGGCGGAGTTGAGTGATTAAAACGTTAACTTCAAATAATTAATTTAGGACCAGTCTGATGGGGCGCCTGGGTGGCTCAGTTGGTTAAACTCCAACTTTAGATATTGGCTCAGGTCGTGGGAGTCTGCTTCTCTCCTTCTCCGTCTCCCTCTGGCTCTCTCCTGCCCCGACCCCCATAAATAAATAAATAAATCTTAAAAAGTAAGATCAGTCTGATGCCAAACAACTGGGTGGCTGCAATTCTTTTTTATTTTTTTAGTGTCTCAGCCATGTAGTTCTGTGTAGTAGAGTCCATCTCTCCTTATCATAGTTTACACCATTTGTCCTGTGTGGGTCTTAGGAGGATCAAGGGCACCTGTCCTTTTCCTACCTTAGTGAGAGATCAGAATGAGGTCGTGTCTGTAAAATGATTGATTTCCTCACACACAAATAGCACTGAAGTACAAACAGTCATTATTATCTTCTCTGATGCCAACTTTTTGTGCAGGTTTTAATTTTGTCTGTTCGTTTTAACCAAATCTTAGGTCTCCATGACTACAATAGAAGAACAGAAGGAAAAGAATACTTCTGTCTCGGAACATCCTAAGTGGCATTGTTTATTGTAAAATGTGGATATTTTAAAGGATGCCCACATTTTTAAAAGGTGTAAACGCTGTTCATATGGTGTTCCAAGCCAGGGACCCATTTTTATGTTCTAGTCGTGGGTGATATGTGAAAACATTGAGAAGATATATCAATAAAGACTCTAGAAACAGAATAAAAGGATTCATGATAAATCCTTGTAGAATTCTACATGAATCCACGTAGAATTCAGATGCAGCAAAATATGTTTATTTACTTAGCTTCTAGGGCAGGATCATCCGAGCTCTCTGGGACCCGGGTAGTAAGGTCAAGTGTGGCCATGGATTGACATCCGAGGAGTTGTACAATCTGAACACCTGAATAAAAACTCCAGGAAAAACTGTCATGTTTTCATGCATCCTTCATGGGTGTATAGCTAGCCTTCCCAGCATGATTAGGACATGATGCTAAGTCAGCAGCTTTTTTCAAGAGGCAATCAGTGTGTTAGAGGCTTTGCAGTTAGATTTGAGTCCTAGCTGAGACGCTTATCTGTCTGAACTTGGACAAGTTCCTTGACATCTAGACTTAGATTTCTTCATCTGTTAAATGGTAGTAGCAAAGCGCACCTTCAGGATTATTGTAGGGAAATAAATAAAATATATTTATAAAGTCCCTGGCAATTAAGAAAGTCTTTAATTGTTGCTCTTACTGTTGTTATTATGTACACTTTTAAGCTGCAGAGAGCTATGCATGCAGCTACTCAAGATTTTTTTTTTTTTTAGTAGGCTCCATGCTGGACTCCAAGCCCCAAGGTGGGGTTTGAACTCATAACCCTGAAATCAAGACCTGAGCTGAGATCAAGAGTTAAACGCTTAACTGACTGAGCTACCCAGGTGCCCTGCTCCTCAGGAATTTTTATTTTGAAACATAACACGAATGTGAAGCCCCAGGGTGGTGGAAAGCCAAGGAGAAAAATAAGGGCTGGCATGGTGGGAAACCAGAGTCAGGGTTTCCTGGGGCTCAAGGAGCTGAGATCCTAGGCTCTGTGCAGCATCTGAAGATTTCAGGAACTTAGCCAGTATCTGGGGCCAGCATGTTCCAGGCTGTCACTACAGATGCCAAGTGCTTGGCAGACAAGGGTATTAGGATGATGCCTGACTGCGGCCACATCGCAAAGTCCAGTGGTCCCAAAGCTGAAGGTGGGGCCGATGCTGGTTGACCCCAGTCCACTGAGTAGCTACCTTGATATTTGTCACTGGTGTGTGTCCCCAGCCACTTCTCAGTCCTCCTTTCCTTCCTCCTGGGTCTTGTCCTAGTCAGGTGTTCTGCTTCCAGTCAGGTACCCAGTCTGTGTCCTATTTTGGTTCTCAGCTTAAAGAGAGCAAACCTCTGCAAAGGTATTTGCTGACAAGGTGGGACCTGTGTTATTTTGAAAAGAACTCTTGGAAACTGGAAGAATTACATTTTCATGGAAGAATGATAGGCAACAGGTTGATGTTTGAGGTCCGGGGGCTCTGTCTAGCATGTGTGATTAGAATACGTCATGATTTAGTGGCCACACCTTCTGCTTAGAAAGCCAATACTTGCCAGAAATAGTGTTTTTAACTCTTTTTTTTTTAAAAAGCTTTATTTATCTATTTGAGAGAGAGAGAGTATGAGCAGGGAGGAAGGGCAGAGGGAGAGGGAGAAAGAGACTCCCCACTGAGCAGGGAGCCAGACAAGACAAGGTAGGATTTAATCCTGGGAACCAGGGATTATGACCTGAGCCGAAGGCAGTCACTCAACCAACTGAGCCACACAGGTGCCCTGTGTTTTTAACTCTTACCAGGAGGAGGGAAATAATCAGCGGAGTGCTTCAGTGCAGGGAGGTACTGGCTTATTATCACCTGTTCATTTCCAGCCTGCTGCATTTTGGGCTGACAGTAACTCAATTGCAGAGCAAGGTGCTTGTGTGATGTACCTCTGGTGCCTCATCCACCTGCTCAAGTCAGGAATCCCACGCAAGGGGATGTCATGTAAGGGGGTGTTTCCTCTGACTTCCTGATGCCTGTTGCTCTGCACTGCCGTGAAGGTGCTGGGGAGAGGTGCCCGGGAAAGGGACAAAAAAGAACTTTATAAACCTAGAATGTGAGATTCTTCTCATGGACTCTTGATTTCTATGACAGAGTGGAAATATTATTACTCCTACCTACATTTTTCAGGTCACTTTCTGGTTTTCAGGCTCTGTGCTAAACACTTTTCATGATGTATTGAACACTTGTGGTTTGTGCTTATACTACATTCCTCCTCATCTTCTAGTAATACCATCTGGGTTTGTCTCCTGGGACCCACCCATCCTCAGGTGTATGTTTTATTCACCTCCTTTTTACCCCATTGGTGATGGTTACAGGGATGGCTGGACACATGGTACCTGACACTGGACAAACGGGATTGACAGCAGTTGCTTAGTTGTATATACTCAGTGGGGAGGAGACTGCATGTCACACAGAGCCACATGGGGATTGCACTTGGATGTAGAGTAAACCAGCAAGGGTTGTGGGAGGCAGACTCCATAGTACCAAGAGGACAGGGTGCCCCTTGGTTCTCACATGAGTATATGATTGGGTTATCTGAATAATTCCATGAGTTGACAGGGAACTAAACCCAGCTACTCAGGGTTAAACCAGAGTTGAATTTGGTCTGTTTGATACAGAGGGTCATTTGGCTAGGGAGGAGAATTTGTGGTTAGGCCCCCTGAGGTCCTCCTTGTTTTCCCCAGATGTTAAAGCACACATAATATTGGATCTTAATTTTAGGCCTTATAGCACACCTGTGAATCCAAGTTCTGTGCCCTCCCCTGGTAGTGAGGACGGATGTGTGATCTATTCTGGACTAATCATGGTCTCCCTTTTGGAAATATGAAACTTGAGTTGAATGAAACAAGGTGGGAAAAATGAATAGAGTTGATTAGTCCAGATAGGGCTGCCCTGGGTAAATTGTCCATCTCTGTAACCAGGAATCTTGGTGTTTCCCTGGACTCTACTTTTTCTGGGACCTGAGTTTCAGTTTTCCCTCTTGAGTTTGGGAGCTGTCTCATTGATTAAATTGCCCAGAGTTGGATTCTGTTGCTTGCAACCAAGAGCTATAGTGTTCCACATTTATTTGATACAATAGCCCCCAAGGGTAGGCCATTTTTATTATCCCTGTTTTATAGATGAAGACACTGAGGCAAAGAGATTGTTAGGATTTCCTCAGTTCACAAAGTGAGTAAAGGGCAGTAGTGAGATTTGAAAAAAAAAGAATTGACGATAGTTTGCAATTTGGTATCTTCTTAAAGAGAGAAAATAAAGGTAGCTTGTCAGGACTAAAATTCCAACTAGGTAGGGCAGCGCCAATGAGATATAGTGTCCTTCATTGGCACTGCCTGGTACCCTCATGATAGGTGCCCATCCACCCTTTGGCCCTACAGTTCACCAAGAGTTGAGGATGCTCAGTCCCTGGGTTCTAAAGCTGGCCACAGGGATCCCTGGGTGGCGCAGCGGTTTGGCGCCTGCCTTTGGCCCAGGGCGCGATCCTGGAGACCCGGGATCGAATCCCACATCAGGCTCCCGGTGCATGGAGCCTGCTTCTCCCTCCGCCTGTGTCTCTGCCTCTCTCTCTCTCTCTGTGACTATCATAAATAAATAAAAAATCTAAAGCTGGCCACATTGATGTGAAGACCATAATCAGACCATAAAACAGAAAGATCATCCTTTCAAAGGACTGTGGTGAGTTTGAACCAAGCATGTTGTTGCCTGAGTGGAAAGAGTATGTGTGTACACTGCACAGCTCAGAGATTCTTGTGTCTTTTCTCTCAATAAACAGTTATGCCCAGGCTTCAGTGAGCAAGGAGAGATGGACTGAGGAGAGCAACACTGGTTGGAGTGTAAATGACGAGACCCTAGGTTTTCCCATTAAGACATAAGACCCATAAAATGAGGATTTTGCAAGAGAGGTGTATGATGTCCTATAAAGGATTAAAAACAAACAAACACCACCACAACCCTACACATACATAAAAGCACATCTGCAAAAGTAGGAGGAAAATCAGGAAAAGAAAGAGCCATTAAAACCAAAGAGAAGGGCAGCCCCAGTGGCTCAGTGGTTTAGTGCCGCCTTCAGTCCGGGGTGTGATCCTGGAGACCCCGGATCGAGTCCCACATCGGGCTCCCTGCGTGGAGCCTGCTTCTCCCTCTGCCTGTGTCTCTGCCTCTCTCTCTCTCTCTCTCTCTCTCTCTCTCTCTCTGTCTCTCATGAATAAATAAATAAAATCTTTAAAAAAAATAAAACCAAAGAGAAATTAGAAGAAGATATGTGGAAAATGAGAAAAGACGCTTTGGTTAGGTCACTCTTTCTACGTCGGAGGATGTCAGCCATCCCTGCATTCTGCACAGGTGATTCTTTTCCTCCCCGGTCCTCTCCCTGTGTATAGCTGCTGAGGGGAGCTGAGTGTCAGTAAGCAGATGTTGGGGCGGCAGTGTGTCCCTGGATATTCATTCAGAGGTCACCACCTCAGGCCTGTGGTCAGACGGGGAGTGATTTCCTGCTGGCACACAGCTCTGGAGCCCCGGGAGAGGGCTCCTGGTAGCCCTGAGCCCTGTTCTGCACTGAGGCCCAAACTTACTCCCCAGACTTTGCAGTCAGTGGTTCTTAGCAGGGTCTGGGAGTGTCAGAGCAGAAGGACACAATCGGCCTCTGTCTGGAGCCAGCCTGGTGGCAGGAGAGATGGAGCCGTGTTAAGACACGCAGAGCTAAAATTATCTTGCCCTTATTTCTGCAGCTGAAAGACACATGCTGTGAAAGTCATGGGTATTATGCTGTCAGTCCATTGATGGCTTCAAACCCCTCGTCTGAGCCATGATTTCATCTCAGGGGTGGGGGAGTCCAGGCACGCCCAGGGCTGACAGTAGCTGTGAGACAGATCCTGTCTGTCCTTCATGCACTTCCTTGAAGGACACCAGAGAGCCCAGGCCAGGCTTTCTTCTCCACTATGACCTGGGAGGTACTATGAGCAAAAATTCTTTTGTCAGGTGACCCCATGAAGAGATGAGGTCTGAGTGGAAGACACACAGAAGAAGCAGACTGTTCCTGGTTGACTCTTCAACTAACTAGCACTTCTTCCCAAGAGTTGCTGCTGCTTAACCTACTGGTTATAAATTTGAAGCTAGACTGCCTTCCAGCTGCAGTACTTCCAGCTGCAGTACTTACAAGCCACGTGTTCTTGGCTTAGCCTCTTTCAGCCTCAGTGTTACCATTGTGCAATGATAAACTTACCTCGTGGTTTGTTGTGATGATCAAAAGAAATGATCCACATAAAAAATGTAGCACCATGCTGGCAGAGAGGAAGTATCTAATACCTGCTACTTGATGATGGTGACCAGATAAGTTGTCTTAGGTACCTCTGCCCCTTGAACTCTTTCTGGTCACAGCATGAGGATCTTTTGGTCCCAAGGTAGGGAGTTATTGGATTCTCCTGAGGGCAGGTGGAGGTAGGGGTAGGAAAAGAAATCAAGATGGTCTGACAAATACTGAAAGCAAATTCTTGATGCTTCTGGGCACACCCTACCCTACTTCATACTTGGATTTGGACTGTTCTTAGAAAGCTGGACTTCTAGATTCAAGGCCAAGCTCAGAGGGCCACTGTTCTTAAAAGCCTAGACTTGTAGGTTCAAAGCCAAGCTCCAATGGCCAAGTTCTTAGAAAGCTGGGCTTGTAAGTTCAAAGCCAAGCTCAAATGGCCACTGTTCAGTTACTCCAGTGTTCTTAGTGGGCAGGAGGCCATGTTCCTCAGCTGGACCAGCTCTGAGCAAAGCAAAGTAGGAAGACTGTTTTTGTCTCTCCAAATGTCTTCCTCAAGGCCCATTTTACAATAGTAGTATCTTCCAAGGCATGTGGGGTCTTCTTTTCTAGTTCCTATCAATACCTTATTTTAGAAAATGATCTGAAACAAATTCACACTGAGATGTGAATGACTCACAATTTAAAGTGTTACTTCTTCAGGGAAATTTGGATTTTCATATAAAAGAATATATACTCCCATATTAACTTTAAGAGTAGGGAAGGCATTCTGGGGACATCAGGTCTTCCTATTTAGGTAGTTAATTACCTGCTTTATCTTGGTCTTCAAATTCCTCCTCTGTGGCTCAGCTTTCTAGGTGGCATGATTAGCGCCAACTGAACAAGAGATCCGAATTATTATTCTGACTTATAGAATGTATTTCCAAAAAGTTTCTTGGTGATTCTGAGGCACTGAATCTCACCCTCTCACTTCTTACCTTGTTCCTAAAACTCTTCAGTTATAGGAGAAGCTATTAAAATTGATGGCTGCTTTTTCCTTGCTGAGTCAGGGGAATGAGAGGCATTTCTGGGAACTTGAATGCCTTCCAAGAATTGGAAAGGGCTGACAGTTCTATATACAGCCGTGTTTTAAAAGGAACCTCACCTTCCACATCCCTTGTCCTTTTATTTATGCTGTCATTTGCTTGTACATGTACAAATATTTACTCTTACTGCAGCATTGATTCAATGAATGTTATGGGTCATTTCTAAGGCTTTCTGCTTCATGCTCACCTATATTAATGCTGTAGACCGTAGATAGAGTAGCTTTTTTAAGACCATAAAACAGAAAGAATTTTTTTAAGAAACCATGATACAGAAAAAGAATATCCATAATGTATCCTGTCATTTCACATAACAATAGTTGCCTTCGCCATATGCAAAAAACATTATTTGACCTCTGAACCTGATTTCATAGGTCACTTGCAGTCAGGAGGCCGGGACTCATGTTTGCACCTGGCTTGCATGGGCATCAATGGACGTGTGTGTCATGAGTGCCTCTGACAACAGCGCTAATAATGTTGGCCCTGGGTAATCCTGGCTAGAGGTGCCTTTTGTGTATTCTTCACTCGTTTCTAGCACGAGGCCACTTTCTCTCCTAGCAGTCTACCAAAGACATCTCAAAGTGTCTTTGATAGAAAGACAGAAACGGGGGCAGTAAAAATGGATCTGGAATTCACACTAACAAGAGACAGGCACATAATCCACATCACCAATTCCCTTTGGTGTAGTTGAAATGACAGAGAGGGAATGGAAAGGAACCAGTTTTAGTTGGGGAGAATCTGGGTGAAGGTTTAGTGCCGGGGAGCTACACTTTTGTCCTGCTTTCCATATGGGTCCAAGACAAGCCCTGCTCCCTTACTTGCCTTTTCTAAATTGTCATGTTTTGCTTCTGTGGATGACTGAATGGGGAAGGCTTCTGCCCTTTGAGGGAGAGTGTAACAGATTCCAGGCACAGGGCTATAAGCCAGAGGGAAAGCTGTGGGGTGGGGGGGGGGGGGGGGCTTGCCTGGAAATCGTTAAGCTCAGGACAATGTGAGACATGGAGTTTTTGCTTCCTCTGTGATTAACTTGTCAGTAAATTCAGATGTGGAGTCTCCAGGGGAAACCTCTCCAACCCATTATTGTGAACGCTCATGTACTTTTGTAAGTGATTCCTGTGCTATTTTATATAAGTTGAGAAACTTGCATTTTATACAAGCAGAGGAACATAGAAATCTGCAGTGTGGTTGCTGGAGGAATCCCTATTTAGCTGAGCCCTACTAGATCAAAAGCCACCTGGGCCCTGTGGATATTTGGGTTAAAAACACTGCTATTTAGGGGCACCTGAGTGGCTCAGTTAAGTGTCTGCCTTCAGCTCAGGTCATGACCTCAGGGTCCTGGGATAAAATCCCAGTGTCAAGCTCTCTGCTCAGCAGGGAGCCTGCTTTTCCCTCTATTTCTTCCTTTTGCTCCACCCCCCACCCCCCACCCCACCACTCAGGTTCTCTCTCTCTCAAATAAATAAAATCTTTAAGAAAAACAATGCTATTTAGGCTATTTAGGCTCATGTTTAAAGCTATAATGAAATCTCGATTGTATAAATATAAAGTCTTTATGAACTCTTTTTAAGAAGATGGCAAATTTCTTTAGGGCAGAGACTGTATCTCACCCTGACTGTGTATCTTCTGCAAAACCAAGTGCCATGCTATCCCATTTGTTGCTGTTCAATAAATATTTGTTGAGTGAATGATGCAACTTGAGGTTTCACTCCTACAAATTTTTATCTCAAACCAGCTTTTCTCAACACTCAGCCCACTCCACTGCCCCCTCCCTGACTTCTCAGTCAATGCATGTTGAAGGGACGCTAACAAAACATAATTAGGAAGGTACATCTACTTTGAAATGCACACATATAAACAAATGTGGGCCAAAGGCAAATTGAAATGATTCTTCAGAGTTGTCTTTGGTTATTATCCATGACCCTGTGCTGGCCCAATTTTTACAGATAATCAGGTTATAGTTGATATTGGTTCTGCATTTTTATTTTAGAACAGAGAGAAAAGATGTGAGGATGCTGTAAGCATGGACTAGGAGAAAATAAAGTTATGAAAACCCTGGAGTTGTGATGAGTTGAAGACACAAGACAAAAGGGTGGTATTTTCTTAGCTGAAGTCTATATGGATTTACCATTAGGCCACCCCTGGATGATTTCTATTTGCTATGTCTCCAGGTTGTTCAGTGTTAGGGGTGGGGTTGCAGGTGGTAGGTAGGATCTGTGAGACCAGAGCAGTTTGTCATTCAGATTAGAAGCCACAACTTTCCCAGCCCTCAGGGAACAGTTCTGGTTTATAGCTTCTGTTGTCACATAAGCATTTCTCCCAAAAATTTAGGTTGTAGGAAAAAGTGGCCCCTCCCCTTCGGAGGGGAGGAGTTGGGAGTTTGGAGAGGTTGAAGTGTAGAGGTAGGGATCTTTTTTTAAATTTAATACTTTATTTACTTATTTGACAGAGAAAGAGAGCACAAGCAGAGGGAGTGGCAGGGAAAGAGAGAGAGAGAGAGAGAGAGAGAGAGAGAGACTCCCTGCTGAGCAGGGAGCCCAATGTGGGGCTTGATCCCAGGACCCTGGAATCATGGAATCATGACCTGAGCCAAAGGCAGACATTAACCAACTGAGCCCCTCAGGCACCCCTAGAGGTAGGGATCTTTGCAAAATTTATGTCAGGGCTCTGACTTGGAATTGTATATCGAGTCTGAACCATTTGGAACCCCTCTATCTTGTCCAGTATTGCAGAGTGCAGGGCACATAACAGTTAACCAATGAATGAATGAGTGGATGAGGACATGAATGAACTTGCTGAAAACAGTCAAAACATTCCTGCCCTTTTGTCATTTGCCTACACATTCCAGTGACCCACTGCACTCCCATTTAGAGGAGGTGACTTACTGGGCCACGTGGTTACAATTAGTCCACTGTGATAGTAAGTGTGCTAGGTATCATGAGACAAAAATTTTTACCTCTCTGGAAATACTGGGTTATCCCCTGGTCTAAAATTCCCATCATTGTTATCACTTAGGGGTTACATAACAAAGTTAAAGAATTGAATTTCTTTTAGGAAGTCACAGAAAATGGACTATGTGCTTATTTTGGACATCACAGATAATGGAACTATTTTACTCGGTATTGGATCTTTACCTCTCTCCCAGGTTAACTGATTGATTCCTTTGTAAATGAGTATATGAGATATAAGGCAAGTGCTTTTTTTTTTTTTTTAAGATTTTATTTATTTATTCATGAGAGACAGAGAGAGAAAGAGAGAGGGGCAGAGACACAGGCAGAGGGAGAAGCAGACTCCATGCAGGGAGCCGGACGTGGGACTCAATCCCAGGTCTCCAGGATCACACCCTGGGCTGAAGGCAGGCGCTAAACTGCTGAGCCACGGGGGCTGCCCCCCCGCTGATCCTCCCCCTCCAGCCCGGGGCTGCCCCAAGGCAAGTGCTTTAAAAGCAGAGCAACTGGAATGCCTGGGTGGCTCAGCGGTTGAGCATCTGCCTTTGGCTCAGGACGTGATCCTGGGGATCGGGCTCCCTGCAGGGAGCCTGCTTCCTCTACCTATGTTTCTGCCTCTCTCTGTGTGTCTCTTGTGAATAAATAAATTAAAAATCTTTAAAAAAAAAAAAGCAGAGAAGCCATCAGTGATGGAGGAAAGATTAGAGAACAGGTGACAACTCAAAGATTTCAGCTCAAAGATTGGATTTTGGCCTCTGCCTACTTAGATAGAAGAATCTGCTTCCCAGTTTCATCCACGCTCTGCCCCATCATCAGCTGGACATCAACATTCTTTGTAAGCAACATTCAGTTTTTCAGGCTGCTGGATGTGACAAATGCTTCTAAAGACTAATCTGGAGGTCAACCCTGAAATCCTAGCTCATCCCAGGAGCAGCAGCTCCCTCTGCCACAAGCACTGCAGAAATCTCATTCGTGGTCCCTTTTAAGGGGCAAAAAGTTGCATTTGTCCCAAAGGAAGATGGAGCATGAATGTGGCCCAAGAGAAGTGATAACTCTGATCTGCCTTTAATTCTGAGTCTAGTACCTTGCTGCCAGATACAGTTTCCTAAAATGCTATTGTTCTGATGTCACAGTTCTGCTCAAAGACATCCAGTGGCTGTCCATTGTCCATCAACTCAAACTTCTACTCTCGGCCACCAATTTCTCTTTGCCTCATTTGCTGCAGAGCTGTAGGTAGAAGACAGAAGGGTCCTAGGTGTCATGTAAGAGCCATTTAACAGGTTTGTGAGAAAACACAACAAACGTGTTGGGTAAGTTTATATGAAATTTTTTTTTACTAATGATTCGTGATCTCTATAATTTATTTATTAAAATTGGGAAGGTTGGACAGAGCATTCAACTGGGACTGGGAAAACTCAGATATGAATCCCAGTTCTGCTATATTACTACAATAAATCCTTAGATAATTTAGTTATCCTCAATTTCCTCAAAGGCACTTAGCCCACTGGATCGTTGTGATCAAATTAGTTGATTACAAAAGAGTCCTTTCAAATATTAAATTTTAAATTCATAGCACTTTCAAATACAAAATCTCATCAATTAATGAAAATTAGAGATTTGTGTTAATTCTTAACAAAGGCATTGTCTCACGGTTGTTATTGTTTTATACTTAATAAAATGCGAATCAAATAAAAAGTATTCGGTCTTCCTGAGACACCTATGACTTCCAGGCACTCTGCTATTCCATGAAGGCTATGGCAATTAGGCATTGCGGGAGTCATTCCACATCTTCTGCAGCCAGCGGCAGCCTGAGGAGAACCTGGAGTCTCAGCCAGGATACTACCCTGGTCTGGCATTTCCTTACCGTTGGAAGAGAGGTCAAGAACAGTGCTGCCCTTGGTTTCATTTTAGGGAAAGGATGCTAAGGCGTTGGAAATTGGTGTGCTCATTAAAATGCACAGGGATAAAATAACCCAATCAGAGTAGAATGTATGGGAGGTGGGGAGGGGTGTATTTTGGGGGGGGTCAGGTTGGGGTGAGTGGTTACACCTGCTTCCTTCCATTTTCCAGGGCAAATGGCTTCAGCTGCTGCCCAGCAACAGCCAGTTTATCAAAGCCTTTGAGAGTGGCTTTCAAAATGTGTCAGCCAATAGCCAGACAGGACCAGCCTAACAGCTGAAGGACGCCCCCTCCCCTTCGTTGGAACAGAGAATGGGGAAGGAGCAGATGGAGGCCCTTCTCCCCTTGGCTGGCTCCCAGGGCACATTGTTATGCATTCAGGACTCAGAAGCAGAGACCACGGCACACTCTTCACACACTTCTACCCTTGGCCCAGAGCTCCGGAAGGAGTCCCACAAACCCCTCTGCAGTCCTCTTCATGTGGTGTAAGGTGTCGGATCTAATCCAGTGCACGCACCCTGGAAGGGTTTGCTCTCCTATTAAATTTGCCTTTTCATGTGGCATTAATCAAACAGCTGAACCATGCCGGCACTGCTGGAGCACAGCATTCATTATAGTTCCCAAGGGATCCCTTTCTCTAGATTTCAGACCTTTGGCTCCTGGAATAGAGATATCCTCCTGCCAGGGAGGCCCCAAGTCTGCAGCATGTTGCAGGCCACTCAAGAGACTTTCCTTCCCTACATCCTCATTGCAATCCCCATGGTTCTGTGAATCCCCTCGGATTCCTAAAGTCCCTGCAGCTATGAAGCCGACTTTGGGGAGCCACCGCACAGAGAGAAGAGCCTCCAACAGGGATGCGTAAGAGGGTTTTCTGAGGACACAGCCGTATGGCGCATGTCTAGCCTCTCCCGTAAAATACTTTCCATGTTCCCTGTGGTAAGCACCAATCCCCAGAGGCTAGAATTAGGAAAATTCTCAGGCCTGCTTCCCTTGTCCTCCTGACACCGAGGCTTGAGTCTCCCAGCTAGTCTTTCTCTCTGGAAGGTGTTGGGAGCAGTCTTCTGTCTACAGAAGCCCGCCTCCTCCTTCCACTCCACTACCCACACACATGGAGCAAACCACTTTGGGCCTTGCTGATAGAAACACCCATTCAGCCGTAGCTCCCCTTTCAATATCTTTGATGTCAGATGGAATAGATGAAATGAATGAGGGCCTGGTTCTATCATGATGTGGAAAACCTCTGGCCCAAGAATGAAGGAGCTCAGGGCAATGAAAGTACAGCAGGAGGAGAAACTGGTTTTTTGATGATCAAGTTTTAATTTTAATTCCAGTGTAGTTAACACACAGCCTTATATTAGTTTCAGGTGTACATTATCATAATTCAACAATTCTGTACATTGCTTAGTGCTCATCATAAGTGTACTCTTAATTCCCTTCACCTGTTTCACCCACTTGGTCTCCCCCACCCCAATCTCTGGTGACCATCAGTTTGTTCTCTAGATTTAAGAGTCTGTGTCTTGGTTTGTGTCTTTTTTTCCCCTTTGTTCATTTGTTTTATTTCTTAAATTCCACATATGAGTGAAACCATGTGGTATTTGTCTTTCTCTGACTTATTTCACTTAGCATTATACCCTCTAGCTCCATCCATGTTGTTATAAATGGTAAGATTTCATTTTTTATGGCTAGATAATATTCCATTATAAATAGATGTGAGATATATATATATATATCTTTCTTTATCCATTCCTCTATTGATGGACACCTGGATTGCTTCCATAGTTTGGCTATTGTGAATAATGCTGCAATAGCATAGGGATATTTTTGTATTCTTCATGTAAATACCCAATAGTGTGATTACTGGATTGTAGGGTAGTTCTATTTTTTTTTTTTGTAATTTTTTTATAGGAGTTTGATTTGCCAACATATAGTATAACACTCAGTGTATTTTTAATTTTTTTGAGGATCCTCCATACTGTCTTCCATGCTGGCTGCACCAGTTTATATTCTCATGAGCAGTACACGAGGGTTCTTTTTTCTCCACAACCTTGATGATGCTTGCTGTTTCTTGTGTTTTAGATTTTAGCTATTCTCACAGGTGTGAGGTGATATCTCATTGTAGTTTTGATTTCCATTTCCCTGATGATGAGTGATATTGAGCATCTTTTCATGTGTCTGTTGTCCATCTGTTTATCTTTGGAGAAATATGTGTTCAAGTCCTGTGCCCATTTTTAATTGGGTTGTTTCTGATGTGTCAGTTGTATAAATTATATATATATGTATATATATACATATGTACATATATACATATATATAAAGATTTTATTTATTTATTCATGAGAGACACAGAGAGAGGCAGAGACCTAAGCAGAGGGAGAAGCAGGCTCCATGCAGGAAGCCTGATGTGGGACTTGATCCCAGAACTCCAGGATCTCACCCTGAGCCAAAGGCAGACACTGAGCTGCTGAGCCACCCAGGCGTCCCTCTTTATATATTTTGGATACCCTTTTCAGATATGTCATTTGCAAAAATGGAGAGGCTGCTGTTAATATGAAAGAATGAATCAGAATGCGTAGGTCCTAGCTCCCTCTATGCAATAACCCATCTTGGGCTTAACATTTTGCAGGATTATTTAAAAAAAATAGTCTAATTTCATTCAAATAGTTTATGTTCCTCTGGGTGCTTTTTTTTTTCTCAGACATACAGTAATCTCTGAGCACTTACATAGACATGCTGATTACATGGAACTACACATTCAGTACAGAAATGTGTGTATATAGTTGCTAACTCCTCCTGTTCCAATTTTTTCAGTAAATTCTGTGCTTATGAAGTAAGACTTCTTTCAGAGTTAAACAAAATAATGATAAGCATCTGACTCCAGCTGGGACCATTCTGCCCTTTTCTTATTCAGGACTTATTTGAACACTGAAAAAGGACTTTGCTTGGTAGCAAATTCATCCTCACTTAAATAATATTGCTGGCTTTTTTTCACCCACAAAAAAGGAAAAGTCCTGGGGAAAGGTAAATCTGACTTTAATCTTAGAGGGGAAATAATTCTGTATCAGGGAAGGATGTAAGTTTCTTCTAGAACTTTATAAAATTGGTTCTTTGGGATGCCTGGGTGGCTCAGCAGTTGAGCATCTGCCTTTGGCTCAAGGCATGATCCTGGGGTCCTGGGATTGAGTCCCACATCAGGCTCCCTGCGAGGAGCCTGCTTCTCCCTCTGCCTGTGTCTCTGCTTCTCTCTGTGTGTCTCTCATGAATAAATAAATAAAGAAAATCTTTTTTAAAATCTTTTTTTTTAAATTTTTATTTATTTATGATAGTCACACACAGAGAGAGAGAGGGGCAGAGACACAGGCAGAGGGAGAAGCAGGCTCCATGCACCGGGAGCCCGACGTGGGATTCGATCCTGGGTCTCCAGGATCACGCCCTGGGCCAAAGGCAGGCGCCAAACCGCTGCGCCACCCAGGGATCCCAGAAAATCTTTTTTTTAAAGAATTCTTTTTTGGCTTTCCAGAGAAAAGGGATTATTTTTCTTCAAGGAAAGTTCAAGTAGAAAATAATAATAAATGGCCTTATTAAGTGCTTTGATGGGGCAGACGTTTCTGTAAGTGTGAAGGTGTCAGTTCATTTGTGATCTCTGTTTTACAGATATGAACACTGAGGCACAGCTGGGTTGAGTCACTTGCCTCAAGTCACACAGCTTTTAAGTTGTGGAGCTGGGATTCAAATGAAGACAGTAGGGTTCCAGAACCTGCCCTCTTTAGTCCTAAGATGGATACAATAAAACAAAAATCTAAACAAAGAAACAAACCATACACTGACCCAGATAATGTCAGCTCCTTATTCAAAGTCTATCAACTAGTTTGTAGGATCTGCATGGCTTTGGCTTCTTCCTTCTCCTTGATTTTATTATTCTTCCCTCTGTTATCCAGTGGCTCCTGTGCCAGAGTGTAGTAGGGGAAGGGAGAGACAGGGGAACTCAAAGCCCTTCACTTTCCATGATCATCAGCCATTCTAGAAGCTGTCAAGTGAGGGAAAATGATTATTTGTGTCATCCTTCCCAGTATTATCTCTGGTTCCCTGAATTAGAGACATTATTAACGCATTAAAGATTTTGGAAACCCTACCCTTCCTCATGGCCTTTCTTTTCTCCTACTTCAATTTGAATCATTTTAATAAGCACTCACTTGGCCTTTGGCAAGGAAGAGTTGTGGCCCACTACATATTCTCAGTTATATGATTCCATCAATTGAAAGATGAGTTATGTTTTTAATGCAGCTTTATTTTTTGAGGGTCATTGACGTGGATAGGGGTCACCAACCCTACCACATTATAAATATATGCTGATTATAAAACATCTTGGACAGAAATGTTAAAATGTGAGAAAAAAGTGTGGTTTAGAATTGAGAAAATGTATTTTATTTCCATTTTTCAACGAGGAATAAGCCACATTAAGGTAGTATTTTTTAAGGGTTCCTCTTACACGATCTGCCCTCGCTGGGTATCAAAATTTTGATTACAGTAGTCAGCTGGAGTTCAGCCTGGTTCAGATACTATTTTTAACAATAGCTGAAGGGTTGCTTTTTATCAAGACAAGAGAAGGATTACTTAAGAATAAGGGAACTGACTTATGGAAGGGGTCAGAGCTTCTTTCTTGTTAGAAAGGGGCTGGCTTCAATGGTTGCCCCTTAATGAGCTGGAAATTGAGTGAAGATGCCCACCTAAGGCAGAAGGATTGAAAAAGTCAAGGGAGGTGAGTCGGGTTTGAGATCATCCAGGCAAGTAGAGAGATTCAAACTCTAGAAATAAATTCAGATCTAAGGGTTTAGAATAAGAGACTAGGTTTGGAGCAGCAGCAATGGAAAAACAAAAGATGGGCTTATTAGGTCATCATTGAGAAAGGCCTTGGCATGTCTATGAATTATTTTCAGAGCTAGCTAGTGGTATTCTGGAATTAGATGGGTTTTGACAAAGGGAGGAAGGCAGGATAGGGAAAATGAAAACTAGAGAAGAAGCCAAGATTCTTTTGTTCATGGGAATATTACTAGCAATGGCATCCTTAGCACAGTGCCTGGCCCATAGGAGGCGCTAAATAAACGTATGTTGATTAAATTAACAAATGCATCGTTTCTCTTGTAGAGGTTCATTAATCTTTTCTTTTTCTTCTTTTTTAATTTTTAAAAAAGATTTTATTTATTCATGAGAGACACACAGAGAGAGGCAGAGACATAGGCAGAGGGAGAAGCAGGCTCCCTGTAGGGAGCCCGATGCTGGACTCCATCCCAGGGCACTTGAGATCATGGCCCAAGCCAAAGGCAGACGCTTAACTGACTGAGCCACCCAGGGGCCCCTAGGTAATAACTCTCTTATTCTTTCATTTGCTTCTCCATTGTCTAGTGACCACTTCTTTGTACTGGGCCATTCATGTTAGATATTAGTCTCAGAGTAAAGGCTTTTTTAAATGCCTGTTTAAGAGTGATTGTAGGCAGTGTTGCAGTTTCTCAAAATTCAGATTTGGTCCGCAGAGTCCCCTCAATAGGATTCCTGAGCTTCATTAGCTGCACTGTTCAGAGTGTGCTGGAATGGAGGAAGATCGTTTTCCCTTAAAGTGTTCTGGGAAAATGTGAGTTTGCAGCTATTTGTTACAACATGTCCATTTTTGTGGTGCTGCAAATTTATCCCACTTGTATCTGCTGCAGTGGTGGGAGGGGCCAGAACCTGCTCCAGTGTAGGCTTCCGGTCAGTCTGTAAGAAGACTAACCCCCTTAGCAGAAGTTATGAATGTAAGATATCCCCTAGGTGTTTTACCAAGTAATTATTTTGTATATACAATGTTGTAGGCTAGTGTTCCCAAATCAGTTTTTGTATGTTTCTTAAAGATTTATTTATTTATTTATTCATGAGAGACACAGGCAGATGGAGAAGCAGGCTCCACGCAGGAAGCCCGATGTGGGACTCGATCCCGGGTCTCCAGGATCACGCCCTGGGCTGAAGGCGGCGCTAAACCACTGAGCCACCCAGGCTGCCCATCGGTTCCCAAATCAAATCCATCTATAGTTGCCAAAGATGTCACTAGTCACAGAAAAATGAGAGGAAAAAATAACACAATGTAGTGTATGTGTGTGTTTGTGTGCATACGCATACATGGCCATGTGTATGTGTACATATTTAAATATTTCTTTATATTAATAGTTATGTAACTAAATGTGGGTGCAGGGTTGCCAAGTGTACTTTCATGGGAAGAATTATCCTTCATTCTGAGATTATCTCCTTTGTGTTTTTGGCATCAAAATTATCTTTATTTTATAAAAGGATGGCAACGATAGGTAACTTTTCAATATTCTTATTTGGAAAAATAAAAATTTGATGACTCCATGGTTGCCATTTGGGAATTTTATAAATGTAACTGGGCCATGATTTACAGGTCTTGCAATCACTGAAATGCTACACTAGACACCATGAGGGGCAAAGAAGGATGACTGTTTGCTCCTCAAGAGTAAGCAATTCCTGTTTAGAAAATTAGACACTTTGGCAAAATTGCCTGTACAAAGTTAACTTCCAAAGCTGTATTTGATAAGTGGACTATGCTACAATAGGTGAGCAAATTAATGTACCTATTATATATGATCACCCTGAGGCAAAGAAAGATTGTTCAAGGTTTTAGAAGAAACAAACACAAACTGACTTTTTCATAAAGCCTGGATTTCATTTAGTTGATTATGTCAACTAAAGTTTGTTCTTTAGTGTTAAAAACAAAGCTGGTTGAGTACAATAAAAATGACTGGTGTTCAGGGAATGGAGCTAGAAGTACCCAGAATGGGCTTCGAAACCTGGACTAGTTTATGATGTATTAGTGAGCTTTTGCTGTGTAACAAAACATTCTAAAACTTCTCGGCTTAAAACAACAACAGCCACTTATTGGGGTCCTAATATTGCGGGTCATCTGGGCAATCTTGGTTGGGCTGGCTTCGCTAATTTTGCTCATGTGTCCACAGTCAGCTGATGGATTGGCTGGTGGCTGGATTATCTAGTACGACCTCACTCATATATCTGGTATTTGACTGGCTGTTGGTTGGCATGATAATGGTGATTAGGTCATGTATTTCTATTCATTCAGTAAGCTAGTGTGGATTTCTTCACACGGAGGCTGCAGAATTCAGAAGTGCTCCCCAAACCTTTACTTGTATCCTATTTGCTATTGCCTGATTGGTGAAAGCAAGTTACATGGCTGTATCTAGAGTCAGTGTAGGAGAGCATATCCAGTGGCATGGATATAGAGAGCTATGACAAATTGAGGACCATCACTTCTGCAGCCTATACTCCTGGTGATATATAATACCAGAGTAACGGTCTTATCAAATTGCTAAGCACTCTTTGTCCAAAGTCTTCCAAGGATTTATTTCAGATGAGCAAGAGAGATATAGTACAGATTTGTAGAATTATAGGAGTGGAAGAAAATGTATAGATAGCCTAGCTTAGCCCTGTCATTCAATAGAAGAGGAAATGAAGACCCAAAGAAGTTGGATGACTTGTCCACAGAGATCTAGTACTGGTAAATATTTTAGGCATCTATGCCTACACCCCGGGACTTTAATCTTGGTTAAGAAAGGAAACTCCATTTCATCTTTGATTTTTTTGAACACATTGGAATGAGGTGAGAAAACCAAAGTGACATAAGATCTTCTTTTTTGGCTTCACGGAACTTAGAGTCTAGTGGGAATACACAGACAAGAAACCAGATAATTAAAAATACACACACTCACACAGACACGAATAAGTATAGGATGTTCTGAGGAGCAAGGGGGGCATGAATCCTGAAGTTGCAGATGGGATATCTGTTAGTATAGTTGTAGGATCATTCCAACCTCCTACAGAATGATCTGGTTGAGAGCAGAATTCCTGGAGAGATATAAATTCTATTCTCTATAAATAAACTTCAGATATGTGCAAGTTGCAGACTCTGAGTGATGCTCATGTGTGTGTTTACAGATGAACACATGCAGGCCTGTGCCCATACGCACCCAAGTATAGGGAGGGTTGAACTATACAGATCTATATATAAATTGATCTATAGATTGAGATTCAGCAGCTCTCTTTGTTCCTTTTTTTTGTTTTTAAGATTTTATTTATGTATTCACGAGAGACCCAGAGAGAGAGAAAGAGAGAGTGAGAGAGAGAGAGGCAGAGACACAGGCAGAGGGAGAAGCCGGTTCCATGCAGGGAGCCCAATGTGGGACTCCATCCCAGGACCCCAGGATCATGCCCTGGGCTGAAGGGAGATTCTCAACTGCTGAGCCACCCAGGTGTCCCACTCTTTGTTCCTTTGACTAACTGTATTTATCTTTCCATTCCTCTATTCTATTTCCTTTCTATTTAGAATCTCCTTCTCCTACCCTGGACCTGGGTTCTTTTGATTCTGTTTCTGTGTTTATTTACTTTCTTTTTTCAAGTTGGCAGGCTCTGCTTTCTCATTGCCAGAGGCTCTCTTCTGCTAAAGGACGTGGCCCCCTTTCTACTTTTCTTTTCTTAAACCTTAAGCATTAAGTGTGTTTCCTTTGACAGGTGATACTATATGGGAGAGCAAAGAAGAAAGCCTTCCTTAACAATGGCTAATCAGAGAGATACAGCCACTTTTACTGGAAGTAGAATATGCCTGGGAAGGGGAGGGAGCCTAACAAATCATTTAAGACTGAGCTCAGGGGGATCCCTGGGTGGCTCAGCGGTTTAGCGCCTGCCTTTGGCCCAGGGTGCGATCCTGGAGTCCAGGGATCGAGTCTGCATTGGGTTCCCGGCATGGAGCCTGCTTGCCCCGCCCCCCTCTCTCATAAATAAATAAATAAATCTTTTTTTAAAAAAAAAACTGAGCTCAGACATTCACTTGTGGGGTGTGTGTGTATGTGTGTGCTCTCACGCATGTGTGCACACATGTGTGCTTGCATGTGTGTGCGTGTGTGTCTGAGAAAGACATACTCTAAGGGAGATATTTAGACTTCACACTTCACTGAATTGAGAAGGTTAACTAATTTCTGATTTTGGTTTGTCAATGGTTTCTGTATGTCTGCATTATTCAGGACATGTCCTAACTACAACCAAGGACAGCTCCTCTGTATTTTCTACTGCTGCCGTAACAAATGATCACATTTCAACAGTTCTGTAGGCTGGAAGTCTGACACAGGTCTCACTGGGATAAAAGCAAGGTGTTGACAGGGCTCTGTTCCTTCCTGGAGGCTCTAGGGAAGGACCTGTTTCCTTGCTCATTTGGGTTCTTTAGCCACACCCGGTCCCTGGCTCCACCCTCCCCTGTTCTGAACTCCCTCATCCCTCACCTGAGATCAAGTCCTGCTGATCCAGCCATCCCAAGTCTCTGTACTTTGTTCCTTCCTCCCAGGTGCCCTGTTTTATGTTGGTGCTCTCCCTCTCGCCTGGGGATTTACTGGCTGGATTCCCTCTCTTCCATCCCTCACCATTCAGCGTCCTCTCAAAACACAGGTCTGATCATGAAAATGACTTGTCCAACATTCTTTCATTCAAAGTGTTTTACTGTCTGGTCACAACGTGCCTCTTAAACCACGTCCTCCAAAGTGGCCTCCTATCCCACTTCACTTTCTGCTCCAGCTTCCCTAGAAAGAATATTCACGATTCTGCTAACATACCAGACACCTCTAGACTTTGTGCCTTAGCCCAGGCTGTTCCTCTGTCCTGAGTCTCAGCCCCTGGCCCCAAGCTTGTCAGAATCCATGGGTCACCTTCAAAGTGCAGGTCAGATGAGACCTCCTCTGGGAGGACATGTGGAGGACATGTGTGATGTCTCGGTTGGCTGTCTCTCTTCCTTCACCCCTGGTACTGAGGTGGCACTGAGTCTTCAGCTTGCTTATCCATGCCTTAGAGTCACTTAGTTAAATCTCGCTCTCCTCTGGATCATATGACACATAACTTGGTTGTCTCGCCAACCTTGCAATCCCCAACACACAGTAGGCTCCAAAGATGGCTTGCTGAATTGATCTGATTTTGTTGAATTGGTGTGATGTTTTGTGCAGCAGTGAGATGGTGATTGGGACCAGCTGCAGAGGCGAGGTGGTGTGCTGACCATTGGCCATCCCCGACGGGTCGTCTGGGGTGGCGCCTGTTGGGACTCTGGAGACAGGCTTGAGGAAGAGCACCAGCTTGCACCAGGCAGGGACAACTCCCTAGAAATTCTCAGCACGCCGGTTCTTCACCCCCTCTGCCTCCCATCCCCTCCCTCTGGAGAAGGCCTTTATTTGAGATCTCTCTTCCCCTCATTAACTGAGCTTGTTGCGTGTTCCCCAGCTGCAGCTTTCTTTGGTCTTCTCCACTGTTTGTTTATTTTCTTCCCCATCAGCCTCTTCCTCTGCTGTGCTTGTAAATAGAGCTGATGACTGTCAACTCTGGGGCCTGTGCGGTGAACCTGCCACGTGTCAGTGGGCAGGTCAAGTAGACTCTAGCGTCAGATGCTGTGGGTTATCCCTCAGGCTCAGAAGCTTCCCCGGGCACTGGCCAAGCTGCCCAGCAGATTTTGCTCCTGACCATCCAAACGGAACTTTACAGACAGAACCATCACCTGACACAGTCTATCCCCACCCGGCGGTGGGGGCTCCCTCTGGCTCCTTGTTCTTGCCACTGCAACCCACTGGTCAGAGGTTGGGCAGATGGCAGAGGAGGCACTCAGACTTGCCTGCAGGGTAGGGCGACATGTGACACCAAATATTTCGGGCATTATACTCTTTCATGCCTATTTTTTTTCCTTCTCTTTGAGAAGGTTGGAGCTGTGCTTGCTCTAAAGTGTCTAGCCATCCCAAATTCCTAAGGCAGGGTAGGGTGGCCTTGCTGGTTGGTTATGGAAGGAGATAGAGACCACCTTGAAGGCAGGCCAGGAATATGGTGCTTCCCTCTTTCCCCCACACCACCTCATAAAATGGTGCTTCCAACCTGGTCTGTTTTTGAGCCATAGCGGGCCATCCTCTCCCCCCCACCCCAAGCCAGTGACCCCACTTCACCTTCTTCCCCTCCATGCAGCCAGGGGATCTCCTCCCTCCTCACCACCCCCTCCCCACCCTCCCTGCTCTCTGCCTCCCCTGAATTCCCCGGAGCAGCCGGCCCCTCCGTGACGAGCTGTCAGCCCGAGAGCCACACAGGCAGTGCCATCCCCGACTCTGCTCTGCGTGGCAGCGCGCATCAGCTGTCGGAGTGCCCCTCTCCCTCCCTCGCGTCCCCTCCCCTTCCCGGGCCGCCAGCTCTGTCCCCGCGAGCGGAGCCGCAGAGGGAGCCGAGCTGCGCTGCAGCTGCTCTGCTGGGGGCTCCGAGGTGACGGGGAGGTGGCGGGGCCTCCCACCTTCTCCCCAGTGCCAGGAGGTGGCCGGCTCTGTCACTCGGGGCCTCCCCGCGCCATGCCCCGCTGGGGCCGGGGCCCGCCACACCTTCCCGGCTGCGCTGCCCGACAGGTAAGAGAGGGCAGGGCCTGGATGGGTCCCTGGACTGGCATCCCCCAGTCCCCAGCCTCGTGAGAAGGGCAGGACACCTAGGCCAGAGAAGGCACTGTCCTCCTGTCGTCCTGCTCGCTCACTGTCTAGCAGAGCTCTGCACAGGGGGGCCAGCCTGTCGCCCTTGCCAGGAGCAAGAGTGCAGGACTGTGCCCATTCTTGCCACTTAGTGGGTGCTAAGCTGCGAAGGCTCTTCTTTTTTTTTTTTTTTTTTTTGGTTCTCCTTTCTTCTCAGTCCTAACTCCCCAGGTCCCGGGAAACCTGTTTCCTGGTCCCAAGAGATGCCGTTTCTCTGCTTGGATCCCTTGGAGGGGGGCTCCGAAAATATTGTAGGTTTGCTATCTGGACTAGGACACCGTCTCTTTTCCTTCCATTCACGTATTTTCTGCTGCCGTTTTAAGCGGGTCGCCTGCACAGCGGTCTGGCTGCCCACAGCATCTGTTTTGTTTTGTCAGCCTGCAAGTCTCCAGCGTTGCTGGTGACTAACGCTGGTGACACATTCCGATGCAGAGGGACTCACAATCACAATGAGTTGGAGGGAGATTAAAATACATTGGAGGTTGCCCCTTTCTTCTGTGTTTTTTTTCACCACCACCTCCAGTTCCATGGGGGTATAATTGGCAAATAAAATTGTGATATGTTTAAAGTGTACAATTTGATGATCTGATACACAGACACATTGTGAAAGGCTCCCCATCATCAAGTTAACTAACATCTGTTGGCAGACCACTGATTTATTTTCTTTTAATTAAAAAAATTTTAGATTACTATAGACAATGCTCAAGTAAAATCATAGTTAAAATTTTGCTCACATTCTAGATTATTTTCTTAAAGTCTTACAACTAGACTTGCTGGGGCAAGGTTTTTTGTTTTTTTTTTTTTTAAACTGAGATACAATTGACACGTAACATATCAGTTTCAGGCATACAACATAATTTGGTATATGTATGTATTGCAAAGTGATCACCACAATAAATGTAGTTAACATCCATCACCACACATAGCTACCAATTTTTTTTGGCAGGTCACCAATTGCTAAGCAGTGAGTTGAGGGCACAGTTGCCACGTACAGGAGGTGACAAGGCCCTGGCATCAGCTAGCTGGGTCCTTCTTGGGGCTGTCTCCGTAGTGACTTTTGGGAGGTGTGGGAGGAGAGTGGCTTTTCTCTTTCTATGTTAGAGCCACTCACCATTAATCCATTGTTTCATACACATACTGCAATTCTGGCTTTCGGGTCCTTATAAGTCCTGATCTTGGGATGCTTTCAACCTGGTGAAATAAGGGAAGCCTACTGCATCCTACAACTTGGGTTATTTTTAGATTATTTGTTCCTACAGATCTGGAAAACTTCAGGGTTTTCTTGGAAGATGGAGAGGGTGCTGGAAAGTGGGGCAGCGAGATAGCTGTTATCATGAGATCCTATAAATGTTTGGGGAAATCTCAAAGCTGTAAACATGCAATGTGGTATTTATTATGCTATTGATGGCTGTTACTATTTTGGGAATGATAACCTCATGAGCACTCAGTCACTCCGGTAAACTAGTTTTTATTAACCATTTGCTCTCTGCTCAGTCCTTAGAGTAGGTTTTCTGGAGAAGGTGGATAGGACTGGGGTGAGCAGGGGCTGGAGTCTGTAGAGAGTGCCCTGTAGCTCACCATGGCCAGGCATCAGTAAGCCACCCCTGGTGACCAGGTCCTTCAGTTTTTTTATTTCCTTTAATTTCACCCAGTGCCTACCACATAAAGAATCTGAAACCTTTCTCATAATTGTTATCCAGTTGAATTAAATGTGCTACTGAAGCCAATGTCTTTCTTAACTCTGACTTGAAGATCATGGTTCCTTAGCTAACGGTAGCCATTTCACAAATGCCAGGTACTCCCAGGTGATTGAGTGAGAGTGTGAATGGATGGCTGAGCAAAACCCATCATATTTCCATTAAAAAAAAAAACCCAACAACCTCCAAATGTGGATCTCAGTGATGGATATACAGCTGCAACTGAAATGTGTGTAGAGTAGGGAAAACCCTGGTGTTCCTGGGTTCAAGTGTCCCTAGGGTCATTAATGGAGTTACCCTGAGCCTTTCATTTAGGGATCCTGAACAGCTTTGCTCTTATAGTCTGTATAATGGGCACAGTAGCAAACACCCAGCTTACCTCCAGAGGTGTTTGTGAGATAAACTAAAAGGAATAATGGGTAGCTCCCAATTATCACAATGCTGGACAACTTTGCTAGGCTCTTTCCCTATATTATGCTGTTTCATCTTCTCAACTTCCCAGAGCAAACCAAGGGTCATGGAGGCCAAGAAACTTGAAATATTCAGCCAGAGAAGTGAAAGCAGTTTGTACGTTGTGATTGTGCCATGGAAATGTGAGTTTTGTTGTGTGTGATGACTTCATGGCTTAGAGTTTGTGTGCTGCCTGCCTGTCCTATTCCAGGCTCTCTGTTGTGTGCCTCTTTATTTCCTCTTTGTCCAAATACCTCTACCTCCAGGGATGCTGAAATGCTCCTTTCCTCCCGTATTGCCTCAGGGATCAGGATATTTTTCGCTGTCCAGGAAGCGAAAAATATCAGGACCTTTCAGCCTTCTCATCAGGACCTTTATTAGTGTGTTGTGTATGGAATTTACAAAAGGCTTTTGAATTTTTCAACAACAGATCCTAGAAGGAAGAAGGCCGCAGAAAAGCTGAATGGCTTAAGGTAGATTCCCACCAGGCCTTGTCTCTCAAGGAAAAGTGTCAGAATTTGCTCTGTAACTTCGTGCATCAGAGTGCACCTACACAGCCCTGGCCCCTCCTCCTGCCCCCGGTGTAGACATTGATGTGCACCCGGCACAGGCACAAAAGCAAGTCACCTCCTTTCCCTGAGGGCTCTGTGCTGGTAGGAGCAAATCCCAGCGGGAGAGCTGTCCCTGGAGGTGGCCCAGGCTACTCCACTCCACTGTTTCCTACCACTATTGGTGTACCGGAGCCTGAGCCCATCCCTGCTCTGATGACTCTGGAGTTTCCTTCTTGTGTGATTCTAAGTGGCTGACCAGAATGGAGCTGGGAGGACATAAAAGCCATTGCTGAAGTCATTGAAGCTGGAGGATTAGAAACAGCTTGTTTTATATTCAGAGGAGGGGAGAAGGTTGAAGCTGCTTTCTGCCCACAGCTGTAAACCCTGATGGCAAGTGGTGAAGCTTTTGTTACTGCCTAAGGAGGGGAAGAGATTGATAGCCAGTGCCCTGGCACTGCGAGATAGGAGGAGAGAGCCACACTTCAATTGTGGAAGTCCCTCGTGCTTCTATCACAGCCCCAGGGCTTTGGAAACTAGGTCCTGCTGCTTCGGTCTCCCTGGCCTGCTACCCCTTCCTCTGCAGCCTCCACCCCACCCCCATTTGGTGTTGGGCCTCTGCATTCTATGACTCTGATACTGTCAATGTGACTTCATGTCTTCATAAGACTGAATAATGTACGATCCATGTTGGCTTATATATCTCACTGAATTCTTCAAATAAAACAGGAGGTTGGCATGGCCTTAGTAATTCTGATTTCATAGATAAGAAAGCAAGGTCTTCGGCCAAGACGACCCAGCCATGAATGGGCAGAGTGGGAACTTGAACCCTTGTCACCAGATACTGGAGCCTGTGCCATTTCTATGACTTTTAAGCCGCCTCTCCCTGCCAGCATCCTGCTCTAAACCTGGTCTCACCCACCTGTCTGCTGGCTGGTTCAGTTATGTTCAACAAACATTATTGAGCATCTTCTTGATCCCAGGCACTGTGCCAGATGCTGGGGATTTAGAGAGGAAAAATACAGCTTTCTCCTCTGTAATATGCATAGGTCATGTACTACGTATGCCTGGTACATTGCTTGGCACATAAGAGATACCTAAATGTTAGTTGAATTAATGGATGAATGGATGAATGAGTACAGTTTCCTGTCCTTGGTGGACTTAATAGCCTGGGGTTAGGAGAAGAGAGTTGTAGGCAACTAATCACACCACTGTGATGTAGAGAAGTATGTTTGGATCAGAGACCAAAGAGGTCAAGAACCAGGGGCTGTGAAGCAGGACACGGGCAGAGCAGTGCTAGTAAGGATGCAGAGGAGAGGACAGATGTGAAAACTGTGAAGAAGATTTAATCAGTATGACTTGGTAATTGGCTTACTATAGGAGATGAGAGAAAGGGGGTCCTGTATTATTATTTCCCTATTTCTGACTTGAGTTACTCAGTGGATGGTGGTGTCAGAACCTGAGACCAGGAATTCCAGAGGAAGAAGTGTGTGTATGTGTGTGTGTGTGTGTGTGTGTGTGGGTGGTGATGTAAAGGAGGGGGATAAAATGGGTCCAGAAAAGGAGGAAGGAGGGGCTGTGATGTGCTCAATGTTTAGATGTATATTTGTATTTGTTGTGCCCGTGGGATGCCTGAGGGGTGTGTTCAACAATCCATGGGCCATAAGAATCTATATAATTGGAAGAGGGACTGGAATTAGATGAAAATATTCAGAAATGGTCAGTATACTCAGTGTAGTTGGGATTATGGGCAAGTGTGAGATTGCCCAAGGAACATTTAAGAAGAGAGAAGAAAACCAAGGTTAGAAGGCAGGAGAATGTCAGCATTATGGGGTGGGCAGAGGAGGAGCCAGCGAAAGAGACCAAAGGGAAGGCGAGTGAGGACAGGGTAAGGCTACGGAGGTCAAGGTGGTGGAGGTGCCAGGATGAACAGTCACCATGGCAAATACGGCCAAGAGGTCCATAAGGACAAGGACCACTGGACCACTGAACCTCATAATATAGAGGTTGCTCTTTCAGGGATGTGGTAGGGGCGGGAGCCAAATTGTAAAGAACTGAGGAAGGGATAGGAAGTAGGGAAACAGGAAATTTTTTCAGGTAGTTTTGCTGACATAAGGAGGACCCCCCCACTCCCAAGGGAGAATTTTTTTTTAATGAAAGTATTTTTATTTGTAAGTATAGAATAACATGAGAGAGGACAGAATAGAGGGTTGATTAAGCAGGGCAGGTGGGAAGGAGGGGCTCAAGGCCACAGGAGGAAGGATTTACCTTGAGTAGACACATCTGTGAGTGGTGGGTTGAAAGTAAGGTTGTGTGTAAATGTGGATAGACTTGCAGGAAAAAAAAAAGGCTTGCAGGGGAGGAGGCAGGAAAAGAGGTTGAGATATTTCATACCTGAGGCTTTGATTATCTTGGTGAAGGAGGAGATCAGGTCGGGGGTGTGTGAAGGATTGTGCTTGTCGCATGAGCCTCCTCTTTCCCTATACCGTGGCTTCCTGACCTTTGGCTGCCATCACAGAAACCAGCTGCCCACTGAGAAGCTAGTTCGTAAAAACCAGGTTTACTCTTTAAGGCTGTGGTTACAATAGGAATGGAGGAGTTTTGGGGAGGTGAGCGAACAGATCATCATTTGTATCCTCATCCGAGGTTGAAGTATCGCCCTAGATTCTGGATGCGTAGGTGGGCAGCTCAGCAGCGGGAAGAAAGGATGTAGCAGGAGCTCGGGGTTGGAGTTCTGGCCATGCCTTAAGAAATGTGATCGTGGGCAAAGTCTTTAAAATTTAATTTCTGTAGGTGATATACCCATTCTAAACCTCTATGAATTTTGGCACCTGCTCCCTGGGAGTCCAATAAAAGGCTTTTCTGAAAATGGGTTTATTCATAGGGAAGAAAACTTACAATACAGGAAATCAGTTCTCATTCAAATCACCTCTTTCGATATTTCAGTTTCCTTGCACTAATAGTTTACACTTTATAGGCTCAATTTACTGAAGCACATATTGTCAGTGGTCACATATTTATAACACTTCTATGCACAATTTCAAAAATACGCAAACCAAGAGACTCAAGAATGAGTACACACCTGGTACTACCTTCTGCTTTCCACTCTAGATGATTTTTTCTTTTCTTTCTTTTTTTTAATTTAAATTCAGTTTGCCAACATATAGTATAATACCCAGTATTCATCACATCACGTGCCCCCCTTAATGCCCAACACTGAGTTACTGCAACCTCCACCCACCTTCCCTCCTGCAACCCTTTGTTTGTTTCCCAGAGTTAGGAGTCTCTCATGGTTTGTCTTCCTCTCTAATGTTTCCCCACTCAGTTTCCCCCTTTTACTTATGGTCCCTTTCACTATTTCTTATATTCCACCTATAAGTGAGACCATATGATAATTGTCTTTCTCCAATTGACATATTTTACTCAGCATAACACCCTCCAGTTCCATCTACATCGAAGTAAATGGTAGGTATTCAGCCTTTCTGATGGCTAATATTCCATATATATATGTATACACCACATCTTCTTTATTCATTCATCTGTCGAAGGACATTGTGGCTCCTTCCACAGTTTGGCTATGGTGGACAGTGCTGCTATGAACATGGGCGTGCGGGTGTCCTGGTGTTTCACTACATCTGTATATTTGGCCACCCTAGATGATTTTGAAGCAATTTCCAGGTAGCATACCATTTCATCTTGAAATATTTCAGAATGCTTCTCTAACTAATAAGTTTATTAAGAAAAAAAATAACCTCGGGTGTGCAACTGGGTGGCTTAGTGGTTGAGCATCTGCTTTCAGCTCAGGGCGTGATCCCTGGGGTCCTGGGATTAAGTCCTGTATCAGGCTCCCTGGAGGGCACCTGCTTCTCCCTTGCCTATGTCTCTGCCTTTCTGTGTCTCTCATGAATGAATAAATAAAATCTTAAAAGAAAAGAAAAAAACATCAATATCACACTAATATTAGTACTTAATCAGTGCTCATATTTCCCCATATTGTCTCATGATATTTTTTATGGTTTTAAATTTGAATCATAGTTCCAAAATATATTCCACATATTGCACTTGGTTGATGTATTTCTTTAAATATATCTAACACTGGTGACCACTGTCGGAGGGACAGTTTTATAATTCCTATAATCCTATAACATCTCCTGATTTTGTGTCATTTTGCCCCGTGTTGGTTTACCATTTAATTTTCGGAGGCCTAAGGAATAATTTCAGTTTAGACTCCAAAGTCTCTGAGGTTTAATTTTAAAATTCCTTCTGGACACACTTAAAAGGAGAAGTGGAAAGATAGTAAAGAGAGAAAAGAGGTAGAAAAATGAAAAGACTGCAGTGAGCAGCAAGGAGACAAATGAAGGCCCGAGAGGAACAAAAGCAAATAAAAAAGATATCGGAGACACACGTCACCCGCCCTGCACCAAGATGCTTGAGAATCCTCACAAACGTGTTTCAAACGTTTCTGTGTCACCTCCGTTAGCAGGTAGTAAACATGAATCTTTAAATAAGGACATTGTATTGATTTAGTGCATTTTCCGAAGCAGTTTATCAAATAGCTGAGCAGATGTCATCCAAGTAATCCTCTATGTGAAGCAGGGAAGGAGTAGGAATTCTAATTCCCATTTTATAGATGACGAAGCAGATGAGATAGCTAATACTAGTGGCTCACACTAAGCACTCATTTGCCATTTGCCAAGCATTGCGCGAATCACTCAGCTAATCCGTATAACAATCCTTTAACAAGCCTGCGGCATTGGTACTGTGATCTTCATCTTACCTGCGATAAAAATGACTCAGAGAGAGGAACGTGCCCATAGTTACAGATCTGGAAAATTACACAGTGGGGATTGCAACTCAGGCCGCTCCGACCCACTCCTCTTTTTTCTGGGTCAGTCTACTCCCCACTAAATCAGCAATCCTTTAAAAAAGTTTTTTTTTTTTTTTTTTTTTTGCATGTACTTGCTTGCTGGTATAATTCCACTTAAGGGGAAGCTCAAAGCATCACCAAGTATAATACAGATTTTCTTCGATTTAGGATGGGGGTCTGTCCCGATGAACTCATCATAAAGGTGAAAATATCATAAGTTGAAAATGCATTGAATGCACCTGACCTACTAAGCATCATAGCTTAGCCTAGGCTACATGTTCAGAACACTTCCAGTAGCTATCGTTGGGTAAAACCATCTAACACAAAAAGCCCATTTTAAAATAAAGTATTGCATATCTCATGTGATTTATTGAGTACTGGCACTGATAGTGGAAGCCAGCATGGTTGTACGGGTGGAGGATAGGCTGTAGGGGTATCAGTTGTTGACTCTCGTGATGACGTGGCTGACCGGGAGCTCGCTGCCACTGAGCGGTATCAAGAGAGAGCATCCTGATGTCACCACATATCACCAGCCTGGGAAAAAGAGCAAAATGCAAAATTCAAAGTATGGTTTCCACTTAATGCGTATCACTTTCTCACCATGGTAAAGTCAGACAATCGTAAGGGGAACAATTATCGGTAGAACCGTCGGAAGTCAGGGACCGTCTGTGGTAGGGTATACAGTGGGCTAGAATTTGCAAGGTGTTTCCCACAGACTTTTTCATTTCTTTCTTATAACCAACCACTCTGAAAAACAGAGCAGTTAATTTGGGTTTTACAGAGGAGGAAAATGGAATTCAAAGTTGATGATCACATAGCTAGTTAGGGTAGTTAGTGTCACAGAACTGGTTATCCGCAGGGTCAGGACCAGAGGCCCTTTCTTCCCATTCCAGATCCTGTTCAGTTCTCTTTGCAAACCTCAAGGGCCGACACCTTTGCTGACTTCTTGCCACAACCCCGCTGTTCCTTGTGAGGAGTTGAGCAGGCTTATTACAAATTAAATATCTGGATGCTTGAACTGATGAGCAGGAAATGAGGCTGCTAATACTCCGAGGAATGAAATTGAGACGTATTTTTTTTTTTTTTTGGTAGAATTTTGGGCCGAGTGGCCTCTTTCTGTCCTTCCCTTCCCTGTGTCCTTCCAGTCTCCATGGAAACCCCAAATCAATGCAGCATATGTTGATTCATGTTTCTGCTGTTACTAGGAAGCTACAAAGTGGAAATTGCTTTTAAAAGATTTGTGGAAGAGCTTTAGCATGCTGACCAGAATTCAAATCTAATATCCAAATGACTGTTTTATTAAAAGCTTTTAATGTGGTACTATCTTAGGTGGTATGTTGATTAAATAAACACACAGGGGGCATTTGGCAATAAACCTCCACCTCTACTAACATGGCTTTTAAAAATATTATATTGCAGACTTTAATTCCCTTTATCTTCCGTTTAATTACATTTTTGTAGCCTGTGTGACAATGCCAGGTGCTCCTTTTGCTCTTGATTAATTCCACCCTGCCCTGACCAGGGCTGTTGGGAACAATAGTTTGCAAATGCCTTAGGTACCCATGCTGCTGCTCCTGAGAGTCATTAGCATTAGGCCGACTTCAGTCTTGACCCAGAGACTGCAAAGCTCTCAAGTGTTTCCGCCATAAGAAATCCTCAGTGATTTTTCAGATTTGTTTTTTCTATGAGCTCAGAATCAAATGCAGCTGACATTTATTAAACATCTGCTTCATACGAAGCAATGAGAATTGATAGCAAGGGGAGTAAGTCATAGAGTCTGTCTTTGTGGAACACGCGGTCATCTGGGAGAATCAGAAAACATAAATCACAAGGATAAACTACAGACCATGCGGGCTGTCAGAGTCACACAGCAGTGTGGTGTTGGGGTGGAGGGATTCCTTCTGATTGAGGGCGTTCTGAAAAGCTTTGGAAAGGAGAATTTTTATCTTGGAGGGATTGGGTTTAGAGAAGGAACTAGGACTTAAGAGGCAGATCCGGGGAAGGGTTTGGCGAGGGGGGAACATTCTGGGCAGAGGGGGCGATGATGGGGTTAGGCATGTGTGTGCAAGCATGTATGCACAATGGGATATAAGACTGGATACATAAGTGGGACCAAATTGTTAGAATGTCAGGCAGGAAAAATCGGTACAATGAAGCCCATCAAAAATTATTCTACAGACCATTTATGATACATGTTCGGGGGGTAACACTGGTGGTGGTAGTGTAGCGTGCCAGGAGGTTTATGGGGAATGGGGAAGGCCATGACTTAGGAGGCGTTGGAAGAGGCATATACTATTGGGTGCCCAATAGCCTCTGAATGGCAGTGTCAATGGATGGAAGGGGATAAAGTTGAGAAATATTTCAGAAATATAACGAGAAGTTTTAAAAATCAGTTCAACAGGGCAACAGAGAAAATAAAGCCGGAAATACCTGTATTTAGTACCCTGAGGAGCTAGGACACAGAGTACATGAGCATGCATAGGGAACCTGGCAGGAAAGGAGGATTTGGAGGGAAAGGGGGTTGTTTCTGACACAGTTGCGTCTGCAGAATCTGAAAGGGATGGAATTGTCCTGCTGTCCTCTGGAAAAGCCAGTGTGGAGCTCATGAGAGGCAGGACTAAAACACCCATGCCAGAGAGACACACTGGCCCATGCCTGGAAAGGTTGGGTTTCCTAGGAGGAGCAAACAGAGAATGGGAAAAGCTGAGAGGTGCAAGGCAGCCTGAGAAGCCAGAGCAGGGCTTGTAATGCCTGTTTTCCTGGGGAAAGCCATGTGTCACCAGCAGAGATGTCCTATGCCTAGTCTTCAGCCAGCAACTCAGGAGCAGTAACCAGAAAAGAATCCAGAGCTCTGTATTCCTGGGCCGGGGCTGGCTGTAAGCCTGGGGACGCAGAGTTCAAGTAGGTGAGTGCCTTTCTTACTGGCACTCCAGCCTCCCTGCTTTTTCCTATTTCTCTCCTTCAGGAAAGGAGACCAGGCCAGAATGTTTAACCTTTTGATTCCCCTTAATCTCACTCCTCCCCCTACCCCCAAACTCTTTTTATTTTATGTTTTCATGAGAGACACACAGAGAGAGGCAGAGACATAGGCAGAGGGAGAGGCAAGCTCCCTGTGGGGAGCCTGATGCAGGACTCGATCCCAGGACCCCGGGATCACGACCTGAGCCAAAGGCAGACGCTCAACCACTGAACCACCCAGGTGCCCCTGCCTGGAATTCTTTATGCACCTGGTTCTATAGGAAGGAAGATTAACTTAGAGGCCTCCCCTGAGAGGGGGCTTCTACTGGGTCTGTGCTTCTCAAACTAGGGTGCTGTGTGGTTATGTTTTGGTGTTTAGGAATGTTTTGGTTAAAAAAAAGGTTAGACTAGTTTTAAGTTTTTCTGTTTACTCCTGCTAGATGCATGCCCACACACTCTTGTCCCTCAGCTCTTTGTATTCCTGCTCTTCTTAAAACTTTATTAATGATTCTATCTTTCCTTAAACATTTGGGCGGGCTTATTGACTTCCTATGACTATATTATTTTTCCAAAGGCTAATTGAAGATTCTGATGCCTAGTTAACATTAGTCAGCCCCCACTGGAGACTTGGGCCCATCTGCAGCCCCCCTGTCCTATCTCCTCAGTGCCTTTGAATCCTGGATGCCAGATGGGGCAGCATGAGACTTCGAGGGGGGCTTTATCTCACTATTTTAGCACGAGAAGAGGAGTCCCATGATGATACCACCTTTGTGTTACGGCAAGGGGCAGGGCAAGGGTTGGGAACATGAAGCTTGGTATCAGGCACTGACTCTGCCACTTGTAACTGACTTGTCTCTGTTTTTCCATCTATAAAATGGGGATGATGAAGATGTCAGCCTTGTAAGTGCATGGAATCGCGAAGGCTCCACCTTACGGCATAAACTTATGTTGGATTAGGGAAGTGCTTATCAATGGGCTTTTATTCACAGTTTGTGCACCTGTTTTCTTTTCTTTTCTTTCTTTTTTTTCTTTTCTTCTTTCTTTCTTTCTTTCTTTCTTTCTTTCTTTCTTTCTTTCTTTCTTTCATTTTTTTTTTAAAGATTTTTATTTAGAGACATAGGCAGAGAGAGAAGCAGGCTCCCTGTAGGGAGCCCGATGTGAGATTCTATCCCAGGACCCCAGGATCATGCCCTGAGCCCAAGGTGGACGCTCAACCACTGAGCCACCCAGGCGACCCTGTGTACCTGTTTCTTACGGTGCGGTGTATCAAGAAAATGTCCAGAAGCAAAGGATTCTCTTTATGCTTCAATTCTAAACCCTGGCTAGCATTGGCGGTCAAGGCAGGGGTTCCGAGGAATGGGAAACATTTCTTTTGCCTCTCATTTCATAATGCGAAGTTCCCTTTACCTAACAGAGGCACACCGTGGACATTTTTCAAGAGAGACTATGAGTCACTGTGGAGGCAGCATCAGGAGTTTTTATTTCATCCTCTCATCAGGCAACGTGGGGTTGCAGCAGACTCATGTCACTGAGAAAACACGAGTTATGCGACCAATAGATCTGCCAGGAATTCTGGGTCCCGGTGTGACGCAGTGGGAAGAGCTCTGCTGTAAGAGTTCTAAGAAAACAAATCTGGTCCCTCTGAGTTGCTTCTTACGTGTTGTGTCGCTTTGAAAAAGACATGCTACCTTTTCCAGCCTCAATTTTCTCATCTGTAAGTCGGAGATAATAATATTCTCTCTGGCTATGGAATAGGGTTGTTGAATAAGAACACATGAACATGCTTTCTACATGATAAAAGGTCAAACAAATGCAACCTAATATTTTTAGCATCAACCCATCACTTTCTACAGAGATTTCTGCTGCCTCTAGCAAATGCCACCTTCCGGGTGTCCAAAAGGGCTCGCGGCAAAGGTTAGGTGCATTTGGAGGTAGTTCCTGAGTGGGAGCAGGAGACTCGGCCTTCGAGACTGGAGTGGAATGGGGAGAAGGGGAGCTTTGTCCCAGGGCAGTGCTTTGCAAACTTCAGCAGGCATCAGATTCACCTGGGAGGCTGGGCTACTTCCCCGGAGTTTCTGATCTGTAGGTCTGGGGGTGGGGCCTGAGAATTTGCATTTCGAACACATTCCCAGGTGATGCTGACGCTGCCACTGGTCCAGGGACCATACTCAGAGAACTACTGTACTAGGGCAAGCAGGAAGAGAGAGTCCTCCTTCTGGAACCGAAACAGGCAGTGTGAAGATCCATATGTGGGTAAGGGGGCTTGGAAGGAAAAAAAAAAAACCGGTAGAAGACAGAAAAATGGGGATAATGTGCAGATTGGACAGAACAAAGGGAAAAGTCTCACTCCGTAACAAATGCAAGCAGGGGGAAGTTGCTAGGTGATGGATGAGGGAGAGAGGTGAATTTCCACTGTAGGAAAAACCAGGAGCACAGAGTTGGAAATGTACATGTTTTGAGGAGGCAGAGGAGGTGGAAATTTCTCATTAAGAAGTGAGGAGTGGTGTGTTTGGTGCTGGGGGGGTGGGAGGAGAGACAGACTCGGGGGGAAATGCCTAAATGCCTCTGTCGAGGAAGGGGGACAGCTGAGATGTGCCAGAGGGGGTAATTTCAGGGCTGTGTGGTTTGGCTTGGTCGTGGAGCACAATAGAAATTGGGAGAAAGGGGGTGGAATTTAGATGTGTGACCTGCCCCGTAGCTTTCTTGCTCTCTGCATTTATCACATCACATCACACCCAGCAAGACAGCCCCCCTCCTCCTGGCTCATTAGGAGATTTGATTCGGCTTGGCTCCTGCTGTCAGCAGCTGTCTGGGGCAAGATCTTTATGCTCCCTGCTCCCTGAGCAGCAACCAGCCTTCAGCCAGCAGCGGAGCTCATTAGAAGAGGGCCCCCTGGACACTAGATTTTCAGCTCATTGGTGGCCGGAAAGAGTTAATACCTACGGCTTCGCTGCCCCCTGCACAGCCTCTGGGTGCAGAGGGGGAGGCAGCTTTGGGCTGTGGGGACCTCTCCTTGAGCTGCAGCCAGAGGAGCAGGGAAGCAGGTTAGTGAAGAGGAAGGTACGGGAGGAGTGCCAGGCGAGCTCTGCTCAGGGGCACCTCCTGCATCCTGCCAATGAGGATGGGCGTGCAGACTGTGCCCGGGAGCTGAGCCGCCGCCCGCTGGGTGTAGGCTGCTTCAGTATTTACTGGATGTGACAAGCAGAGAGAAGAGCTTTCAGCGGGGCTGCTTGCTGCCCGGCTCAAGTGGAGGGAGGTGTGTTGTGCTTGCATGCGTGTGTCTATGTGTGTGTGCACGCACGAGTGTGCCTGTGCATTCGTGCACACATGTTCTTCACCCATCAAGGATTTGACTGCTAAAAGAAAGATCTACTCTTTCCCCAGAACTCCTTAACCTGCAGCCTCTCTGACCATCCAGTTGGCAAAGACCTGCAGGCCATGAGGACTGGTCAAAGACAGTGAGTATTGCTTTTGCTTTTCTCTCTCCTCTTCAAGATGCCCATGTGGGCTGATTGCATTATCCATATTTAATTAACCTGCCTCTCCATGCATATTGATTGCTTTCTCCCCGCTGAGACTCTTAGTTTCTCTTCCCCTCTTTAAAGATCATTGCTCTTTGCTTTTAACCTTTGTTTTTACCTTGAGTCCCCTCTTTCCATATGTCCCATCCTGTCTGCCCCAGAGTCACCTGTAACTGGATGTCTGCCTAACAGGGCACATTTCCGTGGGCCTTTCTGGGCTCCAGTGACCCCAAACTCCGTCCCCTAGAAGTCAAGGACCAGATGGAATTAAGAGCCCCGAGGCACTGGGGTTGGGATGAATGAGGAAGCAGGGGCCAGAGTCTCCTGCAGATTCCGATTTAATTGAATTCAAGGCTGGGCTAAGTGAAGGGATGGTGGAGGGTCTGGGGCGCGGGGGGGGGGGGGTGAGGTGGGCACGGTGGGCAGCGCTGGATTTGGAAGGGAGAGAGGCAGGCATGAAGTGGTCCTGGCAAGCCAGTGGGAGCTAGCAGCGGGAGTGGGAAGAGCGACAGGGCAGGGACTGGAGGCCTGGTAATGCCTGCCCCAAATGACCTTGCCTGCTGTGTTTGTGGGGAGTCCTCCCTGGTTCTGTTCATCACCCGGTATAACGAAGGCCCCTGGCACAGGCTTCCCCTCCTCCAGGATGAGAGCCCATAAGCAAGGGAAAATGAGGCATAGGTGCCCCAGACAGTGATTTCTTACAGCTGGAAGAGAGAGAAGCTTCACTCTGTGAAGGGCTTTGATGTCCTGACGTCTGGGCCAGGCAGGTGTATGCACCATTAGAACAAAGGTTAAGGAGATGTCCCTACTGTCGGGGGGGATGTCATCTAAGCTCAGTCTCCTGGAGGTTGAGCTTTTACACAAACTCTTAACAATTTTTTTTTCAGTGTTAACAAAGCCATGTTTTAATTTTACCAATTTTGATATTATTAGAGAAGGTATTTTAAAAAGTATTTGTGATACGTTCCGTGTAATATCAAAACAATTTAAATGGAGTAGACCGGGTAGGGGCCTTATCTATCTAAATTAGGTTTCTTTTAAAATGGATTCTATGTTTGGTGTCAGGGTTCCCCTGGGGAGCCCTTTACGGATAGGCTGCTCTCTTCCCATGTTTCTTCCTATCATTTCTGTGGGAACAAAGGGTTTGAAGCACCGAGGATGGTACCCTCAGGAGAGATAGAGGTTCAGTCCACGAGCCCTCAACCTCAATATCCCCTTTCCTACTGTCCTCCCCACTTCAGGTCAGGAATGGGCCAGTCCCTGGGCTGGGGCAGGTGGGGCGGCCTCCATATGGGCAAGAGAGCATGGCTTGCATATTCATCTCACCAGCTTGTGCCTATAATCCTGCAAAGGAGCAGGCCTGTGCAGTGACGGGGCCTGACAAGTCTCCCTTGAGTTACTCCACCCTTCCTCCTGCTCATCCCCTCCCAAGGCTCCTTGCATTCCCACCCCCAGGACGGGTTCCCTTAGAGGGAGGTGAGAATCAGAAGAGCAGCCAATCAAATAATTCTAGAGCAAGTGCTGACCCCCCTCCCCCATCCCTGGCTGCCTGGTCACTTGGGCCCCACTGGAATCAAACAAAGAGAGCAGTCATTTTTGGCTCGCCCAGGCCCATGCCTTTGTCCCCTGAGGCACGTGCCCCACTTCACCGTCGATGGCCACTGGTTGGGGAAATGGGAGCCCTTGACCGCCAGACTGCGATGTGAAGCCACCCAGCGATCTGTGCCTGTTCAGCCTTGGTCAGTCACCCTCCCTCAGGGCAAGCAGGGATTTGTGGGGAATGGGCTGCGTGAGTGTGTGTGTGTGTGTGTGTGTGTGTGTGTGTGTGTGGAGGTGTTCCATCAGTGCAAAGCCATCCAAGAGGATTTGTAGCACAGTCAGATAAGAGAGGGCGGCCCCCCTCTTACAGCAGATTCTTTGATTTTAGGTGAGAGGACGTGAAAGGGTAAATCCCTGTGCCCCGCAGTCTTATCTCCCGCCCTGACGTCCCTGCACACCGGCCAGAGGGTTAACCGTAAGCGCGTGCCTGCATGGCCGCTTTACTGATGCCACGCAGGTAATGATGCTAACCTGTCTTCCTGCTCTTGCCCTTCCTCTTCCTCCTCCCTGCTGTGTGAGCCTGCCCCAGCCTTCTAATCCCCTGGGCGGTCCGCCTGAGTCCACCCTCTCAGGCCACCCGTGTGGACTGTGCCCTCCTTCCCCGGGGCGCTTCTTGCCAGCAGAACTCACCTCAGTGCCAAGCCCTCCTGTTGACTGATGGGACTTCTGGGGTGGGACTGTGCATGAGCTTGTATTGAACCACTTAGGGACCTCTTTGAGGTACTGGAACAGGGAGGGAAGATGAGGGCAAGCTTACTTTTTAAAATTTTGTTTTCTTGCTTGCTTGCTTGCATTGAAGTAACCTTAACCTGTGACTGGCACTTCCGCTCCCATTATTTCAGACCTAACTAACAAGGTTGTAATTCAGATCTCAGCTAGACAAGATGGAAAATGAAAACCGTTGGGCCCCAAAGGATATTTTGTGGAAGATTTTTGCAAACTCTTGGGGAGAATCACCGTTGGTTTGGTAACAAGTAGACCCTTTACACTGGCCCCTGTGAAACTTCCTTAGATGACTTGTGTGGATTTGCCATTTTTTGAAGTCTTCTTAATTGCTCTTTGGGGGCATCGACCTGACTATTCTGTGATTGATGATCCTGTGGCACGATGGAGGGAACTGACTCACTGAAGGTTGGGTTGTGGCCTTGGTACAGCCTGAGCAAGACCTTTACTTGAATTCACGGAAAGTGGTGACTCAAGGGCCCTTAATCAGTTGCTCACTCGGCCTGGTGTCAGAGCCCCCTGTGGTTTTTAAGAGTGAGTGGACATAAGATGCTCACCATCGCAGAAGAGAGAAAGGCTATCACCAATGTTTTGAAATGCCACCAAATTGATGGCTTCATAATGCGCCTGGCTGAGATAAGAGGTGGGAGCACAGGACGTGCAGGCCTAGTTTTCTGCAGGAGAGGGGATATTTCTGGGAACTTGGATGTTCCAGCTTTAAAAGGCTCTCAGAGATGGGCTGTGGAATACAAATGTTGTCCATCCTTGCCAAATGTGATACCATCCCAGTAGACATTTGTTGGATAAGATTTCTGTGAACAATTAGCTGGGTCAGGGATGAAAATTCATTTGGAGTGAAAGGAAGAGATTGAATTGGAGGGCCTCTAGCGTCTCCACCCAGGCCCAGGATGCATGAGACAGGGGAAGGGAGAGCCAGGCTGGGAGGACTTCCTTTCCACACGAAGAATAATATCTCCGGGACTATTTCCGTGGCAAAGTGTTACCAGTGTGCACGTGGCAGTGCCCTTTTATAAGTTCCTCAGGCCTGATGTGATTACGCCAAACCCTTCCCACTTACCTTTGCTCTTTGTGCAAAGAGCTGCCATAGTTAAAGGTCAGGGGTCAGTAAACTCACTCTGCCGAGGGCCAGAGAGTAAATATTTTGAGTTTTATGGGCCATACAGTCTGTGTTGCAACCACCCAACTCTGCCTTCGCGCTTGAAAGCAGCTTTAGACATATGTAAATAAACGGGTGTTGCTGTGTTCCCATAAAACTTTATTTACACAAACAGGCATCTTGCCGGGCCATAGTTGGCGGATGTCTCGTTAAAGGTTAAAAAGGGGCTAATGTTGAAAGTCCAAAAGAGACGTTAGTGTAATTTCTCATTGGACCTTCCCTAACAGATAACATTTAAGTATCTGGTCCTTAGGAAAATTGAAAAAAAGAGAGAGAGAGAACTTTAAACATACATGTTAAAGTTTTAAACATGCTGATTGAGATAAGCCAAAACCTAAATAGGGATATGAGAGCTCCGTCAGGTAAATACAAGTGTGTTTAAATACAAGGGGCCCTGGCTCTTAACTTCAACCGTACCAGCTGCTCGTGCCTTCGCCTACAGGTGTTGCTCTCTGCTGGTCCACAGCCGTTCATGCATATACATCCCCAGGTTTGGGGGATAAGTGGGGAGGAGAACCTGAGTCAGAATTAATTTGCCCTAAAGCTTCATTTGTGCTCGGAGGTTCTGTGGCATGCGCCCCTGTATTATGCAAGCAACCCTCCACTCTCTTTACGGGTACTACTTCTGGGGCTTTGTAATTAGGAGCTGCTGCTGTTGCTGCTGCTACTTTGCCCTCCTAGTGGGAGAGCAAAATGTGAATTGTTATTTTGTCTTCCCTGTATTTCCTTTCCCTACAGAGAATCCTAATTTAGAAATTCTTCCAAGCTAATGACCTTCATTGACTTACTATCAACTTGAATGTTAGCTTTGAAAGAAGCGTTAAGCCTCTAGGGGTAGGGTACCTGTTACTATTCCAGTAGTCAAGTTAGGGAGTGAGTATATCCCTTGATCTTCTAGGCATGTCTCCTCTTGTTCATGAAATCTTTAGGGACCACCTGGGGAAGGATGTGGGGGTCAGGGGAGGCGGCACAGGCTCCCGCAGCAGCAGTTCCAGGGGCCCCTTTATGGAGCTGACGGCTATGATCATGACAGTCCCCGTCCGTCTGCCCCTGTGCTTGTTGCAGGAACAAAGGGATGAGGACCCGCCTGGGATGCCTGTCTCACAAGTCAGACTCCTGTAGCGATTTCACAGCTATTCTTCCCGACAAGCCCAACCGTGCTCTAAAGTGAGTAGTTTGGCCCTGTGGCCTTCCCAGGGTGCTCACCATGGGGCGTCCACCACTGGGCCGAAGGACCTGTTCTCCTCTAGTGAGCTGTTGACCGGATGAGTCCAGTGACAATAAATCCCTGCCACTTGGTGGTACCTTTTAGATCCCTGAACGTGAGTGCATGGGTATGAATTTTCCTTTTCAAAATGTGCGACCTAACTCAGAGTAGGGACCCTTTTCTTGCTTGTAAGAAAACTGTATTATCCACCGCTCTTGTATAAAGCTATGGTGGAGGAGGCTTCTTGGTTCTACTTGGTTGTCAGTCTGAGCTCTCAGTTTGGAGATAAACATTCAAATATATTCTAAAAATCTGTTTAGGTTCAGATGATCTGGACTCGGTACCTATACCGTTTAGGTACTGTGTTCAATGATATCATAGATGCCCCTCATCTAACTTTCAAGGGTTTGGGGATGGGCATCATGATCCCCATTGCAGAAGTGAAGAGATTAAGGTCACAGTAAAATATGGAGTTGGGAGCTCAGCCCACCTTTTCTCATGCTAAGGCCGGTTTCTTTCCATGGTTATCTTGACATCTTCATTTCCTGTACATATTTAGCTTGGTGTTTTAGACTGAAAGCCAACAAACGAAATATGCTGAATTGCCTTACTGAGGTTTGCCATCAGTTACTTAAGAAGGTACACATTTACAGTGATAGAATTGCAGGCCTACAGGTGGTTTTCATTTGCACTGCCATCCTCCACCCCCTCCCCCCTCCCTGCCATTTTTCCGATTTCTTCTCCATAGCAAATTTCCATGGTTGCTGATGGAGAGGGGGGTCATTTCAGAAATATTCAAGAGAGATGTTTCTTCTTTCCTAGGAGACTATCCACAGAAGAAGCCACGAGGTGGGCAGATTCCTTTGACGTGCTTCTGTCCCATAAGTGTAAGTAGAATTTGGGTTTCAACATGTTGCAGCAAATCATCCTCTTAGCAAAAGAGGCACCAAATACCCACCATGATGCAGGTACTGTGCTGGGTGCCCTAGACAGCTACAATCCCTGCACTCACCGAGCCTCTATATAGGGGACTATATAGATGACAAGATGTCATTAAAATGTAGTGGGAAGAGGGCCTTCTTTTCTGTGTTCTGGGTTAAAAGTATGGTCCCAAGAAGCCTTCGTGTTTTCATAAGAAATAATTTAGTTTAGGGCGTTAGAATGATGGGCTCGGTGGGAACAATAGTCTCGTGTCCATCCTAGATCTTGTTTATAAAATTAAATGACCTCCCCTCAAGTCCCTAGAGAGCCTTGGGTTACTCATCTGTCAGATGAATGTTCTATACATTTTGTTAGTCACTTGAGTTGGCATAGTTTTGGGTTTTCTTGTTGCTTTTTATTTTGGGGTATCACACTCCTCAGTTTCCGGCTGGGTGTGAGTTTTACTAGGATGCATTTCTTCTGTCCCTCTCTCCTCTTTCACTTTCCCCTTTCCTCATTTCTCATACCTTCCCCTTCCCCTGAAAATTGCAGAAATTATCGTGCATATTTCTGCGTGGGAAGGGCACTTTGACGCCAGCCAAACTTTTCAGCTCTTGCTTTTTTCTCGTCATGAGCAAGTTCAAATTCATCGGGCTTTGAGATCCTAGTGGCATAAAATACATGGGAGTGGGAAAGCACAGGAGAGGATGAGAGAAGAGTCTTTTGAAGAGAAAAGGTTTCATGTAGACTTGTAGCGCTCCTTTTGAATTCTTCCCATCAATATTAGAAATCCTGATCAATCTGGGAGCAGAAGGGTAGCTTTTAGCTCGGAGCCTTGTTTCCATTTCATTGGGGAACATGATTTTGTACGATGAGGGTAAGGGCATTGGCCTGATAGTCAGACCTGTGTTCTTGATTTTGACCCCGCTCAGCTACTAGATAATTGAGTAGTCTTGATGGGATCCGCCAATCTTTAGATGTCTTTAGAAGTGATTTTTGCTTACAGCTGGATGGGGACAGCTCCCTCTGACTATGCCCCTGATCCTAATAAACTGGTTAACAAATGCTCTTGAATAGATTTTAAAATGAAATGCAAGATATAAGAATAAGCATATATCGTAGCACCTAGTTTTGTGAGACAAATAGCCATTTTTGTGTTCTATGGATTATACTTAGGAAGGAAAACAAGGCAGCATAGATACAGCATGTGTGACATATGGCTTATGTCACAAACAGCAAGCTTGTGTGGTGAATTTGCCAAGGTAATGGCATATGTACAATAATAGTTAGGATTTGACAGTAAGGCTTGTTTCTTATGAGGCTAGTTTGACTTGTTTTCTGGGGTTATGTCAGGCTAAACAAGTGTCACTATTAACTTCTTTTCTGGCTGCATTTGCTTCAAGGTCATCTTGAAGTTTGGTTTCTATTTCAGCTTCATGACTGACTCACTTAGTTCAAGTCCCTGAGGCTGTTTCCTCATTCTGAAATGGTGATGGCAATACTTGTGTGCTACCTGTCTGTCACCTGGATAAGGGGATCTTCATAAGAGGACACCCTTTGGGTTCTCTAGTTAACTAATGGTGTTTTGTAAGAATATGGTGATTTTTTTTAAATGGTGCTTTTATTTATCAAATGCAAAATAAATGCACCTTAAGAATAAGTTCGCAAATTTTGCCACCAATTAGTGCTGAGCCAAATTCCATAGACAGAGTTTATGGTGGTTAAATTAGTGGATAGAATCTTAGAGTATATTTGGATTGCTGCAAAGACCTGGAGTTATAAGAGGTTCAATTTTGTTTGTTTGATTCAGTGACTTTTAGACCTGAAGACTTGCTTCTCTTTCTGTTGGGGGTGGTCTCAGTTTCCAGGGATGCAGTAACACATTTCTGAGATGGGGATCCCACTAAAGGGTTACTAGCTGAAACCAGAGTGCTTCTTTGTCAGGCCACTGCAGAAATAGGTTTTTGGAACTTTGAAGTTCTGTGATCCTTTTTGGAGTATGATGTTCTGTTTTGATTTTTGTTTAGTACGGAAATAAAAAGCCAATGGAGTGAATGTCTTCGAGAAGAAAGAGGCCTGTATTCGTGGGTCATTGGCAGAATTTCAAGGTTTCAGAGCTTGGACGCTCTCTCCCTGTGAAGGCTAGGAGGGAGTTGGAGCCAGGTTACCTTGAAGGGTGTTGACAACTTTCTTAAAGTCTAATTAATTTGGGTTAATGTTGTGACTCAATTAGGGCTGATTAAGCTTTTCCAAAGGGATTGCATGTATGCTGGTCTCTTAGGAGGGACAGCAGTTGATCGGAGGTGTGCAGGGCTTTCAATTAAGATAGCAAAATGTCCTAAAAAGTAAAGAAAGAATCACTGAATGAGCTCCAGGAAAAGAAAGGTGCATTAGTCTCGAAACCACCCCCTGGTAGTCTTCTATACCTAGGCCACTGCCCTCCCTGAGTTTTCTGTTTCACATAATTCCGATAATTATTTTTGTTCCCATTCTCTATTTATTTATTTTAAGATTTTATTTGTTTATTCATCAGAGACAACACACATCAGAGACACACACATAGACACATAGGCAGAAGGAGAAGCAGCCATTCTCAATTTATAAGAGCATCTTTACCTTCCTGCTCTGCTTGAGTGTTTTGGGCACTTATTTATTTAAAGAAAGGTGTACTAAGTGTTCATTATGTTCAAAGTCTGTGCTAAGCAGCTAGTTGGGGGCAGGGACACAATGATGAACAGGACAGTACCTCCTTGGTGGAGAATACAGCCTTTGGAGGCATGGACATGCATATAAACAACATAAGAAAATAAAACAGTGTACTGACTACAAACTAGGGAGTGTCAAGATTTCAGATAGAATCTTGACGTTCGGTGTTCCTCTTAAATTCCATTTTGTCAGTATTAGAGGTCCTCACTGACCTGGCAGCTGCAGGTCTGCTTTTCATTTAGAGCATGGTTTTCACCTAATTGGAGAACATGCTTCTGCACAATTAGGTTTAGAACATTAGCTGGTTGTCAGACCTGTGTTCGGACAATTTTAACCCGGTTCTGCTTCTAAACAGCTGGGTAGCCTTGATGGAATCCCTCAATCTTTTGGAAAATCTGGTTCTTCATTTATACAATGAGGAATCTGGAATAGGAGGACTCAGAAACTGGATCCAATCCTATCCTCTTGCTCTAGGATGGTGAGACTGGGCCATAGCTAAACGCCCAGGCAGGTGGTTTGAGTCAGTGCGGCCTGCAGGGTTTCATAAAAAGGCTTCAAAGTCGAAATGGTGCAAGCAGCCAAATGAGGGGCTAAAGCACCTGTGTTATGAAGCTTTCTGTCCTTGGCAGGGTCCTGCTGTGTAGGGAGCACTTCTCAGGTTCAAACCTCAGGAAAAGAAGAAAACACTTTTTTTTTTTTTAAACTTTAGAAAGGAAAAAAATCTAGACAGCAAATATTTGGAGCAGTTTGATTTCCAATCACATTTGCTTGCAAGTATAAAGCTGAAGAAGCGCTTAGGAAGGTCTGGGGGACAGCCACTTGCTGAGGGCTTTTTTAAAAAAAATCAAATGAAAAATAAAATGAAAATTGCTGACAACTTTATTAACTAGGGAAGGAGTTAATCTGGCATCTTTTTCCTGCTTATCCAAGTACAGTTAGACTTGGTGTCTATAAGCTGTGCAGCTAGATGGCCCCTAAGGGCTTATGTGTGTGCATGTGTGTGTGCACACACCCAGAAGCCTTTCTGCCTCTGTAGCTTGTACCCAGGAGAGTGAAGGCTTGCAGCTTGGAGATTTTTTTCTGATGGGTTGTGGGAGAACAGGCACAAAATTGTATGTCTTCTGCTCTGATTTCCTCATGAGGTTCAGGCATATGCTTGCTATTTGTCAAGTCTTTAGTGGGACATTCGGTCCTGAACTCCGAATCAGTTCAAACTCTGAATTTTCCTCTTTCCTTCCTTCCTCCTTCTTTTGTGGGATTTTTTTTTTAACATAAAAGTTGGATTCATTCCAGTTTTAAGGGGAAGGTGTAGACAGGATTCCTTCCCCTTCCTCTGAATTTTTTCAGCCTGATCTTACACCTGGATGACAGACCACCTCATCCTGGGCATCCATTTGGTCCTTGGCTTTGTTTCATTGTTTGCACAGAGTGTAGAGGGTCAAAGCCGACCTGTCCCTGCCAGGCCCACCCAGGGAATGCCAGGTTAGTGGAATAGTACAATTGAGAGCTCTTTTGCATTCAAAGAGTTAGTATCCAACTCTGCAAAAAGGAGACCAAGAAAGAAGTTTTTAGTTTTTTAAATTAGCCCCTTTGGGATAATGATTGAGATATACAAAAATATAATGATTTGATCTGGTCACACAGTAGCCAAGCAAAAAACCCAAAACAAGCAAAAACGTGAAAGTTACAAGCTAATGAAGTTCCTTAATTATTCATCCAAATGGTCATTAGCTTTAGAATGAACAGTTTAACTATCCAGTTTCTATTTATTGCATAGCCCTCCCCACAGCCTTCTCCAAGCCAAAAAATTCTAGAACAGTGTTACTCAAAAGTGTGATCCAAAGAAGGCAGCACCAGCAGCTGCTGGAAGCTTGTAAGAGACAAAAATTCTGGAGTTTTGTCTCAGACCTACTGGGTCAGCATCTCTAGGGGTGGGGCGCAGTAAGTTTTGCTCAAGCTTTTCAGTAATATTGAAGCCCACCAAAGCTTGAGAAGCACTGCTCTAAAGCATGAGGAAGTAAAGCAATGAATCTGGAGCATCTTGGTGAGGCAGGTGGCCTGTGCTTTCCAAGAACCCCACTGAACACTGGATTCCAGCCTCCCAAAGTTCTGAGGCAACACATCCCTTCAGTGGTATGTTGTCCGTGTATCACAGATGCCACCTACGTAGCAGGTACGGTGGAGGGTATTCACAGTAAACAAACAAATATGGCAAGTGTGTTTTCTGGATAAATTGAGGCTGAGGTTTAAAAAGAGATATGTGAAGTAGACACAGATCGAAAAAGGAGCTTCTCTTCCTCCTTGCCAACCTGTCTGCACTGCTATAATTTTTACTTGCACCCAGGAATGTGGGTGCATTTAACTTGTCTAGAAGGAGTGCCTGGAATAGAAAAGGCAACTATTCCAAGCCTGCTGCAAAAAACGTTTGAATGAAAAGCAACTGGATGGGCCTCCAACACCCATTCTGTTGCTTATCAGCTGTGTGACCTTTGGCAAATTACATAACCTCTCTGAACCTTTCTTTCCTCATCTGTAAAAGGGAATGATAAGACTTGCCTTGCACAGTTGTCTTGAGAATTAAATGTGATTTGTGGTTGTGAAATGCTCAGCGTGATAATGTGACATACAGGGGCTCCACGAAGGAGAACGATTTTGATTATTATTGTTATTACACAATGTTAAATTCACTGAGCAAACACGGATTCCAGGCTTCCCGGATGCCTGAGATGGCATCGGCTTCTTTCCACAGTCAGCTGAAGGTTGACCCCAAGGGTTGGATGGAGATTGTATTAGAGTCGCAGAGGGGACCTTATTCAAATTCCATAATACCTTCCCCCCACCCCTTTGCCTGATGAGCTTTTGGCATCCCTCCCTCATCCCTTCCCAATTTCCCCTCAGTGTATGTGAGAAAAATCCCTCTGGGGATGTAGTTTTCAAAAGCCCTGCAGGCGAATCTGATATGTTCCCTTTTTGGGACTCCCTGCCGTGTTTCTATGTCAAACTAATTAGACAAATATTCTTGGACATTTACTTTTCAGAATCTCTCAGGTGATGGGCTGGTGTACCTGGATTTTTATGTGAATTCTCTTGTATTAAAGGAGTCATTTGCGAATGCCTTTACCCTTTTAGGGATGCTTCTCTTTTGTCTCCCCTTCAATAGAAAACTTCTTGCTAATCTCTTATACTAGTTGCAGATACGGACTCTAGCTCGATTTTTTGTTGTTGTTGTTGGTGTTACTCAACCCAGCTTCTGCTTGATAAAATAGAAAAGAATATTGGAACAGGAGCTGTAAGACCCAGCTGTCCTTAGTCTGCTGATACCATGTCCTAAGAATAAGAAATCACCCAACCTTAGAGCCTCACCATTCCCTTGTGTCCAATGTAGGGCTTGATCATAGGGTCTCTATGTCCCTTCTGGCTCCAAGTCTAACAACTATCAAGTCCTATACTATTATTATAACACACCATCTTGCTATATGTACACTAACAAAGTTAAGATCATTGAAGAAAATTATGTTAATCACAAGACTGAAGTATAATTAGCATGACAGTTGCTTCCAATAAATGTCAATAATTGGAAATAGTTTATTTTCTAAATAATCTCCTTACCTAAACCTTGCTAAGCCCCAGTTATTTTATAGATGACACGAAAGAAAGACTTTGATCCTAATGCTGTTCTCATCACAATTTTCAAAGTAGTTAACTCGGTTCTGAATGAAAGATTTTTTGACTTCAGCATTAGTAAATGTGCCCTGGATATTATAAATATATTTTCCTTTCTTATCCTCTGTCTGACCTTGGAACCCATTCACCAGTTTATTTTTTCCTATCAATCAGGGATGCAAGAGGACTCTGGTCTTTGGGACAGCACTTTGGTAAACAGAGAGGTTGCCCCCTGCCCCAAATCTTTCATGTGATCCTGTAATTTTCTAAGCCTGGGAACTGAGCTAGGCTCAAGCCCACCCTCGTGCCAGCTGAATCAGGGCTCCTGGACTTTGAACTGTTACCTAAGCCACCCTTCCTGCTATACCAGCTGCACCGCTCATTCATAGTGACCCAGTTTCTTCTCTTATGTAAGCACCCTGCATCACAGAACTAAGAGGGAGAGTGCCGGCCGCAGGCAGCACGTGTGGCCACGGGTATGTTCTTGGAGATTCTGTGTATGCTCAGGGGGGGATGCCAGGATTCTGCTGAATGTTCCAGGAATTTTGGACACAAGCCTTTCCCTTTCTGCAACTAGATAGACACTAATTTCAAAAAAAAAATGTATAATGTTCATAGAGCCTTGACTTCAATGTCATACAAAGAAAACCCAAGTGAAATGAAAAAAATGAAGCTAAAAATAAAATAAAAAGGCAGCTCCTCCTGTTTCTCTCTCATCTTCCTTGAACTATTTACCACCTATGACCTTTAAGTTATCAGGATGATTTGGGGGTATTAGGCATGTTTACTCTGCATGGTGACTCTTCAAGCCACCGAGGTGCAGGCATGACGGTCACTAACATGAGTGAGTGCTCACCGAGTGCTGTGTTAACTCACCTCACCCCCAGGGCCTCATGGAGCAGGTACCGCTAGGATCTGCGTTTCACAGAGGGGGAAACTGAGGCAGTGCCCAAGGTCGCATTCAGCTGGTGTGTGTCAAGGCCAGAATAGAGCAGCTTCCGGACAGAATCCCAGGCAGGATGGCTTGAGGGATCAGAGAAAAGTCACTCCTGCCAGCTGCCTAGAATGTGTGAAGATCGGATGGGGAGGCCTCCAGTTCTCCAAGTATCTGGGAGGGGGCGGGTCTGGGGGGCCCAGGGGCCCAGGCAGAGGGGCACAGCTGTGTCACAGTGAGGGATGGCAGGAAGGATGCATGAGCCTTCGTTTTAACCAACCCCACTTTATGGGTTTAGCAGAGGGGGAGGAGAAGGTCCCAGTGGAGAGAAGGGGTACAGAAGAGGGGAGGAGGGGCCAAAGGGGACAGAGGATGGAGGAAGAGGGTGAGGGCTGGGAAAGATGCTGAGGAGGCAGAGAGAGGACCAGCCAGAAAGTTTGCAGGTTGGCAGGGAAGAGGTAGGAGGGGTCGGAAGGAGGAGGCAAGGATATAGCTGAGGAGAAATGCCTCTGGTTCGGGTCCCATACAAGGCCTCTGCTGGGTCCCTAAGCAGGAGAGGTGGGCCGGATCTGGGCCGGATCTGGGCCGGGGGTCTGTATGCAGAGCCAGCTGCTGCCACCTGCTCTGGGAAGGCGCGGGGCTCCTGCAGCCCCAGAGGACCTTCCTGCCCCCTCACTTCTGTTGTTCTTGGGGGAAGGTTTTCTTTGCACGGTGACCCTCACCCCTTTCAGAGGTGGCCCTGGGGATATGGAAGGGTGGGGAGAGAGTGGGGTGAGAGGGGTGGGGGAGCAGAGGAGGACTGTGGCCAGGCACGCTCTGTGCAGGGCTTCGTGAGCTTTGTCTTTGCCGCAAGCTGTTGTCCAGGCGCTGCGGCTTCACACGTCCCGGACGGCCTAGGCCTTCTCTCCACTGTGCCTGTCTCTCCTCAAGCTCTTCCTTTGAAATCCCTGACACATCTTAAGAGCCATATATTTTTTTAAGATTTTATTTATTTATTCATGAGAAACACACGGGGGGGGGGGCAGAGACATAGGCAGAGGGAGAAGCAGGCCCCATGCAGGGAGCCTGATGCGGGACTCGATCCCGGGACTCTAGGATCACGCCCTGGGCCGAAGGCAGATGCTCAACCTCTGAGCCACCCAGGGATCCCTAAGAGCCATATTACTTTGGTTCCTCTCCCGCTGTCTCAGAAGCCAGCCCTGGAAATTCAGGTGACCGCATTCGGGGTTGAGGCTGCCTGAGAGGGCTCGACATCTTCATGAGGTCACTCGACCGTGATTTGTGACAGTGTCCCCAGGCCACCGTTGGGGAATGTACCAGTTCTGTGTGACGCCTTGGGGAGGTGGCCGTGCTGCGGGAGAGAGGAGAGTTTAGGCAGATTCTAGGTTGTTGGTAGCACCTCGTGGCCTCCGTTGTCACCGCGGATAAGGTGATGGCACGCATCCTCCTGCGGGAGACTCTCCAGCTCTGTGAGCTGGCATGTTTGCCTTCCAGTGATGTGCTTCCAGTGTGATTGCTTGATTTGGGATTATTGTCCATCCCTCTACTGGAGGGAGGGATAACGTGAGGCTCTCTGGTGATCTCAAGAGGAGACACAGGCAGTGAGCTCTGAAGTCACACAGCTGTGTGTGGGAACCCACAGTCCGCCTCCTACTGGCTGAGCGACCCAAAACAGTGAACTTAAACTTGCCAAGTCTCACTTACCCTATTTGTGAAACAAACTTCCATGAGAGCTCACATTTATAGACTGCTCCTAGTGAGCTACAGAGCACTTTCACGTGGCTCACCTCATTCCGACCTCATGACAATCTGGAGCAGCAAATCCCAGTATTCTTCCCATTTTGCAGATGAGATGAGGCAGGGTTCAAGATGTTAGGACATTTTTCTGAGGTCGCACAGATTCAGACCCAGCCTATCTTGCCAGAAACTCTTGCCTTGATGATAGAGTTGGTGTGAGAATTGAATGAGTTGATATACGTAGACTGGACGATATAGAGCTTGGCCTCAGGGTAAGTCTCAGTGTGTGGCGGTGACAGTGTCGCTGAGGAGGAGGCTGAGAGCTGTATCTGACACAGGCATGAGTGGCAGAGGGAGCGCAGAGCAGAGCACTAACGTGCCCAGGGAGAGTTAATCAGATCCATCCCCCTCACTTTACAGCTGAGCATGCTGAGACCCAGGGAAGTTGAATGTGTGGTCCAAGGTCATAGAGCTAATTATGGGGCTGACTCTGATCAAAGCAGATGCTCCCCACTGGGACAGCAGTGCTCCCATCCCAGGCAGACCAGTAGGGTTCCGTAGGCTGCCTCAATGAAGCTGACAGACAATCGTGAGCTGGGTTTGAATTTGCCACACATTTTACTTCAGGTCCCCATCCTCACCTGAGTCAGTCTCAGTTGTTTCCAGTGTAATTCAGTTGCATTCTGTTGCCAATGGCCATCCTTGTCTCCAGGTTGTTCTACTCCAAGGTACTCCTCCAGCTTCCACAGTGAGTCTTCCGGGTTCTCCCCACCTCATTTGTTGCCATCATTCCTAGAAACATCGTCATCCCTGGAGTTACTCATGGCCCCCTTGTCTTGGGCTGAGATGGTACTCCCCTCCCCTCCCCCTTCAGCCATTGCTGGTATAGGGCATCCTTTAGGCCCCGCCATCATGCAGAGCCAGAGACTGGACTGCCGACTCACAGAAGAATGCTGGCTTTGTAATTTGGCATCCACGCCACTTACTGTGATCTGTAAGTGACCCTGGGCAAGTTATTTAACTTCTCTAAGCTTCCTTTGTCTCTCTAGAAAATGGTAATATCATGAGGACCGGTGCTATAACTTTGCTATGTAGAGCAAATTCTGGAAGTTCATAGAGCATTTAGTGTGGTACCTGGCCCAAAGTAAGTACTCAATCGGTGCCTGCAGTGGTCATTTTCCAAATTGCTTCTTAACTTCAACATTTTTTCCCCTTGATCTCTTCCCCTTCTCCCCTTTTCCTATGTTCCAACTTTCAGATCCTAAATCTTTGCTGTTCTCCAGTTCAAGCTTCATTTACCAACCTGGAACTGTTGGTCCTTTTTTTGAATGATGGGCACATCCCCAAACTAGAAGTTCTTGCTCCCTTCCTGGGGCATCATACCTTTGTCCAGGAACTGGAACCTAGGACTTCACAAGTGTGGGCCTGTTTCTTACCATGTTCCTGCTCATTTTTCCAAAGTAGCTGCTCCAAACCCCTATAGCATACCCTGGACTTACTATATCCAACTAATTATTTTAAATTATTGCCCAATGTCTGTGACATGAGACTAGCTTTTGAGTGCTGTGAGGTGGTGACTTCATCTGATTTACTCATGCTGTATCCTCAAAGCCTAGCACATGGAGGCAGACTGCCTTCGCGGGGACTTCACTCCAAATTGATGAAGATCAAGGCTGTCCCACCTTATCCGTCTCAAAGATGTCCTTTCCCTGACCAGTTCTCTCTATCTTCATCCAGCCCACCTTCTTTTTCTCTACTTTTGACTTTAAGGAAGACAAATTCTCCTATTTCTTGCTGGTCCCTCTCCTTCTTTAGGATTTGCTTCCACCAGATATATTCTTTTGATTCTTTAATTTTTCTCTTCGCTTGCCCTTTTCTTTCTGCCTGCAAATACACCTGAAAAGATCTTGCTTTGGAGTCATATGGACCTGGTAGGGAAACTAGGCTCTTCTTGCCAGCTGTGTAACTGGGACGCTTATTCGACTTCTGTTAGTAAGCCTTAATGTCTTCATTTGGAAAACTAGAGTGCTACTATCTATGGATCAGCATTGTTGTGAAAATAAATTGAGCTGGTGTTTGCAAAATCCCCAGCTAAAAGTATGGCATATAGTAAATAAATAAAAATGCCCTGCCCCAAATCCTAAATAAATACACAAAAATAAAACCCTACCATCCCTACATCCCACCACCTTTTCCAGCTAAAATCAGATAGGAACTCCTTCATTTTCCGGCACCCAAACTAGAAACTTTTCTGTATCCACAAGCAGCCCTTTCTCTTCCTCTCCCCATCATAATGCTCTTCTCAGGCCATTTTCTGTACCTTGCTAGGAGCAACATTTTATCAGTTAAACTCTTTCTTTTTTTTTTAAATTTTAACTCCTTCTACTCAACCAGTCTTTTCTGATTAGATCAACATTTAAACAATACTCAAGGCTGTTTTACAAAAAAAACAAAAACAACAACCAAAAAACCCCAGAATCTTCTTTCCTGACCTCCTATTTCCTTCCAATTATGCTGCATGATCTCTCTTCTCCCCTTCTTGCAAGAGACATCGAAATTAGCTGTTTCTGCTTCCTCTCCTCCCATTCATCCCCACATTCACCACAATGCCCAGGGTGCCCATCACACCACTAGAGCCGCAACTGGTTGCTGAATCTCATGGTTGGTTGCTGAATCTCATCACTGAATCCAACCACCATGTCTCAGACCGTAGCTAGCTTGACCTGTGGGTACCACTGGACATATGGCCACTTCCTCCTCCTCGAAACCTTCGCTTCCCTGGCCTTTGGCAGTGCTGTGTTATCCTTCCATCTCTCTGGTTCTTTCACAGACCTCTTGATGTATCTTATAAGTAGGCTCAATAATTGTTTACATTGTTATTATTATTATTATTATTATTGTTATTATTATTATTATTATTATTATTAAACACTAGTCTTACTGACTAATATCTAATTACTTAAACATTCTTCATTATTGGCCTTTACTTGTATGGCTCCCCCTTCCTGCAATCCTCTTCTCCATCCTCCCCTCTCTTCTTTCACTTAGCTTCCTGCTTCTCAACTTCACATCTCAGCTTAGAAGCTTCTTCCTCCTGTGAGTCTTCCCTTTCTTTCTTAGGTCTGGCTCGGGTATCCCATCCCTCCTGGGTACTTTCTTTCTTTTTTTTTTTTTTGGCTTGTCTCAATTCTTTTTTCTTTTTCTTTTAATTAATTTTTATTGGTGTTCAATTTACCAACATACAGAAAAACACCCAGTGCTCATCCCGTCAAGTGTCTCCTGGGTACTTTCACCACAACCTACGCTTTACCTATCAAACCACTTGTCACACATACCGTAATTACCAAATTATGTTTTCTTGGCTCAAATGGCCCTTTTACTGCAAGTTCAGAGGGGCTTAGTTGTGCCTGTTTTTAGCACCTCGCAGAATGCCCGGGTCCCATAATGGGTGTATGAATGAGTGAAGGGATGAATGGAAGTGGCACTATCCCTTTGTTGGATTGGGAATTCGTGTATTTTATATTTGTGATGCTACATAGTATCACCTGTGTGAACTCTGTCAGGACTGTTCTCTAAACATCAGCTTCTTTCTCTATAAGATTGGGAGAAGTACAGCAACATTCCTGAGAGCACCTTCCATGTGTTCTCTCTCTCTCTCTCTTTTAGACCCACAGAAAGTCCCAATAAAGCTGAGACTTTGATGAAGGGAGATACTGTCTGTATTTTGTCTCACTCAGGGCCAGTTTCTCTAGCAGGGTGATCTTCACCAATGCCATCAAGGAAGGCAGAAAGATAATTTTCTTCCTTTATCTGTAGCTGGATTCAAAGTTGCTCACAATGCCTGTTTTGCTCAATGGAAGGCAACACAAAAATTAACACAAACAACAAACTTCAGCTTTGCCATGAAAGTATTTCAGCTCTTCCATTTTAAAAACAAGAGGCTCTTCCAAGTCACTCTTCCAAGTTACTTGAATTTACTCTTTTAGATAAATGCACAATGGTTTAGGGTTCTCTCCCTGCCATTTCCTTCCTACTCCCCACTCACAGGAGAAGGCTTTTGGCCTGTGGTCCTCATGTCCTCCCTGCGTCCACCAATAGCATCCATGGAGCTTGTCATCTGTACACTGGTCACTGCTTAGAGACCGCCTTGCTGGACCAGCTTCATGGGCACTGAGTCTCCTTGGAGGCTTCCACTGCTCCAAATGGTATTCCATCCAACTTCTGCCTGTAGCTTCTGCTACAGGAGCTCCTTCTGCAGCAATGGCAATCTCCTGGCAGGCAGGCTAGCTCTCAGATCTGAGTTCCTCAGAGCCTGTGGAAACTTCTGGATTACTTGTATAAGAGCTTGGAGGAGATAAGAGCACATCATGCTCTTCACAGGGAGCCTGCTTCTCCTTCTGCCTATGTCTCTGCCTCTCTCTCTCTCTCTGTGTCTCTCATGAACAAACAAACAAAATCTAAAAAAAAAAAAAAAAAAAAAAAAATACCCACCAGGGATTTTATGACCTGTTTCCTGATGTAAGCATTTTATACATTAGTAATTTACAAAAATTATTAAATTGAATGAATGATTCTCTGGCCATCATTCTGCCTAATCATCTCTATGTTAGTGTTTCATGCTCTCTTTGATTCTCATTTCACCTTGGGTTTCTACTCCCTCCTCTCAGGGCTTTAAACCCAGTGTGGAAATGAGGGTGAGTAGGGTTCTGAGCCAACCTCTCATATGTATCTAAACTATGTTATTCTCCTTTTCTTTCCCTGTCGCAGGAGCAATTTTATTTCCATCCTGCCTGACGGGAAACCACCTTACATCATGTTCTGCTTTCTCTGTACTCCTTATCTTAGAGGACCGTATATCTTGTCTTAAAGTGACCATGTGTCCTGGTTTTGGTCTGTGGGGGTCATGGTTTATGCCCATTGTCTCTGTGTAATTAAGAGGTACGTCTCCCTTCACTCTCAAAAATACACTGGCTTGGGTGATAAATTTCATGGCCACCCTACTTTTGTTAAACACTTTAAACTCAGGCCTCCAAACTTAGATTTCTTTTTGATTTAAAGTTTGACTTTGAGATTCCATCAAAACCCTTTTTTCTCTCTAGTTCCTGGATCTTGCAGCTAAAAGTCTTGGTTTTTTTTTTTTTTTTTTTTTTTTTTTTTTTTTTTTTTAATGTCTATTGTTCTAGTGAGGGAATTACAACATCTATTTTGAAGGACAAAGATACTACCCAATGACTTTTTAATTAGGAGAAATGAAAATGTTTCACAAAAGTGAAAACAAACCCTTAAATATGTCAATAGCAGGGCACCACCAATCCATGGGATGATCCTGGGCAGCACATTGTCTGGGTACATACTGGTGGCCCTCAGATGCTCAGGTGGTCCCATCCCTCAGAATTAAGAACTGTTGATATATTGTCCTTTTAACAAATTTTAGAAAAGGAAGAAAAAGTTATAGCTAGAGTTGTTTTTAACCAATGCGGTCACTTCATCCTAGGCTGTGTCTGCCCATCCCTTGAGGACAGTTTGTAGAAAGCTATAGCTCTGAGGATTAAAGGAGAGTGTGTGGAGGGTTAAGATAATTTATAAAATATATTTAATAAAACACATTAATGAATGTATAGGCTATCAGTAGATATTGTTTTCTAAATCTACATGGTAACCCTGCTCATCTTATTCTGATTGGAAACTCTGGCAACGTGCATAATGTGGATTTTAAAAAAATGAAAAGGTCTGTTCCTCGTTAAATCATTTGGGAGAAAAATTATAATTAATCTTCATTAAAACATATTTTTATAAGCAAGATCTTTTTTTTAATGAAAGGTCATTCATTCATTCATTCATTCGAGACACAGAGAGAAAGAGAGGCAGAGACACTGGCAGAGGGAGAAGCAGGCTCCATGCAGAGAGCCTGACGCGGGACTCGATCCCAGGTCCCCAGGATCACGCCCTGGGCCAAAGGTGGCACCAAACTCCTGAGCCACCCAGGCTTACCCAGGCTCACCCACCTAAGCAAGATTTTTAAAAATAAAATATCCATGGGATAAACCATTAAAACACAGGGCATCAGAAGTTTTTTTTTTGTTTTTTTTTTTTTAGAAGAGCCTGGGAACCCTATGAAGGTATTAGAATGGCTTTAGTGACTGAATTTCAGTGTTTACTTTCAGACATGCTTCTAGTAGTAGTGAAGGATTTGCCCTGATGCATTCACACCCTCCTGTAGTTTGTTGTGTAACAAATTGTTTTTTCAGGGTGGTTAACTTGGATTAGGGTAGAGAATGCATTACAAATATTATTTTGGCCTAATTAGAAACAGGTTTTCCAGTGGACTCCGGGGACAGCTGATTCTGCATTAGAGGACAGGCAGTGACCACTGAAGGCTGATGAAGAGTGACCAGGGCTTCTCATACTCATTATTACTATGGCTTCCTACACATTTCTCCCTCATATCACTGCGATCCTTGAGCAGGAAGCAGAGCTTGTCTCCGAGGGCACCTGTGTGTTTAAGAGAGTCTTCAAGAGGATGTGGAGTAGTGAGGGTTGGACAATCAGGGCTGCTCTCACATTACCACTACCTTTCTCTCTTGCTTCTACAGTTCAGGAGCTTAAGCCTCTTCCTCTCTCTCTTCCTTTCCCCCTCCCCCCCCATCCACAGATGGAGTGGCTGCGTTCCGCGCCTTCTTGAAGACAGAGTTCAGCGAGGAGAACCTGGAATTCTGGCTGGCCTGTGAGGAGTTCAAGAAGACCAGGTCAACTGCAAAGCTGGTCTCCAAGGCCCATAGGATCTTTGAGGAGTTTGTGGACGTGCAGGCTCCGAGGGAGGTGTGTTGGTGGTGGCGAGAGTCTTGCAAGACCTCTACCCATGGCTCCTGCCTCACACGGCTCTCCTTGTGGGGGTTTGAGCCAGTCTTGATGGGTACTGTCTTCTAAATTGAGCCTTACCTCTCGGATGGCTCTTAATGAACAAAAGGATCACTTTTAAGGGGCAGAGCCCAGGGCTTCTAAAAAAGTAGCTCTACTAGGAATGTTTTAGCTATCCGTCAAACGTGCCTGCAGGACCTGTGTTTCTTTTTCTTTTTTATTTATTTATTTTTTATTTTTTTAAAGATTTGTTTTTATTTTATGATAGACAGAGAGAGAGAGAGAGAGAGACAGACAGGCAGAGGGAGAAGCAGGCTCCGTGCCAGGAGCCCGACGCGGGACTCGATCCCGGGACTCCAGGACCGCACCCTGGGCCAAAGGCAGGCGCGAAACCGCTGAGCCACCCAGGGATCCCCTAGGACCTGTGTTTCTATAGCGATTCTGCAAGGATGGATGCCATTGAATCCATGTTAGTTTTCCTAGTGGAAGGCAGCATGGCTTAATGGGATGAGCATCCACTTTGGAATCTTTTTCCAGTCTCAGCTCTACAAGTTACTAGCTGTGTGATCTTGGCTAAGTTACCTAGTCTCTCTGAATCACATTTCCCCAATGTAAAAGTGTATATCACCTACCTTTTAAGACTACTCTTGGGGATCCCTGGGTGGTGCAGTGGTTTAGCGCCTGCCTTTGGCCCAGGGTGCGATCCTGGAGACCCAGGATCGAATCCCACGTCGGGCTCCTGGTACATGGAGCCTGCTTCTCCCTCTGCCTATGTCTCTGCCTCTCTCTCTCTCTCTGTGTGACTATCATAAATAAATTAAAATAAAAAAAAAAGACTACTCTTGAGTTTTAGGGCTTAAGCTATTTAACCTATTCAACATCTGTCACTGCTTATTAATGACTAATTACAGTCATTTATATTATCTTATGATAACATAATAATAAAATGAATTTCTATGTATGGCTGTGCTGAGTTATAAAGCAGAATTTTACTTGGGAGGGTTTTATAGAAGAAAAATATTTGCTATGAGTTTTGATGCATTATATACTTAGAACTCTTCAATTATCCTTTGACTTGAAATGTAGGAGGCCTTTGGCCAGTGGCCAGGATGCTGTAGGCTCATTATAATGCTGCTTGGAACAGAGGTGTCCATTATAACCATAGCCTCTCTTCCCAGGGCATTTGTTTCCTTGGTAGTTAAGAAAGAACAAGAAGGCAGGCTTACTTTGGGGAATCCACACTAATACTTAGCTTCAGTCTCACCCTTTGCCTGACATGGTGAAGACCCCTGGCTTGGGAGTTAAGTGATTTGGGGTTTTGCCTTGGCTCTGTTACTAACTTTCCATACTACTTTAGACCAGCTTTTTATTAGCTCCTTTCTTCAGTGTCCTTAACTATAAATTGGGATGAAGAATATCTAGTCTTTGGACCTCACAGGATTCTTGCTGGGGTCAAAAGGGATGACCTCCAGGCAAATAGTTTGAAAAGCATGGATAAGCTTACATATATAAGATACTGTCATTAATAATTATTACATAGCAAGGAGCAGTTGCCAGGCACCTTGGCCCTTGAGGGCCAGTGACCATGCTCTCTGTTTGTGTCTCCAGGTAAACATAGACTTCCAGACCCGAGAAGCCACCAGGAAGAACATGCAAGAGCCATCCCTGACTTGCTTTGACCAAGCCCAGGGAAAAGTACACAGCCTCATGGAGAAAGACTCTTATCCCAGGTTCCTGAGGTCCAAAATGTACTTAGATTTGCTGTCCCAAAGCCAGAGGAGGCTCAGTTAGACCTCAGATGGGGACTCTTGGAGATCACTGGCTTTTCCCCCTCCCTCTGCTGCCAAGACCATATTCTAATGTGAAATGTCATAGGTGTTCAAAAAGCAATGGCACTTAGGTTGGGAGCCTGGGGATGAGAAATGGATGAAGGGCCATTCCAGTCACCAGAGCTTGGACTCTATTCCATTTACTCATGTTTGTGTTCCGGTTAGTGGTAGCACCTTGCTGCTGTTACCCTTCTTCTGGGTCAGCAACTTGCCCTCCATAATGCCTTGGGTCATCTCTGCTGAGAAGGCAGATTCGCTATGCTGGGCTAATGTGTAAATAATGCAAATGCAACTTCCACCACTTCCACACCCTCTTCAGTTAAGATTCCTGACTCTAACTTGTCCTTTGCCCCTGTGAGGAAGAGCCAGAAAACTCTGGCTCATGTTTGTGATTTGCTGTCACAGTGTAATGGCCAGTCCTGGGTGCTGGGACCTCACAATGTAGAAGAGAGGTCTCTGGGGAATCCCAGGTTTCGCGCACTGTCATTGACAGGTGGCCTCTGGGAGAAGGGGCAAACTCCATGAATTTGGCTATTCCTTTCATTTCCATTGGGCCAGTATGAAAAGCTGTGGTCTCTGCCCATCTTAGCCTAGGAGATTCACAAGACTTTTTACCCTTGCAATTCCAGGGAGGGTCTTGGGAGATGTCTTTCATGACTTCTGATGTGGAGCTGCTTTTAAGAAAGATACAGCTTGCAAATCTTCCTTGATTCTACCAAGAAGTATTGCAGGAGTCAAATGACCAGGGAACATAGCACCAGTAGACTTTTGTGCAATGGAGCACTATATATACTCTTTCTGTTGCTTACTGTATTCTCTGCCCTCACCTCCCTGTGGCATCACACATCACTCATCTCTTAGAATGACAGACAGCTTGGCAAAGGGAGGTGAATTCCCATAGCATGGACAGCTCTCATGGTGCCTAATACTTTCCTTGTCTCTCCCTGTCCCCCCTTCCATGCAGGTCATGTAATTATGATGGGGGAGAATGGGAACTTAGGCTGTGTAACTCTTCAGCTTGCTTCCTGGGAGCATGCTTTCTTAGAAAGGTCTCCTTCATGAAGGCCACCTTGGCTCTTGAGCAACTTCCTTCTTGATCTCTGACCTTTGGGGATTGAACATGAAACAGGAGGTGAGGCTAAGATCCCTGTTAACATCTGGCTATGGAGAATCTTCCTAAAATGCTTTCATGATGCCCTGAGGCTGCTTTTGGAAATGTATCAGGAAACTCTTCCTTGGAGGATGAGCATAAAGCACTCTAGCTGCTTTATGAGAAAGAGTGGACTTTGGCACAAGTTTGCAGTGCCAGGGATACGCATCCTCAGCAGAGAGACCAGAAAGTGGAAGAGGAGTCTGGAAGAGGCTGATATCCAGGTGGACCAGATCATAGAGAATGTGATGGAGGTACAATTGGGATAATTCACAGCCAATGGATTTGGATTCATTGCAGGTCTCCAAAACTTTCGGCTTGACTAAAGGAAAGAACTATGATTAGGCATAAGCTCTGGGGTTCAGGTGACTGACAAGTGGGCTGAAGCGTTCTCCCCTCGTGGGGTGATGGGCCTCTCGATGCACGGGATTCGAGCGTTTGCGTTCCTGTCCAGTAACTTTGTGAATCACTTCCTTCCTTGGCTGCAGCTAGACAAGGCCAAGAAGGCTCCTGAGTCCCACTGGTGTCAGGGTCTGTTGCCCTGCCACGACACATTATTGTCTGTAGATGATGGTTGGTGAGTCTGTCTGAACCATCAAGGAGAGAGAGAACACATGCCTCCTAACCCTCACACTGAAGCGTCCTGTGAAGTCTCATGTTCAAGAACCCTGAAGCCTCAAATGGGTGTTCCCAGTTAGATCGGATAGTATTCCCCTGTCCCCACTGGTAAAAACCATTCTTAGCTAAAGCTGCCAGAATTAATTTAATGATCAAATTCTCGAACAGGGTATTTTAAACATTGTTTACATATGAAATGTGCATCTGCTGCCAACTCTACTGTCAAATATGAGGTGCATGTAAATTGGAACAGTTATGGAAACATGAAATGTTTAAGAGGGGCCTTTTTACCGCTTTCACTATCCCCAGGAGAAGTCTGAACCAGAGTGTTGGGCAGTGGCCTCACCCGAGGCCCAGAGTTCTTGCCAACCGTTGGTGGAATGAAGGCTGCAGATGGTGGTGTCATGGCGCCAGGTGACTTCCTCCCACGATGGGGAGGCGTGAAGGACCAAGCTTGGGTATCCTGAATTTTGCCGCTCCGTGAGGGTATGTGGGCGTGTGTCTGTGTAGAGGAACGTGATAGCTATATTTATGGTACTCCCGTGGAGTGTGTGTGCGTGTGTGTGTGGGTGACCATTGTGAGAGTGAGTCCAATACACCACAGAGATGGTCTTCCCATGGGGTAGAGCTGTCCTCACACCCTTCCTGTCCTGCTTCCCACAGAAGGCACAGAGCTCTCTGCTCTGATGCCTACGTTCAGGCACTTAGGTCATATGCCAACCCAGATTTTGGTCTGTGATGAAACAAAGAGAAATGTTTACAACATCTAGAGCAATATCAAAGCATACCTCATCCCCAATCTTCCGTGTCTCCCGGTCCTACCCTTTCTCCTATTCCTTCTTCCATGGGCCCTCGTCCGCCTCACCAGGTGGGCATCTGCAGGTGCCACTTCTTCCACGTCTGGTCTTCCTTTGGTCCTCATGCCGGGCTCCTGCTGTGGCCAGCCTTCCGGGCTCGAGGCTTGCTTTGAAGACCCAGGGCAAGCCAGGGCGGTAGGCCAGGCAGAGCTGTGACTTTTAGGACTGCTCTCCACCCCGCAAGCGGCCTTTCGGCCCCACCTGAGTGTCCAACCTGTTTTTGGCTGGCGTGAGATTACCTGTTGCCTTCGGCAAACCAAATAAAACATAATCAATGACAACCATTCAGAGCCCCAGGGTGTCTCTGGGGTGAGGAAGGGTCCTCTGAGCATGCCCGGGGCTCACCCGGAAAGCCTGTTACAAGTGCTACTTCCCACGCGGCACACCCACAGATGCTGATCCGAAAGTTCCTGGGTGGAACCCAGGAAACTGCATTTTTAACAAGTTCCCATGGACCAGGCTTTGAGAAAAAGATGGTCTAAGACAGTGGCTCCCACCATTGGCTGCTCATTGGAATCACCTGGGGAGTTTTCAAACCTAAAGGTCCATATGTCCCACCCCAGAACAGCTGGTGGCTGGGACCCAAGGCGTCCAGGTGACTCCCCGGCAGAGGAGGTAAGGCAGCGGGGGCCTGAGGAGTGAGGAGGGGCCCGAGTGGCTGGCGCACCCCCAGATGCCAACAGGAACCTGCCAGCCCCGAGTCCGACTCTGGGCGGCTGCGTCTCTGTGTTGTCTCAGTCTGATGTGCTCCTGTGAGATATAAATGTCTGTGGCCCAGCTGCACGCAGCGTTCGCGGGTGGCCGACGGCGGGAGCGCTGAAGGGTATGTGCCGAAGAAGGGGTTTGGTCACGCATCCCAGTCTCATCCCAGTGCTTCCTCCAGGCTGGCCTCCTGGGCGTCTCCCTCGTTTGCTCATTGTCACGCGCTCTCTGTGTTTGGCCATTTGCATTGGGTTGTGCCTCTGTGGCCAAGGCCTTGCGACCTGGTGGCTGGAACTCAGGTAGTGGGCGGAGGGGGTGTCCTAGTGGTGACAGAGGCAGTGCAACAACGTCCGAATTTCTCAGTGGAGCCGGTCCCATCCTGGGAATATCACGCTGTTGAGGGCTTCTCCAAGGCCACAGTGGGGTCACAGTGGGGTCTCCCCCCCCTTCTCGCTCCAGAGCCCTCAGGATCCCCTCCTTGGTCTCCGGCTGGATGGGCAGCTGAAGGTTCCAGGCTGGTTTCCTCCTCTGGTGCTCTCCCCAGAACTTGCTGCTCTGAACACACCAAAGCTGGGCGACCGTGTCCTGTCCCCGCTGCAGGCCCAGGCTCAGGGGCAGGGAGGGCCTGGCTGCTTTTCCTTGGCACAACCGGGGCTTCCCAGTCCCCCAGGCCCTGGACTGTCACGGTGTTGAGAGCTGGGGGAGGGTAGGAGCGGGGAAGGCGGCAGAGGAGGGCACCTGCGGGGGGAAGGGAGGCGGCTCCCTGGGCTCTGCTTCTCCTGGAGCAGAAGGGACAGGTGCAAAGTGGCGCGTCCGAGGCCACGGGCCGCATGGACGCGCGTGCCCGGAGCTCTCCCGACCCCGTCTGTGCCTACTTCCCAGCAAAGCGGAGGAGGACTTCCATTCTCCGCCCGACGCTGTCCTTCAGCCGCTCCGGGTTGGAAGCGACAGAGGCCGCGAGGTCACCCCTGCCTTTGAGAACCTGTGCCTCTTGGCGCGATCGTGGAGGGAGAAGCCAAGAGCGGAAACGTCTTCCTGCGCCCGCGGCCTCCCGGGACCCCACAGGGTGCGGGGCCCCAGATGGGAGACTGCGGGGGGTGGGGTGGGGTGGGGTGGGCGTGGGGGTGGGGGTGGGGGTGGGGGGGCCGTCCCTGGCCGTGCGGCCGCGCTCCCCGTGCGCGGGGCCAGGTGGCCCGGCCGCATCCGCGCAATGAACCGCTTGGCTGATGGATCTCGCCGCGTCGTTTCATTACTGTGCAAAGTGGAATAATGTCATTCACCTTTACTATAAACAAGGCTGCGAGAACATAATAAACAGAACCTGAACACGCTGCCCCGCGCTCTCTGCCCACGTTTCTGGCCCGCTGACTTCACGAGGAGATGCTTCGCAGGACACGTGGTCCCCCCCACCTCCGGGGTGGGGCGCACCGGGCCTCCCCAGGCAGGGGCCGGCTCGGGCTGGCGGTCATCCGTGGGGAGGCAGCCACGTGGGGGGCCTCGGGGTGGGAATGGCTTGGGATAGTGCGGGTGCGGGCGGGGCGGGGTGCCTTTGGGTTAGGAGGGGGGCTCTGCAACTGTGAAGTGCTCTCCAAATAGGAGGTGGTGTTTTTATTAGCACCACCTACTGCTCGAAATGCAGGGAGAGAAAAGGCTGAGGGATGGTTTATGTATTTGTTCAGCTGGAGCAATCTGAACATGGAGTGGGCTGCTCTTGCTTGTGGCTGCACCGCACTTGGTACACGCCGTGTGTCCTGGAAAAGTGTGTTCTGGTGATCCGGCCCCGGGGAGAGGACTGAAGGAGAATAAGGGGTAGTGTCTGCTTGTCGAAGCTCATTTGTCGGGTGCGAGGATAACATAGAGATATATAACATAATAATAAGCCAAATATTAAAATGTGCTGGAGAAGGTCTTTTTTTTTTTTTAAGATTTTATTTATTTATTCCTGAGAGACACACAGAGACAGAGACATAGGCAGAGGGAGAAGCAGGCTCCCCATGGGAGCCCGATGGGAAACTTGATCCCAGGACCCCAGGATCATGACCTGGGCCAAAGGCAGAGGCTAAACTACTGAGCCACCCAACTGCCCCAGAAGGCATGTCTTTAAAGGAAAGTTGACATTTCTTCAAAGGTGAAAGCTTTGGGTTAAATGAAAAGCCTTTTTTTTTTTTTAAATAATACATTTATTTTTTATTGGTGTTCAATTTGTCAACATACAGAATAACACCCAGTGCTCATCCCGTCAAGTGCCACCACCCAGTCGCCCCCCCCCTCCCCCGCCCACCTCCCCTTCCACCACCCCTAGTTCGTTTCCCAGAGTTAGGAGTCTTTCATGTTCTGTCTCCCTTTCTGATATTTCCCATCATTTTGAAAAGCCTTTTGTAACGCAAATGATCACTTCCAAATTCCAGTTTGGTGGACTAAGGCCCTTAGTGGTGAGTGGTAGCAGCCAACTGGTGCAGACAGGAGGATGCTACTGGGGGGGGCTGTGATTGGTTCCTCTCTTTCCCCCCTTCTACACCTCACCTCTTTTGCCACTTCTGACCCCTCCAGGACTGAGAAAAGCAGAGAAGGAGGAGAAGGAGGGACAAGGGGTCCTACCTGCCTCACATACCTTCAGGGATAGGCCTCCAGCTCTCGGGGCCTGGAAGAACTCTGCTGGGTCCTTCCTGGGTTCCCTGGAGACCCTTTGTCTCTGAGGAGTCCTCCCCTCTTACCTCCAGCTGGCCCCAAACAGGTTGAATGCTTTCCTACTCTGACCCATGGCTTGCTCTGTCCAGGGAAGGGCCCTAACTTCTCTCTGCTGCAGTCTGTTTGTCCCTCCAGGACACCCTTTTGGAGAGGTCCTCAGATAACCCCCTACCAGTCTCTCTCTGTCTCAGAGGTTCAAAGCTGGCCGGTTGGAAGCATTTGGATCTTACTTGCCCCCAGAATTACAAGGCAGCAGGTGCCCTGCCTTTGCTCTGTGGCCAGCCACACAGAGCCCCCAGCCAACCCATAGCTCATGTTTTTGATTTTTCAGGATGGGGTCAGGTTTCCACGCCTCAGGGGTACATGTCAGGCTCTCCAAGGGACCCACTGGACCCACTCTCCCTAGGGGAGAGGGGAGAGGCAGGCAGGCACTTAGCCCTGTGGTTGGGGGCTGGACTCGCCATATGCTAAAAGCTCTCTCCAAACACTTTGACAAATTCTCTCTAGCCCCTGGCCTTTTTCTCTCTGGGACAGGTTTTGAATGCCCCTCGCTGGTTTTTACTCCCTCCCTGCAGTGTTTGCTTGGTCTGGAACCCTTTGGATCCGAGATCTGTCTCCTAGTCTTTGACAGAGCCTCTTTCAGAGGAAAACACTTAACACTGTGCTGAGCATCTCATTAACACGCAGTGAATGTGGGAAAAACAAGCAAAATCCCTTCTGGTCCTATTGTCTACATCAACAAAGTGGCCAGAGGAAAACAAAGGAGAAGTCATTGATATAACTCGCTCCTGTGGATGCATTTCTTAGTTGAAGTCTGTTCTTGTCCCCTGTCCAGGAGGTATGGGACAAAGCCATTCTGAAGACTAGAGGGAAAGTGTGGGGACCTGTCATGGGTACTGTCTCCCCTGTCCACGACTGATTCTACAGCACAGAGGGGAGACCAAGTCCCCACCCCACATCACAGTGGCTCGTGCTCAGTCATGGAGACAAACCCACAAGCCTGAGAGAACGGTCTTTGACCGGGCTTCCATCTGCACTCTCTTGCTGATCACTTGGGCTCTGACGCTAGACTGTCCGGGTTTGAATCTCGGCTGTTAGCTCTTACAAGTTGTGTGAGCCTAGGACAGTTACTTCTCTGTGCCTCAGTCTTCTCATCTGTAAAACCAAAATAACCACAGACTCAACCACCTGGGGCTGTTGTGAAGACAATGTAAGTTAACATGGAAGCCTGCTTAGCACAGTGCCTGGGACAGTGTAGGCACACAGAGGGTGCTAGCGGCGCTCTTCTCTCTCACTGGACCACCGGGACTCAAGCTGGCACCTCCATTCAGAGCTCATTTGCTTCTTGGTTGAAGCAGAAGGACACCACTCAGAGCGAAGGATGTTACATGATCAGTGTCTCCTCCTTCCCCGCTAAACCATAAACTTCCTGGAGACCGTCTGCTCTGTTCCCTACTCTAGTCCCTAGATATTGATTGACAGAATATTATATCTTACAGGTGTATTGGAGCAGGCCTTATAGATTAGGCACTTGGGTAGGCTGGAGCTGGAGGCTAGAAAGCTACTCCCCCCACCCGGGACCTCAAGGAACTGACTTAGCTCTCACAGGAACTTAACCCTTCATAACACTGGCACAAGGCTTACCAGATGAGTGCTACAGAAAGTGAGTGGCTTCACGTTCAGAGGTGGCTGTACTAATAGGAGACCCTCCTTAGGAGCCAGGAACTTTGCAAGGCAATGTAGATGCTCCATCTCCATCTAGTTGAAACCCCACAGCAATGCTATGAGGTAGGGTATTGATTGGCTAGGCCTCCCATCACAAAACACCACAGATCAAGCAGCGTAAACAACAGACGCTCCCTCGCAGTTCTGCAGTCTGAGATCAAGGTGCCAGGTGAGATTAATTTCTCCTGATGTCTCTCTCCTTGGCTTGTAGAAGGCCATCTTCTTGCTGTGTCCTCACATGGCCTTTCCCCAGCGACCTTGCCCCTTGGGTCTCTTCATCTTCTTGTAAAAACACCTGTCAGGTTGGATTAGGGCTGCCCCAGCAGCCTCATTTTAATTAAATCACCTCCCTGAAGGCCTGTCTCCAAATCCAGTCACATTCTGAAGTACTGGGGCTTAGGGTGTCAACATATGAATGGCGGGAGCAGGGGGTGGGGGGATGTGGGGTCGGGGGAGACAGTTCAGCCCATAACAGGTAGATGTGGTTTTGGTTTATTATCTCCATATAAAGATAAACTGAAGCAGGGAGAGCTGAACCTCCATAGCCAAGGTCATGCAACCTGTAGGTGGCATAATTATTTTTTTTAATAAATTAATTTTTATTGGTGTTCAATTTACCAACATACAGAATAACACCCAGTGCTCATCCCGTCAAGTGTCCCCCTAGGTGGCATAATTAGATTTAGAACCCCGGCTCTGTGAATCCAGAACTGGTGCTCTTAACCTCTGCTTTGCTGTGGACTACAAGGGAATGCAGGGTAAGCGGGGTGCATGGGTGCAGGCAAGGGGAGAAGGTGTGGGAGCAGAGCTGCCCCTGCAGTGGGAAGGATGCAAGTACGTGCCAACAGCAGGCTGAGGCAGAGGGGAGGGGACGGGTGGAAAGGGGGGGGGGTCCATTCTTTACCTTTTGCTCACTCAAAAGTGTGGGTTCCTGGAGAAGCTGAAGGCTTGGGCTGGAAAATGATGGTCGCTGAGAGACACACTGCAAAGCCAGCTGGAAATGGGATTAGCCAATTATCTGCCCGAGCTGTTCCTGAGCTGTGAGTCCAGGTGCAGTTGCACCAGTTTGTTTTGTTTCTGTCCTGTTCTTTGCACTCCCTCCCCATCAGGACGATCTGTCTGCTGCCATCTTGCAGGGCACTTTCTGGGGAGACTGAGTCACGGCCCCACCCACAACCCTGGACACGCTGGGTCTCTGTCTCCTGCATCTGCCGGGGGTTGAGCACATCCATGGGGTCCAGGCTCCAGGCACGCCCTTCCCACGGAGGGAGACATAGCCCCCTCTCCTCAGGCACTAAGGCCCGTCTGGCTGGCACCCAGAGGAGCAGGGGCTCTCTTCTTAAACACGTGGCAGGAAAGAACATGGGGATTCAGGTGCCTGAGAATGAGTCCTGAAGCTGTTGCTTATTCTGGGTGTGGGACCCTGGGGATGAAGTTAGCCTCTCCTAGCCTCTATTTTCCTATTAGCCAAAGGGGGTAAGAGTATCCACACTTCCAGGCAGGGCAGCTATGAGGATTGGAGATGAGATGGGCAAAGCACTTGGGCAGGAGCTGGTATGTGTAGGTGTCCCCGAAATCATAGTCACAACTATTGGAGATCCAGACTCCGGTTTGCAGACATCCCAGAACCTGTCATGGGGCTGTTGGCAGTAGAAAGTATCACGGTAGGTCAAATGTAAGCTGGGTTTGAAAAACAGGACCTCTGTCACTAGAAACAAAACAAGGTGCCTTTTTTCATTCAGCATGGTCATGGTACTCTGCTCCAGTCAGGATATTGGGACCTCTCCTTACGTGCCCTGTGACCTAAATATAACAGGGATCACTCTCACTCATCATGCAGACTTTCCAATGAGACACACAAAATGCAAACAAATTAACTGAACTTTGAATTGACAGAGTTTAAAAACAAAATCCTGTGTCTTGCAAAACCAAATCAACTGATGGGGCACTTTCAGCATGCCCTGTTCTAGTTTGTGCTGGAGCCAGACTTTGACTTTTGACTTGTCGCTTGTCGCTTTTGGAGAAACACGGGAAACATAAGCTGGTGGATGTTCTCGCTCAAGATGCGGAGGGCGTAGGTGGCTCTGGAGTAGACTGCGTGGAGCCCACCTCGAATACGGAATGGCTGTGTGTGTGTGTGTGTGTGTGTGTGTGTGTGTGTGTTTGCTGGGGGTGTTAAGGGAAATTATTTTAATCCTGTGCTTTAAAAATGCCATGGTCAAGGTTTTCCAGGAAGCGCTTTCTCAGATCACTTGTAACCAATAGCAAGGGTGATTTGAATCCACAACTCCACAGGACCCAGGTTGGCAGCGTCTCCCGGGAAATGGCAAGGAAGGGGTGAGGAGCTAGGAAGAGAGCTTCTAGAACCTTCTGTATCATAACCATATTCAAATCACAGAATCCCCCAGATGGCAGCATGCTGAGTAGGGCAAAGTTTCTCTCCCTGCATTGAGGGGAGAAAGGAGGTCCTGGGGGAGATGCATAGACAGCAATTACCCAGGAGAAAATATTGGTTTGCTTTCTTGGCTCGGGGCAGCCAGTTGCTAAGAGAAAGGGGTCTTGCAAGAGAAGAGGGACGATGGTGCCTGTGGGCAGCCAGGGGAGCTGGGGGAGCCAGCCCCTCCTAAAGGCAAATGGCCCTTTTCAGGCAGCTCTGTGGAGGGGCTTGTCTCAGCCGGAGGAGACATTCTCACGCAGAGGGGTGGCATCTGGGCCTGCTTTGTAGCCACGGAGACAGTCTTGCTGTGTTGAGGGAGCAGCTGTTGGCCACCTGCTCACCAGCCTGGGGTAAGCCCTCTTTGGAGGAGCAGTGCGGGAGCCTGGCCTCTAGAATAAAGGGTGCCTTCAGCACAGCCTGCCTGGGCCATTCGCTTTGGGAGGTGAGCCGTGGGCAGGGTGCAGTGGCCCAGATGCTTGTCACGTGCCCCACCCCGCCCCACCTGTGGTCCCACACTCAGGGTCCCCCTCCGCACTCTGGCAGCTGGCCCGTCTGCCAGCCTTTGTGTTTTAGCAGCACCTGCCCCTGCTTCCACTTCCCTGTCCCCAGGAAAGCATCTGTCCTGGAGCCAGACAGGCTAGCAGCAGGCGAGGCAGGAGCCAGCCATGCCAGGCTGCGGTGGAGAGATCCCGGGGCTTTGGCCTACTGCCCTTGCCCTTCCACAAGGCCCGGTCCTGCTTACCCTAGGGCGGGTGCAGCCCCACCTTAGGTGGTGGAGGGGGTCTGTGCTTGGGGGGGGGGTTGGTTGGTGGGGAGAGGGGAGCTGGGAGATATTCTTTAAAGCTGTAGAAAAAACTGCTGCATGTTCACATCCACAACCAGTCAAGAAAGAGAGGAAAGAAACAGACGAGGTGAGGAAGTATATGGTACATCCGATGATCATGGAGCTGGAGCAGAGAATTTGATTGGGGGCGTGCATTTCTTTGTGTAGGGATCACTGCTATTTATTCATGAAGCCCCTACTATAAGCCCAGGTTTTACAAACACTTTCTTCCCCTTATCATCACGAGGCAGGGCTAACCTTGTTTTCGCGTCGGTTCTTTTAATTGAGATATTATTGACGTAGAACATTCTGTTGGTCTCAGGTGTACACCATCCTGATTTGCTATGTGTATATATTGCAGAAACGGTCACCACGGTAAGTCCAGTGAACAGGCACCATCTCACGTAGTTACAAGTTTCTCTTCATGTGGTGAGAACTTTTAAGATCCCCTCTCTCGGCAACTTTCAAAAATACAGCACAGTATTGTTAATTATAGTCACCTTGCTGTACGGGACATCCCCGGGACGTATTTATTTTATAACTGGAACTTACAAACATCTTACTGCTCCATCCTCACCACAGCCCCAGGGAGCAGGAACTATTGTCCCATTTTGTAGAAAGGTACCTGAGGCTCGGAGGGGTTATTGCCATTTGTCCAGGGGAATGGTGGGAGGGATTGCAGACTGGATGTGTCCTACCAGCACCCAGTGCTTAGCCACGGCCTTCCACCACTTTCTGGGTCTCTGCTTTGCCTTCCTGAAGAAAAGACCTCTCTAGATCACTTCTTCTACAGGAGAGCTAAGCTATTTATTTAACTTTTCATCTGTCCTTCATTTTCTTCCTCTTTTAACCCAGAGTATAAGCTCACCAAGGGCAAGAGTCAAGTCTGAGACTTCTTGGAAAGCCACCTCTGCTGCCCAGGACTCTTACATGATGCACACTGGCTGCCTGGCAGTTCCCTGATGATCCAGCGTAACACAGGGCTGTCCTTCCTGGGCAGTGATATCCCTGACCCTCGATCTATAGGGCTTCAGTATCAGCTTTTCCAATTCCAATCTCCCTTAAGATTGATTGCAAATTCCATGAGAAGGTGAAGGCGTGGGTGAGGGCAGGTCTGTGGCTTTGGGCAAGAGCAAGGCTTCTGTCCAGAGGAACAGGATCTCCGCCTGGGGGCCCTCTGGGGAGGGGTTTTATAGGCCTGCCATTGCTTAAATATACACAGATCTGGGAATCTTGTAAGCCTGAGGCCAGTGAACAGCTGCTCTGCCAAGGGCATATTTGCCTGGTAATTCTCATTTTTATTTGAATGCCCATCTGCCCCATCACTGACATCACAGCACAGCTGCAGTCCTGTTTTCCCTTCCCCTTGCCTGAGCCTGTGGTGTGGCCTTGCACTCAGGATGATTAAATGGCTCTGTGGGTGGCCTCACTCGGTAGTGTGTGTGCCTGGGGTGGAGGGGGCAGGCGGGGCCAGAGCAGCGAGGATTGAGGCTGCCCATCAACAGGGGAGGCTCCGGCGTGGTGTGTGCGCCCTGGGGGAGCGTGGTGCTGGGCAGGGGCAGAGTCTGGGAGCACCTCATGCGGTAGGAGAGAGGAGGTGACCCTGGAACGGTGCTTCTGCAACACAGAAAGCTTTGCCACTTCTGTAACTAAGCAGTCCACCCTGGGGATTAAAGGGCCATGTCACTTCATCCAGAACCAGGGCTGGCTGGAGGTTCCTAAGCCGGGCATGGGCCAGAGCCTTGAGGCAGGAATGCAAAATACTGAAAACATTCAGTAATTATAAGTTCTAGTCTCAAGGTTATAAAATATAAAGTTTCCTTGTTATTCGGATTGCCCCCTACGTCCCCTCTCTCCGAGTACTTCCTCACCTCTGTTCTTCATGGTAGTCCTGGATTCAAAACCTGGACCTGGTTATTTATTAGCTGCGTGAGCTTGAACAGTTTCCTTAACCTCTCTGAGCCTCAGCTTCCGTATCTATAAAATGGGCCCAGCATTTCCACTCCTAGACATATGAACCTCAGAAACATTTTTATGCATGGACACCAAACTGAAGTGCCCAGGTGTGTTCTTAGTAGCACTAGGTAGCAACAGTAGCACTTAGTAGCAATAGCAAAAGACTGGATACCACACAAAAGGCTCTCAAAAGAAGAGTGGATAAATTGTGGTACATTCACACAATGGAATTCATATAGCTGTGGAAATGGATGGCCTACGGTGATACTGTAGCAACAATATGGATGAATCTTAGCAAAATAATGTTAAGCTAAAAAAGCAAGTCCTTTTATTAAGATTTAAATATAATCAAAATAAACAATATATTTTAAAGCTTCCATATGTATTGGCCTGTTGTAAGGGGAGGTAGGGAAGGATTTTTCTTAATCAAGCAGATAAACTTATTTATTTCGCTGAGGGTTTATGGACAGGACAGTCTAAGCCAGGAATTCTTAATATCCTCTTATGAAAATTAACTACAGGAGAGGGCTGGTACATTATTTTCATTTGCAACAGTGTAGGAAAGGAGCACCTGAATAGAGGTGAATTACCATTAGTGTTCTAGTTCTTGGGTTAGATGTAGGTTCCAAGGTATTCATCACATCACTAAAATAAATGACTGAGAAAAATAATTAAGACCCAAGCATGGACCAATAGAATAGTATGAATAAAGTATTAAAAAGATTAGTTCAGTTTTGCACACTGAAGTCCATTAAAAATATAATTGCAGAGATTACAGGATTGCATTAAGTGAGATAATGTTCATAACAACCTACTAATGGACTGTCTGGCATCCAGTAGGTACTCAAGACATAAAGTTAATCTCTCAATTTTCCCAGCCAACCATCAACCTTGTCTAACTCTCATAAATCAGGCTCCTCCATGCTTTGGTCCTTTAGGGATGAATCCCAAGTCACTCATTAATTTCCTTCGGCTTCCTCCCTCCCTCCCACTACTCTCCTCTCCCCCACCGGGGCCAAAAAAGCTCATCTATCTCGTGTTACAGAGCTATGGGGACAGTATGTAGGAGAAGGCTTTGAGACTGTTCAGTGCTCCCAGTAAACGGTTGCTTTCCTACACGCCCAGCATCCTATCAGTGGGTGGAAAGAACAAGACACAACTCCCGAGCCTGGCAGCTTCTGCAGGTGAAGTGAACATGTGGCCTCACTGCTGGTGTTCAGAGAGGAGAAAGCCCGATGTGGTCTGTAATATTCTGGGAAGAGGTGGCCTGGGCTTGTGCCTGGAGGGGCATCTATAGTCTAAATGCAAGGAACAGTGGACCTGGACCTGGGGCTGTAAAACCTAGGTTAGAAACCTGACCTTTCCACTGGCTGGCTGTTGAGGGGGCAAGTCCCTCAGCTTCACTGAGCCCTGCTTTCCTCATCTGTACTATGCAAGTGGGAATAGAAATTACACACACACACACACACACACACACACACACACACACACACACAATACAGTGCCTACCTGACACACAGCAGACAAGCAAAAACTGCTGAATCTGAATCCTCTCCAGAGCTCCAGTTTTCCCCCAGGGGATTGATATACTCACTCCAGTTAGAGTGAAAATGCCTAATTCATATTTGACAAGCAAGTGTCATTTTGAGTTAAGTTTTTTGGTGGAAGAGATGGGTGACATTTGTTGTGGGATTGGAAGCAGTCGCCTGATTTTTATCCCTGCATCCTGAGTCTTGTATCCATTGGAACAGGATGCCTGGAGAAGATGGCAATCGCATGTACACACCCCTCTTTTCTCAGCTCTTGTGTCAGAACCAGGGAAGGAGACAACCACAGCAGTCCTGGAAAGGAAAAGAAGTCACTGGAAAGCAATCTTGGAGAACCCTAATGGTGATGGAGTTGGGCAGATGGTTTGGAGGTGCTGGTGATTTCACAACCCATAGGTCTTTTAAAAATCAGTAGGCTTGGGGATCCCTGGGTGGCGCAGTGGTTTGGCACCTGCCTTTGGCCCAGGGCGCGATCCTGGAGAACCCGGGATCGAGTCCCACGTCAGGCTCCCGGTGCATGGAGCCTGCTTCTCCCTCTGCCTATGTCTCTGCCTCTCTCTCTCTCTGTATGACTATCATAAAAAAAAAAAAAAAATCAGTAGGCTTGACCTGAGAAAGTTACCTCCTTTTCCCTTAAAACAAGTGACTTAGCCCAGCCCAGCAACATGATTAGGTCTAGGTCTATGAGACAGACCGGAAGCCTGGGGGTGAACTCTGTGCGTATTTTCAAAACAGATATACTGAACATTCACGATGGGCTAGGCATGGTGCTGAGCTTTTTATATCCTGAAGCAAAAATCTTCACAGTATCTAACCATCAGAATGCCTCCAAATAGTCATTTTCTAGGTGTGAAACAGACTTGGGACAGTTTCTTAGGCCAGATGGGGTTACCCCGAGATCAATAGTGAAAATGTGGGGGCAGAAACCAGACCTTGGGGTGGAGATGGCTGCCACAGACAGGAAGTGAGGGCATCCTGTATTTTAGGTCACACTTGCTTGTCTAGAGGCGGGGGTGGTGTCTGCAAATTTTGACCAGAAATACAGTTATGACACCCAGAAGGGAGACCCTGGAAGCCCCCAGCGTCCCCACCGGAAATACGTTCCCCCATTGCCATTACCAACATCACACTACCAGTTGCCTCATCCTGTGGAAACTGGAGGACGACTAGCTTTTGACTGGGAGAAAGGCCTTCACCTGAAGGGATAAAGCTTGGGGAGATCTTAAGCATCAGTGGGAATTTTGGGGAAGTGGGGGGGGGGCACTTAAAAAGAGCCCTTAAGGTGTCCTTATCACTCAGACTTCTGTCCGGCTTAAAACTGTGGCCAGCTTCTCCACTCCCAAATATATTTGAAACTCTGGGGTATTTGCTTGTCTTTATGAGTAGGGAAAGGTCTTTTTACATTCAGGGGCTTTTTTTTTTTTTTTTTTGGAGTTAAGATGTATGAAGGTGTTTTATAAATAGTAAAAGGTTACATAAGTGTAAGGCGATGCTTTTCTTACTACTTCCTATGGAGCCCGCTGCAGGCAGAGGCCTCTGATCTCATTCCCACTGGGAGCCTTTCTCCCCTCATAGGATCCTGGCCCAGATTTGAAGCCCGGGAGTACATATTATGTAATATTTGGCTAAATGGAATACAGCCTCTCTTCCCATTTCAAATTTGTTAGGTTTATTTCAATTAAACATTTGTAATAAGTGTTCACAAGGTGCCTAGGCACTGTGCATAGTTGAGGACATAATGGAGAGTAAAAGAATGCATAGTTCCTATATTCAAGGAATTTACAGTCCAGGAGAGTGGCCAAAAAAAAAAACAAACAAACAAACAAAAAAAAAAACAAAAAACAACAACAACAACAACAACAAAAAACCAAAAAATAAAAGCTGGAAATCTTTTGGTTAAATGAAATTTAAACGAAAACTCTGGTACCTAAAATGAAGTGGGAAACCTGCTTTGATTGAGGTGGAGAGGAAGGAGGAACCAAAGGAGGTAGAATGTTGGGGTCAGAGGGGCTAGACCTCACCATTTCCCCTCCAGACCTTTCTAGGGTTTCTCAGAGACCAGTTCAAAAAGCAATAATTTCCATAAGCCTTCTAGAAGAAAGCAGGATAGTTTTCTGACATGGAGATAGATAAAAGTTTCTTAGGACACAAAAAGCACTAAGCATCAAAGGGAAGAGTGATATATGAGATTATATAAAATTTTAAAACTTCAGTTCCTCAAATGACATTGTTAAAATAAACAGGAGAGTCAGACTGGGAGAAGATATTTACAATATTTATGTTAGACAATTAACTTGTAGCCAGAATATGTAAAGAGCTGCTACAACTCAATGAAAAACAAACAAAGAACAATTTAAAAAATTGGTCAAAGACTCACATAGACACTTGACAGAAGGATGTATATTAGTGGCCAATAAACCAAATTAAAAAACTTGTCGACACCATCACTCATTAGGAAAATGCAAATCAAATAGTTTACCAACAGCTTACTTTGTAAATAGCGGTGCCAGCCTTTGAGACAGCTTTGTGTCCTTAACAGTTGGATGGATTCCCAAGTGCTTCTTTGTATTTTAGTTATAAAACTTTTTTTCTTATATCCTTTCTCTCCCTCTAAATTATTTTTATCCACAGCACTGAACCCATGAAGTTACAGCTAGATTTTTTTTTTATAGATGTCAATGGTTATGTAATCTTTCACTTGTGGTCTCTGAGCCTCTTTTCTAAGTTTGCACATGACATATTAATATTGCTCTTTGCTAAGAAGCGATCTCTCAATGGGCTGCAGTTACCACCCTCTGTACACACAGAAACCCACATTACTATTAACATCACATCATAATGATTCTCTCTTGTCCAGGAACAGGTGCACTTGTGAAACACAAATGGCAACCCAAAAGAGGGCTAAGGGACCCTTGTCTAGAGCTCTAAGAGGCTCTTCTAGGGACTAGGAAACATTTGGAAAAGTTATGCCAAAACCAGCAGTGAGGATCCATTGCGCACCCACTAGAATACGTAAAATGAAAATCCTGATCACAAGGGTTGGCAAGGATGTGGAATAACTGGAATTCTTACACAGTGCTGGTATGAACACTGATATAAAGCACTTTGGAAAGCGGTTTGACAGTTTCTTTAAAGCTAAATATGCATCTACCCTATGGCCCAGCTACTCCACTCATGGGTCTCAAAACATAGGTCCACAAAAAGACAGGTACACAGACGTTCATGACAGCTGTATTCACAACAGGCAAAAACCTGAAGCAACCCAGATAAACAGGACGATGGATAAACAAATCATGGTCTATCATGTCATAGAAAACACTACTCAGCAATTCAAAGGAATGCACTATGATCAATATAACTCAAAAAAGCAGCCAGATACAAAACACTGCATTCTGTATGATTCCATTTGTGTGAAATTCTACAACAGGCAAACTAATCTCTGATAGGAAAACAACAATCACAATAGGAAAAAGAGAAGTAAGTGCCTGGTTGGGGAGGGAGTGGGGTGGGAATGTAGCAGGAAACTGGGAAGAGATATGAGGAAACTATCTGGGGTGGTGAGAATGTTCTAGATCTTACTAGTGATATATGTTACATGGGTGATATGTTTGTCAAAACCCCTTGAACTAAAACAGTTAAGACCTGTGTATTTTGTTGTGTGTAGATTATATCTCCATAAAAAAACTGTTAGGCAAAGAAATCACTAGTTTCCAATTTCAAGAAGGCAGGGTAAAGAACTGCCTTCCTCTCTGAGGAACAACTCAAAAACAACTAGGAGAGTAAGAAATAGCAAAATAAACTTTAGCTCAGTGAAACTAGATAACATCTGTAACCCACAATAATGCAAGGAGACAGCAGATAGAGAAATGACAAATGACTTACCAGAAGGGATGGAGGTCAAACCTGACCCCAAAGGGGTAAGGGTAAGGGGACAGGATTGTGGACTGACAGAAGGCAAGTTCATTTCCCTGCAGAATCCCAGAAAGGCTCAGGTACCAGAGAAATCAGGAGGGAGAAGGAGGTGCTATAGCAGAAGGACTATTCGAGAACCTGTTGAGAAGTGTTCGTTACACCCTCCCCACTACTTCCCTAAGACACCATCATTATGAGCTCACAAAGCCCTCTCCTTTCTCTTTCCTGAAAACCCGTACCCTTCTCAAGGCTTAGAGTCAGAGAAATCTAAAGCCAGGAGGATCTGTAGGCTACTTCTGTTTTCCTACTCCGTACATTACTTCCCCGACAAAAGAAGTAGAGAGTCAGTTGTTTGCTTGAAGAGAGGAAGGGAAAGAGGAAATTTTAGGCAGTGAAATAAACTCCTCAGGTTCATATTGCCAGATATCATCTAGCTACACACGTGCAGTCCATTGTACATCTTCTAGTATTATACCTCATGCAGTATTTCTTCTGTCTCTTTTTAAAAAAAGATTTTATTTTTCTGAGAGAGAGAGAAGAAGAGAGAATGAGGAAGGGAGAGAGGGAGAAGCAGACTCCCCGCTGAGCAAGGAGCCCAACATGGGGCTCGATCCTGGGAGTCCTGGATCATGACCTGAGCCGAAGCAGACACCCAATCGACTGAGCCACCCAGGTGCCTCCCTTATGCAAATATTTCTACCATAAATGGATCTGTGAGGTAGTGCAAATACTATTATTCCCTCTCTTATGATAAGGAAAACAGAGGCACAGAAGGATTACATGACCTGTCCAAGGACACATAACCTGTTACTATCTACTCAGACAAGAGCGCTGGTACCTCGATTCCAGGATCAGTATTCCTCCACTCTTCAGTGATAACTGCTACCTCTCTTCAAAAAGAGTGGACACCCAAAAAGGAAAATATGCTGTGATTCCCTTTATAGGCAACCCTAGAAAATGTAAGCTAAGTCTTAGAGACAGAAGACAAATCAGTGGCTGCCTAGGGACAGGAGAGCAGGGCAAAATGGGAAGCAGAGATCACAAAGGGACTTGAAGGAATTTGGGGGGAGCAATAGATTGGTCACTGATTTTTTGAGAGAGAGAGAGAGAGCACGAGGGGTAGAGAGGTAGAAGGACAAGCAGACTCTGTGCTGAGCATGGGGCGGGGCTCCATCCCAGGCCCCCGAGATCATGAGCTGAGCCAAAGTCAAATGCTTAACTGACTGAGCCACCCAGGCCCCCAATTGCTCACTGTTTTGATTGCGATGATTTCACTGGCGTTTCCATATGTCAAAACATCAGATTTTATACTTGAAATACGTACACTTTATTGTGTGTTGATTATCCCACAATAAAGCTGTTTGGAAAAATATGAGCAGAAATGAATCAGTTGCGGAGAGGCCCTGTGTTTATTATTTCCACTTTTCAAACCTCTACAGAACATTAAAAAATATGCTAGACATACAGAATAATATAGATTTTGTCTCCATAGGGATGTGCTTAAAGAAGAGGAAATATCAGAAAGGGAGACAGAACATGAAGACTCCTAACTCTGGGAAACGAACTAGGGGTGGTGGAAGGGAAGGAGGGCGGGGGGGGTGTGGGTGACTGGGTGACGGGCACTGAGGGGGGCACTTGATGGGATGAGCACTGGGTGTTATTCTGTATGTTGTCAAATTGAACACCAATAAAAATAAATTTATTATTAAAAAAAATAAAGAAGAGGATGTCAAAGGAGAGAGCAAACACTTGCTGAGGACGTTATGGACTGCTTATTTTGTCCCCTCCCCCAAATCATTGGTTGAAACTAACCCACAATGGGATGGTGTTAGAGGGTGGGGGCTTTGGGAGATGATAGGTAAAGATGAAGTCAGGAGGGTGAAGCCCTCACAATGGCATTAATGTCCTTATGAGAAGAGGAAGAGACCAGAGTATTCACTCCACCATGTGAGGACGCCATGAGAAGGTGGCCCTCTATAAGCCAGGAGGCTAGCTCTCAGCAGAGTAGCCACACCATGATCATGGACTTCCCAGTCTCCAGAATTGTGAGAAATGTTTGTTGTTTAGGCCTCCTGCTCTGTGATATTTTTGTTAACAGCAGCCCAAACTAAGACACATCTAACGTGTTATCTTTTAGAATTTTCGCTGAACCCTATGTGATGGCCATTGCCATCACATCCATCTCACTGGCAAGAAATTTTCAGGCCAGTAATAGGTGGTGTTTCAGGGAGTCGATAACTAATAGTCCTTTTCCCCTGCTCACTTCCTGAGTCCTGAACTCTTTCCGACTTGGGAGTCAGGCGCCCAAGGATGAACATGTCAACTTTATTACTGATAACAGCTGGTTGGGAAGACTTGGCTGAGAGGTGCTGCCGAATGGGTCTGCTAATAGGCTCTCCAGAGCCGAACTGGACTCTGAGATTGCAAGCTTCCCCCAGAGCCCCACTAACCTTGGCATAATGTAGGGATCGCAGGCTTCCTGGAGACAAGCCATCTTAGGAATGCCCAGTTCCTTTTTCCAAACAGATCAGTGAGTTGCTACTTCCATGGGTGGGACTGAGTAAAGTCGGGGAGAGAAGTGACAGGTATAACTTTAGGGCAGTCCCTTCACATGAAAACACAAGGAATTAGAAAAAAGTATACCCCCAACAGCCAAGTGGCATTCAGACCCAGGTCTACATGCCAGAGCATTCACCATGTCATTTGGTTTCATCCTAAAAGTTGTGTGCAAAAATAATTTCTGTGCACTAGGTCCTAAACTAAGTGGACTAATTTCTGTGCATCTGTTCTGCATAGACTTTGAGCCTGGGATGGGGCAGACTAAAATAAATGTCCTGGTCCTTGTCCTCGGGGAGTTCAAGGACTGATCAGCCATTCTTAAGTGACAGCTTTGGCCTCAACTTGCCTCTTCAATATGTCTTCCACGGATCCATTTTTTGCCTCATATTTGTGCCTTCGTGCCACAGGACTACTACGTGTGGCCTCAATACACATAACCCAAACCCTCGCCTTTATTATTATGCTATTCCTTTTTCCTGGAATCAACTCAATTAAGTATATAGTTTTTGAGTATCTGCTGTGTTAGGACGGCAGGAGATGGCGCTACAAAGAGGAATCCTCTCTGGCTACTGGATGCTGCGAAGCTTGGTCTTTCAATGTCTAAATTCTATCCGTCTTTCCAGGTCCACTTCTTTTAGGAAAACTTCTCAGGTCTGATCTGAGACCAGGCGTGATCTCTGATCTTGGGCTCTCTGGAGTATTTGAACTGTGGCTTTGAGCGGTGCTTCTAACTGCTGGTCAGTGGACTCCTCAGCCGTACCTACCAAATGGAGCGCAGTGGAAACACTCCGTAATTCTGTGATTCATCTCCATCGCAGAGTCCTTGAAAAGCTGGTCTTTCACTCAAATTTTGCTGCCTAGCTAACAATGGGCAGAAGAGGAAATAGTTAGTGGGAGGCAAGACTACCACTTGTTGACCTGCATCTGAATCTTGCTTTGTCACCTCCTCCTCTAATTTCACCTTTGCCTTCATAGCTACTGACACTCTTTTTAACCTTCCTGTTGCTGTGCTTACTGGTCCTCTTCGCCTCCCCCTGTCGATCCTCCCAGCTCAAGCTTGAATGAACCTCACTCAGCGAGATAGCCTTGACTTCTCCCGCAGCCCAGAGCCCTGTCCAGTCTTTCAGCCCATTCCATGGTCCACGTCCATCTCAGGAAGCAGAGCTGCTTTGGCTTGGGCCCAGACCGAGTCCATCTCAATGCAACCCTCGGGACTCCTTTGGGTTTTTCCAGGTTTAGACTTACCAAATGTCTCACCAGACTAAGGAATATAGTCATATCTTTTTTTTTTTCCTGCTTATACGGGAGCAAGGAGTGGGAAATTGCTAAAGAAATTTTGGTTTGCAACATAAATTCAAACCAGCATGAATAAAAGGGGAGTTTGGCCAGAGTCCTCAGACACCCCATGGAATCTAGACAGGGATGTAGCCTGGTTGGGATCAGAAACTGTCTGCAAAACCTGGGGAACCCAGAAGCCCTGATTCTCTTCCTGCCTTGATTTTCTCTGTGTATCTGCCACACCCTTTTCTCTGCTTGCGGACTGTTTTACTGTTTCCCAGTTCCCATGGCAAAAAAATGGCCAATATCTTTCATGTTTACAACTGAGTCTTAACACAAAGAAATGAAGAGGGAAAACATTCTAATCGTTGCTCTTGGGTCCAGACTTCCCAGGTAAGAGCCTGACTGACACAGCTTGTTTTGGATGTGTTTCCTGGGTCAAGGAGGTAAGGAGGCAGGACAAAGCAAGCTTCTGCTGCTACTGTGTGGAGGCAAGAGGTAGAGGAGAAATTTCTAGGGAAAGGAGTGCTGAAGCTACCATCTAAAAAGTGTCTCTTATACCCCCTCGATGGAGCACATATCAATGGCCCCTGTCTCTAGGAAACTGGTCCCCCCATTCTGCATCCAGCTACTGGTCACTAATGCTGGTAATATGCTTATTTCTTGGTGTTCCCTCTTCCCCAACCCCTACCCCCTCCTTAAATGTGTACGAGGCAGGGATGGGCTAAGAGCTTTTTGTAATAATCAACATCCCCCAACACACACACACACACACACACACACACACACACACACACACACTCTGCTTATTCAGTGCCTGCACTCAGGAGATTCACCTGGTAGCTGCTGAGAGAATACTGAGATGTACCAATAATTGTTCTGGGCCCTTTACACATTAAGTCATTTAATCCCTGAAATAACCTTATGAGACAAAAACAGTTGAGGAGACCAAAGAGGATAAGTAGCTTGTCCTAAATGACACAGTTAGTAGGTGGTAGAGCCAGGATTCAAGCCCAGGCAGTGTGATGCTCAGGTTTGGAGTCCTCACCTGGAGACCCTACCACCTTTCCAGGAATGTTTGGTGAGTTTCTACCTTGCTTCTCAGGGTTTTTCAAGTGACCACATCTGTATATGCACACAGGCAGCAGTGTCCCTGGATAAGATGAAAGAGTAGAAGTCAGGATTTAATTTGCCCTCCTTCCTTAGGTGGAATGAGCTATTTTCTCTTTTATGTCCACACCTTACCTGTGCATGGGTAGCACCTGTAATTCTTTTTTCTACTGATCTGCTTATGTGTCTATTTCACATACAAGACTAGTGGGGTTCATTTTTAATATTTACTTAATATACTTTTATTTTAAATAAAAGTATTTCTGGGTAACTAATTTTAAGTTACATATGTAATAAAAAAGAAATTAGCTATTTCTTATTTCTTTCCTTCTGCCCCACTTTCTTTTCCAAAGAGAAAATCACTTTCAACTTCAAGTTATTTATCTGGTCTTTCCCCCACATTTCTGATTCACAGAGTGTGCTGCTTGCTTATCAATTTTAGACATTAGTTATAGACTTCCTATTATGGTAATGAGGATTCTAAACTCATGTACATTCCCTCTTCTCTTCTTCTAGTCCTCTCCTATTTCTGGTTAACAATGCTTTTGTTATCATGATTGTATAAATATTGTTTACTATTAAACCAATAATGTATTTTAATTACATATCCATTCTTGCCCTTTTTTTTTTGTTTTTCCTGGAGTTAATAATTGCCTTTAACTTTCATTTGTTTAGTTTTCTATCAAAACTTGACTGTGTTCTTTCATATGCTCCCACAGCTCTGTGAAACACTTCTCAGTAACATTTCTACCCTGTCAGGCCTGTTAGATATCCCTTCAACTCCACCCAAATGGTTCTCCTGGAGTCCTCTGACTCCTTGGTTAGAGATTGGTTGATCTTTCTGATGTATAGCTGGTGTAACTCTTTACTTTGCTGACTTCCTGAGAATTCCTTTCACCTCTCTCTTGTCTCCTAATTCTTGCCTCCCATCTCATCCTCTGTTTTTATTTTGATGGAACCTATTTTCCCATAGTAGCTTTCTAAGAAAGAGTACACTGGAGATAATTTTTGTCGGGGTGGGGGGACTTTTCTGACTGAGAATCTAATTCTCTGCCTACTCTTGATTTGGGTGGTATAGAATTCCAGGCTGAAAATGGTTTTTACTTAGAATTTTGGAGGCGTTACTATTGTGTTCTATTTTCAATGTTGTGCCTGAGAAGACTGATGTCATCCTGATTCCTATCCATCATTTTTATCTTTATTTTTTTAGATTTTTAAAAACATTTATTTATTCATGAGAGACACAGAGATAGGAAGAGACATAGGCAGAGGGAGAAGCAGGCTCCCTGAGGGGAGCCTGATGTGGGACCTGATCCTCAGACCAGGATCACACCCTGAGCTGAAGGCAGAAGCTCAACTGCTGAGCTACCCAGGGGTCCCTCTATTCATCATTTTTAGTCTGTTCCCCAGTTTTCCCTACTGTGTTCTCTCAACTTTTAGGATCTCCTTTTTGTTTCAGGGTTTTGAATTTACAGTGATGTGGGACTTTTTACATTCATTATGAACACTTGGTAGGCTTTGTCAATTTGGAGATTTATGTGTCACTTGGGGAACATTTGCTTATATTGTTTCTTTGATAATTTCTTTCCCCATCTTTTCTCTGCAGCCCTTACCTCTGCATTCCTATGCTCTATCTTCTTCTTCTTCTTCTTCTTTTTTTTTTGCTATCATATTTTTACTTTCCAAGAGCTTGTACTTTTTCTCTGGTTATTTTTTTTTTTTTTACAAAACAAAACAAAACAAAACAAAAACAACCCTGTTTTTATTTCACAAATGCTCTCTAAGGATATTAATCATGGATTTTGTTTTTAGTTGTTTACTTTTTATTCTGTTCCCCCTATTGTTTCTATTTCTCCCAGGTTCCTTTTTACCATTTGTTTTAGTCTATTTTATGTTTGAGATTTTGCTCTAATGTCTGGCAATCCTTGGTTGTTCACTCATATTTAAGAGCAAAGCACCAAGAGTGTCATTGGAAGCTCTGTGTGCATGAGCAGGGCTTTTAGAACAACTGGGTTTTTTTCTCCATGGGGGGCCCCAAATATCAGCATCTGTAAGCCTCCTTTAGGGAGCAGTTTTGTCTACCATTCAAAAGAGATTCCCCTTGGGCTGGAACAGGAAGGAGTAAACAATGTCTTGGTTATAAAAGCAGAGGAGGCCTGTGATCTGTTTTGCAGTGTTGTCTCCAAGGAGCATAAAGATGCTAGAAAGGAAGGGCTGGGAGGGCAAAGGGTCTATAAGACAATAATGTAAAAGGTTCCTGTTCAGCAAGAGAAGTAACACAGCAGCAGGGAGCTGCTGGACCTGATCACCGATAGGGATTGTAACTGTCTGAACAGAAACCTGAGTGGACACAGGATCAAAGATCAGAGGGCCACTCATTCCCACTACTTGATGCCTTGGTGCTATATAGAAACCTCGTAACACCATTTTGCAGAAAGGTACCTTGGATAGATCTGATTCTTATTTTATTTTTTGCTTCTCAAGCAGTCTGTGGAATGAATGCTCAAATCGAAAAAATTAAGTTAAGCTATAGGAAATAAAATAATTTATGGACTGGGATTCATAGCTGATGTGTACATTTGCATATAAATTAATACCAAGTGTACCAAATAATAATGGCATAAATTCCTAGGCCTCAAGTGTAAGTGTTCTGGATAGGCTTCTGTTGGCTCCCTGGCTGCCCCCAGCTTCTACATTGCAGGTCTGCCTACATCCATCATTGGAAGAGGCTGCAGAATGTGTCTTCCTGCTTGCATATCATCAGCAGATTGCCAGCTCTCCAATGGGAAAGGCAAATGAATACAGCTGAAACCATTGACATTTCTGGAGAGAATTTTAGTCCTTTAGCTTAGGAATGACATATGTATGCAACACGTACACATGTATACACACATGGATTAGGTTCCTAACTCATGAAATCAGGGGACAGATGGGGGAACCAAGCTGATTTCCAGCCTGATTTGTGCCCAGGAGTCTCTAGGTAGAGCCCCAGTGCTTCTAGAGATGTAATCACAGTCCCAGGTGTCTAGGGCAGCTGGGGGCCTGCTCTGCTTCTTATATTCTGATAGTTTCAGAAACTCAGGGTGGAGAACAGAAATGGTGTCACGACATGGAGGCACAGGGGGAAAAATGGCAATAGGGACTGCACTCCCCCTTGAGCACTAGTGAGGAGCAGTCCTCCCTCCTCTCCTCCATCTCCCTGAGAGTCCTCATGCTGAGGCAATGTGTCACCATATTTTCAGCAACTCTGCTAAGTTGTGTCTCAAAGAACTGAAAGACAAATCTCCAGAGGTTTACATGTTTGATTCACACCTAACACGGTAGCTGTCTGTTGCCAGGGGAAATACTACTGAGCAGATTTCCAGCAGCAGCCAGAGACTAAGTCTTCAACCTTACAGCCATTTTGCTTGTCTTGTTGTGTGGGCCTTGGGGAAAAGTGTGAATGATGCAGTGCCAACCCTCCTCACTAGAAATGATTCAGGCACCAGCACTCTGGGAAAATAGAAACCTGGCCAGGGGTGGGGTGCACTTAGCTAGCAGTGGCAGTAACCTCTTCATCACACACATAGGTGAGATGCCGCTCTCTTAATAGATGCATACTGATTGCATTCTAATAATAATTTGTGCTTATCTCAAAGCACCTTAACCAGAGAGCCTCATTAAAATCTCATGATAACCTCATGAAATATGCAAAAGCTTCTATGCTCTGCGTGTCAAAGAGAGAAACTGAGTCCTGAATGACTGGCTGTGTGACCCACGACTAACCTGTAAGAAAAAGCCCCAGAAGTCCATACTTATTCTCATCGTCTCTCTCTTTCTTCATTGTCTTTGAGCAAATTACCCATTTAACAGTACTGGCTTATTACTAGACCATTAAGTATATACATGGAAGCTGATGCAGTAAAACCAAGAAAAAAATCCAATTCATAATACGAATGTCTTAGGGGATGATCTTTCTTATCGAGGAGCAAGTTTTTCACTTTAAGATGATTATCCTTGGAAGTGCGTTAATGGTAAGCTTCCTTGGTTCACTTAAATATTGGTTTATGGATCTTTTCACAGAAAAGTAGAGAAGGCAGAGGGGGATGATATTTTAAGCTGAAGTACCTGGTTGTCAATGAGCAGTGAAGAGCAGCTGGAGATTAACAATGATTTCTGAAGTGATGGTGAGTGTAAGCCAATAGTATATAGAATTGATTCACAAAAATGCAACTCACATACAGTTCTGGGGCCATATGCATTTTATGAAAGTGAGCCTTGCCTATAGCAGCGTAAGCCCAGAAGTACAGACCTCCAGAGGGTCTTTATGGAGGCTTGGCGGGGTAAGGCCCAGTGGGGTGGAGGGGTCTGTCTTGATGATGAAGACACCAGAGATCTCTGCCACATGGCCTTATAGAGCCTGGCTACCTAAAAGGCTGGGACAGCTGTAGCCCTGGAGTATCGAGAGAGCCACAGGTGACTGGCAGTTAAAGGGCTAGAGAGCATCTGGTCCTAAATCCAGATGGAGTTTACTGTTTCCTCCCCCCACCTATGATGTCTTGGATTCAGAAGCAGGGGATCACTTCTGTGCTGAAAATTTGCCTGAATTTTAATCCCCTTAGGAGGTAGCGTGTGCTCCTGAAAGCATAACAGACCTGCATTCAAATATGGGCTCAGCCATTTCCTGAACGAGATTTCTAACTTCTCTAAGCCTTAGATTCTGCATCTGAAAATGGAGAGGGTAATTAACTACCTTGCAGAGAGGTAGTAAGCCTTAGAGATGATGTCTGTGAAAGATTTGCATTTAATAGGCACTCAAAATTAGTAGCTATCATTTTTATTGGAAGAGAGGCTGAAATCCCATTGGGGGGAAAGAGAAAGCCTGCCTCAGCCAAACTGGGTTGGGAGAGGACTTCAATAAAGAGTGGATGGATAGTCAGCACCCCCTCTTGCATCCCCCCACCGTGCCTTAAGTGCAGGTCTGCATATTCAGCAGCACTGGGACCAGTGCCAGAAGCTGTCCATGCCTGGCCAGCACAGCTTGGAACTTTGCATCAGAAGCAGCATGGTGCCAATTAGGTCCACCCATCTGGGACTTTGAATCAGGTGCTGGTGATGCAAAGAAATGGGGGTAGCGGCGACTCCACTTTGGGGTTAATGGTGGTGGCAGCATCCGGCTTCCAGGGCAGCAAAGCCAGCAGTGGTGTCTGGGGAGTTCCAGCTGTGGTTGTGGAGCAGGCTGTACCTGTTGGGTGTTCATCAGAGTGGTTTTGTGGAGGGATTTTTGGCTGCTGAGCCTCCCTTTGTTCTTATCTGTGTTCTGAGTCTGCCTGAAAATTCTGCGGGGTACCCCAAACTCCCTTCAAAAATTTTTTTCTCTTTAAGTCAGAGAAAGTTCATTTCTGTCCTTAGCAACAGGAACTTGACTAGTATACCTTTCCAAACTGCCTTACTTAAAGTAGTTCCCTCTTTTTCTATTTCCTTTATTGTGTTAATCACTATTGGCAATTATTTTTACCAATTTGATATTTGTTCATTATTTGTTTCCCTTCCCTGAAAGTCAACAACCCGAGGGACCTCTTCCCCATCCTCACCACATCCCCTCGACTGCCAGGTTCCCAGCAGCTGCTTGGCGTAGCGTAGCGGTGATACCCACAGACACTGGCACCAGACTGACTGGGTTTGAATCATGGTGCTGCCATTGTGGCATTTTGGATCTCTCTGTCTCTCAACTTCCCCATCAGTAAAACGAGGGTGATGATGGGTCCTGTATACAGTAGTGAAAATTAAATGACACATATATGTGATGAGTAGCCTGGCACCAATTGTTTATGAATGAATGGAACCTAAGAGAATTTCGAGTAACAGTTGCTTTTCAGGATTTTATGAGTCCTGTCTCATCCCCTCAACCTTCACACTCTGGAAGGACTCTTTCTCTAAGATCAGGCTAAAAGTTTACCAGATTAGTATTTGGGGCCTGCTGGGTCTCACAGAAGCAAGGGTCCAGTCTTCCACGTGTCTCCATTTACAGAGCACTTTATGCTGCCCATGCTTTGTTACATAAGCGTCCTCAGCTTAAGCATCACAGCCTGGGAAGTCAAGCCTTTCTGAAACCAGTGAGTCATGAAACCTCCCCCAGAGGCCTCTCGTTGTCTTTCCCCAGCCTGCTGCGGCTGGTGGGACCGCCACTGCTTCCAGGAAGAGCTGGGCCTTGGGGGAGCCCCAGGCCTTGGAGGACACAGGAGCATCAGGGCAAGGCATCTCATCGGGGCGGAGCTGGGGCCGCATTCCTGAGTGACCACTTTTTTCTGGAATCAATGTGTTAACTTTTTCCATGGCCTCGGTCTTCCGGCTCAGAGGGGTGGGTGCCACGTGAGCCAATAGTTTGTGTGTGTGTGCTGTGTAAGTTGACTCGGTGCAACTGAGCCTGGGGCAGAGAGTTCAGACATTTGCTGCTCTATTTTAAGATCCCCAGTTGTGTCTGTTTCCCAGCAATCATCACTTGGTCAAAGGAAAGGGAAAGCGGGGTGGGGAAAATGAGGCCCAAGTCACAGCCTCTCATTACTTCCAGCTGGGTGGAAATTCCCATTCTTTATGGAAGCAAAGCATCTCCCCTGCCCCAAAACCCAGTGATTCAGAATTCTTCACCGGTCAAGGTCAGGACAAATTCTTGCTCATTCTAGTAACAAAAATCAGGACAGCACTGCATTCTTGGCATGTATCTTAGACTTCTCAGAGCTCATTCACACACTTTCCTCCCATTTGATAGGTAAGACAGACATTATTACTCCCTGCTTACAAGTGAGGAAACCGAGTCACAGAGAGGTTGGTGGTTGCCCATGGTCACACAGCTAGTTAGTCATAGAACCACAGAGTCTAGATCTCCTGTGTTTTAAATTACATTCTGTCATCCAGTAAGTAGCCATTCATTGTCTTCCCTCCATATCAAGGGTCCTTTCCTATCTGGTGAGTGTCCATGTGATGGAGAACGAAGCACTAGGGGGCTGTTCCTATGGCTTCTTGCTCCTCCAGTTGGGCCTTACAGGAGAGGACATTCATTCATGCAAACAGTTATTGAATGCCTACTGTGTGCAGTTACTGTGGTTTTGCAGGTTCACAATCTATGGAAGAGAAGGCTGCTAAACACAAAATGACAGTAACACGTAGTAAAGTGCTGTATTGTTGCAAACACGGAGTGTCATGAGAATAGAGAGAAAGAGGTGATTCATTTTGTCAGAGGCAATAAGGAAACTATCAGAGATAAGGTCCTTTTTTCCCCCTCCAACTTATAATTGTGAAATTTTTCAGGCATATGGAAGAATTGAAAGATGATTACAACCACCATCCAGATTCAACCACAGTTTGCCATGTTGTCTTTTTCTTTCGATATACAGATCAGTGGACGCAGACTCACAGATACTTAGACATTTATGTAGGCGTATAGCTGAACCACTTGACAGTAAGTGAGAGGTGTCGTGACGCCCATTTCTAAACATTTCAGCATGCATCTGCGAAGAATAAGGACATTCACGGAGGTGAATTTTGCGTTGGGTCTTGTCAGATAAATAGGAGTTTATCAGACGAAAGAGGAATGTCATTCCAGGTTTCAATGACAATGAAAGCAAGTGGATGAGCAACATAGAGTATTTGGTGGAAAGGCTGAGGGTGACCAGAGCTGAAGGGGTTGTGTTGCCGGTAGAAGAGGAGGTGAGAGCAACTGACTGGAACCATTCTGTGGAGGAACTGAAATGTCCTGATAAGGAGTTTCAGTGTGACCCTGGGGAAGGTGGGAGACACTGCAGGCTTTTAAAGAGAGAGATGCCACACTCTGATATATTTTTATCTGGCACCAGAGTAGGTGGAATGGGTGGGATGGAGAAGACTGGTTAGCATACAAGAGGTTGGGGACAAAGGTTTCGAAGGTGAAGGGAGAAGATCCAGAGATCAGACCAATGTAGAGAGGATGTGGAGGCTGACTGGAGTTAGGAGGGATGGAAGAGAGGGAGCATTGACGGCGAGTGAGATTTCTTTCAAAGGCAACTGAATAGATGCTTTACTGCCATTAATTAACATCATTAATCTAGTCAAATGTGGTGGTGTGTACATAATACCGAATTCATTTTGGACAAATGAGGTGCCTTCATACCTTGAACACTAGCGGAGGCCAGAGAGATAGGTTTGGGGGTCATGAGTATACAGACGTGGTTAAAGTAATAACCTACTCTGGAAGAGGCTATCATACAAAAAGAGAGGCAGGTCAAGGCCACAGCCTTGGGCAGCCCCTATATTGGATGGACAGACAAGATGGGAGGAGCAGCCACTGAGTTGGGAGATGAGCCAGAGTGTGGCCAGCTCCCCTGGCAGGTTCACAGTGAGTGTTACACGAGCTCATTTGTGTGGAATTCCAAACTCCAGGCAAGGACTTGGTGGTTGCTGGGTAAGTGAAGAACCATTTCTAGAGTGGACATGGATGTTCTAGATGAACAGCATGGCCCCAGGGTCAAGAGCTGCTGGGGGTCCCAGGGCTGGCCCTCTATAAACTGAGTCTTGGAAGCAGAAAGCTCTTTACCTGTGCTTCCTCTGCCCTTCCCAAGAAGTGAAGACCGGATTGAGCTATAAGAGAAGATAAAACTTCATCTCTCGGATCCTCTTGGAGCTGGAGAAATGAGCGTTTTGAAACCCGGGGCAGGAAAGAGCTTCCTACAACTCTGGAGGAGGTGGGGGCAGTGTGTGGAGTGAGAGGCTAAAACACGGGTGCTGGAGTCAGATGACCCCGTACCAAGTCATGGCTCTGCCTTCTGTTCCTTCCTCAGTGAACCTCTCGATGCCTCAGTTTCCCCATCTGGAATACAACAGGAGAGTACCTCCTCCAGAGGTGAGTGTGAGGATTGAAGAAGATGAAGACTAGAATCACCATAAATGCAGAGCACAGAAAATGCTTACTTGATGCTAGCGATTATCACCGTTATTACTGCAGCCGGGGGGAGGGGGTGCGTGTCAGCAAGCCTGGGGATGGGAGCCAGCAGGTTCCCCTGGGGCCACACTTGGAGCAGCAAAGCCAGACGGCTGGTGGAGAAGGAGGGGCTCAGTGGGGCTCAGTCACACAGCTCGCCGCGTGTCTCCCCGTGCTCAGTTGTGTGGGGCCCATTAGGGAGGAGAGCTCATTTCTTTCTCTGCAAAACACCATGCACCCCCCACTGTGCTCTTCCCTCTGTCCACCTGGGCCTGTTTCTAGGACAGCTGCTGTGTCAGGGGCTGATGGCCTGGGAGCTTGTGAAAGGACCACCTGTTCCCATTGCCCCCCCCTTCCCTCCCAGCCCAACTCCGCCAGCTCCAGCCTCCGACTGCTCACGCATCAAACCACGTTTCTCCCTCTGCTCAGGTGTCGGAGGCACATTGCGAGAGGCACGTTTCCTTACAACTTGTCCAGCACTCACAGCTACTGTTGCTGCTTCTTGAGCTTCCCCTGTTTCCTACAAAACTGCTCTTCCTCTGTTTCCCTGCAGTGACCTTTCACGCCCTCACCCCTACTCTCTCCACTGACATGGGGGTTCGTGGAAGGTGACTCTAGGGAGGGGGAGAGGGCTGCATGGAGGGCAGGTCCCTAACTCCCAGGAGATGGCAAGAGCCCTCCTGCAGCTCCGACCTAACATCTCTGCACGTGCGTGTGATGTTCACATGTTGGGTTTGCTGTTCCACAGCCCTCACATCTCATCTGTGGCTTACGTAAGCACCTAGAAATCTCTAACTAGGGCAGTGCGGAGACATGGCCTGAGGTAGCATCAGCGTCCAGTGGGAGAGCTGCTCCGAAGCAAAAGGACAGGCAGAGAGTAGCCCTGGGTTGGGACCTGCTAGACTGAACTGGGTACCAATCCTCGCACCTCCATTTAGTGGGTACGTCACTTTGGTTAGATTACTTACCCATGGTTGTCTGGTTCCCCTTCTGTGGTAGCGTCAATAAGGCAGTGAGCTCCATGTTACATCGAGGTGAGGCCTACAAATGGGAGTTACCCTTCCTTCTAGAAGGGTTTAGAGCAGGGCCACGTGGCAGGCAACCAGCTGGAGTCTGTTCTTGCTCCACCCAGCCCACAGCTTCTTCTCAGCACATGCCTCTCTGGAATACGTAGGAGAGAGGGAAAAGGGGACCAGGTGGGCTGGGGTTTTCCTTGCTCCAGAACTTCAGAGAAGTATGACGAGGTGGACAGATTCCATGTGTGTTTGGTGCCCTGTTTCCAACTGAAGCTGGGCTCTGGAGCCATTCACACCCGCCAGACCCTTCCCTGACTTTGTGTCAGTTTGTCTGCACTGGTGGACTCCATGAGCCACAGCGGAGGCGCGACTGAGAGGTGCATAGTCATGTTTCACTGCGTAATGCAGCCTGTCTGTGACCCATTTCCAGAAAGCTGTCTGGTTGAAGTTCGGCCAAGAATGTCTGTGACCCCCAAGATCCTGGGAAGCTGGGTTGACAGTGACTCTGAAGACATTCACTGCATCTTAGTGGGATGCATTTCCTTCATTCCTCATTCACCACTAATGAGTTCCCGTGCGGTGCCGGACACTGGGCTAGGCACCAAGATTCGGGGGACCAGGTCTCCCTGAGGCCACTTTAGATCTGCTCAAGTGAGCACCCAGATCTCAAAGGTGGCTTCCCTACCAAGGAGAGCACATCATGTGTCTGTGGAATCAGGGATGATCTGAGGTGGCGAGGATCCCTGAGAAATGAGGGTGGTGGGCTGGGGCTGAAATTGATGCAGCAGAGGTTTCTCTCTGTGGGGGTCTTTCAGTCCCCTGCCCCTCCCCCCACACCCACAGACACTCAAGCTCTCTCTTTCTCTCTCTCTCTCTCTCTCTCTCTCACACACACACACACACACACGCATGTGTGCAAGAATAAAACAATGCTTCCTTTTCACCTATTCTGTCCCCCTGTCCCCCTTGGAGCAATAGTTAGTCTGTTTTCAGTGTCTTCCCAGAGAGCCTTCTCTTTATTCATGTCAATGCAGGTGGTTGCCCTGGTTGAGGAATAATACAGCAGAGTGAGCTGGGCAGACCCTCTACCCCACAACTAGGGGGTGGTGGCACTTAGGTTCTCCCCCCACCACCACCCATGCTTGTTTCCCACCCGGAGAGAGGCACAGTCCAGCACGCAGCATCCACCTGACTTTCCAGTTCTGGAATCCAAAACTCCTCAGCCTGGGAAGGAGCAGGGCGTTGGAATTGCAAAGATCACTTTTCGGTAGTGTGCAAATCCCCGACGTCCCTTGTTCTCCCCTGATCTTTCATCCTAAGTAGTGCCTTAGGATGACGAATTATTAAATGAGAAGAATTCACATTTTGATAAACTTGTTCCTATGCTCAGTGAGTGGAAGTGAAATCCTTTCAGAAATATGACATTCGTGACAAAAGTGAACAGAGATGAGGAGGAAGGGTGAGAAAGAGGAAGTCATTTAGAAACCCAGGATTCTTGAGTACTTCTCTTATTTTGCAGGCTTAGGATGAGATGGGGCTCGCTTATTGCCATCAATTTAGTTGATACTTTAGGGAAGGCATCAAAACGATGGCAGGAGCATTCGTATGTGAGAGCGGAGGTAGCAAGGGATGAGTGTGCAGACGGGCTGGGGACAGTCATGCTGCGGGGAGGATTCGGGGGTCTGAGGCAGGCGGATGGTGGGTTAGGGTGTGGGGTGGGACAGACCCTCGCAGCCAGGAGGGCAAGCCTCTGTGTGCAGGTCAGGCCACGAAACACCCAGCAAAGGGTCTATGAAGGGCCAGAGCCAGCCTTTAAGATTCATCAAAGCATAAACACTGAACGCTCCATCTATCAGCAGGCAGGCTCCCAGGAGGCTGAAGACGAGCCAAGGTCCCCGGGGCCCAACATATCCCCAAGACCTTGGGAGCTGAAGATCTGCCTCCCTTGGAAGCTGCCCCAGGGCTCCCTCCAGGTGGGAACCAGGCTCCCACATGAGCAAAGAGGGATGGGAAGCACAGCTGGTAGGGGTGGCAGGGCAAAGCAACGGCGCTCTGAGTTTCCTTGCCAAGAGAAGTCAGAGCCCAGCTATTAATGGAAGGACTTCAGCAGAAAAAGGGATTCTCTGCAGCTGTACTTGGGAACTGCATAGATGAGGGACTGAAGACGCAGAAAAGCCCAGAGCCAGTGACGACAGATGCTAAGGGCAAAGATAGAGAGCGGAAGATGTGCATGGTGAGAAATGAATGTATGGTGGGAGGGAGAGGAAATATAAGAGGAAGTTACGGAAGACAGCTCAAGGAGTTATAGCATCCTGTCATGATTTCCCAAACTTATGCTTTATTCTTCTCCTGGTGAGCAAATTCTGCCTTCTGGAGAAGGATGTGTGCCGGGAACACAGCTTCTGGAGGTGGACCATCTGAGATCAAAACCTGGTTCACTAAGTAGCTGTGCGACCCGAGGCCAGTTACTTAACCAATCTCTGCTTCAAGTGTAGAATGAGGACAAGACAGTAATCATCTTACGGGGCACTCATGAGCGCTGAAAGATAATTCAGGGAAAAACACACAGAACAGAGCCTGGGCCTGGCACATAGTAGGTGTACAATAAATGCCAGCTGTTGCAATCTGTGTTGCAACGAGCTATCCATCTAGCCAACATTTATTTGGAACACACGCTGAACTGGACATGACGCTAGGGGCTGGAGACCAAGGCAATGGTCTCCACCCTCTGGGAGCTCGTGAGGAGACAGACTGCAAATCAAAATTAGGCAGTAAAATTAAGTTAAAAAGTCAAGAAGAGTCGATGCTGGTCCTTTGGTTCTAGAAGTAAGAATAGAGGTTGCCTCTGATGGTGGGGTAGGTGGGGGCTGGCTGGAAGGAGCATGAAGGTAATTTCTTTGAAAATGAGCAGTACCAAAAAAAAAAAAAAGAAAGAAAGAAAGAAAAAGAAAAAGAGAGAGAGAGAGAGAAAGAAAAAGAAAAAAAAAGAAAATGAGCAGTACAGAGAGGGGAGGGACCTTTAGGCCAAGAGAACCTCATACTCGGGGCTTTGTAGGTGCAAGGCAGTGTGGAACTGGGGGAATCTGCCAACTGCTGAGTTTGGCTGGGTGTTAGGGTGTGAGATGGAGGATGTGAGATCAGGTGGTCAGAGCCTTCTATTCCACGCAGAGGAGTCTAGACATGCTCCTACAAGCCGCGAGTACCACTGACACGTTTCAGCCCCCTCCCCAAGGGGCTGAGACTGCCCTGCCTTGGATGCTAGGGGTCCATTGGGCTCGTTGGGGGAAAGAAAAGCAGGCCTCCCAAATTTCCATTCCCCCAGAGCTCCTCCCAGACAGGGAAGAGGAAGAAGGAAGAGAATGGGAGAAGAATAAAACAGCCATCCAAGTGAGCTGTCCCCAGTGCTCTGAAGGATGGCTGGGGAAAAACAATTGTTTGCTGTATCCAGGCTGAGCTCCTGCAACTCCTCCCCTGCCCCTGCTGCCCACGAGAGGAGGGCGCACCCCCCCCCCCCCCCGTAGTTTTGGCCATGACCCTCCAGGACGATGGCCCCTCTTTCACATCTTCAGAGGCTCTCTCTCTCTCCTGACTCAGCTGCCTCACCATGTGTGCTGCTTCTGCTGTTTTTATGCTTCTACCAAACAGTTGACATCCAGTTGTGCATCCTACATGCTTGAGAGCCTCTGCTGTATATAGGGGATTCCTAAATCTTTCCGCACTGCCAAACTACAACTGGCTTTTCTTAGCTCTTTCCTCCCACTTGGAGCCTGCTCCTTCCTACATGTTCGGAGGGTTCTGGCTCTATTCCATCCTGGTCAAACCCCACTCACTCCTCTTTCAATACTGCAGACTCTCCCTGAACTCTCCCCTTCCTGGACTTCGCTTGCAAGGACTGTCCATAACTTCCTTTCACCTCTCCTTCTCTGCTATGCTAGTTCCATTTCCTCAGGGAGAAAAGAAGAAGAAGGTCATTAAACTCAGTGAAGAGTCTAAAAGCTGTGCAATTTCCCCACCAGTGAGGGAACACAATAAATTCTTAATATTTTTTGGTAGATCGATGATTGAATTGGGAACATCTAGACCCCTGTGGAGATGGTTTGTGCCAAATCAGAAGTCAAGAAAGGGAATCCATTTCCCCTGACCACTTCCAGCAGGTAAAGGTCCTCTGTGGACTTCTGCTGGGGAGGTAGCATGGTGCTGGGTTGGGGGGGGAGTGTGGGGAGGCAGAGGAGAAGAGGCAAGTGGAAGACCCTGGGCTGGGACAGCCTGGGGTATTTAATCCCTATCCCAGATGACCCAGGCTGCGGAACCCTGTCCCCACACCCTCCATGAAAGACAGCACAGCTGTGTGGCCAGTGCTGGGCAAAAAAAAAAAAAAAAAAAAAAATGAGGTCAGGTTCATGTCAAAGCCAGTGCACAGGTGGGCTCAATTTGCTGGATTTACAGCAACTGTCGAGTCATTAGTGAAATTGCAGACATGAACCAGCCTACCTGCTGGGAAGAGAATTTGGGATACATTGTGAACTTCAAAAAGTTTCTGCCTGGAAACTGAAGAGGTAACCATGGCAACCGGGAGGCAGGTTGAACTCAGAAAGGCTCTCCCTCTTGAGCCCTGGCCTTTGTGCTCTTGGATTGGATTTGCCAGACTGCACGCACCGCTTTGTCTCTCTTGCCTCTTTTGCTTTCTTTGTCAAGTAGGAGAAAGCGCCAGCTCAGGAATCTGGAGAGCTGGCCACGTCTCAGCTGCTTCCAGATCCAGGGCACTTAAGTGAGGGCACCTTAGGCACTGGTTGTTTTGCTGTCTGCAAAATGGAAATTAAAAGGCTCCTCTGGCCTATTCACAGGGATGTAGACAGAACAGGAAGGTTTAGGTAGATTCTGTGCATAATCGCCACTATTGTTGTTATGTGGCTACATCTGGGCTGATTCCAACATGGTGCTACTGAGGGCAAGACCTGGCATTCGATCCATCCATAAACTTGTTTTCGTTGCCTGAAGAAAAACTGTCGCAGATACCACCCACATCCCCACCTGGCAGCTGCATAATACAATCTCGTACTGGAGCCTGAGCAGCACGGGTGAAACATCAGGCCTCACCTCAACTGACCAACTCCTCCAGCAGAACGTCCTGCTGCTGTTGCGGCGGGGGGGGGGGGGGGGGCTGCTTCCTTGGCTGGATGGAGGATTGGGCTGAGAAACACAGATGTTCAAAAGGCATCATTCCATTGCCTGGCTGCACATCAGAACCCTCAGCCCTCTCCCTGTGCCCACTAAAACTCAGCTTTGCACTTGTGAGAAAGGAAGAGCCCATGATGGAGGTGAAGGTGGGCTGCTGGCATCTGAAGATGGTGCTGCCAATGTGTGAGCTGCTCCACACCTGCCTCTGTCTACTAACCCCCAGGGAGAGTGGGGAAGGTTTGACTACACTCTTCAAAGTGCATAATGTTTTGACTAACTGGGTCATCTTCTGTAGGCCCTGGCTTAACAGGAGGATCTGCTTTGACAGATGACCCCCCCCCCTTGTTCTGATTTGGGCCTCTTTTGCTCAACTGCTATCTGCAGGACTTCCTGTTCTCTCTCCCTTTGTAGTTTTATTTATTTTATTTTTAATTTTTAAAAAGATTTTATTTATTTATTCATGATAGACAGAGAGAGAGAGAGAGAGAGAGAGGCAGAGACAGGCAGAGGGAGAAGCAGGCTCCATGCAGGGAGCCTGACATGGGAACGGATCCCAGGACCCCAGGATCACGACCTGAGCTGGAGGCAGATGTTCAACCACTGAGCCACCCAGGTGTCCCTCCCCGCTTTGTGGTTTTAACTTTTCCTTCCCTGACCAGCTTTTCTGGGCTGTCTCACCCAGCTCCTCAGGTAGGGACCTTTTCTCCTCTTGTCTCTCTCCCTCCCCTGACCCTTTATTTCTAGGCCTTGCTGAAGAATGGCACCTCTTAGATAGCCCTCATGAACTGAAAACCACAATTCCAAAAGACCCAAAAACCATACTGCGTTTCCATTGTCTAGCAATTCCCATTTCCCCAGTCAATAAACCCAAGAGCTAACATTTATTGAGCGCTAACTATGTGTTCAGCACTGACCTCAGCACCTTGTTGGCACACCACCACCAACCCCTGTTTGGGACCTATGCCCTCATCCTCAGCCTGTTGCCTGCTGTAGGCTGCCAGCACAGCCCCTTTGGCCTTAACAGCTTGCCTTGCTTAAATTTAAGTCATGTTCTTGGGGCAACCACATCCAGTGAGTGCTCATTGTGGGGTACAAACGCCTGCCCCCTTGCTTCAATGAGGGCAGCCCCTGGGGCCAACTGGGCTGTCTAGTTGCAGCAAACATGACACCGAATGCCTCCCTCTGCCCAGCCCTGTTTCCCCCACTCCCTTTCTGGTCTGAGAACTCTCCCCAGCAAGGCTACCTCAAGGGTACTGTTTCCTGCCTCCTGGGGGAACTCAGACTAAGAACTTCACATCTTTAAGTCTTCACATCTTTAAGAAATAGGTGCATCCTATTTTCATCTTAGAGATAAGGAAAGTGAGGCACAGAAAAGTTAAGAAGCTGCCCTAAGGTCTCCCATCAGTACGTGGTGAAGCCACGATGTGAAACCTGGAAATCCAGCTCTGGATTCCACATTGCAAACCTCACACGCAGCCTCATTAAATAGCAATCCCAAGGGGAACGGAGGAGCCACGGTGGGTGGGGAGGGCTGCTGTGAGGCCTTTATGGGAAGGCTGGGAGAGAGGGAGGGCATTTACTACCTGGACTTCAGAGATAAGACACTGAACTAGCTGCTGCTTGAACCCAGGATCATTCATGAGCTTACAGAGGTGCTGGGATTCTAATTTTGGCTGGGAGGGCAGTGGCAAAAGCGTGGTAAATTCGTATTTGAATGCTGGCATAACACTAGTCGTGAAACGCTGAGCAAATTCTTTTACCTCGCTCGTCCTAACTCAGTAAAAACGCCTGGCACACCGATGCTCCCTAAAGAGGCCCCCCCCCCCCCCCGGCCGTTTGTCTGCCAGTTCCAACCCTCTGATCTTGCGCAAGTCCCTTTAACTTTCTGACTCAGTTTCTTTATCTGTGAAACGGGTGATGAGATGAGGAGCTGCAGTAAAGGGCTGACTTGGCCCCCTTGACCGACCGCTCCGGGAGGAGCACAGCAAACGGGGGTTATCAGGGTCACGGTGGCGTCGTCTTGCGGGGCTCGCAGCCCTGGCTGCCGTCGGTCAGGACGGCGCAGGTTCAGGCGCAGGCAGTGCGAGATCCGCACGGTGTGCCCATCCCCAACGCGCCCCCCCCCCCGCCCCCCGCGGATCCGGCGGCTACCGCGGAGTCGGCTTTCGGCTTTTACGAGAGGCCTCCGGGTTTTGTTCCGACTGAGCCGAGTGGGCGCTTCTCGGGCCGTGTGACTTCCCGCCGCTGCTCGCTCCGCAGCCCGCTCAGCCGGGGGGAGCCGCAGCCGCGTGCGCCGCGCCGCGGGCCCCTGCGGACGCCCCGCCCCTCGAGCTCCCGGCCACGCCCCCACCGCCCTCCGATTGGTCGGCGGCGCTCGGCCCCGCCCCGCTCCCTCCGAGGGAATAAAAGCCGCGGTAGGCGCGAGTCGACGAGTGCAGCCCCGCCAGGCCCGGGCTCGCCGCGTGCCGCCGCCGCCCCTGCCCTCCTGCCGCCCGGCGTCCGCGGTGGTTCGTGGTGACCGCTGGAGCCCGTCACCATCCTCTCCACGGCGTGCTGCCCCGAGCCCGCAGCCATGTGCCGCACCCTGGCCGCCTTCCCCACCACCTGCCTGGAGAGGTAAGAGAGCTCGTCCCCGGAGCTTGCCGGCCGCCCGCAGGAAGGTCCCGCCAGTCCCTCGGGAGTCGGGCGGACGGGCTCGGGGGGACTCGAGCGACTCGAGTAGAGAAGCAGAGGTTCCACATTCTCAGGGGCTTCCCTTAGAGCCTTAGAGGAGCCACGGGCCAAGAGAAGGGGGAAGGAAAAGCAGCGGGAAGCAGAGGAATCACCGTGGACTGTCATCCCCCATCCTCTGACCAGTGGCAGTCCTCAGGTGACCTGCTGAAGACCGGCTGCAGGAAGAGCACATTGGCATCGGCGGGCAGAGTTCCCTTTTCTAGTTTCTTAAGTCTACAGCCCAGACCTGGGAGCATGCCCCTGGCGGGGCCCTGAGAAGGCAGGGAGGGTTTTTTTTTTTGGGGGGGGGGGTCCACCCGTGACGGATGTGCCCACTCCCCAGGGAGCTACTCAACCACCTCTAGGCCTTGCTGGAGCTGATGGCTGGGAAGGAAAAGGCGAAGAAGGTGGAAGCAGGAATCAATTTCCACACAGTTCGAGAAATATTCAGGACAAGTCTAGAGGGTGCCCACCGGCCTTCTGCTAATCAACAGGCACAAAGATAGAGCAGTGTGCTTAAATGGGGGTGGGGGGGAACCCGAGTTCAGTGCTGTGCCCTGAACTCAGAAAGTGTAAGTCCTGCTGAAGAACAGCTGAAACATGACTTTCGCTGTTAACAGACAAGCAAAGTTTAAGCCCTGGGAACAGCCGAAGTTTCCCAGGAACCCTTGAGGCCGGAATTAGGGTGGCACCAGCCCCAAACTCCTCGGGATCCCATAAACCTTTTTGCCCTGGCTGAGCAAATGTAGGATGCCTACATGTTCCTGCTTTGTCTTCCAGAGCCAAAGAGTTCAAGACACGACTGGGGATCTTTCTTCACAAATCAGAGCTGGGCTCAGATACTGGGAATGTTGGCAAGTTCGAGTGGAGCAGCAAACACAGCAGAGATGGGTAAGTCTTGCAAGCCAGCCTAGGGCCCTAGGGGGGAGGGAGCCAGATTTAGGAAAACAGCCACAAGAGAGAAAATACAAGGAGAAACTAGGACATGCAAGGGTGGGCCCTGGTGACCCCTTCCTGGAGATTTTGGTGAAGCTTCCTGCTGGTCTGCTATGGGTGACTGGGTAGGTGGCTCCAGGGTTCTGAGGCCACCAACAGCTGTGTCCTAGAAGGTGGGAATGTCCAGTTACCAGACTCTCCCACCTGGAGACGTCATTATCCATGCAACCAGGTCTAGGACGGGGTCTAAGAACACTTGAGGCTTTTCGGTCAGTGATTCTGCTTCCATTAGCATGCACTTTGGCTATAAGCCCTTTCATAATTAACATTAGTGGTGCCAGGTGCTGCTCTAGGCTCTGGGGTTATGGCTAGACTTAACCTCTATTCCATGAAGCCCTTACTTCCTGGGCGAAGTGTAGAAAACAAAGCTCAGAGTCAGAAGAATAGAAATGATTTTTGACAGTGAAGAGACAGTCTGAGAGTTATTTACTGAGGGCCGGAAGGTCCCTGGCTTTGGTTTCTCATTACTGAATTGTCCTCCAGAAAAATACCTGCGGCCTCAACTAAGGGTTCGAGAAGTTGGCTCCAATAATCACTGAGCAAATCTCTGTGTGAACATACAACTCCCATCAGAGTTCTAGGATTTATGCTGTGCATTAGTATGTTGGGTTTTTTAAATTAAAATCTTGGCTATTTGTTTATTTATTATATATATATATATATATTTTTTTTTTTTTAGCAGAAACTTCTCAGAAGATGTGCTGGGGTGGAAAGAGTCCTTTGACTCGCTACTGAGCAGTAAAAGTGAGTAGGACCCCGTTGTGTCTGTCTGCGGATGGCACATGTGTACCCATGTGCTTTGGAGCCAGCCTGAGGGATTCTGAAAAGCGTGGGCAAAATAATAGTCGTAGTAATAATAATAATGATCCCCTAGTGTGCCAGCCTCTGTTCAGAATACAAAGGCAGGTCCTTGTTCAAGAAAATTACATCCTAAAAATAGAACCATTAACTACAATTGCTGTCTTTCTTCTTTTATTCCCCGCTGTCCTGCTATCTGACCTGTTTCTCCCTCTCTCCCCTCAACCCCAGATGGAGTGGCTGCCTTCCACGCTTTCCTGAAGACAGAGTTCAGTGAGGAAAACTTGGAGTTCTGGCTGGCCTGTGAAGAGTTTAAGAAGCTCCGATCTGCTGCCAAGCTGGCCTCCCGGGCTCACAAGATCTTTGAGGAATTCATCCGCAGTGAAGCCCCTAAAGAGGTCAGAGCCTTAGCATGTTCTGTGGGTCCTCTAGCCCCTGCCTGCCCCTTTCCCCGCTGAGGATTGGGGATGGGGAGGTATCCAGCCGGGGCAGGGTTGAGCTGAGAGAGTGATCTTATTTGGCACAGGGGTGAATGGGCTTGTGTGGCCAGAGACTAGGAAAGCAGGCTCTCTGCCTCTCCTGGGTGCTATTCCCCTCAGACTCACTGATGGGGTTAGGTGGCTGGGTGGGTGTTTTGGCTTCTGTCCATACCCACTTTTGCCAACTAAGGCCTTTTTAAAGGCTCAAAACACATGAGTGGGGAGACCAGTCAACCTGGGGACCTTGTGTGACCTGCCTCAGTCCCCTGGGTGACCTGCCTCAGGCTGGCTGGTCTGCGGGGCCCTGAATTTTTGCGCCTTCAGTCAGGTCTCTGCTGCCTGACACCAGCATTCCCAAGGCGAGTGAGGCCACCTTGTGGAGAGAGAATAGCGATGCCTTGCTTTGGTACCATGCGTTGTATTGCATTTTCTGGGCACTTTGATTTTTTCCACGTTCTTCCACAAAGACTTACTGAGCACCAATTACATGCAAGAAACTGTTACAGTCATTGGGGACGTAGCAGGGACAAAAGGTCTCTTCCCTAAGGAGGGAAGATGACAATAACCGATTAAATGAATAAACACACGTCAGGTGATGGTACATGTTCTGATCCAAAGAAAGCAGGTTTTGAAAGGGAGCACCGGAGTAGGGGCAGGCTGTCCCACAGGGTGACAAATGAACAGATGCCTAAGAGAAAGGAGAGAAGAACATTCCAACACAGGAAGTGGCAAGTGCAAAAGCCACCAGGCAGTGGGCTCCTGTGGAGCACGGAGAGGGAGGAAGGAAGGGTAGATGAGGTCAGGCAGGTGACCAGATGTGGGTCCAGCACGCGCTTTGGCTTTTCCTCTGAGTGATATCGGAGGACAACGCTGCTGCTGGCAAGCTGACTTGAGGGCTTAAAAGGGCTCACCCTGGCCGCTGGCTGGAGGACAGACCGCAGGCCTGAGGGCCGAGGAGAGAGAGACCAGTTAGCAGGCTCTGGCATTGGCCTTAGGAGAGAGGCGATGGGGAACTGCACCAGGGAGGTCCAGAGGCGGGGACAAAAAGGTGTTAGATTTGTATACGTCCTTAATACCTCCTTGATAACTTTGAGAGATTGGAGGGCGGACACTGGATCTTCAGACAGGCCCAGAGCTGAAAAGCCAGTTAGTTAAGGGTCAGCTCAGGAGACCGCAGCTTCCTGGTTCAGAATCGGCTATTCTTTCCCCTGCTGCACCTGCTGGTCAGGCCCCCCTTGGCCTTCTGGACCCTGTGCCTTGCCCACCCCTGACCCACCATGTGCTGGCCTTCCTTCCCACAGGTGAACATAGACCACGAGACCAGGGAGCTGACCGAGAAGAACCTGCAGGCTGCCACGGCCACGTGCTTTGACGTGGCTCAGGGGAAGATCCGCACCCTGATGGAGAAGGACTCCTACCCGCGCTTCCTGAAGTCACCTGCCTACCGTGACCTGGCTGCCCAAGCGTCGGCCGCCTCTGCTTCCCAGTCCGGCTGCAGCCCAGCGGAGCCCTTACACACTTGAGCCTCCTGGCAGTGAGGGAGCCGGCCGGGAAGAGAGGTGGAGTCACCCATCCCTGAGGCAGATTCTACCGAGCGAGCCCGAGAGGACAGTGACGGAAAAAAGCCCATCCGGCAGCCTGGTTGGGAAGCACCTTCTCCTCCAGATACTGTGGGACTGGATTCCATGCAGGAGAGGGGCCCGCACCCCCACTTCCAGTGGGCATCCCAGTGGATAGGGGCTGAAGCTGAGGGTTGTCCGGGGCAAGGAAAAGTGGTGCAGGAGCCATCGCTGGCTCTTGTCATTCTCCCCGGGGCAGGACGTATTTGGGGTGGTTTGGGAAGCATGGAAAAGGGAACTTGAAAACGAGCCCGAGCAGGGCAACCAGACGGGCTCTTGGGGCTGGTGAGGAGCTGACTCACTCGGGCCGCCTCCTGTATTCCTAGCTCCCGGCCGTCCCGGGGCCCAGAAGGCAGCTGCGGATGTGGTGCCTTCCTGCTCTGTCCTCCTCACCCACCTCCCGGCCGCCCGAGGCTCCCTTCGCTTGCACTTCTCCACATTCCTGTGTCCAGCCTCACGGTCTTCTCAAGGCCAGAGAACCAATTTGACGCTTGCCCAAAATGAGATTTTTTTTTTAATACCTCAAAAACTGGCCATTTGAGCCCCTTTCTGCATCAGTAGAGAGCCTGGAAATGGGGCCATCTCGCTCCTGTGAAATTCATCCTGGTGCTCTTGGTGACCTTTGCAGGGGGTCCCTGACCCTGTGCTTGCAGCAAGGTCCACCTGAGCAGAGCCCGTGAGGGCCTGTTGCTGGGCTGTGCCCTCTCGGCTCCGGGCTGCCCTTGAACATAGAGCCCATGAGGAGGAAGGCGCGGGGCCCCTCAGTGAGTAGCTAGTCCAGTGCCTGTGCTCTGCAGTGTGGAGTGAGTGAGAAAAGGGTCATAAATCTCTTGGCAGTTCCCAAATGTTCCATTGAAATCAAGCCAGTCTTTTTGGTGGGTGTGAGAAGAGGGGGAAAAAGAGATGCCCAGAGCGGAAGGGGAACCTTCCATTTCTTTCCTGTGTTACTGGTGTCTCTGGGGGACGTCAAGCCAGGGATTGTGATGACCCTTGGAAGACCTTAGGACCCTGGGGGTGCAGCTGGGGACAGAGACTGCTTGGAAGAGCCCCAAGACGATGATGATGATGATGATGATGATGATGATGATGACGACGGGAATCCGAACCTGCTTGTCACCTCAGGGCAACACCAAATGCACGTTTTGTGGTGGGACTTCTGCAGGAGCCCAGGCCAGGGAGGTGAATGAACCAGGCGGCCCCCTCATGCCCCAGGAAAAGCAACACTGTTCTCTCCGCACTATGAGGTCCTCTGGGAGAAAATTATTTATAATGTGTTGTCGGTTTTGTGACAATTGTCATGGCATATTATTTTTATTACTGTTGTGTTGTTGCTGTTATTTATTATCGTAATTTCAGTTTGCCTCTGCTGGAGAATCTCAGCAGGAGCAGGCAGCCTGACTGTCTCCCTCTCCACCAGACTCTACCTCTGAACGTGCTGGGAACCTCTTAGCGCCTGTCAGGGACCCCTCACTGTTTAAATATTTATTTATTATTGACAATGGAGCTGGTTTCCTCGATAGGAATGATGTACTCAATCCTTGTTTCCCTGTTTCAGCATGTTATATATTCTTGTAAAATAAAAATGAAACGCAAATATGAGATCCTGTCTGCAAGGGCCGTGTGGTCAGGGAGAGGGAAGAGGAAAGGCCATGGAGAGCCTTGTGGGGGAGCTGGCCTCCGGAGATCCCTCCCCACACATGGGAGAGCTCTCGTGTCACAGTCAGAGGTACAAGTGAAAGGCCTATGTTTGTCTGGTGCCTGGGTAGAATTGACGAGAAGGGGATAGGTGCTGAGGGTGGCCACCAAGACTGGCAACTTCCTTTAGCTGATGATGGCCTCAACTTGTGTGTGGCTATTGTGTCAAATGGACCCAGTCAGCCTGGGTCTGAGAGCCCATGTCCTTCTCCCACAGTGAACTGTTCCCCGCTTGGCCTCTGACAGCACAAGGGGAGGCCCCCTTGGCTGAGTTGCCTCAGGTGGTCAGTTAGATGGTGGCTTTGGGGGCATGTTCACTTTTGCCCATTTTTAAGTTGCATTAGAATTTCGTATGAACTCAAGAGTATTTTTTCAAATAATTTTGTAGAAGTCTCTGGGATGAGCTACGGGAAGCCAGTCTGTACATGAGGCTGCTCCATTCCATGGGCCGAGGGAACAAGAGGGTTGAGCTCGGCTTGAAGGAATCTGGGGGTAGGTTTGCAAGGATCATAACTGCTCTTCCTTTGCCAATAGCCTTTCTTATCCTAATCCTCTTCCCTCCCTGCCCCCCGCTCCCCCTCCCCAGTTACCACTATTTAAAAGTTTCTTCTCTAGTGAATTATCCGTACTCTCTGGTGCATTGACTTGGATGTGGATGGTATCTATTGAAAATGTGGGACGGGGTGAGCTCAGGGTCCTCCTACTGCCATCTTCTCCAGCACTTTTCTTGAATTATCTGTTTGTCCACAGATCTGGACCTTCTATTGGCTTTTATTTCTTCCCTAGTGTTAGTCTGAGTAAATGACCAGACTCCAGGGATGCCAGGGAGGAAACCTGGTGGATTCGCACTCTAAGCCCAGGTGTAAGGGACCAATGACTGTGGGCAACTACAGGAGGGATTCAGAATTGAGGGGCCTGAGGAACAAGGTTGGATCAGAGGCTGTACAAGGGCACAATGTGCGTATTTGGAAGCAAACGTGGGCAGCGAGTAGGAAAAGGCAGGTGTAATCAGCAAGTGAGAGAGAAATGAATGGGGATGACGGACGTTCAGTGGCGGGAGTGTGTGCGGGCAGGCCCCACAGTCCAGTGAGACCATCCTCAAGGCTTATCCTCATCCCCCTAATGCTCCCTCTCACATAAAAAGTGGCCTTCGCTTCCATGGTGTGGCTGAAGATGGTAGGTCCACGTAAGAGAGAAGAGCAGCTCTTTGTTGACCTTTACGTGTCCCAGGTGTCCGTTCAAAATACTTTCACGCTATAATGACTGGCTAAGAGTTTAAGTGATTTCCTGAAGATCAATCGCACTGCTAGCCAGTGCCTCCAATATATTTAGACTTTGGCTCAGCAGGCAAAGCATTTCCTAAGTAGGCTGTGGCTGGCCTCCCCGGCCTCTCTCCCTACTCTCTCCCAAGTCCCTTGAAAACAAATCTGTCCCAGTTCCTAGATTTGCTGTTACTGTTTCAAGTTTCCTTACTTTCTCATCCTGGACCACCTTCCTGCTGTGTCCCCTTCTCTCATCATCGCTACCCTCCACCTCCTTAATCAGCTAGGGGGGCAACTTCCAAAGGCCAACTCAAGGATCTTTCTGGGGAGACTTCCCTGAGCCTTTGGGTCTGATTATGGATGCCTCTCCTTCCTGTAGCACTGCTGTTGATACTTACCCGAACTGGAGTACTTAGATCCCTGCTCTCTGCCTTTTTGCACCTGCTGGCAAGCTCCTGGTACTAGGCGGGTCTCTTTCTCCCCGCAGGGCCTCCCATATAAGCATTCAGCAAATGGCTCTTGAGTTAATGATTAGATTTAAACCCAGCTGGAGAAAAGCTTAGATTACAACCTTCAGCTTCCTACCAAACCTTTCCTAGATGTCCCACAAGCTCTTCATAAATAACACATTCAAAACCAAGGTCATCATCATCCCTCACAGACAGGCACTGCCTCCCATTCCTCTAACCTGATAACACAGAAGTGCTGGCCACCCATGTTTGGGCTCATCTCTTGCACATGTCATCTTATCCAATTTTGCAAATGGGTTGAGTCCAGCATCTCCTCTCTCCAGGTTCACGGAGAATTCTTTAGAGGAGCATTTTGTTCTCTCCAGTCTGAGCTATAAAGACCACTTTCCAACTGGTCCACTCCTTCCCCCAGCTTCTCCCATTCATTTCCCACACCGCCTGTCATCATCCATAAAGGCCAGACCTGAGCACGTCCTGGCTGCATTAAACCTCCTTCAGGGTTCCACTCTGACCATAAGAGAAGGTCCAGATCTGACCATGGCATCTGATGCTCACTGTGAGCTGACCCAAGTCCCTCTCTGACCTATCTCCTGCCTAGATGGCCTTCGCACACATGCTGTTCTCTCTGCTTGGAATGCTGGCTTCCTCTTCCTCTTTTTTCTTTTTTTTAAACTCGGGGTGGGGGTGGATAAGGAGAAGACTGCCTTCCTCTAAATTCAGCAAAAATAATCACCTCCTCAGTGAAACCTTCCCAGATGTCTACTGCACAGAGTTAATCTCTCCCACTTCTGTGATTCTAGGACACACTCTTTTTACTTTGTGGTCCATACTGCACAGCGCACTTCACGCTATTTCCTTCCCCTCGACTGGTCTCTTTAAGGTCACAAGCCATGTTATTTACCGTGATAAGATGGGCAGAACAGATTGCAGCAAAGCAGTTCACAGCCCTGGTCTTTGGGTCAAAATTTTAGGATCGGAATCCTGGCTCATTCTCTGTATGATCTTGGGAAGTTATTATGGCAGTTCCCTCACCAGTAAAATCAAGATATAAGAGTGCACCTCTCATAGGGGATATTGAATGAAATGTTTGGCACAGTGTTATTGTCCCATACATATTAGTTACTATTATTATCGATTCCCAGTACTTAGCATAGTGCCTTGTACACAGTAGGCATCAGCCAGAAATCATTTATTGCCTTTTTGAATAAAATGGAAGGAAGGACCGGATTCTAAGTCTACATTTCTTTCAAGAATAGTAGAGCTGTTTCATATTGTATATCATCTGATGTGCAGAGCATTACAGAATTTCGAGTGAGGGAATCGAAGGTTGAACCATTCATCAACTCCCTTTAATCGGGGTCAGCTAATGCTCCTTCCAAGTCAATGCTGTTGCTTCCAAGGGACTGTGGAAGCCCCCTCTCCCCACCGGCTGGTCCTTCACCCTCTGCTGCCTCCCTGTGGCCATATCAGGCAATGCAGACTTTTTCCTTGGTTGTTGCTTGACTTCTGCCCTTTTCCTTTGGCTCCTTCCTTTGGAATGATATCCAAGGGATATAATTTGCAGTTTTGTTTACTAACGCATTTTAGTAAGTATGTGAACGTTTACTCTAAATGAGAATAATTAGCATGACTGTTAAGACAACAAGTGGGTACAGGATTTAAAACAATATTTCTTAAGTCAATAGGGCTAAATGAACTTTAAAAACTGAAGCTGTTAGGTAAAGAGAGAAAGGTGTTCAGGGCATATTAAGGGCTGATCTCAAGGTAATTCCCTTTCACTGAAACTTTTAAATTGGTCCAGTTCTTCAAATCGCTTTAGGGAAGAAAAGAAAGATTTGAAATTTAAATAACAGAAGAGAGATCCCAAGGGTGAGGGATGTAATGCTGTTAGCTGCTAGATAATGGAGTTTGAATCTCCATCTAGAAAAGATACCTCTTGACTTACAGTGTGGGTGATTCCCAAGCTTTGGTCACCAATCTAGACAAGGATTTGGTTTAAACTTCAAGAAAAGCAACAAAGTGTTGATTAGTCCTTTATTTGCAATAGGCCCCCACTTAAGGGAGAATTCTTTGCTGGAGAGTATCACTGTCCTAACTTATTGCATCTTGCCAGTTCAAAGAGGCAGTTTCACAGACAACGTAGATCCAGCTTTAAACAGCAGGCTCTGAATTCAGTCCCACTTCTGCTACTTGTTAGCCAAGTGATCTTCAGCACATTACTGGATTTCTCAGAGCCTCACTTTTCCCTGTTTTACCTGTAAACAACAATAGTACTTGTTTCATAGAGCTTTTGTGACGACACAATGAGAAAATTTATGGAAAATATTCAGCATAGTGCTCCACAGATAATAATCCACAAATTGTAGCTACTGATACGTGATAGGCACTATTCCAAGTGCTTCACATATATTCATCTCTGTAATCCTCACAATGTTCCCTTGAGGTAATGTGTATTATTACTTAATATCACCATATTGCAGATGTAGAAACCAAGGTCTGGAAGGTTTAAGTAAATTGCCCAAATTCAAAGAATTAGCCAGTGGCTATATTAGTTAGGTATTGCTACATGCTAAATCATTCCAAAACTCCGTGTCTTGAAATAATAAGCATTTATTATTGTTCATGAGTCTGTTGGTCAGCTAGATACTTCAGTTTATCTGGGCCAGGCTCAGCCAATCTCAACTGGCCTGTTCTTGTGTCTGTGATTCACTGGAGGGTTGGTGAGAATTGGCTGGTCTAGGATGGACTTAGTCATATATCTAAGGATTGGCTGGTTGTTGCCTTGGGCAATGGTGGTATCTGGGCCATGTGTCTCTCTTATTGCCCAGCAGGCTAATCCAGGCTTCTTCACATGGTGGCTGAGTCTCGAGAGAGTGAAAACATGCTTAGGTTTGGAACTGGTGTACTATTACTTTTGTCATATTCGACTGGGCCAACCAAGTCACCAGGGCAGCCCAGATCCAAAGAGGGGAGTAATAATGAGATTAGGTCTGAAGTTAAATTGCAAAGGGCATAAGTATCAGGAGGGTTGAAAAAATGTGGCTATTTTTTTTGTAATTATTCTATCGTGGTGGGAGAGTATGGATTTGAATCTAGGCAGTCTGGTTCCAGAGTCCTTGCTCATTAAGTCTGAGACTTAATGCCTTGACATTTGCTAGCCAGAGTCTTGCCATTTCCTGCTCCTGCCCATGAGCACAGAATGCCCTGGCAACAGCCTTGATTCAAGTGCAAGTGCTAGAGTTTCTAGCTATGCCAACTGTTATGCCTGGTCTACCCTTCTTGCTGCTCCTTTGTTTATTCTTTTGGAACTCTGCTTTATGATCACTTGGGTCCAGCGCATTCCTGTTTTTGTTTGGTTTTGTTTGCAAATTTTAATTTCCTGTTTTAGCCACACCTCTACTTTCTCATCTCTTTATTTTATTCTTAACAGGTCACAGAATAGGTAAGATTAATGTTTACTACAATCAAAGGAGAGCAGGAAAATCTGGATTTAATTAGCAAATTTGTGATGAAGCTGTGAGAACATCAGTAATATATCTGATTCAATTTGACCCCGTTGTCTTGACAAGATCGAAGAAGAGCTTCTCATCTGTAAAATGCAGTTTATTCTCACTCTTAGAGCTAATCCTTGTGGCCTTAGGGATCTTTCTGGTTGAAAGAAGGGAACAGTGAAGACACTGTGTCCCAATATCTAACATGTGTGAAAAGGGGAAACCAAAGGGACAGAGAGGGACATCCTTATATTTAGCCTTGGCCTAGGTTCCTCTGCATGTTTTCCAACTTGGTGTCTGCCCCCCACCCCCCCTCCCCACCCAAATTCTGTGCCTGCTTACCTCTGCTCTTGGTGGTGACTCCTTCTCCAGAGTCTGGAGCTCTGGACTCAGCCTCATGCCCGGGGGCCCTGTAGGCAGTGTGAAGTCTCCTCCTACCAGGACAGTTGTCACACTCTACATGTCTCTTGGGCCACCCCTCCTTGATTTTTCTGGTTCAAGATGGTCAGGAATTTGTCTCCCCAGCAAGACTGTTTTGTGCCCAAGATTGCAAATCCAAGAAAACCTCCAAGGAGCCAACACCGATGCAAGTACATGAGGGTTTATTAACAAGCTTGAGCTTGGGTCCAAGTACACCTGACATAACAGGAGCAGGGACTTGGATTTTTTTTTTTTTTTTTTTTTTTATGATAGTCACACAGGGAGAGAGAGAGAGAGGCGAGACACAGGCAGAGGGAGAAGCAGGCTCCATGCACCGGAAGCCCGATGTGGGATTCGATCCCGGGTCTCCAGGATCGCGCCCTGGGCCAAAGGCAGGCGCCAAACCGCTGCGCCACCCAGGGATCCCAGGAGCAGGGACTTGGACCCTGAGGTGGGTTACAGCTGGGTTTTTATGGGCTGGTCTAGGGGTAAGGTGGGGTTTTTCAGTAAGGGTGTGGGTGTGAGAATCTCCAGTAAAGAGGTCTCACAAGCTCTTGCTTCCTTATTCCGATAAGGGCGTGCTTTTAATTTTGCCTGTAGCCGGGGTAAGGTAGAGTTCAGTACCTGGTCACAGTGGCCTGGTCACAGTGGCCTGAGATGGCTGTAGCCGAAGCTACAATGGCTGTACTTGTGCCAATGTTAAACTTGAATGGCCCTAATTTTCTTGGCCTCCACAACTGGATATTCCTTGAGGACAGGAATATTTCCCATTGTAGCATTCAGTACACAGTAGGCATCGCAGTGCTAGAATGACAAGAACAGAACTTCTAGAGCAGGAAGGAGTCTTAAAAAAACCATATGACAAAAAACAAACAAACAAAAAAAACACATGAAACTCAGCATAGCAAAACCATCCGCCCCACCTGCTGCCACTCCCCAGAACTGCCACTCCCCTAAACAGACACAGTGCTGGCTGCGGGACAGGGTTCCTCACTGTGAGCCCGGGGCCTTTCTGAGGAGGCCTCTGAGCCTCCAGGACAGAGAGTTGAGACGGTTTGGTGAGTGAGGGAGCTTGGGCTCTGGCTTGGTGTAGTTTCTGGGAGTTTCAGTTTCATCATCATCAGGATTGTTAGGGCTTAACTGGGGTCCTGTCACTTACAGAGCAATGGGCAGGGCGCCCCGCACACCGCAGGTGATGTTCCATAAATATTAAGCACTCACTTGCCTCAAGAAGGCAGGAGCACTGGGTGTTACACTATGTTAGCAAATTGAATTTAAATTAAAAAAATATATTTTTTAAAGATTTATTTATTTATTTATTTATTTATTTATTCATTCATTCATTCATTCATTCATTCATTCATTCATGATAGAGAGAGGCAGAGATACAGGCAGAGGGAGAAGCAGGCTCCATGCAGGAACCCTGACGCGGGACTCGATCCCGAGACCCCAGGACGGCGCCCCGGGCCAAAGGCGGGTGCTAAACCACTGAGCCACCCCAGGGATCCCTAAATAAAATATTTTTAAAAAAGGAGGCGGCAGGGGATTTGGAATAACGTGGTCAAGATGACGCTGGAAGCTGTGGCCTGGAAGCCTAAGGGGCCAAACGGCGATCAGCTGGGTCTTGGCCCTGCGGCCAGCCCAGCGCTGAGGCCTCCCGGTCCTCCCAAGGGCTAACCGCGCCGTCAGCTCCGCCCCGCTTCGTGCTCCCGGCGGCCGCTCGCTCTCCCGGCTCCTCCCGCTCCTCCCCGCTCCTCCCCGCTCCTCCCCGCGGCCTCGGCGACCTCGGAGAGGAAGTGCTTTCGGGCTGGCGACAGTGTTGGGCGGCTGAATGCTCCCAAAGGGAGAGCGTCTGAGTGTAGAAGGTGAGAGGGGCACGAAGGGGAGAGCTGCGGGAGCTTGAGAAATCGCTCCCCCTGCGGGCTCCGGGGGGCTGCGGGCTCTGCAGAAGGAGGGGGCCCGGGGGGCTGCGGGGGGGGTCGGGGGCTCCGGGGGGCTGCAGGGGGGCTGGGGGCTCCGGGCTCTGCGGGCGGAGGGGGGGCTCTGGGGGGCTGCAGGGGGGCTCCGGGGGGCTGGGGGCTCCGGGCTCTGCGGGCGGAGGGGGGCTCCGGGCTCTGCAGAAGGGGAGGGCTCCGGGGGGCTACAGGCTCTGCGGGCTGCGGGGGGCTGCGGGGCCGTCGGAGGGGCGGGGCGCGGGGGGCAGAGCCCTGCGGCCCCGGGCGGGGGCTGGGCGACCCGCGAACTGCCAGTCGGCGCGGCGCCGGTCCAGGCCCTCTGGCTTTGGCGGGTGCCGCTGCTCCCCGGGAGGAAACGAAACCGAAAACGGGCTTGTCCGTGGGCGGCTGCCGCTGCGCTGTGCCTCCGCTCGGGTGTGTCCCCCGGCGGCGTCCCGGACCTGCTTCCTGTCTCTGCCCCTCGACCGAAGGCCGCCGGCCCCCCCCGCCGGTTGCAGCGGGAACCCCCCGCCGCGCTGGCCTGGGCGCGCTCCCCGCGGGGTGGCCGCAGCCCCCGCTCTCGGAGGGCGGGGCCTGGGGGCGGCGAGCGGCCGGCGCGGGCAGACGGCGCCTCCCGGGTCTGTCGCAGGTGCGGGGGTGCAGGGGTGCAGGGGTGCAGGGGCCAGGGACGGTTTGGGGCCCCGCAGTGCCTGAATTCGGCTCTGTTGCTCACACTGGGGGGAGCGCCGTTGGACTAAACACCACCGGGACCCCCCCCCCTTTGTGTAGAGTGTGTGTGTGTGTGTGTGTGTGTGTGCGTGTGTGCGCACATGGATGGGGAGAGAAGGAATTGCTGACTTTTCAGGAGGGGATATTAGTGAGTCTCTCATTTATTGAATGCCTAGTATTTGCCCTACTCTGCATGCATGACTGCATCTATTGTTGCCCCCTTTTGAGGGGAACAGAAACTTGAGAGTAGCATCATGTGACACAATTAGGAAGTTAACAGTCTGAGGTTAAATGACCAAGATTTCAAACTTAGAATCTTGTGAGATTGGAGGCTAAGCTCTTTCCATTGCTCTTATACTACTTTGAATAGAAGCGCATATGCGTGAAGAAGGCAGGCACAGAGCCTGGAATGCCCTGGGAGGGATCAGCTTTCCCAAGGTGTAAGAAATGCAAATTGACACAGAACACTTTTTTTTTTTTTCTCCTATAAATGAAGTTTTTTTTTTTTTTTTTTTTTTTTTTGAGAGGCCATCTATTTCTAGTAAGAGTGTGTTTATATGACATCGGAAGAAATTTATTAACATAGGTGGAGAATTTTTAAGACAATTATATCCTTTTGTTACTGGACAGAGAACCAGTTCCAAACTCAGGTTTGGTGGCAGGCTCCTCAAAAATCCATATTCGAGAGGCAGGTGGTGGTGGGAAAGGAAAGGTTGCTTTATATAGGAAGCTGGCAACCTGGGAAGATGGCAAACTAACATCTCAAAGAGCATCTTCCCCATCCAGAGAGGGGGTTTTAACAGGGAAAGGCATGGCTGTTTGCAGGAGCAGCAGGGGCCCAGATAGTTGTCTTATGTCAATATGACCCTCAACAGGCATGTTGGATTATGTGGCAGCTGTATCTGATTGTAGTCAGGCCTTCTCTTCTGAGAAAATCTGGTCCTTCCCTCCTCAAGGCCAGTGGTCTCAAGGAAATCTCAAGGAAAGTAAGCAAGTTCTGCTACAGATCAAGAGACTTAGGTCAGCAAGCAAAGAGTATATAAGCTTCAAGCAAATTAACATTTAAGACCTGTTGGCATGCTGTTACACTTTGACCAGTCATTCAGTTCTTGGGAGTCTATCATAAGGAATGTATTATAAGATTTAAAATAACAAAATAAGCTTTAGAAAGCTGAATTTACTGCAACATTATTTAGAGTTGTTTGAAAATTCTAATTTTAAAAATCTTGTTTAAAAATTGTTTTTAAAGACTATTCAGCAATAGGGAAACGAAACAACTGACTGGTGGCATATTGCATAGCCATTAAAAGTGTTTTAAAAGACTTTGTGATAACATAGGAAATTATTTATACTATAGCATTTAATGAAAGAAGGCAGGATATTTATATAGTATCCTTTACATAGCATAATTTTAACTATTTTTAAAAAACTCATAGAAATGTACTAAAATAGGGGCACCGGGGTGGTTCAGTTGGTTCGGAATCTGACTCTTGTTTTTGGTTTGGGTCATGATCTCAGGGTCATGAGCTCGAGCCCTGTGGTGGGCTCCATGCACAGTGCAGAGTCCACTTGAGATTCCCTCTCCCTCTGCCCCTCCACCTGCTTGTACTTTCTCTCTCTCTAAATAAATACAAAAACAAAACAAAAAAGAAATATACAAAAATATTAACAATACCTGTTTCTGGGTGGTGGGACTAGAGGGTAATAATTTTCTTGTTTTTAATTTATATATGTTTATAATATTCTATAGTAAAAGTTCTATATAAATAAGTAGATATATTTTTGAAAAAGTTACTAGTAAAATTAATTTTTCTAATTCAGATGCTTTCTCACTGTTATAAAATTACAAAATAGTGCTCTCAACTCCAGGTGGAATGTCAGAAGACTCCCAAGAGTATTTCCTGCCTCGTATTGCTGGTCCATAGCCAGATAATCCTTGTTTACCCTTATAGTTCAAAAGCTCCAACTCTCTTTGATCAAGTCCCAAGGAGATAAATTTTCATATTCTCAAAGAAAAGGCACAGAGGTGTAGCCAGTGATAATTACCTTCATGGAGACCAAGAGCCATAACAACCTTCAGGAGAGACCTACACCCTCCAGCAATAGGAGGACATCAGTGGATGGCAATCAGTTGATCCAAGCTATTAAAAAAGAAGACATTAAGCTGATCCAGCAGTTGCTTGAAGAAGGGGCTGATGCCAACTTCCAGGAAAAGGAATGGGGCTGGTCACCTTTGCATATTGCGGTACAAATTTGTCAGGAGGACATCGTGGATCTTCTGCTTCGTTACGGTGCTGACCCTTTTCTGAAGAAGAAGAATGAGGCTACTCCCTTCATCGTCGCTGGGATTGTGGGAAATGTGAAGCTGCTCAAGCTTTTCCTTTCTAAAGGAGCAGATGTCAATGAGTGTGATGCTAATGGCTTCACAGCTTTCATGGAAGCCGCTGTGAACTGTAGGGTTGAAGCCATAAGATTCCTGTATGAGAATGGGGCGAATGTGAATTTGAGTCGAAGGACAAAGGAGGATCAAAAGAGGCTTAAAAAAGGAGGGGCCACAGCTCTAATGGATGCTGCCGAACATGGACATGTAGATGTCGTGAAGATCCTCCTTGATGAGATGGGAGCAGATGTCAACGCCTGTGACAATATGGGCAGAAATGCTTTGATTCATGTGTTTAGGAGCTCTGATGGTAGAAACATGGAGGGCATCATTCGCCTTCTGCTGGACCATGGGGCTGATGTCAATGTGAGGGGAGAGAAAGGGAAGACACCCCTGATCCTGGCAGTGGAAAAGAAGCACTTGGGTTTGGTGCAGATGCTTCTGGAACAAGAACATACAGAGGTTGATGACACAGACAGTGAGGGCAATACGGCTCTTTTGTTGGCTGTCCAGTACAGACTAGAGGAAATTGTTAAACTGTTATGCAACAAAGGAGCCAACATGGACTGTGGGGAGCTGGTTATGATAGCAAGGCGCAATTATGACAGCTCCCTTGCAAGGCTGCTTCTCTCTTATGGGGCCAGAGAAGATTGGTGCCGTCCTGCTGAAGACTGGAAGCCTCAGAGTGCCCGCTGGGGGGAGGCCTTGGAACATCTCCGTAGAATATACCGCCCTATGATCGGCAGACTCAAGATCTTTATTGATGATGAATATAAAATTGCTGACACATCTGAAGGGGGCATCTATCTGGGGTTCTATGAAGGGCAAGAAGTAGCTGTGAAACGATTCTATGAAGGCAGCACACGTGGACAACAGGAAGTGTCCTGTCTGCAGAGTAGCCGAACAAACAGTGACTTGGTGACATTCTATGGGAGTGAGAGCTACAGGGACTGTCTGTATGTGTGCCTTGCCCTCTGTGAGCAGACACTGGAAGAGTACTTGGCCAACCACAGAAGGGAGGTGGTGGAAAATGAAGAAGACAGCTTTGCCCGAAACATCCTCTCATCTGTATTTAAGGCTGTTGAAGAACTACATGTGCGGTGTGGATACACTCACCAGGATCTGCAGCCACGAAACATCTTACTAGGTGAGTCCCCAATTTTCTCTTAGATATTGCAGGGTCTTTATTTACAAAAGGAAAGGATTTTCATTACTGAGAGGAAAGGAGTAGAGTAAATGTGGATTATTTCAGTTTGAGGATGAATGCAACAGATTCATAATTCTAGTGCTATCTCTCCTGCTACCAGGATAATCCTTACCCCACATGGAGGTTACAAATGCCAATGGAATACCGAACTAACCTCATATTTCCTTTGGCAAGTACAAGTATGAAGGTATGTCTTTGGATGGAGTCAGCCCCGATATTTGAATTCCTAAGGTAGCCTGCGAGTCAGAGAATCCTGAAGGTGTGTTCCTTCAGGCAAGATGGTAGTCACTGTGAAACTTAATGGCAAAACCAAAGTCAAAATTGGGCATGCCAAGATAAGATGCAACACAGTGAAATAGACTCCAAGTAGACAGAACAAGCCAGCACCCACTGGCCTACACCAAAAACAAAATAAATGAAAACAGCATTAAAGGAAAGAAGCGGAGCTGAGTGTAAAGTCCCAGGAAGCAATGTGGTGCAGTAGAAAGAGTCTTGACTTTAGCCACTTGTAGGGAGGCTTGCAGCCTAGTCCTGCCAACTTTGTAGCTTCGCAGCCTCAAACAAGTCACTTAGGTCTGTGAGCCTTCGTTTCCTCATTTAAGATGGATAATACCTCCTTCCTAAGGTTGTTATGAGGTCTAAATGCAGCGTGTTACACAGGTAACCTGTATGTTGTAGGTGCTCAGCAAAGGCCAGGTACTTGTCTAGAGGGCTAAGCAGAAACAGACACCCAATCTACAGACGTGCGCTGAGATTTAAGGTAGGTGTAAGAGAATAAGACAAAAAGAGGTTTCAAGGAATTAAAAGGCAGAGAACAGTGTAAGGTCCTGGACAAGACTTGGAAAGAAGTAGGTATACATGAGAATACTACTGGAATATGGCTTTTAGTTTGAGGACAGGTGCTTCCTGGTTTTAAGCAACTTTGTCGGGGAGACTGATAAAGGCCAGAAATATGTGCAGCTCTACAAAGTGAGGCAGAGTCATCTTGAGGCAGCCAAGGGCAGAGTTCTTTCCAGTTCTAACTTCTGATTTTGATGCAAAAGAGGCATATATCATGTTCTAAAGAAAAATTACCGGTTACCACCATTTCTTGGGAATTTCTGGAACCACCTCTTCTATTCTTAAGCTTGAACAATAGAAAGTTGACTATATTTCTGCCTCAAGGTGGTGAACCTAACACATACTACATACTGTTCCATGTGTTAAATCCCTAAAATGATGGGGAAAGATTGTTAAATGAATTCATAGCTGAGATTAAAACAACAAAAAAGTTTTACAGGACAGAATCTTTGAGGATTCTGGGTGGTGGGACTCTCTTATGGGGTCCCACAATAGGATAGGATTAAAGGACACAGGAGCCCAGGACAAAAGCAGGATGCCACAGCTAAATATAGCTCATAAAAGTGGGAATAGTGCAAAGAAGTACCACTCAGGAGTAATGGAAGCCAGAAGCAGGAGAGGACAAAAGACCAGCTAACAGGCAGATTGCTTCATCAGCAGAAACTAGGAAGATCACACCTTGTGCATTTCCCACAGACAGGTCTGTCTGTTGTCATACCAGGCTACTACTTGAGATACTGGGTGGTTGATGATCTCAAGAGAAACAAAGAGCAGTTAAATCCACAAGATTTCTGCCAAAGCACCTTCCTAAGTGTCATATCTTGCTTATCACCAAGTTTCACTGAATAAAATGCAAAGCAGAAGTTGTGACAACTGCCTCCATCTCTCCCTTGTGTTGGATGGCATTAACAGAAGCAACTCAAAGGGTATCACGGATTCTCAACTGCAAAGTAAGGCTTACAGTCAAAAATCACTTAAGGTATTTATAAAGTGCTGATACCATGAAAAAGATTCATGGAATAGAACTTACACCCAAAGAAACAAAGCTAACTGAGTGTGTTTCCTATGGTTGTTGAAACAAATTATCACAATACTTGGTGGCTTAAAACAATAGAAATTTATTCTCCCACAGTTCTGGAGGCAAGAAGTATGAACATCAGTTCCCCTGGCCCCACATCACATGTCTGCAAGGCTAAATTCCCTCTGTAGGCTGTGGGGCAAGACTGTTCTTTGGCTCTTCCTGCTTCTAGGGCAGCTAGTATTCCTTGGCTTTTGACATCACTCCAATCTCTGCCTCTGTAGTCATATTTCCTTCTCTCCTGTTGTCAGATCTCCCTTTGCCTCCCCTGCATATGGATATGTGTGATTGCATTTAGGACTCACCCTGCTAACCCAGGATAGTCTCTCCTATTTCAAGATTTCTTTTCTTTTTTCTTTTCTTTTCTTTCTTTTCTTTTCTTTTTTCTTTTCTTTTCTTTTTTCTTTTCTTTTCTTTCTTTTCTCTTTCTTTCTTTCTCTCTTTTCTTTTTTTCTTTCTTTCGAAAGAGAGCATGAACAGGGAGAGGTAGAGTGAAGTGAGAGAGAATCTTAAGCAGGCTTCCCACTCACCACAGAACCTGACACAGGGCTCTGTCTCATGACCCTGAGATTATGACCTCAGCCTAAATCAAGAGTCAGATACTTGACTGACGGAGCCACCTAGGCACCTGTTTCAAGATTCTTAATCATGCCTGCAAAGTCCTTGTGTGTGTGTGTGTGACTATATAAAGTAATATTTGCAGATTCCAGGGATTAAGACGTGGGCATTTACTTAGTTTGCCATACTAAGTAACCACAATACTTAAAGTAAGTATAATTAAAAAAAACAAAAACAAAACAGAGAACAAAGATAGGTTATTTCATCCAAGAAGCAAAGATAAGCTTTGTGAAAAAAACCAAATAGAGAATTTGGAAATTTAAAATATAATTGTTTAAAAGTTTAAAACTCAAGATTGGTTGAAGATTAAATTAGTGAGCTAGGAGATTTACCTGAGAAATTCCTCTAGGAAATAATAGAAAAGCATAAAGATGGATAGGGAAAATGGTCTAGAAGTCAAGAATTAGATCCAGAAGTTCTAATAGGCATTCCAGGGAGAAAAAGAGAATGAATTTGAAAAAAATAGTTGAGAATGTCCCAGAATTATAGATAGATATAGTTCTCTTATTGAAAAGACTCACCAAGAGCTGAGGATAAGTAAGGGAGAAACCCCATTGAGTCACATCTTAAAGGAATATCAGAATATCAAGGGAAAAAAGGGAAGGAAAACTTCAGAAGCTCCCAAGAGAATACAAATTACCATGTAAAAACCAGAATCAGAGTGGTATGAGACTTCTCTCATCAACAACCCAAATATAAAAAGAAGGAGCTGATAAGAGAGAACTTATCGAACAGCTGAAGAGTAGTACTCCCCATATGTTGAAACCCTGATTCTCCATATGATGCCATTTGGAGGTAAAGCCTTCGGGAGGTGATCACATCATGAGTGTGGAGCCCTCATGAATGACATCAGTGCCTTTTTTTCATTATCAAAAACGTATTTTTAATTTTTTCCAGCTTTATTAAGATAAAATTGACACATAACATTGTGTGAGTTTAAGGCATACCATGTGATAATATAATATACACATATGTCGCAAGATGATTTCCACAATACAGTGTGTGTGCGAGTGGTAAGAACTTTTAAGATCTACTCTCTTAGCAACTTCAAGTATACAATACAGTATTGTTAACTATAGTCACCATGCTGTACATGACATCCCCAGGACTTAATCATCTTGTAGCTGGAAGTATGTACCCTTTGACTCCCGTTAGCCATTTCCCCCACCCCTACCACTGGCAACCACTAATCTATTCACTGCTTCTAGGAGTTTAGTTTTTTTAAGATTCCACATATAAGGGAGATCATATAGCATCTGTCTTTCTCTGTCTGGCTACTACTAAACTACTACTAAACTTAGCATAATACCTTCAGGGTTTATGCATGTTGTCATAAATGGCAGGATTTCCTTCTTTTTTAATGGCTGCACAATATTCCATAAATATATACCACCTTTTATTTACACATCCATCTGTCAGTGGACACAGTGTGCTTCCATGTCTTGGCTAATATAAATAATGTTGCAGTGAACCTGGCAGTGCAGATATCTCTTCAAGATAATGATTTCATTTCCTTCAAATCTGCTTTTCTGCTTTATCTGTTCTTAATCTTTGAGAAACCTTCATGCTGTTTTCCACCGTGGCTGCACCAATTTACTACCCACAATACACAGGGTTCCCTTTTCTCTACCTCCTCATCATCTCTTGTTATCATCTGTCTTTTTGATAATTATTCTAACAGATATGTGAGATAATATTGCATTGGAGTTTTGATTTGCATTTCCCTGATAATTACTGGTATTGAGCACATTTTTATGCACCTGTTGACTCTGGAAAAAATCTATTCGGGTCGTTTGCCCATTTTTTAGTCAGAGTATTTGATTTTTGCTATTGAGTTGAATGAGTTTCATATATACATTTATTCCATATCTGATACATGATTTGTAAATATTTTTTCCATTCTATACAGTGCCTTTTCATTTTGTTGATGATTTTTTTTTTGCCATGCAGAAGCTTTTAGTTTGATGTAGTTCCACTTGTTCAATTTTGCTTTTGTTGCTTCTGCTTTTAGTGTCAGATTAAAATATTGCCAAGACCAATATCAAGGTGCTTTTTCCCAATATTTTCTTCTAGGGGTTTTATGGTTTCAGGTTTTACATTGAAGTCTTTAATCCATTTCAAATTGGTTTTTGTGAGTGGCATAAGATAGTCTTCTACTTTCGTTCTTTTGCATGTAACTATCCAGTTTTTCCAACCTCATTTTTTGAAGAGATTATCTTTTCCCTGTTGAGCCTTCTTGGCTTCTTTGTCAAGTATTGGTTGACTGCATATGTGTGGATTTATTTTTGGGCTCTTGATTCTGTTTCATTCATCTATGTGTCTGGTTTTATACTAGTACTGTACTATTTTGATTAACAGGTCTTTGTAAAATAGTTTAAAATCAGGAAGTATGATGCCTCCAGCTTTGTTCTTCCTCAAAATTGCTTTGGATGGATTTGTGCCCTTAATAAGGAGAGCTAGATGGCTATCTTTCTACCATATGAGGATATAGCAAAGAAGATGGCTGTCTATAAACCAATATGAGGGCTCTCACCATGAACCCAATCCTGTGGACAGCCTGAGCTCAGATTTCCAATGTTCAGAGCTGTGAGAAATAAATTTCTGTTGTTTAAGCCACCCATCTATTGCAATTTGTTATAGCATCCAGAACCAAGGGAACAAATTATTACTGTTCACACATGATTCAAAATAAATATGTAATTTTGATTAAAATGTTATTAACATATATTAGTTTCAGGTGTACAGTATAATGATTCAACAGTTCTCTACCTTACTTAGTGCTCATCACAAAAGTGTACTTTAATCCCCATTATTTCACCCATTGTCCCACCCACCTCCCCTGGAAACTGCCCATTTGTTCCTGTATTTTAAGAGTCTGCTTTTCTATTGTCCCTTTTTATCTTTATTTGTTCATTTGTTTTGTTGCTTAAATTCCAGACATGAGTTAAATCATTTGGTGTTTGGCTTCCTCTGACTTATTTCACTTAGCATTATTATATTCACTTAGTATTATTATACTCTCTAGGACCATCAATATTGTCACAAATGGCAAGAGTTCCTTTTTGATGGCCGAGTAATATTCCATTGTGTGTATATGTATATCTTCTTTACCTCGGCTGCTTCCATATCTTGGTTATTGTAAATTATGCTGCAGTAAACAAGAGTATGCATATGACTTTTTAAATTAGTGTTTTTGTTTACCATATGATCCAGTAATTCTATTTCTGTTTTTAATTTTTAGGTGAACTTCTATACTGTTTTCCACAGTGGCTGCACCAATTTACATTCCCACTCATAGTGCACGAGGGTTCCTTTCTTTCCACATTTTTGCCAACACTTGTTATTTCAGGTCTTTCTGATTCTAGTCATTTTGACAGGTGATATCTCATCATGGTTTTGATTTGTATTTCCCTGATGATGACTGATGCTGAGAATCTTTTCATGTGTCTGTTGGCCAGTTGTAGGTCTTCTTTGGAAAAATGTCTATTCGGGATCTCTGCACATTTCTAATTGAATTATTTGGCTTTTTTGGTGTTGAGTTGCATATGCCCTTTATACATTTTCGATATGAACCCATTATCAGTTGTGTCATTTGCAAATATCTTCACCCATTCAGTAGTGCATCTTGTTGTTTTGCTGATGGTTACCTTTGCTGTGCAGACACTTTTTATTTTGGTGTAGTCCCAGTAGTTTAATTTTGCTTTTGTTTTCTTACCTGAGGAGACATATCTAAAAAAAAAATGCTCCTACAGCCAATGTCAAAGAAATTACTGCCTGCTTTTTTCTAAAGGTTTAATGGTTTCAGGTCTCACATTTAGGTCTTTAATCCATTTTGAGCTTATTTTTGTGTAAGAAAGTGGTCCATTTTCATTCTTTTGCATTCTTTTGCATTCACCATTTGTTGAAATACATTTTCTAAACATGTAAGGCTCCTGGAAGAGTTTCTACCAACAGCCACGATATGAAAGAACTGCTAGAGGATATGCATAAGGAAGGGGACAGAGAACCTGAGAAAATACTTGTAAGTGACTTATAAGAAGCATAGAATAAGCAAAACATTAATTGTCTAAGTACCCTAAATATGTGTTTTTAAAATTTTTTAAATGAAAGTTTAGTTATCTATTTATTTAGTGAACTTTTTAATAAAAAAAAATCACCTTAGATGATATCACTCTGGTGGGAATGAGGATGAAGAGGTTCCTGATTCATTGACACCTGGGTGAAGTGGGCTGATTGTATCCTAACTCTGCCCATCAACTGTTAATAGTCTGTGATTTTGTAAGTACAGAAGCTAAGAGTAAGAGTTTAACATTTTTATAGCACTTGAACAATGTCTATTGAAACCAAAAAAAAAAAAAAAAAAAAAGAAGAAAAAGAACCAACTGGGGCTTATTAAAAAAATCAAGTGTTAGAAGAGGTGTGAAGTGTTCCATGAGGCACTTGCAAATTTAAGTAGCAGGGGACTCAAAGTGGTGGCCACAGGGAAGGGGATCTATTAGTTGGAATAGCTGAGAACAGTTCCTGGTTTACGGTCTGCTCCCCATCTGCCCCTTCAGCCTCACTGCAGGCTTTCCCTCATCTCCAGGCCCTGGGACCTCCTTTCCGGCAGAGTAGAGTTTTCTCCGTTCCTGTTGGGAATTCCTGTCTGGGATTCTCTCTTCCTCTGCTCCATTCCTCCGTACAAATTCTACCAATCTTCTCCAAGTATACTGCCTTAAGGAGGACTTCTTTCCCACACACAGCCCTGTGGCTCTTGTTCTGCACTTCCAGAGTGTTCTGTACTTTCGGTTAGCATTTTTAAAGTTGCAATTAATTTTACATTTCTCTGTATAAGTATTCACTCTGTAGCTATTTCCTTGCTCAGAGACTCAGGAGTCCATAGGATCTGTGCGGTGTTTTCTGCCTTCATGGTCATTTTTTCTCCTCACTAGACCCCTGTTGAATGATTTCATGGGTTCATCTTTGTTAGGCTGTGGACTTCCACTCATCTTTGATATTTAAGTTCAGAACAAAAGGGGTTTGAGAATCATACAGTTGGCCTGACCATCATCCTGCTGGAATTACCCGGTTTTCTTTTTTATACTCCTTCAAGCCAAAAGCAGGAGCCACTTCTTGGCGAAATTTAAATCTTGCCCTTGGCAGATACTGAATAGGTCCAATGACACAGTGCACGTTACTGTCTTGAGGAGTAAACAGCCATGCAGATATAAGCTTTATTACTGCCTTCTTCAGAGATAATATTGCATTGTGGTACCTATGTAACTACAATATGAAAAGAGAGGATTTTTCACTGCGTCTCTACAAACTATCCCTTAGATTCCAAGAATGCTGTTTGCCTGGCAGATTTTGATAAAAGCATCAAGTGGACTGGAGAGACACAAGAAATCAGGAAAGATCTAGAGGTAATTTCTACCATTAGTTTACTTTTCCATCTTTCTGCTTCCTTATTTGTTTTATTCATTCTCTTATTTCCTATGACCAATTAAATGTTATTTTTATTTTAACTGTTCTAACTAACTTTCAAGGCATTAATTATCCCAGTGCTCACTGCCTTTACTCCCTTGCAGACAATGGCATTTCTCTGGGTTGCTGTGGCTTCTGTCTGTATCTCTTTGGGTCTCTCTCTTCCTCCTCCAGCTAGGTAGTAAATTGAGCATGGCACATCCCTTCTAAAATTACCTCCAGGAGGTATGTCCAAATTACCTCCAGAATTCCTGCAGGAGCTATTTCCTGCCTGAAGATAAAGCAAATGGGATTTCTTTTTCCATTCCATTCCCTTCAGACTTGTGTGCTAAACTCCAGGAAGAACAGATATTAAGGCCCTCTGGAACACATAGGAGGGATGGGATTGATCCCCAAAAAGACCAATCTTGGCCACAAAGGCTAAGAGCCGGAAATTGCTTGTTTCTCCTGGGAGGAGACAGCAGAAACAGAGCCTGACCCCTGCAGACCAAAGCTTCCAGATTGACTTTGACCTTGCCAGGGCAGCTTTGTCCTGGGGGGTTCTCCAGGGTGCAGATCTTTCAACCCCCTGGGGCAAGAGGTCTCTATGCACATCCGGCCTTTGCTGCTAAAAGGCTCTAGATTTGAGCTCCTTCCTTGACTGGTTTCTTGCCTGCAGTAGGGAAGTTCAGATGCTGGCCTGCTTCTTGGCCTTTCTTCCCTGCCATGGCCTAACTCCCAGGGCTGTCACTGTGTTCCCCTGGACCTGAACTAGCTCCTTTATCTGCTGCCTGACATAGTCCTGACCCAAAGTCCGAGTTCCAGCTAGAGTCCTGGCATTTCCTTTGTTTAAAATATTTTTCCTCTCCTCTGTTTATCGACATTCTATCTATACTTTAAGGTCTAGCTCTAATTCCTCTTCCTCTAAGCAGTCTGCCCTGTCAACTCTGTTCCAGGATTATCTTTTGTTCCTTAAACCTAAACTATGGGTTTATGTATAAACTATATACTGTCTTGAAGGATTCTCCAAGGAGAACCTATGTCTTCTCTCCCTAACGAGCCCGTGGACCCCTTGAAATTTCTCCCACTTTCCATTTGATTATAACCTACACTGCATCATCCATATAGAGCAATAATTCAGAAATACCTTTGGCTTGATCTGTGGCTTTCCTGCAGGACCTTGGACTTCTGGTTCTATATGTGGTGAAGAAGGGAGAGCTCCCTTTTGCGACACTGAAGACACAAAGTCATGAAAAAATGATTCAGCTTTCTCCAGATGAGGAAACTCGGGACCTCATTCATCATCTCTTTAACCCTGGAGATAATGTGCTGGAGCACCTAAGTGGCCTGCTGGGTCATCCCTTCTTTTGGAGTTGGGAGAAGTAAGTAAAACTTGATGGCATATTCCAGGCCTCCAGAAGGGAGACAATGAGTATATTAGTCATGATATATGTATGTATACAAATGATAAACATAAGCATATATATATATATATACATATATATATATATTTAAAAGATTTTATTTATCAATTGAGAGCAAGAGAAAGATTGTGTACATGTGCATAGGAGGGGCAGAGAGAGAGAGAGAGAGAGAGAGAGAGAAAGGATCTTAAGCAGATGCTGCATTGAGCACAGAGCTTGACATGGGGGGCTCAGTCTCAGGACCCTGAGATCATGACCAGAGCTAAAATCGAGAGTCAGATGCTTAACCAACTGAGCCACCCAGGTAACCCTACATATTTAATTTTTTTTAAAGGAAATGGCTCATGCAGTATTAACGCTGAGAATTCTCATGATCTGCCTCTGCAAGCTGGAGGAGACCCAGGAAAGTCTGTAGTAAAATTTAGTCCAAATCCAAAGACCTAAAAGCCAGGGACACTGATGATGTGGATTCCATTTAGGGTCTGAAGGCCTGAGAGCTGGGGGCAAGAGAAGATTGATGGCCTAGTGAAGCAATCAGACAAGAAGGGGTGAAGTCCATCTTTTGCACTAAACAGGCCCTCGGTGGATTGGATGAGGCCCATCATTCACATTGGGGAAGGTGATCTACTTTACTGAGTTCACCAATTCAAATGCTAATCTCATCTGGAAACACCTTACAGATGCACCTAGAATAATATTTAATCAGGGCCCCTTGTGGCCAAATAAGTTAACACGAAAAATTAACCATAGTGGAAAGGTGGTGTGGGAAGGGGTCAGGCTGAGAACCAACTGACCCAGGCTCTCCTCTCAGTGTGACATTTCCTGGCTGTGTCTCTTTGGGGCAGTGACTTAACCTCTCTGGATTCTGGTTTTGTTTTCTGAAGAGCAGAGAGAGAGAGAGAGAGAGAGAGAGAGAGATGCCTCTGCCTCCTCCATCACACAGAATTTTTAGAGATACGGTTTTATGACTTTTATAAAAAAAAAACAAAATGTAACATTGTTTTTCTCTCTGAAGAGGGCAGAATAGAATGACCATGATAATTCTGTCATCCTTAGCCGCTATAGGACCCTTAGGGATGTTGGAAATGAATCCGACATTAAAAAGCGATTGCGTAATAGCAGGATTGTCCAACTACTGCAACCTGAAAATTCGGAATGTTCCAGAACTTTTGCCCAGTGGACTTCTGAGGTATGAACAGTTCCTATGCTCGTCCCAGCCCAGGAGCGTTTTCCTTTCTTAGAGTTCTTTCCCTCCACGTTGGTTCTAAGAGAGGCCTGGCCAATAATCCCATTACTATTGTGACCAAAGCAGCTGATTACATGAGAGTTTAACCCAAGGAGCTGCTCACAGTGAGGCTTCTCGGTCCAGGGAGGGATTGGCTGCCCCTGATGGCTGAGTCTAGCCCAGCTCTGGACAGCCACACGTACACCTGCATTCTGCCTGAGAAAACATCCCATGAAGAAAAGATCTTCCAAATTCCTCCTCTTCAGGAAAGGGTCCATCTAACTTGAACTAAATAGAGTAAAACAGAAAAAAAATGGTCATCATCTCGATCTAGTAGTCAGTGCTATCGGAAATTGCATTGTTTTTAAAGATTTATTTATTTATTTTTAGAGAGGGAGAGGGAAGGTAGGAGAGCAGGAGACAGAGACAGAAAGAGAAACTTCAGCAGGCTCTGCGCTGAGTGAGGAGCCTGAGGCAGGGCTCTGTCTCACAAGTCTGAGGTCATGAGCTGAAACCAAGAGTTGGATGCCTAATCAACTGTGCCCCCCAGACGCCTCCCAGAACTTTCATCATTATTACTTAGCAGACATCTGTCAAATACTGGTTACCTGCTAGACCCATGCCAGGCTGTGGGCATGTGAAGAGGAGTACGGCATGGCCCATTGTGGGGGCCAAGAGCCCCACAGAAACATTGACTGTGTGAGATGCATGCTGAGCAGCCCAGAGACTGTGCAGAGCACTCCAGAAGAATCCATAATCCTCAGGTCTTTAACTGAGACCAACAGCTTCCCTATCCTATGCCCAATCTAGGACTGCTTCTCCCACACATCTTTGTTTCTGGGTCTCATTTTGCTTTCCTTCCCTCGATTGCCTCTAGATGATACATCACACTCATACTTGCTGCCGTGGTGTCCATCTTTCCTGCTACCCTGTAGATTCCATGAGGGTAGGGACTGTTGTCTTGTCCGCTACTGAATTCCTGACACGGAAGCTGTGCCATGACTCTGCTAAATGCACGTCTATAAAACTTTGGCTAAAACTTAAACTTGCGGAAACAGAGAAGTCTGAAACCAGAGCAGATGACAATAACAGCTGACAGTTCCGTAGTGCTGACTGTAGGGCAGTTAGAGTTCTCAGGACTTGATGGCAATTTCCACAGTTAATCCTTATAGCAACCCCTGAGCTAATTACCTCCATTTCACAGAGGGGCACACGGAGGCGTAGACAAATCATTTTTTTCCAACGGTACAGAGCCAGCAACAGAATCTGCAGCTGGGCTGCAGTCTGGCTGCGGAAGCCGTGTACTAAAGCCACTCACTGCATGAAGCTATGATGCCACCAAGGCCACCAGCTCATTTAATTGCCGAGCATGTTGAGATTGAGGGGTGTGACCTGAAATAGCCAGGACTAGAGAGGCAGAGGTTGGCGGAGCTCTGAAGGAAAACCCATTCTTTTGTTTCTCAGTTTGTCAGTTCTTGCCCCTAAACTTCAGACTTCTACTGAATTTTGACTGACTTCAAGTCTTATCTTTTTTAGTCCCATTCGAGACTTGGATTTTCTTCATAAGATTTTATTTATTTATTCATGAGAGACACAGAGAGAGGCAGAGACAAAGGCAGAGGGAGAAGCAGGTTCCCCACGGGGAGCCCGATGCGGGACTTGATCCCAGGACCCTAGGATCACGACCTGAGACAAAGGCAGACACTCAACCATTGAGCTACCCAGGTGCCCCAAGACTTGGATTTTCTGTTGATTTTCATGACTTGCCCATTTCCATGGTCATAAATTCAGCTTAGTGGCAGCAGCACGGAGGAGCCAAGTTTCCCAGTGTGGACTCCTGCCTCCTCTTCACAGGCTACTCCCTCCCACCACATAGACATTGCTCAGCCCTTTCGCCAAATGCTTTGCATGTGGCACGCTTAGTCGGTCTCAGCAGGTCTTCACTAGGGTGTTCTGGTCACCGGTTCTCTTTCTGAGGGAACCTCTGGCCTCATGGTTGTTGCTTGTTGTTCTCTTACTCCAAATGCTTTCTAAATATGACAGCCGTCTGCAAAGGTGCAAGCACAAAGAGAAAGGCATTGACTTGAGGGAAGTGGCTCTGGGACACTTAGAGGCAAGGAGAAACATGAAACCTTTGGAAATAAAATTCAAAACCAATCCAAACAAAAACAACCACTCTCACTTTGGCAATGGCTGTCAGGTCTGATGTTAGTCTGAATGATCCTCTTTCAAGGGGGAAATGCCATCAATTACCAACTTGGACAGGTGGCCCTGTCCAGGCCTGAGGTGCCTGGCCACAAGGATAAAAATATTGTGTAGTATGAGGAGCAAATTTCCTAATATAGTAACCAAAGAATTTCTAAACCATGTTTCAATATTTTGAATTTCTCATGAAAACAGTTCACTTGGAAAATGGATACTGGATGTAAAGTTACTTATAATCCCGCATTCAGACACAACTACAGTTAGCATTTTGGTGTATAGTATTTACTTCTTTTTGCTTCTATTAACTTGCTTTATTAATTAGTGGTAGTTGGGTGATGTATTCAAATTTGTATTTTGCCTCTTTGTATTAGCATCTTGTGAGGATTTATTTTGTGTGGCTACCACAGTTTTGCATTATGCTTTGTTTTTTAGATTGACAAGTATGTTATGACTGTAATGAATAAGTTTTATGAAAAAAAAGGGAATTTCTATGAGGATACTCCAAGTGATCTGTTAAAGTTCATCCGGAATTTGGGAGAACATATTAATGAAGATAAAAATAAGAAGTAAGTATTTTTTCTGTTCCTGTAAGTAAGAGGTGAAATGAGGATGATTAAAAAAAATCCCATTTTAAATTTATATCTGCTCTTCGTTAGAAGAAAATGTATTTTGATGAAATGAAAAGTAATTCCTTCCTTCTGTTTGGAAAAGGACCCACACAAGGATCTTACAATGAATGATGGACATGCCTGGCAGGTTCTCATCTTTCTTTCTCACTTGTGCCAAGGCCTCTTGAACAGGAGGGTAGTGACTCCCTTGTGGGAAGAAATGCAGGGGACTGGACAGCTGGATAAGGTGAAGGTAGTGCTGTAAGTGTCTAAAAAGTAGAGCCGTGTTGGTAAAATCAGCTTTAGCTGCCCAAAATGTTAGCTGTAAACTCACAAAACAAAAAACAATAAACAAAAAAAACTTGCAGTTTTGAGGGTTCTTTTGGATTTTGGAACTGTAGATAAGAGATTGTGGAACTGTTTCATTTCTATGTTATGGATGATGAAACTGGGGTTCACAAACATTAAGCTGCCAGTTAGTTGAAGAGTGGTTAGGAGATGAATCTTGTTCTCTCAGATTCCAAAGTCCTTACTTGCACTGCTCTAGAAATTGAGGGAACAAAGAGATCTCTGGGCCCAGATGCTATAAAAGGGGAAGATAATCTGGAGGCAACCATGCCAATATGTTTGTGTTTCATTTCAGGATCAGGTTGATAATTGGAGAACCTTCCCGGTATTTGCAGATGAAATTTCCTGATCTGGTCATCTATGTCTATAAGAAACTACAGAACACGGAATACAGAAAGCATTTCCCCAAAACTCACAATCCAAACAAGGATTGATGTAATGGAGGTCAGCCCTGAATGGTGGCTGAGGCTTTAGATTTCAGGGAGACTTTTTAGCTGTGTGATCTTGAGCAAGTCACAAGTCTCTGGGCCTATTAACTAATCTGGTGGCTTGCAAGGATGAGTTAGAGAGCAGATGTGTCAGGTCCTGACACAGTACCCAGTATTCCCCACATGTTGATAGCAAAAAACAGCATATGCCCAAACTTTTTAGATGTTCTTACAGGTAGAACTTAGTGGCAGGAGCTGGGGTAAGGGGCATCCTGCTAAGACACCTCTTGTCAGGTGCACCAAAGGATGCCTAGGCCTCTAGTTCTTGTATGTTTTATATTGATTATCTTATTTAATTCTCCCAATGACCTTGCAAGCTAGGATTTATTATCTCCATTTAAGAACTGGCAGATCTCATGTGCCTGAAGTGCCTGGCTGGCTCAGTTGGTGGAGCATATGACTTTTAGTTTCGGGGTTGTGAGTTTGAGCCCCATGTTGGGTGTGGGGATTACTTAAAAATAAATTTTTTAAAAAAATTTTATTTATTTATTCATGAGAGACACAGAGAGAGGCAGAGACAGAGGGAGAAGCAGGCTCTGTGCAGGGAGCCCGATGTGGGCCCCGATCCCGGGACCATGGGATCATGCCCTGAGCCAAAGGCAGATGCTCAACCGCTGAGCCACCCAGGCATCCCAAAAATAAACTCTTTAAAAAAAGAGAGAGAGAGAGAGAGAGAGAGAGAGAGAAAGAACTGACAGACGTGAGATCCAGAGAATTTGACTTACTTGCTTAAGATCATACAACTTTTACAGAGCACTGTATAAATGTGTGTGGTGTTATTGTTATCTCTTGTTCGGGCACCTAGTGACTTGGGCACTGCCTAGCAAAGTGTCTGCCACATGATTATGTTCGATAAATATTTGCTGATAAATATTCATCTAGAACTGATAGACTTGAGACTCAGAGAGTTTGAACTACTTGCCTAAGATCATGCAACTTGCACAGAGCACTGTATAAATGCATGTCGTGTTATTGTTATTAAGCTAGAACTTAGTTACTAGCCCAGGGGTCTTCTGGATGGATCCCAAAAGGAATATGTCAAAAGGACTCTGGGAAGTTCATTCATTCATTGACTCCACTTATTCATTCATTCAGTATTTGTGGAGCACCTAGAATGAGCCTAGGCACTAATTGTATGAATTCCATTCCTTCTAGAATCTATACTGGTTTTCCATGACCTTATGGCAGTAGTTCTCAGCTGGAGACAGTTTTGCCTGTTAGGGGCCATTTGGTCTGGGGATGTTTTTGGTTTCAAATCTGGAGATAAGGGGGGTATTATTGGCATCTGGTAGATGGAGGTCAGGGATGATGCCAAACATTCTATGATGCATGCGATAGCCCCCCACAAACATAGAATTATCTAGCCTAAAATATCAGTGGTACCAAGGCTGAGAAGCTCTGCCTTAAGCGATTGGGACACTTCTGAGCTGACTTGGGGCCCACGACCATGGACTATGTGGACCCTCTCACAGAGGAGTAACTTGGATTTGTTTTCTTGCTTTTGAATTTGTAGTGAGACAATTCCACTGTCATCTCCCCAGGAAGTCCCCCCAAATGCCCTCACTCTCCACTGGCTCCAGAGAGAGCCAGTCCGAGTGCTCTCTCTCTGGCTCCCTTGCACTATAGTCACATCAGAGCATGCTTCTTCTCCACTGGAATGTAAGATCTTAAGGGCCTATCTATTTATATATACATATCTATATCTACATATATATAATGATATATATCTATACAGCAAATGTCGGCCTAGCAAAATATCGGCCATATAAATATTCACTAAAAAATGAATGAACCATCTTCATACATGAATAATAATACTACCGTACATTATAATGGTGCTTTATAATCTATAAGTTACATCTACATATTTTCTCTTAGTTTTCAAAACAATCATGTAAGGTAAGTGTTGTTATCCTTATTTTGCAGATGAGGATAGAGACATGTTGATTTACTCTAATACATAGCTAGACAGTATCACTGTCTTGATTTGCACATATTTTCTGGCATTAAGTCTGATGTATTTTCCACTTATCCTCATTATGGTGGTCAAGGTGGAACTTTGTAATGGGCAGATCTGGGGGAAAAAAGCAGTATCTTAGGTTCTTTCTAAAGAGATGGTAGTCTGAACTAGGTGTCACTAAATGAAGTCAAGAAGTGTTGGAAGTTACACTAAACAAAATTGACACTGTTATCTTCCACTCTCACCCATGATTGCATGGATCATTTTCTCTTTGTTTAAAACAAAAACAAAAAACAAAGTACTGGAAGAAAGAAACTTAAGGCTATTCTATAAGGTTTTAGGAGCAGGAATATTGCTTTAGATTTTAAAATTAAATTTTGGTTTTCTGATTTGTAGTAATCACCTGGATATGTCAATCAAAATGCCCATTTGTAAAGCATATTCAATAAAATTTGGAATCGTTATATTAAGTCTGATTTTCTGTAAATGATATTTTCACTATAAAGAGGAGTGATAACTACAATAGGAAATACTCAGGGATACCTGGGTGGCTCAGTGGTTGAGTGTCTGCTTTCGGCTCAGGGCATGATCCTGGAGTCCTGGGATCGAGTCCCACATCAGGCTCCCTGCATGGAGCCTGCTTCTCCCTCTGCCTGTGCCTCTCTCTCTCTCTCTCTCTATCTCTATCTCTCATGAATAAATAAAATCTTTTTTTTTTTTAAAGGAACCTAATGCTTTTTATACATGACATCCAGAAACACTCAGGACAATTCTATAAGATGTAATTATTTCTATTTTATAGAAGAGGCAACCAATGTTCAGAAAGGATTGATAAGTTGCCTAAGTTCACCTAAATGGTAAGTGGAAGATCCAGGATGCAAACCAGGTCTATGAGTACATAGGGTGTGGTCCTGCTGGAGTGCCAAAGATGGTGAATTTGGCCAGGTTGGGTGATCATTGTGAGTAGGAGTTATTGGGGCTTTCATCTGTTTCTCCCAGTGAAGCCGAGGTGGTCAGAGTTACCCACGACCTTCATAGCACCAAATCCAAAGGTGCTTCTCTGTTTTCATCAGCCTCACAGCTGGCTACTCTTCTGCTTTGTCACCCATCCTTAGCACCACACTCACTTGCTTTTTCTCCCCACTGGTTGCTCTTCCAGTGTCCTTTGCCAGCTCCTTTGCAGCTCATCCTCTAAATATCGAGTGTCCCTGACTTAACCCTCAAACAATTCACTTTTTCCCTTTCTCCTTAGGTGATCTCTTCAAATACCATGACTAACATCATCATAAATTGGCAGATGATATCCATGTTTGAAAATTCAGATTCCATCTATGGATGTTACTGTTATTCACCTCATTGCCCCCATATTATTAGTCATGTTTGATTATTTTTTCCACCCCACCCCCCAAATATTGAATCGATTAAGTCTAGTTGGTTCTCCCCCCCAGAATAAATCCCAAATCTCACAACTTTTTGGGTCCACTGCCTGGGTCAAACCACCATGATTTTTCATTTAGACTGAAGCACAAGCCTCACAACGGACTATTGGGCTGCCATACTTGTCCCCTTATAATCCTTCTCCCAGAAAATGATCTTGGAAAAAAAGAAAAAGAAAAAGAAAAAGAAAAAACCAGATTAGGTCACTTCCCTATCTAAAATCCTCCAATGACTTTTCATTGCAGTTAGGATAAAGCCCAAACTGTCACCGTCACATACAGGGCCCTGAACTCTGTGCTCGTTGCTTTCACTCTCCTGTCTTGCCTCCTCCCAACCTGGCTTTATCTCTGTTCCTCAAGAATGCTGACACCATTGCCTCCTCAAAGGCTGTGGCTTTTGTGATCCCCCTCTGCCAGGAGTTTTATCCTGCGGACCTTGGCATGGTAGCTCCTTCTCATCCACTAGGCCTCAGCTGCTGTCCTTTGACGGGCCTTCCTTCTCCAAAACTGTTGTTCACAACGGTCATTATTTTTGAAGACATTATAGCACTAATCACGATCTGAAATTATTAAACCTATTTATTCACATTAAAAAAACACCAACCAACTTCTTCTGCGTCATGAAGGAAATCAGGAAAATCATATCAGGAAATACCTGGCATCTGCCTAATTCCAAGCCTTAACCTATACAAATGTGCATATTTCCCCTGAAACGTAGAGTTGGGGGGATCTGGACTTCCTCGCCAAGGTGGGCAGGGTTGGGTTGCTGGGGCATCTGTGAGTAGGAGACACCAGAGAGCCCTGATGGCTGGAGAAGCCTGAGGCCCCACAGGTAGGCAGTCGAAACAAATGGGAGGGGGGATACTAATTCACCAGTTAAAAGTTGGCACCTTAGAAAGATTTTCATGGGAAGGGCTCTCTCTACCCTGAGGTCAGTCAAGTGCTTGGGGTCAGTCTGGAGCTTCGCAGGCCTGGAGTGCCCCCGTAAGCCCAAACTGGCTGACAGCAGGACCGCGTATGCATGAGCCATGCGGATAGGGAACAGTGAGACACCTGGATCAGGGCAATGTCTGAGAGGCACAGTCACAGGAGGGGCCTCTTGGGGGTACAGGACAGCTGCCTAATTGTAAGCCTTAACATATCTGATGTAAGTAGTCCCCTGAAGGCAGAGCTGGAGGACGCCTGACTGCCTGATTAGGTGGGCTAGCTGGGGTATCCTCTAATAGGAGACACCTGGGAGAACTGATAGCAGCAGAAGCTGGGACCCCATCAGGTAGCCAGTCCACGTGGGGCCTGATGGTTGCCCATTTCAGTGGCCACTCTGAGCAGTTCGGTGGAGACAGGAGGGAAGGGGGCTTCCTCTACCCTTAAGGCGATGCAGCTGTTTAGGGATGAGCTGTAGTTCCAAAGGCCTGGAGGGTCCCAGCTGCCCTAGGGGAGCTGATGAAATGTGTACTGCACATGTGTGGGAGGCACACGTGAGCCTTGCTAGGGACCCGAACAGGGCAAGTGTCAGGAGAGGCTCAGTCACAGCACAGAGCTGTTGGAGATCCAAAACGTGGGCCTAGGGGATCCCTGGGTGGCGCAGCGGTTTAGCGCCTGCCTTTGGCCCAGGGCGCGATCCTGGAGACCTGGGGTCGAATCCCACATCGGGCTTCCGGTGCATGGAGCCTGCTTCTCCCTCTGCCTGCCTGGGTCTCTGCCCCCCCCCCCCCTCTCTCTGTGACTATCCTAGGTACTACCAAGCTGTGGTCATCAAGACAGTGTGGTACTGGCACAAAAACTGACCTGCAAACTTCTGTTGAAAAAATCAGCTGATAGCCTTATGGGGTTTCCTTTGCACGTTTCTAATTGCTTGTCTCTTCTGCTTTTAAAAATTCTGTCTTTGTCTATCTTTAATCTTTGACATTTTTATCATGTGTGTTGTGGTGTGGACCTCCTTAAGTTCATCTTGTTTCAAACTGTCTGTGTTTCTTGAACCTGGATGTCTGTTTCCTCTTCCAGCTTAGGGAAGCTTTCAGATAATATTTCTTCAAATAAGTTTTCTCCTTTCTCTCTCTCTTCTTCTGGGACCCTTATAATGCAAATGTTTGTCTGCTTGGTGTTCCCTAAGAGATCCCTTAACCTATAATCCTTTTGTTTTATTCTTTTTTTCTTTCTACTGTTCAGCTTGTGTTTTCCCTTTTTCCTATCTTCCAGGTCACTGATCTGTTCTGGATCTTCTAATCTGCTGTTGCTTCTCTCCAGTATGTTTTTCATTTCAATTATTGTATTCTTCAATTCTGATTTTTAAAAGCATATTCTATCTCTTTGTTGAAGTTCTAAATTCATCTACTCTTCTCTCTAGTCCAGTAAATCTTTATGATCATTAATTTGAACTCTTTATCAGGAAGATTGGTTACCTCTGTTTTATTTAGTTCTTTGTCTGAGACTTTGTCTTGTTCTTTTGCTTGAATAATATTCCTCTATCTCCTATTTTTGCTTGACTTTCTGTGTTTGTTTCCATGAATTAGGAAGGACACCTACTTCTCCTAAACCTGTAAGAAAGAGCTCGTGTATAGTCATTTCCTATGTATGTAGTCTATGTGTTCCTGGTGACTTTGGTTGGCTGGCTAGGGCTGTGGTTGGTGTGGGCTGAGGGTCCTGGGGCCCTATGTGCTGGAGTTACCCTGATGCAATGGCCAGAGCTGACATGAGCATGGACCAGGATGGTCCTGGGACTCTCCATACACAGGGTGCACTGGCTGGATAGCAGAATCTGAAATAGGTGTGGGTTGGGACCATCCCATAGCTTTCTATGCAGAGGGCTCTCTGGCAAAAGAGTTAAAGCTGATGTATGGGCAAGCTGGGGTGTCCTGGGCACTCCATGTAGGAGGTACCTGGGTGGGGAGGTTGAAGCAAAGGTGGTCACAGGCCAGGTGTTCCCCGGGTACTTCATTTCAGGGGTACTTTGGAGGGGTGGAGCCAAAGCAGGTATGAGCTGAGTGGTCCCAAGATACATCCATGAAGGCAAGAGAAACAAAAGCAAAAATGAACTATTGGGACTTCATCAAGATAAGAAGCTTTTGCATAGCAAAAGAAACAGCCAACAAAACTAAAAGACAACCTACAGAATGGGAGAAGATATTTGCAAATGACATATCAGATAAAGGGCTAGTTTCCAAGACCTATGAAGAACTTATTAAACTCAACACCAAAGAGACAAACAATCCAATCATGAAATGGGCAAAAGACATGGACAGAAATCTCACAGAGGAAGACATGGACATGGCCAACAAGCACATGAGAAAATGTTCTGCATCACTGGCCATCAGGGAAATACAAATCAAAACCACAATAAGATCCCACCTCACACCAGTGAGAATGGGGAAAATTAACAAGGCAGGAAACCACAAATGCCTTCAGCCCGGGGTGTGATCCTGGAGACTCAGGATCGAGTCCCATGTCAGGCTCCCTGCATGGAGCCTGCTTCTCATTCTGCCTCTGTCTCTGCCTCTGTCTCTCTTCTCTGTGTCTCTCATGAATAAATAAATAAAATCTTAAAAAAAAAAAAAAAAGGAATGGCAGAGGGAGAGGGAGAAGCAGACTCTTCACTGAGCAGAGAGCCCCACATAGGGTTTGATCCCTGGACTCTGGGATCATCTGAGCCAAAGGCAGATGTTAACTGACTGAGAAAGACTTTTTTAAAAAGATTTATTTATTTATTATTTTAGAGAGGGGGAAGGGCAGAGAGAGAGTAGAAAGAGAATCTCAAGCAGACTCCCCACAGAGCACAGAGTCCAATATGTGGCTTGATCCTATGACCCTGAGATCACAACCTAAGCTGAAATCACGAGTCAGATCCTTAACCAACAGAGCCACCCAAGTGTCCTAGAAAGAGAAAGATTTTTAAAGGTAGAAATAAGGCCCAAAGGGGAAAAAAAGAAAGGAATTTATTAGCAAGGAATGTGTTGTTTAAGCAAAGTTGTGCTCTCAAGGGGAGAGGAAGGGGTCTATCAATAAGTTTCTTGGTATGGACCAGGATATTCCATGTTGACTGGTTAAAGGTTATATTCCTGAGGGGTTGAAACTACAGTCAGGTTAAGTATTAAGTCTTGGTTTACTGACTTGATGCCTTAATCTAAGTGATGACTATGGTTTTCTTTTTAACACCAGTGTGGAGCCAGGCCAGTTGGCTATCTGGGGTATTCTTCACAAAGAAATATCTGGGGGTCTTGATTACTGGTAAGCCTGGGACCCCACCATGCAGCCAACCTAGACTGTCCTCAGTCTAAAGCTTTTACCTTGGAAAGTTTTTCGGGGATGGGCTCCCTTTGATCTAGGCGCCATACGGTGGTTGGTGTTGGGCCTCAGATGCCCAAGGTGGACTGATGGGGTTCCTAGTATACATGTTCTGGTCACACAGGTTAGGTAAGCCAGGGGCCTGGAACTAGGCAAGTGTCAAGAGAGGCCAATCTGAAGAATGGGTTCCAAGGTGTCCATGGCATCTGCCTAATTCCAAGCCCTGTCTTATACAAATGTGCATATTCCCCTGAAGGTAAAGCTGGAGGATACTGGCCTCTTTGGCCAGGGCAGGGCCAAGAGGGCTAGCTGAAATAAGATTATAACTTACATATTAAGTTCTGGTTGATGGAGAATTCTAGGATTCCTTCGGGCAGTAAGTCCAAATCAGGACTGATGGTGGCCGATTTGTGACTTCAGGGTGATTTTTGGGGGTCCCCCTCCACACCAAAGCTTATGCAGGTGTTTGGGCCAGGCCCTGTTCCACCAGCCTTGACTCGAAGCCTCAGTCCAGCTGAAGGGATGCTAGCTATATATGCACGGTCAGAGCAATTCAAGGTATCTAGGAATCTGAAAAATAAGCACAGATCCAGGGAGGCTGAGTCATGGAACAAGATCTTTTGGACAGAAGCATCTGCCTCAAATCAAGCTCTATCTTGTATACTTGTTCATATTCCCTTTGAAGACAGAACTAGAGGATACTGATCTGCCTAGCTAGGGCAGGGTGGGTGTGCTGGCTGGGGTATCATTTAATAAGACATCTGGGATCCTAGTTGCTAGAGATGCCCAGGACTCTGTCAGGCAGCAAGTCCAAACTGGGACTTCTAGTGGCCAATTTGCAGTTGTAGATGTATGGTGGTTTGCAGGGGTGAGCACCCTCCCCACTATAGCCTATGCGGGGCTTCCAACTGTGCAAGCCCTGGCAGTGCAGCTCAGGATAGACAGGAAATTGGAACTGCTCAAGACTTGGGAGAAGCCAGATCTCAAAAGTGGAATGTTGGGGGTATATGGCATCTGCCTAAGTCCAAGGCCTAACCTACACAAATGCACTTCTTTCTGAAGGCAGGGCTGCAGGAATCTGGACCTCCTTGCTAGGAAGGAAGGGGTGAGTCATACTAGCCAGGGTATCTTTCCGTGAGAGACCCCTGGGAGCCTAAGAGACTACTGGTAAGCCTGGGAAACCAGCCACAGTACGTCCACGTGGGGACTGACTGTCACCATTTCAGTTGCTGCCTCAGAGTGATTTTTGGAGTGTGGGCTCCCTCCAACCTTGAGACAATGCAGGCGATTGGGGATGGGCTCTAGCTCCGCAGGTTGAGAGGGCCCTGGCAGCCCAAAGTGACCGAGTAAGCAGTGCTGACTGTGCAGGGCAGGTATCAGAAGAGGCCATGTCATTGGTGCAGGCTCTTGGTGGTATAAAGTGTGGACTTAATAGTAAGTCCTTAATTGTGGACCTATCCAGTATACAACGTTCCCCCTAAAGGCAGAGCTGAAGGCTTTTCAGCTGCTTTGCCAGAGAGTCAGGGTGAGGAGGACAGGGTGTCCCTCCATGAGGAGACACCTGGGAGTCCTTGTTCCGTGTTCAGGCCAGGATCCGCTCAGGCATCACAAGATGACTGACTGTTGCACATTTGCAGCTGCTGCTCAGAATTTTTTTCAGTAGGTGGGCTCCCCCTACCCCCAGAGGATCTACAGGTAGTTGGGGTCTGGCTGGGGTTCTACAAGCTTGGAGGGATGGGTCTGCACAAGGCTGGCTTCTGGGTGCATACTGTGCATGCGTAGTCCACACCGGCAGCATAGCCAGGGAGTATTACGGGCAAATGTCGGCAGAAGCTGCTCCTGAGAGCAGGCTGTTGGGTTTATAGGTATCTGCCTGATTCCAAGCCATAACCTAGATAAAAGTGCTAATTTCCCCTGAAGGCAGATCAGCAGGAAGCTGGACTGCCTTGCCAGCGTGGTGCCAGGCAGAGTGGCTAGGGTAGCCTCCTGTAGGAGACACTTGGGAGCTTTGATGGCTAGAGAGGCCCAGGACCTCATCAGCAGCCAGCCCAGGAGTGGTCTGACTCTCACCTGGGTAAAGTTGCCACCTTGGGAAGGGGAAGGGATCCCTCCTCCCAGGAGACTGTGCAAAGAGCTAAGTAGTGGCTTGAGCCCGAGGGCCCTGGCTGCCTGTGGCCAGATGATGGGGCACATGCAGTGCACGTATGCGCCACGTGGGTCAGTGTAGCTGGGGAACAGGGCGACTGTCCAGAGAGGCCGTGCTCTTGGTGAGGGCTTTTGTGGGTCAAAAGTACCCGCCTAATTCCAAGCCCTAACCTTTACAAACGTATACATTTCCCCTGAAGTCAGGGCTGGGGGAAATTAGCTGCCTGGTGAGGGGAGGGCTGGGCAGGTGTGGAGGGGTACTTTTTAGTATAAGACACAGAGAGATTGGGCTGCTGAAGGAGTCCAGAACCCCATCAGGCAGCCAGTCAAATGGAGACTAACAGTTTCAAGTTTAAAGTTGATGCCTCACAAAGATTTTGGGAGTGGATTTCTACCCTGGAAGCCATGTCAGTATAGTTGCAAACTGGCTCAAGCTACACAGGCCTGGAGGGCTCTCGCTGCCAAAGTCTAGTGGTCCTGGTATGGGCCGCAAAGGTCTGGGAAACCAGGGACCTGGAACTGGGCAGTATCTGGAGAATCCAGATCTCAAAGGCAGTCTCTTGGGGGTTCGTGGCATCTGCCTTATTCCAACCAATAAAGATGCACCTGTGGGGCCAACCCTAACACGTGCCACTTTGGTATATTATTTTGAATTAACATTACTTAAGAATCAGCCAGTGCAAGGAGGTCATCCAGATCCCCTTTGTCTCTAGAAGGCAGGATATAAACCTCACATGTGTGAGTTACCCTCCCTGAACCAAGATCTAAGAGACATCCTTATCCCCAGAGGTGGAGAACTCAGAGTTGAGAAGGCTGCTTAAAGAAATCTTGTTACAAAAAAAAAAAAAAAGAAAGAAAGAAAGAAAGAAAGACAGAAAGAAAGAAAGAAAGAAACCTTGTTACTTTCACTAATTTATTACCTCAGCCCAAATTCTTTGCTAATTGAAGGTCCCACACATTAGTGTTCTTTGTTCTGTCAGCTTCTCACAGATTTATTGTTCCTTTGTCTGAAAAGTACAAAAGCTGCCTGCCTTGGTCATTTCTTGGTCTCAATTTTATCATGGGGAGTTAATTACATTTTGTTTTCTTCTCCTTGGATCTGCCTCCTGTCACTTTAATTCTTAAACAAGTTAGAGGAACTTTGAGGGTGAAGGAAAAGTTTTCCTCCTCAACAGTTGCCATAGTCAGCAGGATAAACTTCCCTGGCTGGACACTGTTTGCTATGAGGCTGCCACAGCTGAGAAATCCTGGAACATCTGAGAAATAGCTGGCAGAGGTAGGAATCCTTACATGTCAGCCCCTGGCTCTCTTCCTGCAGGGTCCAATGGAGTGAGAGGGGGAAGAGTCGATTTTCTTCCACTTTCTCAATCTAGATTAGTAAGATAAATCATTTGTAGAACTGGTTTCTTGGGCTTAGAACCTGGCAAATTCGGTAGAGTATGCTTGGTGTGACTGATGCATTTCCAGAGATGGTCACTGTTTTTCTTTGTCTTTCATGTCATTTGTCATTAAAATGAATTACCACAGGGAAAGAGCGCAGGTCTAAGCCCATAAAAGCCTGCTGTCCAAGCCAGCCTCACAGAGTGGCGAGTTGATAGTTCTTGTAAGATTGGTGTCTATTTAGACAAACTTAACTACGGGTCCTCTCTGTTAAAACAGGATAAAGTTTTCCCTTTCATCTTGTTCTATGTCCTCTAAGAGCTTGGCTTTGTGACCAGTGAGAATATCTTCTCTGGTCTCTATCCTCTCTGATGCCCTTATTGGAGTATACTAGGTGGCCAGTGGAATAGAGTGCAGTTCTGGAACACAAGGCCACCAGCAGCACTCTCTTTGTCCATCCATGCCAGCTCTCAGTGGAGTTCGTCACAAGAGGTCTCAGCCCATAAAGAATCTTTGTCTCTCAACTCATTGCTTGTTAATCCTGGAAAGTCCCATTGCCAGTAGTGCCTGCAACCGATTAGCAGGTCTGTAACTGGAGGTGTCTCACATTTTCATGAGAGAACAGAGATACTGTCTTTACTACACCATCCTTACTGCCTGTGTGATGAACTCTTGCTTTCTCAGAGTATTTTGGGGAGTAAACTTTTGGATCACGAGGGCTACATCATCGATGCCCTCTCTAAGCATGCCCCTTGCATTCATGGTCTAAGCCTGGAAAGTTGACTTTGGATCTTTCCACTAAAAGGTGTATTGGTTTGAGTCAATGTTGACATTAATTAAGCTCCCACTTGTTAATGGCCAGAAGATGGATCCTTTAAATTTGTTATATTTGAAAGAAAAGAAAATTCTTTGTGGAGAGCTATCAATTGTCTTATTAGTATAACAACTAGCCTTAGGGACTCCCTTGATAAGATGAAAGAACAGAAATTAGACTTAAGACCAAATTTAATGTCCACATCCAACTTAAATCCCCCTTCTCACAACCTGTCCCCATCTATCTATTTTAACTTCCTTTTCCCTGCATGATTTACAGAGAGCACTCTGGCCTAATCTCTAGGTTCAAAGTACACAGATTACTCATGTAAGTGCTGAAAGCTAGGAAATGAATTTCACATAAGCTCCAGAGACTGGTAGTAAGTCTAGCTTTGCTCCTGCTTTCCAGGCCTCTGTAATCAGGCTCTGCCTCCTTCAGGCATTCCTAAGCACTGTCCTTTGCAGATACCTCCTAGATCCGCCCACCCCCCACCACTACCAAAAGGAAATTCTTGTCCTCTGAACAGCAGCAACTCTTTTTTTTCTTTTCTTCTTTCTTTCTTCCTCCTTTCCTTTCCTTTCCTTTCCTTTCCTTTCCTTTCCTTTCCTTTCCTTTCCTTTCCTTTCCTCCCTTCCTTCCTTCCTTCCTTCCTTTCTTTTCTTTCTTCTTTCTTTCTTTCTTTCTTTCTTTCTTTCTTTCTTTCTTTCTTTCTTTCTTTCTTTCTTTTTCCTCAACAGTTGGCATAGGATCTCTCATTTATTTATTAATGAGAGACAGAGAGAGAGACACACACAGAGAGAGAGAGAGAGAGAGAGAGAGAGAGGCAGAGACACAGGCAGAGGGAGAAGCAGGCTCTCTGCGGGGGCCCAAGGAGGGACTTGATCCTAAGACTCCAAGATCACCCCCTGAGCTGAAGGCAGATGCTTAACCACTGAGCCACCCAGGTGTCCCAATCTTGAGATTTCTTATGAAAAGTTTTAGCAAAGCAGATTTAAAAGAGCCTGTATGATCAATTACTATTCTTGCTGCACTTATGTAAATAACCAGGTCAGGTTTATTAATACTAAACTTATTTTTTTAAGTCTTAATTTGAGCAGCTTTGAAAATGAGGGTGACTTCAGAGAGAAAAATGATCTCAGTAACATATTTTCGTGCATATTAGATTCTCACCTTATTGACTTTAAGGTTTGTTTTCTCCCTGTAAACTGGACCAGATCCTGAATTCTAGTTTCCTTCAATATCTGACTACAACTCTCCAAATAGAATTTCCAATTTTCACACACCTTTTTGACTTCCAATCATTGAGAACTAAAACCACCCTCCCCCACCCCCAGCCCTGTAAATTGAATTATGAATGCCTTGGTGTGAACTTGAGAGAAATCAACACAGTATCTCATATATGGGCGATCTTCATTCCTGTCATGCTGGGCCACTCAATAAGATCACCAGAGACAAACTGCCAACCAGGAAAGTCTTTCAAGTTGCTCTTGCCTGCCCTCATACTTTCTGAAGATGCTTTGAAGCCTCATGTCTACCCAGATGGTTGTAAACAGGCCCAAGTTCCCCACGCTGAGAGGGCCCCAGCTCTGCAAGGCCAGCACACTGGGTGTATTGCACCTGCACCAGTCATGCAAGTCAAGCTAAGCAGAGACCTGGAACAGGGCAAGTGTTGGGAGAGTCAGGGTCATGGGAATGGAGTCTTGGTGGCCCACGAAGTTCTTGTTGACAACAGTTAAGATAGTCATGGAGGCTTAAAGGATATACCAGTGGGAGGCCACTGATTTGTTTTGCATGTGGACAGGAACACTTAAATGTCCCAATATGCATTGACCTCCCATTTGCCAGCTTTTAAGCATTCATATGCCCATGGGAAATGCTGTCTACTGCAGATAGAAATGAAACCAGGTGGAGTGTAAGGGCCCTAGCTAGGATCTATTTGATCCTTTCCAGCCATGAATCAGAGGAGTTGGAATGCTGTTCTGAGAGGCTATCCCTTCCTAGAGGAATCTTTTCTAAAGTTCTTGCAAATAGGCATAAACCTATTTGTATTCCCTTTGGTTCAAGGGAACAGAGATGGGACTTAGGTAGGGAAAAGAACAGGGGGACAAAGTTGTACAACTGACAAATAGGAAGGTGTTTAGTTGAGCTAGTAGTCATGACTGGGGAAAGGTTGAGACGAGCTATGGAGACGCCTGGTTGTAACAACTTAACCTGACAGCATCCAGAGGCTTGTAGGTGTAACTGGCAGTGGCATTTAGGACTAAGGGGAAGCTAATTACAGGGAAGACCCAAGGGTCTCCATCATTGTGAACAGATTGGAGTTTCCGATAATACTCAGAGAGGTTTCCCCCTTTTGCAACAGACTGAGAAATATAGATGAGAGCATTGTCTTTTCAAGTGAAGGGTGTGTGTGTGTGTGTGTGTGTGTGTGTGTGTCAAAAAGCAGCAGTGAGAAGAGGGTAGACAGGCCTGTTCTGACCATCTTGAGAAACCTGTCTCCTTCAGCTGTCTGCCTCAGCTCCTGGAAATCTTTACTTTGAGGTCGCCAGTCGGTGTGGAGGGCTAGTCAAGGTTTGGTGCTTTCTTGAGATTTGACACACAGATACAAGAATCTATTCTTTGGAGTTTGGTGGCACAAGGGTTGGTATAACAGTACCTGATCAAGGTCTTAACAATGGGATTGAAGAGAATCTTTCCAAAGATGTCTTTTCCGCTAGATGAAGTCGTGAATTTATAAAGGTGATGTTTTAGGTTTCTGTCCTCCAGGTGTGTGCTGTGGAATGCTTGCTCTACAAAGCATGATTTTTTAATTTTTATTTACATTTTTAAAGATTTTTATTTATTCAAGAGAGACACACAGAGAGAGGCAGAGACATAGATAGAGGGAGAAGCAGGCTCCCTGCAGAGAACCTGATGCAGGACTCGATCCCAGGACCCCCGGGTCATGACCTGAACCAAAGGCAGGTGCTTAACTACTGAGCTACTCAGGCGCCCCAAGCATGATTATTTTTAATGGGAGCAATTAGACCTTTATAATATTGTTGTATTTCCTTTTATCAATTGTGGGTCAAAGCAGGGGTGAATAGTATTGGGTATTCTGTTCCAAAGAGAACAGATTCTTACTGAACGTATGTAAATGCATACATTGTCATAAATAATATTTAATAAGAGTTTAAGATTAAAAATTATTTAAATATTTAATATTAAATATTTAATAAAAATAAGAGTTTCAGAATTCTGGAGGGATCAGGTAAGGAGAAAAAGTTAAATGTTTTAGTTGTCATTTATAGATATACTTTGCCAAATTTCTATGAGTTATAGATAGCTTATAGGAGAAATAAAACAGAGGCCCTTTAAATCTGGAAAACGACACTTTAAAGCAATCCATTTTCCATTAGAGTTTTAGCAATTCTTACCCAGTTCAGTGTTATGATCTTAAATTTATTAGAACCTGTCTAATCTTTCTCATAAATCTCTTTGAAGATGAAGTACTTAAAACAATAACTAAATGACAAAAGACTTAAAAATAGCAATGGTTAGAGATCTCATGAGAGTTTATTATGATGTAATTGGCAAGGGAATTTGGTTATTTCTGTGACATATTTCAAGATAATAACATATAAGAACATATCAGATTTTTAGCAGTCTCACACAATTTATAGAACACTTGTTTTAACACGTATCTACACAAATACAATCAAAGAAGGTTTAGTGTCATTTCTTTGACACTAGTTGTCATGTAATTTAACATATCAAATAAGCCTCATTAGTACAGTGTAACATTTCCCTTTTTATAATGAGAGGGAACAAAACTTTTGAGAAGGTCTAAAGAGCTTGTGGAGATACTCAGAGTTACTTTTAGGTAAAAAGACTTTAGAATTGAATTTTGGGAAGTTTGTCAAAAACATCAAAAGGTGTTGGGAGATTGACCAAATAGGATTACAAATCATTATGAAGCAGTATTTTATTACCTATTTGACCAAAGTGACAATAAAGTATATTTTTTAAAGATTTTTATTTATTTATTCATGAGAGGACACACAGAGAGAGGCAAAGAGAAAGGCAGAGGGAAGAGAAGCAGGGTCCACGCAAGGAGCCTGATGCAGGACTTGATCCCGAGAATCTGGGACCATGTCCTGAGCCAAAGACAAGTCCAAGATCACGCCCTGAGCCAGACTCAAAACGCTCAAATGCTGAGCCACCCAGGCGTCCCGACAATAAAAGATTTCAATGGCAAATAAAAAGGGTCACAAAGTTGTAAGTGAAACGTAGCTCTCTCAATATCCAGAAGATGTGGTTTTCTGAGTACTCAGAGACTTGATGAAGACACAACATAGAATCTTTGTTTTCTATGCAGATTACATGAAAGGTAAAGGAAAACCTTTGTTTACAATTTCATATCGAGAGCAGACCTATAAGAAAACTTTATTCTTTTAACTGAAGGAAAATTCTGATTATGCACCAGTGTGTTTTTGATATCAAAACTTTTTTTAACTTAAATCCATTCTAATTTTAGATTGACTACATATAGAATTCCTTCCTCAATATTTCTTTTCCATAAGCCTTCTATTCCTTCTTTATATCTATTTAAAATTTAAAAATTAAGAAAAGTATTCTGGAACAATCATTTTACTTTAGCACAAAATTACTTTTTTTTTTTACTTTACCACCACCACCACCAAACCTCATGTCCTTCATACCCTTCCTTATCTAAAATATACATTCTACTTTTTAAAAACCATTTTTTCATACACAATCCTTTTCTTTCACTTTTATTATTTCTAGTAGTTTTATTTAAAAACGTTAAGGAGACAGACTGAAGATTTGAAAAATAGGACAACCTTCAAACTGATGACAGAGCTATAAATATCTGGGAAGTCTTCACCAGAATCCAAAGCCTTGCAAGTAGTTATAAGAAATGGGGAAAATTCTTTTAAATAGGTTGTTGCCTAGGTGCAAATCTGAAAAGACACGGCAACAAAGTGTGAGCCTATCGAAAAGTGTAAGTTTGGTTTGGAAGAGTTATCACTGTGTTCCTACAGGGCAGGGAGGGTGGTGGTTTTTGCATTCCCCATTTCAGCTGGCTGCACAGACCCTTTTGTTGCCCAACTGACTGTGATATAAGAGCAATGGTTTCAAACACGCTGGATCATTCCACCCCAAGAATATAGTGTATGTCATGGCCCATCATATACCTACATATATAAAGCTATGTAAGTAACTGAGAGCCCTGATTGCTAGAGAAGGCCAGGACCACATAAGGGAACCTGTCTGTCTCTCTCTTTTTAAACAATTTTATTTATTTGAGAGAGAGAGAAAGGGAGAGAGCAAGCACAAGCAGGAGGAAGGGCAATGGGAGAAACAGACTCCCTGCTGAGCGAGGAGCCCAAATTGGGGCTCCATCCCAGGACCCTGGGATCATGACCTGAGTGGAAGGCAGACGCTTAACCTACTGAGACACACAGGTGCCCCAACCAGGCAGCCCATCTAAGTGGGGACTGACATGCCAGTTTAAAGCTGCCGCCTCACTAGGATTTTCTGGAGGTGGGCTCTCCACTCTGAGGCTACTCAAGTGCTTGGGGTCAGCTGGAGTTCCATAGGCCTGGAACGCCCCCTGGAACCCAAGGCTGGCTGACGGGCTACTGCACAATGTGCCTGCCATGCAGGTCAGCGCAGTCTGGGACCTAAAACAGGACACGTATGCCTCCAATTAAGCCTCCTACCAGTCCAACAAGGAGCTGCAAGGACTTCCTTCTTTTTTTAGTGCATCTGTTTTTGGCATAGGTTGTAAATTGGGCATAAACAAAGACAAATAAAACAATTTGGGGATCTATATCTGGCTTGAAAATCCTGCATATTAAATTTCAGGGCATAGGCTGCTGTCGCGTGCGCTGGGGGCGACAACCGTCCAGGGATGAGGGTAAGGGAATGAGGAAAAGAAAAGAGACATAAACAGAGTGGGAGCAGGAGGGACATATGGCCGGATTCAGCCACAATGCCAACTTTATTTGTATTATTCACTCTTTTATAAAGCAGGGTTGTTTAACAAGCAGGATATTTTAAGCTTAGTTCTCCAGACATGTCCTTTCACAGTAGGCAGCAGCAGTATGCGCCCTTGAATAGATAGCAATAGTATGCGCTATTGAGCCACAAGCCTTCAACAACAAGGGTGAGACAGGTGGGCCAGGTTGGAAGAGTCAACAGAGAGCCCTTTTGCTCAATCCATTAACCCCTTCCTGGCACGCGGCTCCCAACAGGCTGCTATTTATTGTAAGTTCCAATAAGACTGACACAAGTTTTACTAATCGGGGTTCCCATATTCTTGGGTTAGAAGTATGTGGTATAAAATAGAAGCCTCATATATACCATGAAGGACCATGATATGTGTTATATGCTAAGTTTCCTATATAAATTTCACTATGTACCTTCTAAGATGTCCCTGTTCATTTAAACTCTGGACCTGATACCCAGGGATCTATTGTTCATAGGTGATTATGGAAGAAAAATTGTTTGTGGGACTCATGCTACATGAATAACCTTGGGAGCCTGGTTATTTAAAATATATTAATATATTATCTGGTCCCCAGGTCAGAACTGGCCCTTCTGTACTGGATGCCAAAAGTTATAAATCTTGCCTCACATTCCCTCCTGCTCCAGGCTGGGCTGGACCCCGAGAATGGAATCTGGGTGGGGAGGCAGACACACATAGCCCAGGCTCCTTAAAAGTATAAAAACATGATAGAAATGCAGCTCCCTCCATACTGCACATGGGTAAATGCTTACCTACAAACCCCATTACTCAGCCATTACTCAGCCTGGAATCTGGTTGGTTACTCAGCCTATGAATACAGAGGGCCCTTATGGGGATGGTCAGTTGGAATTGGATTATAGGGTAAGTTACCCTATAACTATGTGTTTTTCTTAGTCTGGTTGCAAACGTGGAGTCCAGCTGATCAGTTATGTGGGACAAATCATAGAAACATCTCACCATATAGAACAGTTGTTAAGGTATCCTGTTGGTAACCTACTAAACATATCTGCCTTCCCACGCAAATGCAGTCATGGGTTGGCTCTCTTTATCAACTGGAATAGCAAAGAACGTGTCAGGTAAGTCTGTCCCCATGCAATCAGTGCCAGAGCCAGTGGTGATATTGCTTATGATAGCATCTATATTTGAGGGTGCTCCCTCAGTTTGGGAAATTTGTTTAAATTCCTAAAATTTGTAAATGTATATGACCTGTTTGGCTTTTTGACAAGTCGGATTAAGTAATTTATGTGGTGAAACAGTAGGGACATAATTTGTTCCTTTAGAAGTTCCTGAATGTTTTTATTATTTACGTGTCCTATGATAGCCATTCCGGGCGTGTTTTCAAAATTGGGACTTAAAAAGCATTTAGTTTGAAAGTCTGTCCTCATTGCTCAGAATCTATGAACCCAAGTGTGTGGGGATAATTTTCCTTCTCATCCTTCAATCTCTTTTTATTGCTCAAGTTTTCTAAGTTAGTAGGATATCCCTGTGTCATTGTTATTAGGACCCTGTATGTATCTAACAACACAGTGGTATATGTAGTGTTTCTATTTGCAAAAGAGGTTTCTGTTGATATGAGCATTTGTCTCTGGCTTGAGCCCAGAGGAAGAGACTGCTGAATCCCTATGGGGAGCTCACAGGGTTTTCTCTCTCTCACTAGCAGTGATCTGCTATTGAGGGGATTAGGTTTTATAAAGGAGTAGTATTTACAGTAAATGGACGAGTGGGTATATGTGGGTTTATTTTCTGTAAGTCTATTTACTGTAAAAGATGGTTGTTTCTGTTTCTCTGCCTCTCCTATGTAGCTTGTGGGGTATCTATTTGACTTTCTACTTTTATAATTTGTTTTCAGGGTGGTCGTCTAAATGGTGTAGGTGACCAAAAAGGCCCCTTGTAGATTTGGGTCTTGATGGTCTATTTTGATTTGGTCTATTTTTATTAGATGTAGGCCTGCTTTTGTCTATATATACGAGTGTTAAAACTATCCTTTTAATTTAGTTCCTCAGCTGTCCTTATCAAGCCAATCAGTTCTCCTGGTAGCTGCAAATACTATAAATAATGCTCTTCTGTCCTGTGAAGGTGCAGCTTTTAGACTTTTTAATTTGTTGCTTCTATATCTAGCAGTGTGGGTGTCTGGGCCCTATCATAAATCATAGTTAATAATCCTAATTTCATTATTATATTAGCTGCCCCTGCTGTGTTTCATGGAGAGTTGTAAGGGGTGATATATTTGTAATAGGCCATCTTAAACTCCAGGTTGCTGCTACCCAAAGGTTTAGTACCCAAAGTACTAAATTAGTACTATTTTCTCCAGATGCTCTAAGGTGTTGATTCAATTTAGCATCACTAGTAATAGGTTTAAGGTGCACAATCTCTGCATTTATCATAAATCATAGTTAATAACCCTAATTTCATTATATATTAGCTTCCCCTGCTGTGTTTATGGAGAGTTGTAAGGGGTGATATATTTGGAATAGGCCATCTTAAACTCCAGGTTGCTGCTACCCAAAGGTTTAGTACCCAAAGTACTAAATTAGTACTATTTTCTCCAGATGCTCTAAGGTGTTGATTCAATTTAGCATCACTAGTAATAGGTTTAAGGTGCACAATCTCTGCATTTATCATAAATCATAGTTAATAACCCTAATTTCATTATATATTAGCTTCCCCTGCTGTGTTTATGGAGAGTTGTAAGGGGTGATATATTTGGAATAGGCCATCTTAAACTCCAGATTGCTGCTACCCAAAGGTTTAGTACCCAAAGTACTAAATTAGTACTATTTTCTCCAGATGCTCTAAGGTGTTGATTCAATTTAGCATCACTAGTAATAGGTTCAAGGTGCACAATCTCTGCAAATATCTTCTCCCATTCTGTAGGTTGTCTTTTAGTTTTGTTGACTGTTTCTTTTGCTGTGCAGAAGCTTCTTATCTTGATGAAGTCCCAATAGTTCATGTTTGCTTTTGTTTCTCTTGCCTTCATGAATGTATCTTGCAAGAAGTTACTGTGGTGGACCATATATCTAATAGTCACTGAGTTCATGTGTCAAAATCAGTATGTTGGAATTCCATTTTAATTTTTGTCATTTGTCTAGTATATGCTTTCTCTTTTGTGATTCTGATTTGTTCTATATTACCATTTGTTATTTCATCTGTTTTTCATGGGCCTAACTGCTAGTTAGTTAAATAGGGTCAAAGGGCTAAAATAATTATTAGCTCCAGGTTTGGGTTAGTATGCTAAGGGGCAAAAGGGATTTCTCCCTCCCCCTGGAGATAACTTTTTGTGCTGGCACTTTTCTGCCTGTAGGCACCTGTGTGACTTCATGCTCTAGTAAGAGTACTGTAATGGCTTCTTTCATTGCCCTTTTTAATATAGGATATAACACACTGGGTTGAGTGATCTGGCCAACATCTGGAGTCTCCTTATGTTTTGTCCTTCCTGTCTTCAGAGGATTCCTAGGGACCTATTGAAATTAATATATAATCTATTCTACCTCTAAAGAGCCTTTTGAGTAATTTTGGTGGGGTTAGTGAGCAAGGCATATTCTCTGTTTCCTCTTGCCTTTCACAACTATGTTCAAAATAGGTTTTATTACAGAAGTTTGCTGATGGGGAGGACATAGTGCATTAACAGATAGGCAAGTCAGCTAGGGACCTATTTCAGAAAAATTGTCAGGAGTAGCGTAGTCATGGGAGTGGGCTCTTGGGAGTACAGGGCATCTTCCTAATTCTAAGCCCTAACCTACACCAAGGTGCATATTCTCCCTGAAGGGGGAGGGGAAGAACTCAGCCTGCCTTGCACGGTTTGCCTATGCAAATTGGCTTGAGTATCCTGACACCTGGGTGCCTTGATTGCTGGGGAACCCCAGAACTCATCAGAAAACCAGTGAAAATATAGACTATCACCAGTTTAAAGCTGATGCCTCAGGAAGATTTTGGGGGTTGATCTCACTGCCCCAGAGGTGATAAAGGCAAGATTGGGGGCCAGCCAGAGCTCCACAGACCTGGGTCAGGGCTGGTTGATAGTATGTGCTATTCATGCATAGGCCAGGCAGGTCAGTATAGCCAGTGACCTGGAACATGGAAACTGTCCAGAGAGCCCAGGGGTCAAGAGCAGGCTCTTGGGTGTCCATAGCATCTGCCTATATCCAAGACCCAACCTACACTAATGCATATATTCCCTCTGAGGGCAAAGCTGGAGGCATCTGGACTATCTTGCCAGGGTGGGGCCAGCTGGGCTGGCTGGGGTGCCTTTCATTAGGAGGTACCTGGGAGACTTGATTATTGGTTTGTGGGGTAGAACTTTCTTCTGCCCTTCAAGCTGGTCTAATAATTAAATTGACATGAGATAGATTAACAACAGAAAACCTTATTTGTACATACACATACCCAATAACAAAACTGAGCCCCCCCAGGTAACCAAAGCATGCAACTTTTATATGTTTGGGTAAAGAAACATAAATCTGTGAGGAATGAACAGAAGATTTCTGAATCTTATGTTCATTAGCTTTAATTAGTACAAAATTTAAAAAAGAATTTGGGCAGAAGTAATAAATTTGTAAAAGTAACAAGACTTGCTTATTTTTATACAATCTTCTTGGCTCTAAATACCTATTTCAGGTGATAAGGATGCCTTTTTACCTCCAATGTAGGAAGGGTTTATTTCACACTGGAGATTTATTTTCTGCTCCCTGGAGACAAAGGGTCAGAGTGTTCTTCCTGCACTGGCTTTTTCTTAAATTAATTCAAAATAACATGACAAAGTGTCATATTTTGGGGTGGCCTGCCCTGGGCCCCTAGAGTTTCCTAGAAACTTCCTAGAGACTTGACATACTAAAATCTAGGCTGGTAGATTGTTCTCTCTCATTGAACCAGTCTCTTGGTGCTGACAATAGGCCAGTTCTATTAGAACCCTTTCAGGAGGTGGTGATGCACGTGTGTTTCCAAAGTTAGGTTTATGGTTCAGATAGTCAGGTATTAAGTTAATGGCATTTCTATGGAAATAAGAGAAAAACAATGTAGGATCACAGCAAAATATAAACCAGTTTCAGTTTTGAGAGTACAAGCTGAGAAGAGTTTTAGATGTCAAAGTATCTTTAGATGGATTGAAAGCAGGCAGTGGCAGATTTCTTGGTTTTCAGTTTGAATGTTTCAGGCGATCCTTCTGAGTGGCCACATAGCAATCTGCACAAAGATCATCCATTCATGTGCTATTGTGATGATTTCCCTGAAGTTTATTATTTTTTTAAGATTTTATTTATTCATGAGAATACACAGAGAAGAGAGAGAGGCAGAGACACAGGCAGAGGGAGAAGCAGGCATCATACAGAGAGCCCGACGTGGGACTTGATCCAGGGTCTCCAGGATCACGCCCTGGGCTGAAGGCGGCGCTAAACTGCTGAGCCACCAGGCCTGCCCTTCCCTGGTTTATATCAAGTCATTCATATGCAGTTTGGAAGGCTTCAGGAAAAATGGCAGATTTAGGTTTTAATGATTTCAAGTCAAAGAATGGGAGAAAATCATAAATGTTAGTTTGGAGAGTTGTAGCCAGAGTTTGGATGAAACAAGAAGAGTTCAGGATCTAGTTGAGTTTATAGGTAGAAACAAAATCTCAAAAATTATGAACAGAAATAGAATCTAATATTCAAAAGTACATATTATAGTGTCAAATGAAGCATTTTTTTCTCTCTGCAATTACCCCATTTCTATCAATGGGGTATCACCTTACAATGATAATCATAGTAATTTGTTTGCAAATTATAGTTTCAAAAAACTTGATTATTTATATAAGTGCAGCAAGAGTAGCAATTGGTCTTGGTCACATAAGCTCTTTTAAGCCTGTTTTGGTATAAGGAGTCTCTAGAATGAACTTTTAATAGTATTTTGAGGCTAAGAAGCCAAGCTAAATACTTGCCATCAGACTTTTCCTGCAATACCTATAGAGTTGAATTATTTTCTCTCTTTTCAAGATCCCCTAATCTCCTGAGGTTTCTGAATCTGGTAGGAAATGACCTTTACTCACCTGGTAAGGCTGCTGAGATCCTTATAAGCAAGATATTGGGCTGATATGTGCAAGGGAATTTATAGGCTCCAAAAAATCATCCTTAGTTTCATAAAGCTGTCTGGTCATATCTCAGTCTCTGCATGTTTCCCTCAAATATGACAGCCTTGCTAATATAACCAATGTTTCCAATTCTATCTTGTCATAAACAAAACAGATTCTTACTGAACTCAGGCAAATATTTCTATGAAACTAAGAACACTGAGAGAGATTCCAAATCTTGGAAATATCAGATAGGGGAAAAAGATACTTCAGTTCTGCTTACAAAGGTATAACTTACCAAATTACTAAGAGTCATATTTAACTTAAGAGGAAAGGCTTTCTTGTATCTTGAAAAGATGAAATAACAAGCAGTATTTCAAACAAAAAGTCATAAAAGTTAAAGCATCCTCAGTTTATTCAGTACCATGTGGTTATTTTTTGTGATCTTGATCTTTTGTTAGTTTTATGAAGCCTTCAGTTTCTCTGTTAGAATTCTGTAAGTTTTTACCCAGTTCAATGGTATGATCTTAAAGTTATTAGAGACCTGTATTCTGGAGTTCTTGTCAGTCCTTTTTCTGAATTTCCTTAAGATGAGGGACTTTTGCAAAAGCATCAGAATAAACCTTTTGTTTATAAATGACTAAAGTCTTAAAAATTGCAGTGGTTAAGGATCTGATTAGAGTTCATTACAATGCAACTGACAAGGTAATTTGGTTATTTCTGTGACACACAGCACTTCAAGATTAGAACTAGAATTGCAATTGATAACATACCAGAACATATCAGATTTCTAGGAGTCGCATACAATTTCTAGAACACTAATCTTAACATATATTTAATATGATCTAAGAAAGTTTAGCATCATTTATTTGACAATGCTTCCCATGTTACTTAACATACCAAATAGGACAATGATCTCTCTTTTGTAAGAACAACAAATCCTTCATATGTTCTGGGAATCCTCTGGAATATTTCAAAGTTAGTTTGTGGTCAAGACTTCATTATAAAATTTGATTTGGGGAGATTTCTCAAATATCCTGAAGGTTTTGGATATTTGATTAAATAGGATCACAGATCATTATGAAACCATACTTAGTTATCAATTTAATCAAAGTGCCAATTAAAGATTTCACAGGCAAACACAGCAAGTTAAATAGCTGTAAAAAGCCTTAGTTATTTTAATATTAAATAGAAAAATAGGGGATCCCTGGGTGGCTCAGTGGTTTGGCGCCTGCCTTTGGCTCAGGGCACGATCCTGGAGTCCTGGGATCGAGTCCCACGTCGGGCTCCCTGCATGGAGCCTGCTTCTCCCTCCTCCTGTGTCTCTACCTATCTCTCTCTATCATAAATAAATAAATAAATAAATAAATAAATCTTTAAAAAAATAAATAGAAAAACAAAGACCTGATAAAGAAAACACACAAAATTATTTTTCTAGATAGATTATTGGTCCGCTTTTAATAAGAAATTGTAAATAATGTTTTTCTTTACCTTTAATGTAACTTAAGCAAAGTTTGTCCTTTTAACAGAAAAATGAGATTTTAATTTTGCACCAGTTTACTTCTGACATTCTCTTTTTTTTACATTAACTCATTTTTAAATAAACTCATTTTAATCTTACCCAATTGAGCACACATTAAAGTCCTATTTTAAAGATTCCTTTTTCACAAAGCTTTTACAACTTTTTTTCTCAACAAAAAATTAATAATAATAAAAAAGAAGGTATGAGGAATATAATAAACTCTACCCCCTAAGTAGGGCTCAGACTCATTATCCCTAGATCAAAGATCATAGGCCCTACTGGCTGAGCCAGCCAGGTGCTCCCATTCCTTATACCTTCTTTTACCAACAACACATAGCCTACTTTCCTTGCATATGAAGATATTACCTTTAATTTTAGTAGCTTTAACATATATTAGAATTTTTAACTCTTAGAAACTAAACTTTATTATCTAGTGAAAACTATATGGTAAGAAATTATGAATTGTTGCACCAGCATTCTTTAGATTGGTAAATTTATGAATATATTTCATAATTTCTAGAAACATGCTTTTTCATAGCACAGTCTTTCAGTAGAGCACAAAAAATGCTTACTAACACACCAAATTTATCTTTAGTTTTTCTATAATAAGGAAGCCAAAAGTAGATAAACCTATGTTCAGTAATAAGTGTTTATTTTAATTTCAAAAGGATCTAGATATTCAATGTAATTAAAATAACTCCTTGCTTAACTTGAAAACTTAATTTTTTTTCTGTTATCAAAACATTTTTGTAAGCTCTTTAGAAAGTTTACCTAAAAACTTTTAATCTTTTTTTTTACCTTTTAAATTTATTTATTTATTTATTTATTTACTTACTTATTTACTTATTTATTTTTAAGATTTTATTTATATGAGAGAGATCATGAGGGAGAGGTAGAAGCAGACTTGCCCCTGAGCAGGGAGCTTGATGCAGAGCTCAATTCCAGGACCCTGAGATCATGACCTGAGCTGAAGGCAGGTACTTAACCAACTGAGCCACCTAGGCACCCCAATTTGTTTTTAACAATTATGGTTAGATTACCCACAAACACTTCATGCGATACCACACAAAGTCAGTCTTCTTTCAAGCTATTCTGTTCTTCTTGTTGGAAGATTTTGTAACCAAAATCACATGAACTTATTTGACTTTCAGTAAATGCAAACATAATAAATATAAAGTTGTCTATTTTATTAAATTAACATCCTTAAATTAATTTTCATATTGAGTATTTTCCCAGATTATGTGAACTTGAAATTCATTTGGACTGTTTCTATTTTGAGGATTTTTCTAATACCAAATGCTTTATAAGCATTTAATTTTTTTAAAAGGTTTTATTTATTCATGAGAGAATTTATACACACACAGAAAGGCAGAGATACAAGCAGAGGGAGAAGCAGGCTCTGTGCAGGGAGTCTGATGGGGAACTCGATCCAGGGTCTCCAGGATCATGCCCTGGGCTGAAGGCAGCGCTAAATCACTGAGCCACCGGGCTGCCCTAAGCATTTAATTTTTAAGCCAATTAAATAGAGCTCTTTATAAATGAACTTTGGAAACAACATTGAGAGGTAGAAAAACCTGTATCTGTAATGCATATACATACACAAACAATATAAAAGCTCACTAGTTCATGAACAGTTGCAATAAAGTTTACTTGCTCAGATGCCTAAAGTGTTTTACTATTTGTGGAAAAGACTTTTAAGATTTGTATTTGTCCTTGGATTTAATCTTATATAGGCTGTGCTAGAGTTTGGGCACAAGAGTGATTTTAGCAGTTTATTTTTTAAAAAGTCCTCTTCCCTTTTTCTCCCTTCAGTCTCTAGTGACTGAGGGCTGTATTTACATTTCAAAGACATAAGGTTTACAACTTTGGACAGAGAAAAAATGCAAATTGTTGTTTTAAAGAGATTCAGTGTAATTGTTATTTACCTTTTTGAAGCACAGGGCAATTTTGTTCTAATATCCTGGTCTTTTGTAATATCTGCAAGCATTTTGAGAGAAATAAAGTGTGGGGATTAGTAAAGACCAGTGGGCTTTGATTGTTCCTAGAGTTGCATTTCTGGTTTTGTAGAGACTTGCAAGGTAAAGGCAGTTGTTTTTAATTCCTTTCAAAGAACTGGATTACAGCCTGAATACTAAGGGACTGACTCACCTTTTTATTTTATTTTTATTTTTTAAAGATTTTATTTATTTATTCATGAGAAACAGAGAGAGAGGTAGAGACACAGGCAGAGGGAGAAGCAGGCTCCATGTAGGGAGCCGGATGTGGGACTCGATCCGGGGAGCCCAGGATCACGCCTGGGGCTGAAGGCAGAGCTAAACCACTGAGCCACCTGGGCTGCCCTGATTCACCTTTTTAAATTAAACTAGCTACTTTCTATCAGAGAGATTTAAACTAGAACTAGAATCAAAAGACTTATGCCTTTGTAAGGTCTCTATAAAGTATTTTAACAAAAGCCTTTTTTCTGAGTACACAATTCAACCTTGGCTTTTATTAGTAATCTCTGAACATCAATCTGCTGATCATTATAGGGAGACCTAGGAGATACTTTGGTCATCTGGTGTGTGTGTGTAGGGGTGGTGTTGTGAATGGCCATTAATTCTTCTAATTCCTTTCTAGATTTGGGAAGGAGGAGGATAAAGGTCAAAGGCTTTCTGATTGGAAAGATCTGCTGTTGTCCAGGGGACATGAGTTTCCTTTTGGTGGAGGAGTCTAGGATACATCTGCAAAGGATGTTGCATAGGAATGCCTGAAGCTGGTGGAGCCTGATTAGAGTGGCCTGGAAAGTAGGAGCAGAGCCAGCTTTACTGCTAATCTTTGGAGCTTGTATTAATTCATTTCCTGACTTTCAGCACTTACATGAGTAATCTGTGTACTTTGAATTTAGAAATTAGGCCAGAGTGCTCTCTGTAAATCATATAGGGGAAAGGAAGTTAAAACAGGGAGATGGTCCCAGTTTGTGAGAAAAGAATTTGTTAGATATAGATACTAATTTTTGTGTTAAGTTTAATTTCTGTTCTTTCATCTTGTCAAGGGAATCCCTAAAGCTAGCTGTTATACCAATAAGACAATTGAGAGATCTCTGTAAGGAATTTTCTTTCAAATATAGCCAATTCAAAGAATTCATTTCCTGGCCATTGATAAGTAGGATCTTATTAATGCTCAATATCTACTCAGAGCAACACACCTTTTTACGGAAAAACATGGAAGCGGGGATCCCTGGGTGGCTCAGCCGTTTAGTGCCTGCCTTTGGCCCAGGGTGTGATCCTGGAGTCCCGGGATCAAGTACCACATCAGGCTCCCTGCATGGAGCCTGCTTCTCCCTCTGCCTGTGTCTCTGCCCCCCACCCCCGCCCCCTGTGTCTTTCATGAATGAATGAATGAATGAATGAATGAATAAATAAATAAATAAATAAATAAATAAAATCCTAAGAAGAACAAAAAACAAAAAGACAAAAAACAAAAAAACCTGGAAGCAACTTTCTAGACTATGGACACAAGAGGTATCCCTAGAGAAGGCATAAATGATGCAGGCCCAGTGCTATAGAAGTTTACTCCCCAAAATAGTTTAAAAAAGCAAAAACTTTTTTTTTGTACCAGCAGTAAGGACAGTATAGTAAAGACAGTGTCTCAGATGTCTCTTCAAAACGGGAGGTATCTGTAGTCACAGACCCACTCATCTGGGACACTGGGCAAGAGCTAGTGGAATGGGACTTTCTGGTACTAACAAGCGACAAAGATTAAGATGATAGAGGTCCCTTATGGGCTGGGACTTCTTATCACAAATTCCCCTGAGAACTGGCACAAACAGAGAAAATGCTGCTTATAATTTTGTGTCTCAGAATCCCTGTCTATTCACCTGGCCACCAAGGTAAACCCAGGTGAGTACATCCTCTGGATTGTGGAGAACAGAGAGAATAATTTTCCTGGTTATAAAGGCAAGCTCTAAGAACATAGAAGATGAAGGAAGAACTTTGTTTTGTTTTTACATAGATGACCCACAGCAAATCTTAACAGATGCCAGTCTTTTTTTTCTTTTTAAAGATTTTATTTATTTATTCATGAGAGACACACAGGAGAGAGAGAGAGAGAGAGAGAGAGAGAGAGGCAGAGACACAGGCAGAGGGAGAAGTAGGCTCCACGCAGGGAGCCCGACGTGGGACTCGATCCCGGGTCTCCAGGATCAGGCCTTGGGCTGAAGGCGGCACTAAACCGCTGAGCCACCCGGGCTGCCCAACAGATGCCAGTCTTATAGGAACCATGAACACACCACTTTTTGAGGCTGACTTGAACAGTAGTCTTCTAAGGGCCTAAGACTTATGTTCTTTATGGTAATTCCTTTTCATAACAAATGACTCCAAAGACAGAGACAAAGAAAAACCATGACATCTCTGTGAAGAAATGAATCAGTCACATCAAGAGTACTCTACCAAATTTGCCAGAATCACTAAGCCCAAGAAACTAGTTTCATAAATTTTTTCCCCTGCTAGTGTAAATTTAGAATGAGAAGATAGATGCTCACCAGTCGCACTCCATTAGACCATGCAGGCTGAGATCAGGAGTCTGATGTGATGATGATTCTTACCTTCCACCAAGGATACTAACCATCTGCTGGATGGTCATCAGAGGTTTCAGGATTTCTCAGCTGCAACGGCCTCAAAACAAGTAGTATCCAGTGACGGAAGTTTATACTACTGACTATACCAAGTGTTGGGGAGGAAAATTTTTATTCTACCCCTCAAAGTTCTTCTAGGTGGCCTAAAAATTAAATTAATAGGAGATATATTAATAGAATTTAAAAAAAACCCTGAAGTTTATTACATGTGCACAGAGGCCCAGTATTAAAATTGAGACCCAAAGAAATGATCAAGTCATGCAGCCTCTATATGTTTTAGGCAAAGAAACACAAATCTGTGAGGAAGCGAGAGAACAAAGAAAACTCATGTTCAGCAGCTTTGATTAGTAAAGAGTTCTCAACAGAATTTGTACTGTGGTAGTAAATCAGTAAAAGTAACAGGGTCATTCACGTAGGCTTCTCTGGCCCTGAATTCCCTTTCTCTGATGATAAGGAGGTTTCCCCACCTCTTGGTGCAAGGAGGGTCCTTCATGTGAGAAATTTATTCATTGGTTTCTGGAGAAAGGAGAATTAGGATGTCCTTCTTATAATGGTTGTTTCTTAAGTAACTTTAAACCAAAATTATTACTATGTAGTCGTTGAACATTTTGGGGCGGGCTACCTTGGAACCCAGTACTAGTAAACCTGTGACCCCACCAGGCAGCAGATCAAATAAAGACTGTCCTCGGCTTAAAGCTACCTTCTTGGTGTGGGTTTTCTCTACTCCGTAGACTATGCAGGTGGTTTGGGAAGGTTGCAGCTACATAGCCGAGAGGTCCTAGGCTGCCCACTGCCAGCTAATAGGATCGGTACTCTGCATGTACGGACTGCATAGGTCAGGGCAGCCAGGACCTGTTAAGGGGTCAAGCAATGCCAGTCACAGAAGTGAGCTATTAGGGGCATAAAGTACCTTCTTAATTCCAAACTCTGACCTATGCAAATAGGCATATTCTCTCAATAGCAGAACTGCAGGAAACTGGACCACCTTAACAGGGTGTAGCCTGGTCGACTGATGAAGTATCCTTCAACAAGAGATAACTGGGAGCCTTGATAACTGATCCCATTCTGGTAACGGGAGTCCAGTTTCCTCCACTGATGCCTTCAGGAAGAATATAGACATTTTTTTAGGTTAGAATTTGGAATTAGGCAGATGCCATGGACCTCCAAGAGTCTGCTCTTGACACATAGACTCTCTCAACCCTTGCCCGGTTCCAGGTCTCTGGCTTCCCTGACCTATGTGCCTGGCACATGTGTAGTATGTACCCTGTCAGGCAGCCATGGGTGGCCAGGACCCCCTAGTACTGTGGAGCTCGGGCTGGTATCCAACACTTACATCGCTTATAGAGGAAAAGAGAACCCACTCTCAGAAAATCTCTCTGAGGTGACTGTTTTAAAATGGCCACAATCAGTACACATCTGGACTGGTTGCCTAATAGGGTCCCAGGCTTCTCCCAGGTATCTTTTATTGGAGGATACTTGGTCCAGTCTGCTCAGCCCCATCCTGGCAAAGCAGTCCAGTTTCTATCAGTGATGTCTTCAGGGGGATTCTTCACATTTGTGGTAGATTATGGCTTGGAATTAAATGATGTCTTATACCCCCCCCAAAGCCCTCTTTAGTGGCCTGGCTTCTTAAGACCTGTGTCCTATTCCAATTTATTGTCTGCCCTGAAGTGAGCTGCACCACACACTCAAGACATAGCCTGTTAGCCTTGGGAAGCGGAGGCTTTCCAGGCCTGTGGAGCTGGAGCCAGTGTCTAACCACCTGAATAGTTTCCAGGGCAGAGGGAGACCACTGCTTATGAATCTTTTTGAGATAGCAACCAATCCAAATGAGGTTTGCTTAATGAAGTTCTAGGTTTACCACTGATTAAGGTTCCCAGGTGTTTTTTAGTGAACGATTCCGTTTGGCCAGTCTGGCCTCATCCTAGAAAGGCAGTCAGATTCCTCTGCTGTGTATTGGTCCGATATGATTTCAAATCCACTTGTTTATGACAAAGACAAAAAGTATTTTCAGAAGTAAAGTTGTTTTGATATGAGTAAACTGTGTCAGAAAGTCAGTATCTCCTCTGTTCTCACTGATAACAACTAGTAGCTTAGCAGCTGAGGGGCCCCCCTGAGGGCTTATCAATAAAAATACATGAGGAAGTAAATATGGCAAAGGTACATTAGACTGAATCCTGAGTTTGTGAAATTGATCTGACAGTGTTTGGCCTGCACAAGGCTATAGCTCTCAGAAAACACTGGAGCAATTAACTCCTGTCATGATAAAGGTGATTCCTTTACTGATAGTGGCAAAAGCCATGCAGAGGACTTGCAGAGATCTTCATCTTGCCCATCAACACCTTGGCCATCGATCCCTAGCAACCTGCTCTAGCAACACAGGGCTCTTAAGATTGCACTGGCAGCTGGATGTCAACTCTCAGTTGGCAGTCTCTCCCCAGTATCAATCCATAAAGTGTTTAAAAGTGTTTTAAAAAAAAGAAAGAAAGAAACAAGTAGTCCAAAATAGAGTCCTTTGCCTTTAACCACAGCAAACCAAGACTTAATGACAGTTTCACCCTATTCCAGGAGCGTGATCTTCTAAAAGTCAATCTGAAATTTCCTGATCAGCACCAATGAGGTGACATGATAACAAATCCTGCTGGTTCCTCCCCCCTTAAAAGAAGATGTCCTGGCCTGAAACAATCCTTTGCTTTCTTTTGCTAATAACGTCTTTCCTCTACCCTCCTTCTTATAAACACCTTCCATTTTTGTACAACTCCTTAGAGCAATTCTTTGTTTGCTAGATGGGATGATGCTTTATTCATGAGTTGCTTAATAAAGCCAGTTAGATATTCTAATTTATGGATAGAATTTAGTTTTTTTAACAAAATGTTCACCTCAACTAAATTTATTTTTAAATTAAAAAAAAAGATTTTATTTATTCATGAGAGACAGAGCGAGAGAGGCAGAGACACAGGCAGAGGAAGTCCATGTAGGGAGCCTGATGTGGGACTCGATCCCCAGACTCCGGGATCACACCCTGAGTCAAAGGCAGGCACCAAACCACTGAGCCACTCAGGCATCCCCACCTCAACTAAATTTAAACTTATTCCTTTCATTGCCCTTTGCTGAGAAGGATAGTATCATTGATTTGGAATATGATATTTCTTTATTGGCTTATTAAAAGGCATTATTGTATATGCTATTGGCTTATAAAATTCCATACTGAAATAAATATAGAACTCTTGTAACTTGGTGCTATGTTGCCCACAATAGTTTTTTAAAGATTTATTTATTTGAGAGAGAATGGGAAGGAGGGACAAAGGGAAAGGAAAGAGAATCCCCAGGCAGACTCCCCACTGAGCACAGAGCCTGACATGGGGCTGGATCCCAGGACCTTGAGATCACAACCTAAGCTGAAATCAAGATTTTTCTGCTTAACCAACTGAGCCACACTGGTGCCCCCATGATACTGATTAACCACATTATAAACCTTCTGGAATGCTCTATTAAAGATCTTGGTGATAAAATATTAGCGATCTTTGTGAGTGGCAGGAGGAAATAGTAAATGTGTCTGTTCACAAACTCTATCAAAATTACTCAAGAAGTGGCTTAAGGGTAGAATGGTTGTATATTAACTTCTGAAGATCCCTAGAGACCTACTGAAGACTTAGTCTGGGCAAAACTTCAAATTAAGGAAACTCCAGATGTTGGCCTGATCATCCAACCCAATCAATTATATCCTTTATTAAAAAGAGCAACTAAAGAAGATGTTACAGAGCTCTTCTTAGGAGCATTAAGTTACATAGATGCCTACAGGCAGAAAAGAGGGCTAGTGAGATAGGGAAACTGGACAGTATAAAAATCTGTTTTTCTCCTTCTCCTGCTTCTATTCCTGCTAGGACTTGCAACCCCACTCATAATGCAAATAGTGTATATCTTCTTTATAAGGGAAAAGCAGGTCAATAATCCAAAATTACTTTTTTCTGGTCCCAGGAATTCAGCTAGATAGTTCTCAAATCATTCTGAACATCTGCAAATTCAACTGGAGATCTAAGAAAAGAATAGCTGCAACTCTACAAATAGAAAAGTGACCACTTTCTGCATGAATGACAAGATGGAAAAACCTCAGAAAAGAGAGCAAGAGGCAAGGAGTGACTGCCAGAAACTTAATCAGTATGGATATAAATAAGATATCAGAACTAGAGTGCACAGAATCATAGAAGACACTAGCAAATCCCTTTCTGGAGAAATAAAAGAACTAAAATCTAATCAAGTCAAAGTCAAAAGGCTACTAAGGAGATGCGAGTAAAAAAAATGGAGGCTCTAGCTGCTAGGAGAAATGAGGCAGAAGAGAGAATTAATGATATAAAAGACAAAATGATGGGGAATAAAGAAGCTGAGAAAAAGAGATAACTACTGGATCATGAGGGGAGAATATGAGAAATAAGTGATACCATAAAGTGAAACAATATTAGAATAATTAGGGTCCCAGAAGAAGAGGAAAGGGGGTTGCAGAAAGTATATTGGAGCAAAGTATAGCAGAGAACTTTCTAATATGGGGAAGGAAACAGGCATTCAAGTCCAGGAGGCACAGAGAACTCCCCTCAAAAATCAATAAAAATAGGTCAATACCTCAACATACAATAGTGAAACTTGCAAATCTCAGAGACAAAGAGAAAATCCTAAAAGCAGAGCAGGAAGGGATCCATAACCTACAAGGGTAGTAATAGTAGACTGGCAACAGACCTATCTACAGAGACTTGGCAGACCAGAAGAGACTGGCATGATACACACAGGGTACTAAATAAGAAAAATATGCAGCCAAGAATACTTTATTCCACAAGACTACCATTCAGAATAAAAGGAGAGATAAAAAGCTTCCAGGACAAAGAGAAAATAAATGAATTTGTGATCACTAAACCAGCCCTGTAAAAATATTAGAGAGGATTCTTTAAGAGAGAACCCAAAAGTAACATAGACCAGACAGGAACAAAGACAATGTACAAAAACAGGGACTTTACAGGTAATACAATGGCACTAAATCCATATCTTTCAGTAGATACTCTGAATGTAAATGGGCTAAATGCTCCAATCAAAAGACACAGGGTGTCATTGGATTAAAAAGCAAGAATCATCAATATGCTGTCAGAAAGTGGGTGGAAAACCATTCATCATGCTAATGGACATTAAAAGAAAGCTGGAATAGCAATCCTTAGACAAATTAGATTTTAAACCAAAGGCTGTAATAAAAGATGAGGAAGGATACTATATCATAATTAGAGGGTCTATCCAACAAGAAGATCTAACAATTATAAATATTTATGCTCCTAACAGGGGAGCAGCCAACTATATAAACCAATTAATAATGAACTTAAAGAAACACATTAATAATAATACAATAATAGTAGAGGACTTTAACATTCCACTCACTGCAATGGACAGATCATCTAAGCAGAAGATCAACAAGTAAATGAGGGCTTTGAATGACACACTGGACCAGAGGGATTTCACAGATATAGTCAGAGAATTCCACCTTAAAGTAATAGAATACACATTCTTCTTGAGCATTAATGGGACTTTCTCCAGAATAGCTCACATACTGAGTCATGAATCAAGTCTTAACTGGTACCAAAATGTTGGGATCATTCCCTGCATATTTTCAGACCACAATGCTTTGAAACTTGAAGCACAAAAGGAAATTTGGAAGGAACTCAAATCCTTGGAGGCTAAAGAGCATCCCACCAAAGAATGAATGGGTCAACCAGGAAATTAAAGAATTTAAAAAAATTCCTGGAAACAAATGAAAATGAAGACACAACTTTTCAAAACTATTGGTTTGCAGCAAAGGCAGCCCCAAAAGGTAAGTATATAGCAAGACAAGCCTTTCTCAAGGAACAAGAAAGGTCTCAAATACACAGTCTAACCTTATACCTAAAGGAGCTGGAGGAAAAACAGCAAATAAAGCCCCTACACCCAGGAGGAGAAGAGAATTAATAAAGATTAGAGCAGAAATCAATGAAATAGAAACCAAAGGATAGTAAACAAATCAATAAAACTAGGAGCTGGTTCTTTGAAAAAATTAACAGGACTAATACACCCCTGGACAGACTTTCAAAAAGAAAAGAGAAAGGACCTAAATAAATAAAATCATGAATGAAAGAGAACAGATCACAATCAACACCAAAGAAATACAAACAATTATAAGAACTATATTATGAGCAATTACATGCCAACAAATTAGGCAATCTAGAAGAATGGATGCATTCCTAGAGACATATAAACTACCAGAATTGAAACAGGAAGAAGTAGAAAATCTGAACAGACCCATAACCAGCAAGGAAATTGAAGCAGTAATCAAATATCTCCCAACAAACAAGAGTCCAGGGCTAGATGGTTTCCAGAGGACTTCAACCAAACATTTAAAGAAGAATTAATACCTACCTATTCTTCTGCAGCTGTTTCAAAGAATAGAAATGGATGGAAAACTTAAACTCTTTTTATAAGGCCAGCATTGCCTTGGTACCAAAAAACAAAGACCCCACCAAAAAGGCAAATTACTGACCAATGTCCCTGATGAACATTGATGCAAAAATTCTCACCAAGATACTAGCTAATAGGATCCAATAGTACATTAAAATGATTATTCACATCAACCAAGTGGGATTTATTCCTTGTCTACAAGGGTGGTTTGACAACCACAAAATCAATCAATGTGATGATATACTAAATAAAAGAAAGGGCAAGAACAATATGATCCTCTCAATAGATGCAGAAAAATCATTTGACAAAGTACAGCATCTTTTCTTGATGCATCCTTATCCCACAATGTAGGGATAAAGGGAACATACCTCAATATCATAAAAGCCATATATGAAAAACCCACAGCAAATATCATTCTCAATGGGGGAAAAACTGAGAGCTTTTCCTCTAAGGTCAGGAATACCATACAGATTTCTACTGTCACTACCGTCATTCAACATAGTTCCAGAAGTCCTAGCCTCAGCAATCAGACAACAAAAAGAAATAAAAAGCATCCAAACAAGCAAAGAATAAGTCAAACTCTCACTCTTCACAGATGATATGATACTCTATATGGAAAACCCAAAAGACTCCACTCCAAAATCGCTAGAATTCCTATAGGAATTTAGCAAAGTGGCAGGATATAAAGTCAATGCACAGAAATCAGTTGCATTTCTATACACTAACAATGAGAAAGAAGAAAGAGAAATTAAGGAGTTAATCCCATTTACAATTGCACCAAAACCTATAAGATTTCTAGGAATAAACCTAACCAAAGAGGTAAAGGATCTGTATTTAGAAAATTGTAGAACATTAATAAAAGAAATTGAGGGGGATCCCTGGGTGACTCAGAGGTTTAGCGCCTGCCTTCCACCCAGGGTGTGATCCTGGAGTCCTGGGATCGAGTCCCACCTCGGGTTCCCTGAATGGAGCCTGCTTCTCCCTCTGCCTGTGTCTCTGCCTCTCTCTCTCTCTGTGTGACTATCATAAATAAATAAAAATTTTAAAAAATCTTTTAAAAAAGAATTTTTAAAAAATTTTAAGAAGAAAGAAATTGAGGAAGACATAAAGAGATGGAAAAATGTTCCCTGCTCATGGATTGGAAGAACAAATATTATTAAAATGCATGTTACTTGAGAAATCTATACATTCAGTACAATTCCTATCAAAATATCATCAACTTTTTTTCACAGGGCTGGACAAAATAATCCTAAAATGTGTATGGAACCAGAAGACCCTGAATAGCCAAAGGCACATTGAAAAAGAAAACCAAAGCTGGAAGCCTTACAATCTCAGACTTCAAGACCTATTACAAAGCTGTAATCATCAAGACAGTATGGTACTGACACAAAAACAGATGCATAGATCAATGGAAAAGAATAGAGGACCCAGGAATGGACCCTCAACTCTATGGTCAACTAATCTTCAACAAACCATGAAAGAATATCCAATGGAAAAAAGCACAGTCTCTTTTTTGGGTTTTTGTCAAAATTTAAAAAATATTTATTGACTATAACCTACAAAAATGGAAGATTATACAATGGAGAAAGAACAGTCTCTTCAATGAATGGCATTGGGAAAACTGGACAGTTACATGCAAAGAATGAAACTGGACCCCTTTCTTACATCATACATACAAATAAAAAAGTAGATTAAAGGCCTAAATGTAAGATTGAAACCATAAAACTCCTAAAAGAAAACACAGGCAGTAAGCTCTTATATATCAGTCTTCAGAACATCTTTTTGGATATATCTCTTCAGGCAAGGGCAACAAAAACAAAATTAAACAATTGGGACTACACTAAACTAAAAATCTTCTGCACAGCAAAGGAAACCATCAACACAATGAAAAGGCAACCTACTGAATTTTAGAAGATGTTTGCAAATCATATATCCAATAAGGGGTTAATATCCAAAATATATAAAGTGCTCATACAACTCAACACATACAGAAAAACAATCTGATTAAAAAATGGACAGAGGACCCGAATAGACATTTTTCCAAAGAAGACATCCAGATGGCCAACACACAAAAAGATGGTCAGCATCACTACTCATCAGAGAAATGTAAATTAACACTACAATGAGATATTACCTCACACCACTGGCTAGTATCAAACAGACAAGAAATAACAAGTGTTGGCAAGAATGTAGAGGAAAGGAAACTTTTGAGCACTTTTGGTGGGAATGTAAGCTGGTGCAGCAACTCTGGAAAACAGTATGGAGTATCCTCAAAAAATTAAAAATAAAAATAGCAACAATCCAGTAATTCTACAGTCTATTAAACAAATGGTACTGGGAAAATTGGACAATCACATGCCGAAGAATGAAACTAGACCATTTCCTTATACCATATACAAAAATAGACTCAAAATGAATAAAAGACTTAAATGTGAGATAGGGATCCATTAAAATTCTAGAGGAGAACACGGGCAACAACCTCTTCAACCCTGGCCACAGCAACTTCTTGCTAGACACATTTCCAAAGGCAAGGGAAACAAAAGCAAAGATGAACTACTGGGACTTCAATCAAGATAAAAAACTTTTGCACAGCAAAAGAAACAGACAAAACCAGAAAACTGACAGAATAGGAGAAGATATTTGCAAATGTCTCATCAGATAAAGATTAGCATCCAAAATCTATAAAGAATTTACCAAACTCAACACCCAAATAAATAATCCAATCAAGAAATGGGCAGAAGACATGAACAGACATTTCTCAAAAGAAGACATACAAATGGCCAACAGACACATGAAGAAAATGCTCAACACAACTTGGCATCAGGGAAATACAAATCAAAATCACAATGATATACCACCTCACACCAGTCAGAATGCCTAAATTAACCGCTCAGGAAATGAGAGATATTGGTGAGGATGTGGAGAAAGGGGAACCCTCCTGCACTGTTGGTGGGAATGTAAGCTGCTGCAGCCACTCTGGAAAACAGTATGGAGGTTCCTGAAAAAGTTAAAATAGAGCTGCCCTCTATAGCACTCCTAGGGATTTACCCCAAAGATATAAATGTAGTGATCTGAAGGGGCACTTGCATCCCAATGTTTATAGCAGCAATGTCCACTAAAGCCAAACTATGGAAAGAGCCCAGATGTTCATCGACAGATGAATGGATAAAGATGAGTGGATAAAGTGTATAAAGATACACACACACACACACACACACACACACACACACACACTGGAATGCTATTCAGCCATCAAAAATGAAATCTTGCCATTTGCAATGATGTGAATGGAACTAGAGAGTATCATGTTAAGTGAAATAAGTCAATCAGAGAAAGACAGTTATATGATCTCACTCATATGTAGAATTTAAGAAACAAAACAGTGGATCATAGGGGAAGAGAGGAAAAAATAAAACAAGATGAAATCAGAGAGGGAGACAAACCTTAAGAGACTCTTAATCATTGGAAACAACACGGTTGCTGGAGGGGAGGGGGTAGGGTACCTGAGTGGACATATTGAGGAGAGCTCCTGATGTAATGAGCGCTGAGTATTATATAAGACTGATGAATCACTGAACTCTACCTCTGAAACTAGTAAAAAAAAAAATAAGAAAAAAAAGAAAAAATATATATAGCAGTTAATGATTTCTCTAGAATAGGTAACATCTGCAAAAGGACAGATAAAGCCATCATATGCATATCCAAGACCGCCAGCACTAGACAGCTCAATGCCAAGACCTCCTGGCTCCAGGGAATAGCACCTAAGCCCTCCTCTTTATTCTAACCAGTTCCTGGATGCCTGAGAGGACATGTACAGCAAACCATAACCCTCAGTAAAAACCCCAGACCCTAAGCAAAGATGAGATTCTCTCTCTTTTCCTTTCTGAGTCTCCCAGATAGTCTGTATCCACATTCTCTATATACCTTTGGTTAATTCTGCTTTCACCTCCTGCTGGCTCACATTTCAATTCTATCCTGTGTGCAGCCATCACTAGCACAAAATGGTATCTTCAGGACAGAAAGAAACACTGATCCTTTTGCCTCTAAGGGCATTAATCCACATCCTGAGGATGATAATTATTTTAACTCTTTTTGACCCCAGTAACATTAACTAACTAGAAGCTAAGCCCATGACAGTAGACAAAATGACAAATGTAGTAATATAGAATCAGAGTCCCTAGAGAGTTTATACCAGACAATAAATGGTAATAATTAAAATAGAATTCCAACAGGGGCACCTGGGTGGCTCAGTGGTTGAGCGTCTGCCTTCGGCTCAGGGCATGATCCTGGTGTTCCGGATCAAGTTCAGTATCACCGTCCTGCAGGGAGCCTGCTTCTCTCTCTGCCTATGCCTCTGCCTCTCTATCTCTGTTGCTTATGAATAAATAAGCAAAATCTTTAAAAAGTAAAATAAAAGACTGTCTTTTTTCAGTGGATAATCTTTCCTGCTTTGTCGAATATTAGTTCACCATAAAGTTGAGGGTCCACTTCTGGATTCTCTATTCTGTTCCATTGATCTATGTGCCTGTTTTTGTGCCAGTACCACATTGTCTTGATGACCACAGCTTTGTAGTACAACCTGAAATCTGGCATTGTGATGCCCCCAGCTATGGTTTTCTTTTTTAAAATTCCCCTGGCTATTCGGGGTCTTTTCTGATCCCACACAAATCTTAAAATAATTTGTTCCGACTCTCTGAAGAAAGTCCATGGTATTTTGATAGGGATTGCATTAAATGTGTATATTGCCCTGGGTAACATTGACATTTTCACAATATTAATTCTGCCAATCCATGAGCATGGAATATTTTTCCATCTCCTTGTGTCTTCCTCAATTTCTTTCAGAAGTGTTCTATAGTTTTGAGGGTATAGATCCTTTACCTCTTTGGTTAGGTTTATTCCTAGGTACCTTATGCTTTTGGGTGCAATTGTAAATGGGATTGACTCCTTAATTTCTCTTTCTTCAGTCTCATTGTTAGTGTATAGAAATGCCACTGACTTCTGGGCATTGATTTTGTATCCTTCCACACTGCCAAAGTGCTGTATGAGTTCTAGCAATCTTGGGGTGGAAGCTTTTGGGTTTTCTTTTTTTTTTTTTAATTTTTATTTATTTATGATAGTCACAGAGAGAGAGAGAGAGGCAGAGACACAGGCAGAGGGAGAAGCAGGCTCCATGCACCGGGAGCCCGACGTGGGATTCGATTCCGGGTCTCCAGGATCGCGCCCTGGGCCAAAGGCAGGTGCCAAACCGCTGCGCCACCCAGGGATCCCCTACTTTTGGGTTTTCTATGTAGAGTATCATGTCATCGGCGAAGAGGGAGAGTTTGACTTCTTCTTTGCCAATTTGAATGCCTTTGATGTCTTTTTGTTGTCTGATTGCTGAGGCTAGGACTTCCAGTACTATGTTGAATAGCAGTGGTGAGAGTGGACATCCCTGTCTCATTCCTGATCTTAGGGTAAAGGCTCCCAGTGCTTCCCCATTGAGAATGATATTTGCTGTGGGCTTTTCGTAGATGGCTTTTAAGATGCTGAGGAATGTTCCCTCTATCCCTACACTCTGAAGAGTTTTGATCAGGAATGGATGCTGTATTTTGTCAAATGCTTTCTCTGCATCTATTGAGAGGACCATATGGTTCTTGTTTTTTCTCTTGCTGATATGATGAATCACATTGATTGTTTTATGAGTGTTGATGCAGCCCTGCATCCCAGGGATAAATCCCACTTGGTCATGATGAATAATCTTCTTAATGTATTGTTGTATCCTATTGGCTAGTATCTTGTTGAGAATTTTTGCATCCATGTTCATCAGGGATATTGGTCTATAATTCTCCTTTTTGGTGGGGTCTTTGTCTGGTTTTGGAATTAAGGTGATGCTTGCTCATAGAACAAGTTTGGAAGTACTCCTTCTCTTTTTATCTTTCTGAACAGCTTTAGTAGAATAGGTATGGTTTCTTCTTTAAACGTTTGATAGAATTCCCCTGGGAAGCCATCTGGCCCTGGACTTTTGTGTCTTGGGAGGTTTTTGATGACTGCTTCAATTTCCTCCCTGGTTATTGGCCTGTTCAGGTTTTCTATTTCTTCCAGTTCCAGTTTTGGTAGTTTGTGGCTTTCCAGGAATGCGTCCATTTCTTCTAGATTGCCTAATTCATTGGCGTATAGCTGTTCATAATATGTTTTTAAAATTGTTTGTATTTCCTTGGTGTTAGGTAGCGATCTCTCCTTTCTCATTCATGATTTTATTAATTTGAATCTTCTCTCTCTTCTTTTTAATAAGGCTGGCTAATGGTTTATCTATCTTATTAATTATTTCAAAGAACCAACTCCTGGTTTTGTTGATCTGTTCCACAGTTCTTCTGGTCTCTATTTCATTGAGTTCTGCTCAAATATTTATTAACTCTCTTCTTCTGCTATGTGTAGTATCTATTTGCTGTTTTTTTCCTCTAGCTCCTTTAGGTGTAAGGTTAGCTTTTGTATTTGAGTTCTTTCCAGTTTTTGGATGGATGCTTGCATTGCGACAAAGGAGGAAAGACTATCCACTGGAAAAAAGACAGTCTCTTCAATAAATGGTGCTGGGAAAATTGGACATCCACATGCAGAAGAATGAAACTAGACCACTCTCTTGCACCATACATAAAGATAAACTCAAAATGGATGAAAGATCTTAATGAGAGACAAGATACCATCAAAATCCTAGAGGAGAAAAAAAAATCCTAGAGGAGGGCAACACCCTTTTTGAACTTGGCCACAGTAACTTCTTGCAAAGATTCATCCATGAAGGCAAGAGAAACAAAAGCAAAAATGAACTATTGGGACTTCATCAAGGTAAGATGCTTTTGCACAGCAAAAGAAACAGCCAACAAAACTAAAAGACAACCTACAGAATGGGAGAAGATATTTGTAAATGACATATCAGATAAAGGGCTAGTTTCCAAGATCTATAAAGAACTTATTAAACTCAACACCAAAGAAACAAACAATCCAATCATGAAATGGGCAAAAGACATGAAGAGAAATCTCACAGAGGAAGACATAGACATGGCCAACATGCACATGAGAAAATGTTCTGCATCACTTGCCATCAGGGAAATACAAATCAAAACCACAATGAGATCCCACCTCACACCAGTGAGAATGGGGAAAATGAACAAGGCAGGAAACCACAAATGTTGGAGAGGATGTGGAGAATGGGGAACCCTCCTGCACTGTTGGTGGGAATGTGAACTGGTGCAGCCACTCTGGAAAACTGTGTGGAGGTTCCTCAAAGAGTTAAAAATAGACCTGCCCTACGACCCAGCAATTGCACTGCTGGGGATTTACCCCAAAGATACAGATGCAGTGAAACGCCGGGACACCTGCACCCCGATGTTTCTAGCAGCAGGGTCCACAATAACCAAACTGTGGAAGGAGCCTTGGTGTCCATTGAAAGATGAATGGTTAAAGAAGATGTGGTCTATGTATACAATGGAATATTCCTCAGCCATTAGAAATGACAAATACCCACCATTTGTTCGACGTGGATGGAACTGGAGGGTATTATGCTGAGTGAAATAAGTCAATTGGAGAAGGACAAACATTATATGGTCTCATTCATTTGGGGAATATAAAAAATAGTGAAAGGGAATAAAGGGGAAAGGAGAAAAAAATGAGTGAGAAATATCAGAAAGGGAGACAGAACATGACAGACTCCTAACTCTGGGAAACGAACAAGGGGTGGTGGGCGGGGGGTGGGGGTGACTGGGTGATGGGCGCAGAGGTGGGCACTTGACAGGATGAGCCCTGGGTGTTATTCTATATGTTGGCAAATTGAACAACAATAAAAAATAAATTTATAAAAATAATTTAAAAAGTAAAATAAAATAGAATTCCAACAAACTGATTTGGTCAGAGAAATCTAGTGGCTATTAGATTTATGTTTCAAAGGAAGACAAAACCTGATCCTCATAGGAACATAGGTTGTGTACCTCAAACCCATTACCATTGATGCTAAATTGAATTGATACCTTAGAGCATCTAGAGAAGATAATATTAATTTACTAAGATCTGGTGTTTGGGTAGCAGCAACCTGGAGATTAAGATGGCCTATACTAATATGTAATCCCTTAGGATGCCTCCAAGGAAAATGGCAGGGGAAGCTAATATAATAATGAAATTAGGACTATTAGCTATGATTTATGATAAGGGACAGACACCTACACTGCTACATGTGGAAGCAACATAACAAAGTAAGAGGTCGTCTTTTAAGCTGCATCTCCATAGGACAGAACAGCATTATTTACAGTATTTGCATGGACCAGAAACACAGGAGATATGATTGATAAGAACAGAAGAGGGAGTAAGTCAAGATAAAGGCTGTAGAGGTGCCTGGCTGGCAGTTGGAAGAACGTGCAACTCTTGATCTTGGGTTTGAGAGTTCGAGCCCCAAGAGAGTTCAGAGTTGAGGTTGCTAAAAGTGAAAAAAAACTATCTATCATTAGATTCCATTTATTTATTCCTGAGAGACACAGAGGGAGAGAAGCAGAGACAGGCAGAGGGAGAAGCAGGCTCCATGCTGGGAGCCCGATGTAGGACTCCATCCCAGGATTCCAGGATCACACCCTGAGCGAAAGGCAGACACTTAACCTCTGAGCCAACCAGTGCCCCCCCCCCCCAAAAAAAAACCTTTAAAAGAAAAAGATAAAGGTTATAGCTTTAACACTCACGTATATGGACAAAATAGGCCTACATCTAATAAAAATAGACCAAATCAAAATAGACCATCTAGACCCAAATCTACAAGGGGCCTTTTTGGTCACCTACACCATTTAGACGACCACCCTGAAAACAAATTATAAAAGTAGAAAGTCAAATAGATACCCCACAAGCTACATAGGAGAGGCAGAGAAACAGAAACAACCATCTTTTACAGTAAATAGACCTACAGAAAATAAACCCACATATACCCACTCGTCCATTTACTGTAAATACTACTGCTTTATAAAACCTAATCCCCTCAATAGCAGATCACTGCTAGTGAGAGAGAGAAAACCCTGTGAGCTCCCCACAGGGATTCAGCAGTCTCTTCCTCTGGCTCAAGCCAGAGACAATTGCTCATATCAACAGAAACCTCTTTTGCAAATAGAAACACTACATATACCACCCACTATGCTGTTAGATACATAATAACAATGACACAGGGATATCCTACTAACTTAGAAAACTTGAGCAATAAAAAAGAGACTGATTGAAGGATGAGAAGAAAAATTATCCCCACATACTTGGGTACATAGATTCTGAACAATGAAGACAGACTTTCAAACTAAATGCCTTTTAGTCCCAGTTTAGAAAACATGCCCGGAATGGCTATCATAGGACATGTAAATAATAAAGAAAACATTCAGGAACTTCTAAAGGAACAAATTATGTCCCTACTGTTTCACCACATAAATTATTTAATCTGGCTTGTCAAAAAGCCAAACAGGTCATATACATTTACAAATTTTAGGAATTTAAACAAATTTCCCCAAACTGAGGGAGCACTCCCGAATATAGGTGCTATCATAAGCAATATCACCACTGGCTCTGGCACTGATTGCATGGGGACAGACTTACCTGACACGTTCTTTGCTATTCCAGTTGATAAAGAGAGCCAACCCATGACTGCATTTGCGTGGGAAGGCAGATATGTTTAGTAGGTTACCAACAGGATACCTTAACAACACAGTAATAGCCCACAACTTTCGAACACAAGAATTCCAGGCCTTTCAGGTAAACACAACATACACACAAACCAGAATTTCCTGTATTGATGACATGCTTATTTATGGTGATAACTTGGACAATAGGTTTATAATAGAGTTAATTCAATTCCTTAGAGGATAGGCCACTGACCCAAGTAAGGTCCAAGGACCTTATACTACAAGAAAATTTCTAGGTATAATTTGGTCCTGTGAAGGCAAAAAAATAACAGACCCAGTCAAAAACAAGATACATTGCATCCCAATTCCTACCACGAAAGAAGCATCTCAGAAACTGGTAGGACTATTTGGATATTGGAAATAGCACATGACACTAAATGGGGATAGTATCATAATACACTTGTAAAATTACAAGAAAGATAGGGAATTCAGTTGGACAGAGACTCAAGAGGCAGCCTTAATTTGCTTCAAAGTGCTCTCAAACTTTTAATACATTGGCATCAGCTAGCGAGGACTCCTAATATAAAGTGCCTAGGAGCACCTGGGTGACTCAGTAGGTTAAGCGTTGGCCTTAGGCTCAGGTCATGATCTCAGGATCCTGGGGTCAGGCCCTGCACTGGTTTCCCTGCTCAGTGGGGAGTCTGCTTCTCCCTCTCCCTGATGTACCTCTGCCATCTCTTCGGAGTTGTGCCATCCTCCCCAGCACACAACTCAGGAGAAACAAGAGGAGAAGCTGCACATGATGCTGCCAGTGTTTAACAGCGTTTTTGGAAATGCTCCACCTTTTTTTTTTTTCCTAACAGAAAAATAGTGTTTAAAAAATACTAGATATTTCCCATTCCTTTTACAAAATTACCCTCTCCTCTTCTTCAATCACCTTCATTCCCCACAGGACAGTGCAGATGAAGGAGATGAGGAGCCCAACCATGGGCTGAATGGTGCTATTAGGAGTTGGGGTCACTAGAGCTTTCCAGGGTCCCCTTGGTGTCCACTTCCTACTGAAGATGTGGAGCAGGGGAACTGGCTATCTCCCTCAGCTTATGCTCACTTATGCTCTCTTCTCAAATAAGTAAGTAGGTAGGTAGGTAGGTAAGTAAATTAATTAATTAATTAATAAAATCTTTTTTAAAAACCCAAAAAACTAAAGTGCCTATATTTACAAGGGTTTGCAACATGGTGTCTGTGGACTGAAAAATTGTAGGAACTCAATTTTTAGCAGATTGCATTTTGGACAAAGATTTTCCCATGGTCCAAGAACAGATACCAACGAATTGCAAGACTCACTTGGGCACTGTATGATGAGGCTCTAAAAACTACAGAACCACTAACAGGAAATAAGCTAATTATACTTTAATTCCAATAGGCTATTCTGGGGTGGGTAAGGCAGACCTTTGAGAAACAGGAATTATTCCTGTCACATGGAGAATGTCTACTTCCAAGCAGGACTAAATGACAGAGGATCAGCCCTCTGCATGAACTGAGGAAATCTCCACAAGGCCAGAAGTGGACTTTACCAAATTTCTGAGGGATGAACCTATTTAAGCTTGAGCAGTTGGGCAATGGGGACCACTCTGGTCCATGGCACTCAATAATGCATGGTTTTTTAGCTGGATCAGCTTCCAAGACACCATCTAGAGAATGCTGGCACACTGTGGCCTTGAGGACCTATGATGGTCTTAACTTGACATAATCAGGAGAATTCTGGAGAACAGAATATGCTGAATAGCCATAAATTGGTGAGTGACTAATGTGTTAAGGGAAGTGAGAGTGAGGTGTAGCTTTTTTCAGACTCATGGACAGTAGCTAATGGAATAGACATTTTGGACATGAACATTATGGAAAAACTACTGAAAAATACCAAATAAGAACATAATGAAGGATATAGGGCAGAAAATAGCACTGACTAATATCTCTATATTTATCATAGATGTCTCTGCACCTTAGGAGAACTCTGAAGTAATTAAATTGAATAAGTAGATGGACAAACTTGGTAGGTAAACTAAAGAGATGGAGGTATGCAAAATTTAACTTTATTTATTTTTTTTTCTTTTTTTTTTAATTTTTTTTTTTAATTTATGATAGTCACAGAGAGAGAGAGAGAGAGGCAGAGACACAGGCAGAGGGAGAAGCAGGCTCCATGCACCGGGAGCCCGATGTGGGATTCGATCCCGGGTCTCCAGGATCGCGCCCTGGGCCAAAGACAGGCGCCAAACCGCTGCGCCACCCAGGGATCCCCAAAATTTAACTTTAAAAACTCAATAATTTATGGCTAGTGATGAAGCCAATTCAAGACATAACTATATATAAACAAGAAGGACAATGGGCTTACAACCTGAACACACAGATATGCCAAGTAACAGAATCATTCTATAGACACATCAAACAGGTCAGGCTGGCACACATGAAACTAGAATTGGTTAGAGCAAAAAGACATGTATGTACCCGTTAAATACCTCCAATTTCAAATTAAATATGAGAATTGCTGGAAGTTTAAAGCATGGAGGTCATTAATGAATATTCCAAATAAGTCAAAGCAGACAGACTTCAAAATTATACAAGTGATTATATAGGACACCTGCCCATATCAGAGAATAAACTATGCATGCACCACTATGGAGATATGGTCAGGAGTAGGATTACCCTATTCTTCAGGAAAACTAATGAAAAATCTACAATCGAGCATTAGAAATATGGATGCTTGCTATAGTATCCCAACTATCATAAAATCAGATCAGAGAACCAACCCACTTTATAGGAAAGTGAATATAATATTGGACAAAGAAACTAGGCATAATGTGGAACTTCCCCTTACCCTATTACCCTACTGCCTCTGGGCCAACTGAGAACTATAATGATTTGTTCAAGCAAAAGCTTAGGTTGCTTCCTAACAATCTAGATATGAAAGCTTGGACTAAAATAATCTAGGAGATGACAATTATCTCTAAAGTATAGATCTAGAAATCATATGCATACATACATACACACACACATTGCCCAGAACTTTATGCCTGCAAAATAAAAGCCACTGTGCATCCTCAACTCTAGCAATAATATGACATAGATCAGTGCAGCATGCTGCTTGCTGGCCATACTATTTTACCTATTGCTTACTATTGGATATCATACTATTTGTATGGGTTTCTCTTCCAACGGTTTCAGCAATAGTAGTTATGGTACCATTCTTAAGTGGAATGCATCTTTTGGTCCAGATACAACTCCACTGTCTGTGACATCCTCTACTTCCTTCACAGATCACCATCCTGGGTCACCTTGTTATAACTGAGGACTCAACGGCATCACCAGCATCATCTATATCACCAAACCCAACCTCTCCATCTCACCCTTCAGTATCAGTACCATCTACTGGGAAACCTTTAGTCAGTGGAAAACACAGATATTTAGGGAATCTGATGAAGCAGTAGAAGTCTCCAAAGAATCTCTCTGAATAGTATCCCCTACTAGACACGGACTGAGCTTGAAGACTAAACTACTAACTGGCCCTTGTCATAACCCAGCCTATATACCAAGACAATCAGGTATTGACTTTTCTGCTTTCCTTATATCTCACTGAATTGAGTGTAGCATCAGACACGTGGTAGACTGAAAATAACGGAGACAGAACATGAAGACTCCTAACTCTGGGAAACGAACTAGGGGTGGTGGAAGGGGAGGAGGGCGGGGGGTGGGGGTGAATGGGTGATGGGCACTGAGGGGGGCACTTGATGGGATGAGCACTGGGTGTTATTCTGTATGTTGGAAAATTGAACACCAATAAAAAAATAAGTTTATTATTAAAAAAAAGAAAATAACCTCAATTTCATTTCTGAGATACTTTGTGTGCTAGTATTTTACAAAAGAGCATCTCTGAATATGTAGAATGGGCAATTGTATCTTTAAATATTAATAAGCCAGAAACCAATCAGTTATTACACTCAATTAACTCAATCCCAATCACCTATTAGAAAATAATCAATCCATGGATACTTTGTTCAGTCTTCACAAGAATAGGGACAACCTGTCAGGTATGTAGCAACTCTTAGAAAACTTAGTGTATAACATATATCATTATCCTTCGTGGTGTACTTCAGGCTTCTCTCTCATACCATAGAACACCCAAGAACATAGGAACCAGGGTTAGTAAAACCTTTCCAGGTCATATTGGAACCTATAGTAATAGGCTATGCCTTGGTATTTACTGTGCAGAACTTTTAAGCCAGATATAGATCCTCAAATTTTGTTCAGTTTTATCCATATTTGATTATGCACAATTTTTAACCTATGCCATAAACAAATTCACTAAAGGAAGGAAATTATTGCAGTTTCTTGTTGGACTGTAGGAGATTTGATTGGTAGATTTAATTGAACAATGGCAGTCACTTTTCTTTTTTTACTAACATCATACTTAATGGTAAAAAGCTGAATACTTTTCCATTAAGATCAGGAACAAGACAAGGATGTCTACTTTCTCAATTTTTGCTCAACATAGTACTGGAAGTCCTGCTGCACCAATCAGACGTGAAAAAGAAATAAAGGCATACAGATTAGTAAGGAGAAGTAAAACTTACTATTTGGAAAGGATATGATTCTATATATAGAAAATCCTAAAGATCTCAACAAAAAATTAAGTTGCAAGATAAAAAATTAACATACAGGAACCTGTTACCTTTCTATGCACCAATAGCAAAGGAGAAGAAATAGAAATCCAGAAAACAATTTCATTTACAATTGTACCCAAAAGAGTAAAATACCTAGGAATATATTTAACCAAGAAGGTAAAAGATATATAGTCTAAAACTATAAAACATTAATGAAAAATACTGAAGAAGACACAAACAAATGGAAAGATATTCCATATTCACAGATTGGAAGAATTAATATTGTTAAAATGTTTGTATTACCAAAAGCAAAATCCGTAGATTCAATATGGTACCTATCAAATTAACAATAGCATTTTTAAATAAATAATCCTAAAATTTGTATGGAACCACAAAACACCCAAATAGCCAAAGCAATCTTGAGAAAGAAAAATGAAGATAACGCAATCCCAGGTTTCAAGAACACTACAAAGTTATGGTAATCAAAACAGTGTGATACTGGCATAAACGCAGAACACATCAATGGAACAGGATGGAGACCTGAGAAATAAATGCATGCTTGTATGATTAATTAATCTATGACAAAGAAGGCAAGAATATGCGATGAGGAAAATAGAGTTTCTTTAATAAATGCTGTTGGGAACACTGGACAGCTACACGAAAAAGAATGAAACTGCTTTCTTACACTACACATAAAGATAAACTCAAAATGGATTAAAGAACTAAATGTGAGATCTGAAGCCATAAAACTCCTAAAAGAAAACATAAGTGGTAATGTCTTGGACATTAGCGTCAGCAATATTTTTCTAGATATGTCTCCTCAAGCAATGGAAATAAAGCAAAAATAAACTACTGGAACTAATCCAAAATAAAATCTTTGCTATGCAAAGGAAAACATCAACAAAACTAAAGGCAACTTAATGAGAGAAACTATTAGCCAACAATGCATCCAATAAGGGATCTGTGACAAGATGGAGAGACCTAGAAGATATGATGTTAAAGGCAATAAGTCAGAGGGAAAAAGAAATAAACCATGTGATTTCATTTTTATGTGGGATCAAAAAAACCAAATGAATAAATAAAATGGAATCATAAATACAGAGGATAAACTGGGCATGGGAAAAATAGGCAAAGGAGATTAAGAGGTACAAGCTTCCAGTTATTAAATAAAACACAGAGGTGGAAAGTGAAGCATAGGAAACATAGTCAATAATATTGTAATAACATTGTACAACAGATTACAACTAACTACACTTACTGTGGAGAGCATAGTGTAATGTATAAAACTGTTGAGTCACTATGTTGTAAACCCAAAACTAATATAACATTGTATATCAACCATACTTCAATGGAGAGACATAAAATGTGTTTCTCTAACTATAGATTGTCAGTTGTTGGACCATATACCTTTTTTTTTTTTTTTAAGATTTTCTTTATTTATTCATGAGAGATACAGGGGAGAGAGAGAGGCAGAGACACAGGCAGAGACAGAAGCAGGCTCCATGCAGGGAGCCCGATGTGGGACTTGATCCCGAGTCTCCAGGATCATGTCCTGGGCCAAAGGCAGCACTAAGCTGCTGAACCACCCAGGGATCCCTGGACCATATACCTTTATTGTACCTTTATTCCTGCTATTCATAGTCATATTCATATGACTATGGCTTGAAGCTTCCTCAGCTACTTATGTATAATATGGAAAACTGGACCAGGATAGTATGCTGTAAGCCAACCCTCACCCTAACCTATTAGAGACAAGGGAAAAAGAAGGAACACAACATGATAGATTGTGTAACACTAACAGGTAATGAATCCTATGATAGAAAAAGAGGTTATTGCAGATCAGGAGAAGATGAAGCAACTATTAGAATAACTGGAAAAATATTTCACGTTAGACCTCCTCAGATTAATCTAATAAATGTAAATAATGTATTAGAAAACTTAGGATAAGTAAAGGCACATTTATAAGATTAGACTAATAAAGTTAAAACAACTTGGCAGGAATTTAAAAGGAAACAAAAATATGCCTCCCTAAAATAGTAACAGGCTTGAATTCTGATGTTATAACTACTGATATATATTTAATAGAGCTATGCAAGCTTGTACCCTTGGAGCTTTATAAAAATGGTCTCCACTTGGGTACATATTTATCAAGGAAGTTAATTGGGTTAAGAAGGTTAAGTTTTTGTTGTTTGTTCTTTCAATATGGTACCATGCTAAAGAGTTCTTTATTATGTTTATATTGATAGTATTAGAAAACATGGGCACTTAAACTGGTCATTAAACTATGGCATAAAAAAATGTGCATCAAAGGAAAAATACTCCCCCAAGATATGATTGTGATTAAGATATTAAGTGATATAGAATCACAGGGTAGATTGATATTTCTGTGAGCTTAAATTTGTACTGGGCATAAGATCCTTAGCATTAATTAGTGTCTGAGTGATTTGGAATCACAGGGTGGATTGTTGTACGTGTGATTTCACATACACTTGTTTATGACAAGGACAAAGTTGTTTTTAGAAGTTGTTTCAGTATGAGAATAAAGTATGTTGTGTTGTGTCAGGATGTCATTGTCTCAGCTGTTCTCACTGATGAGAAATCAATAGCTCAGCTGCTGAGGGGGCCTAATGTTTATAAAAAACATGTAAAGAAGCAATATGGCAAGGAGGCATTAAGACTATAAATACTGGGATCCCTGGGTGGTGCAGCGGTTTGGCGCCTGCCTTTGGCCCAGGGCGCGATCCTGGAGACCCGGGATCGAATCCCACGTCGGGCTCCCTGCATGAAGCCTGCTTCTCCCTCTGCCTGTGTCTCTGCCTCTCTCTCTCTCTCTCTCTCTCTCTGTGACTCTCATAAATACAAAAATAAAAAAAAATATTATAAAAAAAAAAGACTATAAATACTGAGAGTTTGTGAGAATGATCCTGAGAGTGCTTAGTCAGGGCAAGGCTATGTCTCGTTGAACTGATAGCTCTTAAAGACCTCAGGGCAATTAGCTCCTTCCTGGTAAAAGCAACTCTTTCACAGGCAGAGAAAGTTGTACAGAGGACTCTGTACAATCTGTTCTAGAAGCATGGGACTTTTACTTTTGAACTGGCAGCTGGACTTCAGCTCTTGGTTAGCAAAATGTCTCCCAGATACCAACTCTGATAAGGGAGGCTATGCCTCAGCTAAATTTGGACTTTACTACTTTTATCTGCCCTTGCCTAGAACAATAGTGTGATTCATTTGATATTGGTTTGGACTACATTTCTTTATTGACTAATTAAAAGACATTATCCTATATGCTATTGGCATGTGAAATTTGCAGTGAATCAACATTAAATACATTGTTGGCAAAGACAACAATCAGCCTTTGAGCGTTATTTGCTTCCCTAAAGAAAACAGCCTTCCCATAAACAGGGGGAATATGTGCATTTGTGTAGATTGGGGCTTGAAACTAGGCAGGTGTCTTGTACCTCCAAAACCTATTCCTGTACCACAGCCTCAGGCAACATTGCCCTGTTCCTGGTCCCTGGCTACCCTGGCCTGGCCCACCTCACATGAGCAGTCCGCACTCTGTTAGTTGCTCAAAGCCAGCTGGAGCCCTCCAGGACTTTGGAGCTCAGATGGTAACCAACTACCTACATTGCCCCAAGGGTGGAGAAAACCCATCCCCTGAAAATCATTGAAGTGGCCATTGAATGGGCAACAGTCCCCATGTATACTTACTGTTTGCTGGGTCCCAGCCTTCTGTAGCAATCAAGGCTCCCAGCAGTCTCTCACTGGAAAATATGTCAGCCGGCCTACCTAATCCAGCCTGAGCAAGGTGGTCCATATTCCTCTGCTCTGCCTTCAGGGGGAATATATACATTTGTATAGGTTAGGGCTGGAATTAGGCAAATGCCAAGTATCCCCAATAGCTTACCCTATGACCTAGCTTCACTGTCCATTGCCCTGTTCCATATCCCCGTCTACCCTGACTTGTGCCTTCCACGCACAATACAGCCCACACCTCGTCAGTAGGCCCTTGGTTGCAGGAGCCTGTCAGGCCTGTGTAACTCAGACCATTCACAACTACCTACTTGGCCTCCATAGTAGAAAGAACTCAACCCATAAAAGTTTAAACTAGTGATTGTCAATCTTCATTTTGGACTGGTTTCCTGGTAGGGTCCAGGCTTCTCCAGAAATTAAGATTCCTCAGAGTCTATTATTGGGGGATACCTTGGCTGGCTGTCCCATCCCCAGCAGTCCAGAGTCCTCCAGCTCTGCTTTAGTGTGAATATACACATTTGTGCAGGTGAAAGTCTGGAAGTAGGAGGATGTCACGTATCCCCAGTCGCTTGCTTCTGTGACATGGCCTCACCCATTGTTGCCCTGCTCCAGGTCCCCAGCTACCCTGACCTAGATGCTGTGCACATGTACAGTCATTGCTGTATCACCTGGCACTTGGCTGTGAGGGGAAACTCCAGGCCTGTGGATCTCTGGCTGAACTGCAAGTTCCTAAATAACCTCAGGGTGAAGAAAGCCCTCTCCCCGTCATCTTTCTGAAGCAGTAATTTTAAACTGGGGGTAATTAGTCCCCTTTTGTTCTGGCTGCCTGATGAGGTCCAGAACTTCTCCAGAAATCATAGCTTCAAGTGTCTGTTTTGGAGGTTGCCCTGGCCAGCCATCCTGGCCCAAGAGCCTTGACAGTTCAAGGCTGTTGAGAATCCTCCAGCTTTAACTTCAGAGGGAATATGTATATTTGTGTAGGTTAGGCCTTGCAATTAAGCAGCTACCATGGACTCCCAATAGCCAGTTCCTGTTACCCAGCCTCTATCAACACTTGCCCTATTCTAGATCTCTGCCTAGCCTGACTTGCATGGTCTGGACATGTGCAATATGCACCTGGTTGGCCGGGGCCTGTGGAACTTGGGCTTCTCCACAAATAACAGCATAGAAGTCAGGCTCAAAGTATCTTCAGATAGAGTGAAGGCAGGTACTGTCAATCTTACAGATTTTCCTATAGTTTGAATATCTCTGGTGATCTTTTTGGGTAGCTCACAGACAGGCATGAAGATCATCTGTATATGAGCTATTGTAGTACGTTCCCTGAAATTTATATCAAGTCATTCATATTCAGTTTGTAGGCTTCAGAATCTAGTCTGATTTATAGATTTAAAGGTAATTAACAGAAACAGAATCTAATATTCCCAAAGGTGTGTTACTGAAATATAAATTTTCTCTGAAGTTATTATTAAACTCAGCCAAATTAACATTAGTTTATAAAAGAAATTTAGTTTTAATAAACCACACCTGATCATTTATAGAAGTACAAAATAACAGTTGATGATGATACAGGCTCTTTTATATCTGCTTTTCTGGAACATTTCATAGGGAATCTGCAGACTGAACTTTTAACAGCCTCTCAAGGGTAAAAAGCCTTGCCATCAAACTTTACCTGTAATACACAGATTTGGGTTATTTCCTCCTTCTCAAGGTTCTCAAAATATCCAGAGGTTCTTGAACTTGCTTGGAAGTCATCTTGTTTACTTATCCAATAAGTCTGCTACAAACCCTGTAAACAAAGTATCAGGCTGTTTTTCCAAGAGGCTTTACTGGCTCCCTAAAGTCAACTTTGGTTCCTTAAAACTGTCTGGTTATATCTGAGTCTGCAATTGTTTCTCAAATATGATATTCTAGTCAAAGCCTTGGTGATGTAAACAATGCTTCCAATTATATCCTGTTACAAGGAGATCAGATTTTTTAAAACTTATGCAAATCAATATATGGCCCTATAAAGTGGCTCCTGCCCCACACCTAGTAGGCAGCCCTGGACAGATACCATTCCAAAGTGACTCTTACCCTGAGGTTGGAAGGGGTGGGGGAGGTAACCACATATACCAGCACAAACATCAGTGCACACAGTTTCTGTGGCCAGATCTCTTAGCTGGCTAGTACAGGGAGCAGGCCCTTCCCTCTGGTGTGCCTGAAGTTGTGGCAGACAGGTTAACTGCAAGACAGCTAGGCTGACTGCTAGCCCCATCCACTAATAAGCTTATAGTGGTCACAGCCAGGCCTCTGAATAGGACAGGGAGCAAACCCTGTCCAGTGTGCCTACAGAAAACAAAGTGGGCTATCACAGCTGGCTGGACTGAAAGCAATTGAGGCTCATCCACAAGAAGACATACCCAGCCCAAATAGGGAACACCCTGGAGTGTCTGGAGCTGATGACCTGGGGGCATCAGGGTGGGAATTGTGCTATTGGGCACCACAGGACTTCTTCTACACAAAGCCACTATTTTCAAGACTAGAAGACATAGCCAAGCCAACCTATCTAATACATAGAAACAAACACAGAGAACTAGACAAATGAGGAGACAGAGGAATATGTCCAAAATGAATGAACAAGGCAAAAAATCACAGAAAAAGAACTAAATGAAATTAAGATAAGCAATATGCCTGATAAAGAATTTGAAGTAATGGTCATAAAGATACTCACTTGACTTGAGAAGAGAAGTAGATGCCTCAGTAAGAACTTCAAAAAGGAGTAGAAAAAATTAAAAAGGACCAATCAGAGCTGAGGAATTCAATGACTGAAATGAAGAATATACTAGAGGGAATCAACAGCAGACTAGGGGATGCAGAACAGATCAGTGATCTGGAAGACAGGATAATGAAAAGCAAACAAGCTGAACAGCAAAAAGAAAACAGAATAATAAAAAATGAGACTAGGATAAGGGAACTCTGACATCATCAAGCATAATAACATTCACATTATAGGGATCCTAGAGGTAGAAGAGAGAGAGAGAGAGAAGGGGTCAGAAAACTTATTTGAAGAAGTAATAGCCAAAATTTTTCTAATATGGGGAACAAAACATATACTCAGGTAGAGAAATTCTAGAGAGTTTCTAACAAAATGAAGTCAAGGAGGACCAAACCAAGACATGTAATTAAAATGGCAAAACATAAATATAAAGAATTTTAAGATTTTATTTTTTATTTATTCATGAGAGACACAAAGAGAGAGGCAGAGACATAGGCAGAGTGAAAAGCAGGCTGCTCACGAGGAGCCTGATGCAGGACTTGATCCCAGGACCTCAGGATCATGCCCTGAGCTGAAGGCAGATGCTCAACTACTGAGGCACAGGGTGTCCCAAGATAAAGAATTTTAAAAGCAGCAAAAGAAAACAGTTACACACAGTGCACACCCCAGAAGGCTATAGATTTTTCAGAAGAACTTTGCAGGCCAGAAAAAAAGTGGCGTGATATAGTCAAAGTGCTAAAAAAAAAAAAAAAAAAAAAAAATACAACCAAGAATTCACTACCAAGTAAAATTATCATTCAGAATAAAAGGAGAGATAAAGACTTTCCCAAACAAAAGTTGAACGACTTCATCACTCCTAACCCAGCCTTTCAAGAAATATAAAAGGAAATTCCTAAATGGAAAGAAAGGGCATAACTTGAAGAAAGTTATAAAGGGATAATTATAGTTAAAAGCATACATAAAGATAGATTAACCACTTATAAAGCCAGTATGGAGGTTAAAACACAAAAATAATAAAATCCATTATATCTACAAAAATTATTCAAGGAAAATACAAAATAAAAAGGTTCTTTTTATTTTGTATTTTCTTCCTTTACAACAGGAAGTAAAAATGTAGTGCTTTGGGGCACCTGGGTGGTTCAGTGGTTGAACACCTGCCTTTAGCTTAGGTCATGATCCCAGTCCTGGGATCAAGTACCCCATCAGGCTCCCTGCAGGAAGCCTCCTTGTCCCTCTACCTATGTCTCTGTCATTCTCTGTGTCTCTCATGAATAAATAAATAAAACCTTAAAAAATTCTAGTGCCTTTAGAATGTGTCCAAACTTAATATAGATTTCTGTATTCATATTATATATGAACCCAATGGTAACCACAAGTCAAACTCTTATAACACATACACAAAAAATAGAAATCTAAGCCTATCACTAAAGAAAGCCATTAAACCACAAGGGAAGAGAGCAAGAGAAGAAAAAAGGGATAGAAGAACTACAAAAACAACTAGAAAACAATTAACAAAATGGCAATAAGTACATACCTATCAATAATTTTTTTTAAAGATTTTATTTATTTATTCTTGAGAGACACACACAGAGAGAGGCAGAGACACAGGCAGAGGGAGAAGCAGGCTCCATGCAGGGAGCCCGATGTGGGACTCGATCCCAGATCTCCAGGATCACACCCCGGGGCTGAAGGCTGCTCTAAACCACTGAGTCACCCGGGCTGTTCCCATACCTATCAATAATTACTTTAAATGTGGATGGACTAAATATTCCAATCAAAAGACACAGGGTGAGTAAATACATAAACAAACAAGACCCATCTATTTGTTGCCTACAAGAGACACACTTTGGACCAAAAGACATATATAAGCTGAAAGTGAAGGGATGGAAAAGGATATTCCATGTAAATGGAAGTGGAAAAAAAAAAAAAAGCCAGGATAGCAATATTTATATCAGATAAAATTTAAACTTTAAAACAAAGACTATATATAACAAGAAACAAAGAAGGGCACTACATAATGATAAAGAGATCAACACAATGAGAAGATATAACATTATATCAACAGCATAGGAACACCTAAATACATAAAGCAAATATTAAGAATTATGTTTAGATTATCTACAAAAACTTAATGAGACTTTACATAAAATCAATTATTATTCTAAGTTATTTTCTCACAAATTTTATAACAGGGATAACATGAACTTATTTGATGAATAAACCCGAATAAAAATATATTTAATGCTGATAACTCTAAAGACATGTCTACTTTTTTGTGGAGCGCCCAAAGCTGGGCCTGAGCTCAAGAACCTGAGATCAAGAGTCAGAGCTTAATTGACTGAGCCACCCAGGCATCCCAACACATCTATTTTTTTAAAGACTTGTTTATTTTAATTAAACCAACAATCTTAGTTTTGATACCAAATATTTTCCCAGATCATAGAAACCTGAAATTCATTTGTAGTGTTTTACTTTTGAGAATTTTATGTGCTTAAATTTAAGCCAATTCAGTAATTTCTTTATGAATTATTTTGGCAATACCATCCACAGGTAGAAAAATACTATATATATAATGTACACATACGCACATATAGAAATGACTTTTAAGATTTGTATTTATCCCTGGAAGTAATCTTAAACTGTGCTAGAGTTTGGGCACAAGGGCCCTTTTAGCTGTCTGTATTTTTTACAAGACTCTGTTCCTTCCCTTCAGTGTCACAGGATTGTGGCCTGTGTTTACATTTCAAAGACACGATTTGTAACTTTAAGGAACAGAGAAAGAATGCAAGTTTTTTTTTTTTTTCCCTAAGAGTTTGAGGGTAATTGTAAGATACCTTTTTGAAGTATAGGATAATTTTGTTCCAATACCCTGGTCTTTATCTACAAGTATTTTGACAGAAATAGGCAAGCTTTGGAGGTTAGTAAAGACAGGTAGGCTTGTTTTTATTTTTTTATTTTTTATTTTTTTGATTTCAGGTTATAATCTGGGGGTTTTGTTTTGTTTTGTTTTGTTTTTAGATTTTATATTTATTTATTTATTTATTTATTTATTTATTTATTTAATTAAATTTTTATTGGTGTTCAATTTACCAACATACAGAAAAACACCCAGTGCTCAGGCTTGTTTTTAGAGTTGCATTTCCGGTTTTGTAGAGATGTGCAAGATGAAGTTGTTTTTAATCCCCCCCCCCCAAAGAACTGGATTACAGCCTAAGTATTAAGGGACGGACCTACCTCTTCAAACAAATTTGCTACATTATATCAGAAAGATATATTTTTTACGTAAATAGGAATCTGTATAAAGCATTTTAACAAAAGTCTTGTTTCTGAGAGCATAATTCAGGGGACATGAATTTCATTTTGGTGGAGGGTCTAGGATACATCTGCAAAGGACATTGCATAGGAATGCCTGAAGCTGGCAGAGTAGAAAGTAGAAGCAAACCCAGCCTAACTGCCTGTCTCAGGAGCTTGTGTTAAATTCATTTCCTAACTTTCAGCATTTATAGGAGTACCTGTATACTTTGACTCTAGAGATTAGTTAGGCCAGAGTGCCCTCTGTAAATCATGTAGGGAAAGGGAACTTAAAAACAGGCAGAAGGTACCAGACTCTAAGAAGGGAAATATGCATGAGACGTGGATATTACTTTTTGTGTTAAGTCTAATTTCTTTTCTCTCATCTTATCAAGGGAGTCCCTATGGCTAGCTGTTGTAAGACAATTTTAAGAGCTTTGTAAGGATTTTTTTTTTTCTTTCAAATATAGCCATTTATAAAGGATTCATGTCTGGCCATTGACAGACAGATCTTGCTAATCATCAAAAGCTCCCTCAGATCAATAAGCCTTTTTATGATTGCCTCCAGGAATGACCTGGAGGTAACTTTCTAGGCTTAGATCATAGATGCAAGAGGCAACCCTGGACAGGGCACAGATGATACAGCTCAATGATCCAAAAGTTTACTTCCAAAAATAGTTTAAGAAAGCAAAAGCCTTTGTTGCACAGGCAGTAAGACTGGTAAACATGATATCTCTGGTCCCAGGAAAACTTGAGACACCTCTAATCACAGACCTGCTAACTTGTTACACTGGGCATATGATACTGAAGTGAGACTTTTCCAGCACCAGCAAGCAACAAAGATTAAGACGACAAAGGTCCTTTACGGGTTGGGACTTCTTAGGCAAGCTCTTCCGAGACCTGGTATGGCTGGCAAAGAGAACACTGCTTGCAACTATGTGTCTTGAAATCCCAGTCTATTTCACTGGCCGCTAAGGTACACCCAAGTAAGTGTACCCTTCAGAGGGTTGAGACCAGACAGAATACGGTCACTGGTCAGAAATCCAGGCTCTTATGACACAGAACAGGTGAAATGGAAAACCTCACCCAGTGTTTACATATAGGACCCACAACAAAATTTGTCTAAACAAATGCCAGTCTTAAGAGAATCATGAACTCTCTACTTTGTGAGGTTGGCTGGCTCAAAGAACAGGCTGATAGATCCTATGCCTGCCTTTCTCTATGGCAATTCCTTTTCATGACACAAATGTATTTGTATTTGACACAAATACAAAGAAAACAAAAAACTGTAACCATCTCTGGGAGAAAACGGATCTGTCAAACCAAGAGTATGCTACCAAATTTATTAGAGTTGCTAAGCCCAAGGAACTAGTTCCACAAATATTTTCTCCTGTTGATCTAAATTGAGAGAGAGAGAGAGAGGGAGAGAGAGAGAGATAGGACTCTCTTACCACTGTTGTGGTAAGAACTCCTACCTTCTGCTGGCTTTTGTCAGATGTCCCAGGATCTTTCAGCTGCAGCAACGTCCAGCCAGGGAAGTTTATCCTGCCAACTATGCCGACTATTGAGGAGGAAAAATTTTCCTCTATTATTCAAGATTCTTCTAGCTGGTCTAAGAATTAAATGGACAAATTAATAGGATTAATAGGAGAAATAGAATTAATAGGAGAAAAAACAAAATTTAATTAACTGTACATGGAGGCCCAATATTAAGACCCAAAAGAAATGACCAAAATAGGCAACTTTCATACTTTTTAGACAAAGAAGCAATAAGCTTGTGAAGAATTGACAGTAAAAAGAAAACTTATGTTTGACAGCTTCAATTAGTAAGAAATTCTAAATGGAATTTGGGCTGGGGTAGTAAATTGGTAAAAGTAACAATATTTATTTAAATAGCCTTCTCTGCTCTGAATTCTCTATCTCTGATGATAAGGACATCTTGCTACAAAGGGTTTCTTTTATTTGAGAGATCTATTTCCTGCTTTCTTGAGACAAAGGGGACTCTGGTTGTTCTTACACTGGCTACTTATTAAATAGCTTCTAATTCAAAATAATCAATACACTGAAGTGGCACATTTTGGGGAATGTTACCCTTGACGCCTCACATGCACATTTGTGTAGGTTAGGGCTTGGAATGAGGCAAATGCCAGGGGCCCTTAAGAGATGCTCTTGAGATCAGGATACTCCAGACGCTGCCCAGTTCCAGGTCTTCCTAGACCTGTGCAGCAGGCATATGCACACTATTCACTTTAACAGCTATCCTTTGGCAGCTGGGGCCCTCCAGTGTGGAGCTTGGGCTGGTCTACGACCACCTGCATAGTCTCCAGGGCAGGGGAAGCCTACCTTTGAAATCTTTCTGAGGCATCAGCTTTAAACAGTCAGTCTACAACCAACTAGCTGCCTGATGAAGACCCAATTTTTTCCCCCAGCAATCAAGGCACCCAGGTCTCCTTCTGAAGGATACCCCTGCCAGATTGCTCAGCCTCACCCTGGAAAGGCATCCAGTTTCCTCCAACCATAACTTCAGGGGGAATATGCACATTAATGATGGTTAGGGCTTGGACTTAGGCAGATGCTTTTGACCCATGAAAGCTTGCACCAGTAACATGGTATCTTCTAATACTTGGTCTGTCCTAGGTCTCTGGCTATCCTGACCTGCATGGCCCACACATATGCTACCTGCCCTCCAACATCCAGCCTCAGGCAACCAGGGCCCTCCAGGCATGTGGAGCTCAGGCTAGTCTCCAACCACCTGCTTAGCTTCCTGGGTGGAAGGATCCCTTTCCCAACAATCTTTCTGAGGAGCAGCTTTAGACAGGCAAGTCAGTCCACACTTGGACGGGCTGCCTGATGAGGTTCCAGTTTTCTCTAGCAATCAAAGGTAACAAGTATCTCCTATTAGAGGATACCTGGCCATCTGTCAGGCCCCACCCTGGCAAGGCACTACATCTTACCTCTGATCTGCCTTCCTGGGAAATATGAACATCTGTTTAAGTTAGGGCTTGGAAATAGGCAGGTGTCATGTACTCTAAACAGCCCCCTTATGTGACTAGGCTTCTGCTGACATTTTTCTTCTTAACAGGTCCTGTCTACCCTGATATGTAGACATGTGCAATATGCACCTGTGTGCCAGCCTTGGGCAGCTGGGGCACTGCAGGCCTCTGCAGCTCTACTGGTCCTCACCCACCTGCATACCCACAGGGCACAGGGAGCAGAACCCCCAAAAATCTTTCTAAGGCATTAGCTTTAAGGTAGATAGAGTTCCCATTTGGACCGGCTGTCTGATGGAATCCTGAGCTTACCAATAAGGAAGCCTCTCAGGTGTCTTTAGCAAAGGTTTTCCAGGTAGGCCACCTGGCTCAGTCTTGGCAGTCCAGATTAATAGTTTTATCTTCAAGGGAAATATGCAAATTTGTGTAGGTTAGGATTTGCAAATAGGCAGATGTCACAGACTTCCATTCGTAAGAACTGGATTCTCCATTGCCCAGTTTCTGGTCCTTAGCTTTTCTGACCTGAGCTTTCCATGTATGCTCGGTATGCCTCCTGTCATCTAGCCTTGGTTGGCCAGAACCCTCCAGTCCTGTGGAGCTTTGGTCAGTGCCCCACCAGCTGGCATTCAGTGTGGTGAAAGCCCATCCCCCAAAAGTAGTTCTGAGGCTCCATCCTAAACTGGCAATTCTTAAGCCACCTGATGGGATACAACAGCTTCTCCAACAATCAAGGCCCCCAGGTGTATCTTTGCAGAGGGCACCCCAGAAATCCCACCTAATTCCTCCAGTTTTGCCTTCAGTGCTAATATGCACCTTTATGTAGCATTAAGGCTTGGAATTAGACAGATGCCAGGAACTCCCAGTAACCCACTCCTGTGACCCAGTCCCCAGGCACTTGCCCTATTTTAGGTCCTTGGCAAGTCTGACCTGTATGTCCTGCACATGTATGGTATGCATCCTGTCAGCTGCCCACGGGCAC